>NW_028292578.1:18731859-19383812 GCF_029948245.1 Actinia tenebrosa
CAAGTCGTTTTAACCATTTTTCCCATCTAGGGCCTGCGTTGTTGTCAAGATGGACGTTAAAAGGCGGAAAATCGGGAATATTTGTAGCCATCCTCGTCGCCAGTTGTTGTATCTCCTCGTGCATTTATTTATGTCCTTAATTTATGTACATACATAATCATAACTTATAATCAGTGACGTAACTACATTACACTCAATGCAATGAATCAACCCTTAATGGCTTTTACAAGCTCTTGACTAATGTACTAATCACTTAAACTTCTATACCAATTGTACCCAGATCAATAAAGGCTTAGTATTAATGATGTGCCAACAATATTGTGTTCTTTTTTCATACAAAGTAGGAGGGAATAATTACCGTTTATTTATCAATTGACGCAGTTTTCTTTGTTATTCACCAGGCTTTATTTTATCTTTGTTAACTTTTATTCTTGTTCTTTTTAAGTCAAATATATATTGCCTCCGTTCTCGGTAATTAACTCTTACATTGATAAACACATTAAATAGAGGACAGGTAAGATGTAAACAATCTACGACTACGACGTAAAGTGGAAATAATATTTCTCTTTGTGAGAATGTTTCTCTTTTTGGAGACTCGATTTAAGACAGTAATTGTCAGTAAAGTCAACTTGTCCACAAGAAAAACCGTGGGCAGAAATATTCCAGGAATTTTCTATATTGTTCTTTGGCAATCAGAATTGCCCTATTTCACTATGACGTCACATCAAAACAATGTATTGTTTAAACACAAAGGATCATGGTCGTTGGAGGGGGTCAAAAAAGAAAAAATCAGTACGCTTCAAGTAAAAGCCGATTTTCAACTCTTGACATTCCTCGCATGCACCGAACTAAATTATCTGGGCCCGCAAAGTTTGTGGTCTGGTATATGTCATGAAAACGTACGCTTTCAGACCCGGACAACTCAACGATTTTTGGAATAGGTGTAATATGTCTTAAATGTGTCGTAGTAGATAATTTAATCACCGTAAATACGAAAGATAATAGACTGACGTTTCGGACGTTACTCCTTCGTCGGAGTCAATGGACTAACGAAGGACTAACGTCCGAAACGTCAGTCTATTGTCTTTCGTATTTACGGTGATTAAATTATCTACTACGACACATTTGATTCAACTAAAAAAACACCGACGCAGTCCAAACTAGTTCCAAAACTAGTCGTTATCTACATAATATGTCTTAATTTAGAGTTATAAAGGTATTCCGAGATGCAATAATTGATTGAGCAGCTAGACTCAAACGTATATAACAATTAACATACAATAGTTTATACTTTTTTCTGTCTATCTGTCTGTCTGTCTGTCTGTCTGTCTGTCTGTCTTTCTTTCTTTCTTTCTTTCATTCATTCTCTTTTTTGAAATTCGCAAATTAAAAAATCTACAGTTTACTAATTTCGATGTCACTTCCCACTTCCAAAGCTGTTTTATTCCTTCCACCGAAGCAAGGTATTCCAAAGTCTTCCTTAGCGGCTTCTGCCTCCTCGATGGTCTGATGCATCGGGGCGTACAGAGTCTCTGGGATCCAATACATCATTACCCCAGCAATTAACGCCAGCACACCAAAGATGATGACAGGCCCAGCGATTCCAAAACCTGGCAACTGACTCTGTTTTAAAATAGAGCAAGATTATTTTCGAAAATGGAATTTCATTCGGGAGTAATTTCTTTACTTGTGAACTGGTGAGAATCGTTTAGTTTTAGAAAATTTGTACAGAATACCCAACTTTAATACTCAGGGTTAACGCAAGCCTCGATTTTGAGTAGACTGATAGTCATCACAAGTGTGTTCTAACGAAGGCCCGTGGAATTTTAAAGTGTTTGTATTTTTGAAGTTGCGCATTCTTTACATTACCGTTGGTATTTGTGAATATTCTGGCACTGAAAGAGGTTGACCGTGAATAAATGAGTCTGTAATCGTAATACCACAATAGCTAAAAAGAATCACCAAATTAATATAAAAACAAAAATTTTGCAGTCCAGTACAGACACGTGACCGTTAACTGCAAAGGGCCTATTCGGACTAACAAACTTACAAGTTTACTTTCAGCAGATAATTTTCACAGCCGATCGCAGTTGATCTTAGCTTACATAGGTTATTATTGTAACTTTAAGTAAAATTAATAAAATCGGTTCGTATAATCCTCGTAGCGGTTAAACAGAATGCAATGCTTGTCCGAATCTTTAAGCTATTTTTAGACTCAATGCGCTTCGCTATTGGAAAAAGGTTTATTGATATGGTATATGTATGCATGACTGGGTTGCACTTACCATCATTGCTACAAAAGGAGCCAAGATTCCACCAATACGAGCACTTGTCGATCCAGTTCCTTGGGCTGTGTTCCTGCACACAGATGAAGAAAGGAAAGGCTTAATAGGAGATATGATCTATTATTATTGTAGTTTATCATGACGGCAAATCTTACTGCCTTAATAGCCGGTATAATAAGAGTTACACTCCTTCGCCTTCAAACAATTGTTTCAAGTCGAGGAATTTCGGTCGATAAAACGAAATGTATAGAAGCTTGCACAATTGCCACGACTCTTTGAAGGCAATAGTATGGCAAGCCGTTACTGCCAAAAGGGATCGAGATTTTTTTAAGGGGGGTTGAAATTTTTTTCTTTGTCCAGATTAACTTTTTAGCGATCGAAATATATATATACACTGTTCAATTTTTTTATTCCAGCCTCAGTTGCTGCTAGCGAGTTTTTCTGCTTATTCTCGCTAGCGAGTTTTATCGAGGTGGAAATTCTCGCTAGCGAGTTTTTGAACCGAATTCTCGCTAGCGAGTTTTATCGAGGTGGAAATTCTCGCTAGCGAGTTTTATCGAGAAGATTTGCTACACAGGAAGCCCAATAATAAGTTCACTGATGACATTTCATGATTCATTTCGTTAAGCACATGGTTCTGTAATTCAAAAAAATCCTTCTTTGCTTTCTTCGCCTATTTCTTACGTGTTTTACCCTGCTGTTTTTGTTGGCTATGAATCCAACTGTGCGTAAATTGCTGGAAAATATTGCGAAACTAAGCGAGGAGCTACAAAAACCAACTTCGGGTTCACAAGCTGTTCAAGAACGGGAGGTTTCTCAAGCGTTCGGGAGGTCATCTTCACAATCTACTTCATCGCCATCATCGCAAACTAGCAATGCCGCGGCTTCGAGTTCTTTGGCTCAGGGATCCACTTTATTGGCGAGTTCCAGTCAAACCCAGAGATTTAGGCTTGGCTATAACTTTATGAGAAATAAAGGCGGTTCAAAATCAAGACAAAAACATAAAGTCCAAGCAAAGAAGGTGTTTTTGAAAGATGTTGTGTTACTTGGGGGGCCAAAAGATAGTGTAGTACCACGGCAAGGCACCAAAGTTCTCTTGATGGAAAACAAACACATAGTTTCAAGTGTGGAGTTTGACAAGAACTGGGATCATTCGACTGTTGTGGATAAGGTTAAAGGCTTGTTTCCCGACAAGCTTGGTGAATTTGATGAGGTAGAGTTATTGATGCCTGTTCATCACAAGCTTATGGTGCCTCAACTTTCTCCTGGTCAAACTTTAAGTGCCCAGCTAATTCAAAAAGTTTTTAAAGACAAGCCCATCTATGTAAGACCTCCGAAGGAATTACTGGAGATTTACGAAGAACCCCCAAGTAAGAAGAAGTACGAGGAAATTGAGGTAAAGTTAAGCTTAATTTAAAGCCATGAAAAGTCATAGAAAAAGGAATTTGTATTTCTGCTTTATTCTTGAGTTCAACATGGCCATCGATGTGAAAAAGCATCTTTATATTAGTAATGGAGAAAAATTCAGCGTTCTAACGCAAATAAAAAGGAGTGGATTTAGCAAAAGCCATGCACAAATATTTTTAGCTGAAAATATTGGTGTATAATACCTAACTTTCTTGATAGGGGGAGGGGTGGGCTCACATAAACTCTGCCCTTGCCAAAATGATTTTTTTCACTTCCCTCTGCACTTAATTACAATTATCTAATGTTTTTTGCCATTTTTGATTACCAGATTCACAGTAGTGGCGATGAAAAAAATGATGATAAAAAAAGTGATGATGAATTTAAGTACTCTGCATTTCAAGGTGTCCTTAATAATTACTGTATTCCATTAGCCATTGTTACTCCTCATAATTGCAATGCATACAAATTTCCCTCTGCAGCTCATGTAGAAAACGAAAATATTTATTATACTTCAACCTTAGCGGTTGCAATCGGTGTGTTTTTAATAAACCTACCTATCTATATATCCATCCATCTATCTATCTATCAATTTATCAAAACCAATTGCAAAGTAATGTTTCTTTCTTCAGATCAAGCTGAATCAGCAAGGCCTATAAGTGAATCTATTGCAGCAAGTGGTACTGTAATTATTTCAAATTTTACTCAAATATCATTCCAGAACCCTTTGAAATAAGTTTAAGTGCAATCCGTTATTTACTTCAGTTGAGATATCCTTGACCAATATTAGGGTTAGTTTATATTTTCCTCAGAACAATCTGGATTGGCTGTTGAGGAATTAAGAAATGTAACTGGTAATGTAACCATTCATGTTAATCCATTTAAATTCATAATGTTAACGCCAGGAATGGTTTCTAATCAGGTTAGACCCTTAGCTAAATAAGTATGAAATGTAATGATCAGTGCTTGCATTGAGAATTTTTGTTAATATTTCACAATTAAAACTTGGGGTTACTTTGTGTTTAAAATAACTTAGCCCAGTACAAGAAATTTACTTTTTGTTCCTTTTCCCAGATCAAGCTACACTGCATAATGATGAAACCGCTGATAAAAATGGTACTGTATGCACTCATTGCAGAAGTATAAAATTTTTAGTCTATTTAACTAACTGGAGCCAGTCGTACAAAGGCTGAATAAAGTTATCCACCAGATAACTTTATCCAAATGTATAGTATTTGTATAGATTTCATCCACTGGAAAAGGATTTTCAAAGAACGAGCAAAGAGCTATAGGTACTACTAAGTTTGGCAGATTTTGGTCCAAGTCCATTAAGTTTCCAGAATAATTTGTCCTTCTTAACAAAGTAAAAACCTAACTGCAGCCTTTTCATATGAAGAAAAGATTTTAGTCAAAACGAGAGAGTATATCTATTTACAATCAAAGTTCTTTCATTCCAGGCAAAAAAAAAACTCATGTACTATATAATATTTTTTTTTAAATGACAAGAATGTTTTTTATTCCTCAGATCAAAGTGAACTGCCCAGCAACCAACACACAAATCACTACCATCATGACTCAGAGACCCCTACCCCATTACCTACTGATGTCAGTTTCTATGATGCAATAATAGAGGAAATCAATAAAAAGGAACTCACTGATCCTGTAGAAATCTTAAGACTTCTACAAACACATCTTGTTAAGGGAAGAGATCTAGATGTTGTTGATGTAAGCAATAGCTCAGAAGGTGCCACAAATTACATTTGTGTAGACCGTGAGAACATTCTGAAGACAACCTTTTCAGAACTAGAATCCATTGAGAATTTTTTGCTAACATTTGAAGTAGACTTCATGGGAGAGTTGGCCAAAGATTTTGGTGGGCCCAGAAAAGAGTGGATCCGTCTTGTAAATGCTGCAATGAAAGACAAGTACTTTGACAAGGGTCTGAGAGAGTACCTTTCTGATGAATATTACTATGTAGGGATTATGCTGGGAGTGGCACTCCTGCAAAATGGCCAATTGCCAACTATTATTCCTGAAGACATGATTAACCAGCTGATATACCCAAGCATCAACAAGTGCATTGTCAACCTACAAAAAGGGCTTAACAAGTTTGGATTGGTTAGAATTTTCCAAAGAAAGCCTGTGTTACTTTATCTCCTCAAACCAAGGAGTGAAACGTTGAATGCAAAAATGTTGATTAAGTTGCTATCTCCAGTTTTTGCCCCAGACGGTTCTACTGCACATTCCAAAGAAAAGGAGGTCTATGCAATTTTTGTGAAGTACATCAGGCAAGTTGCAAGTGGTAGACGGGCACCAGTGATGTTGACTTCCATATTGGCCTTCGTCACTGGAGCAGAAGAGGAGCCAGTTCTTGGTTTTGCCAAGCATCCAAGTATCACATTTGCCCATGAATGGACAAACGACCTGGTAATCTGGCCTTTGTTATTTGCTTCTATTATTTGGAGTTCTTAAACACTATTCATACTTTGAAGTGATGAATGGTGCTTGATGACAATTAAGGTGTCCAAAAATTGGAAAAAGAAAGAAATGGGTTGTATTTTTGATGCGTTGATCCCAATAATTCAGCCAAATAATGTTTCCTAAAAATCTTAGCATATGTTGGGGGGATAGGGCAATTTGGTTAGCATAAGGAAATGCATGTCTACTTGAAATCTTTGGGATGATGATGATAAGACAGTGATATCTAATACCATACATTTTTATTATACTTCAGGCATCAGAAAAGTCTGTCTGTTATATACCAACAGCTCACACCTGTACCAACAACTTAGTCCTTCCCAGAGGACCACTTCTCAAAGTTTTACCTTCTGAAGAGAAGCTGTTTGAACTGTATGATCTAGCCTTTGCCAACAACCATTTTGGTGTCATGTGATTATAAAGATATTTATTCATACAAGAGACTTTTTGCTATTCATGCCATAGTTAATACTTTGCTTTTAAGCATTTATCATTATATATTAATGTTGTGTTCAAGTTAATGGAAATATTCCCATGCCTTGGCTAAGTGGCTAAATTGCTTAATGCACTGAGTGTCAATACCTATTAATAGGCTAGAATTGTTTCCCTAATTACATTGTTTTGTTTACATTGAATTTTCGGATCAAGCAGTTCACTTTATTGATTATTACTGTATGTCTAGAAACAAAAACTGTTTTTAAACAGTTCAAAACAACAAGCATTACATTTATAATATCATATAACACTTTGGGGTTTCAGATTAAATTTTATCATTTTGTTGCTGACATATGTTTTGCTGTTTCACCATGTAGCACTAGATTTAAAAAGATTATTTGTTAAGGAAAAGATAGTTGGCAGTACTTAATAATAGTAAGTAATCATTTTGTGGGAATAAATTTTTATATCTATTTAGAGTATCAATCCTTATTTTACAAGCATCAGAAGGCACATGGTTATGAACACAGCCTAAACAAAGAATCATATTCTTTAGGGAATGACACATGGCCTGAATCTTGAAAAACAGTGTAACGCAATGAATAGGGTTTATCCAGATATTCACTTAAGGTTGGACGTGCGTGTGGAGGGAGGAGGAAGGGGAATAAGATCGATAATCAGGGTGTTGATAACGTGAATCAAGAATATTATGCTTTGAAGAATTCCAAACCTTGACAAATCATTATTTCTACTAGCCTTCATACTTGTTTTGCACAACGGCATTCTATTCTAAGGTATCAATGAAAGAACGTGTAGCACAAAAATGATTAATTCCAGAGTCACCATCATCAGTTAATGGATTTACAGTTCTTTCTAATTGTGCCATTTCAATCTCTCCAAGACTAAAGAGACACTCAGGGACAGCAACGTTGTTGACATCAGAAATGTCAAGAGGCATTACAGTGTCATAATCAATTCCATAGCTGTCAATATCAAAGTCCAGCACACTGTCACTAGGGTTTGCTATCATTCCAGAATTCCAGAGAGCAAGTGGTGAACAGTGACTTGCTGTTCGCATGCCATGATAATTCCACTGTTCATTAAATTCGTAAAGTGACCTTGAAATACGGGGGAGATAAACATAGTGGAGAGCAAAGATGTCGATTTCATCATTGGAGTTGAGTATTCTGTGTTGTTCCATGTGTCTGAAAATGGCCATATAGTAATGGTTGACAACACGATTGACCTCCCTCCATAGCCTTTCAATCCTTGTATTGTGCACACTCCTGCCAGTAATAAAACTGCCTCTCCCTGTACCGCGACATGCAACCATGAACCTTGCTACATCCCAGTTCTCCACACCACAGTCACCTCTAACTCGACTAGGAATACCATAATTGTCTACACCTTGTTGAAAAAAATGGAGTGCAGTTTCAGCTAAGTTGTTATTTGCACATTTCAGGAAGATGATTGTTCTACTGTAGCCATCTACACAGCCATGAATTACAAAACGCCAACTGATCAATTTATGATTAGTGTCAATGTGCCATAAACAGTTGGGTGCTGGGACATTGTAAACACGACGTTGTATTGAATTGTTCCTCCTGAACGCCCTACCAACAGGATCAAGGTGGTACAATCGCTCTCTAATCTTCCAACGTTGAACGTACACTCCCCTACTCTTTAGACTTCCACGGATATAGCTTTCTCCTGCTCCTGGAGTGAGTGATGCTACTTCTTTAAGGACCTCATCCAACTCTGAGTTTGTAATCTGTGAGAACGTCCGGTTTAAATTAAATTGCTGTACTCGTCGGTACAGTGTTCGTTCACTAATATTCAAGCAACAAGCTATTTGGGACCATGTCATCCCGGTTTCTCTCAGACTCTCCAGCTGTTGCTTTGTTACTACAAATTTTGGGCGCCCCATGGTCTCCTCGGTGGGAAGCTGGTAGGTTGATTCATGGCTTTCCTCTTCTTTCTCGGCTGAGGATAGCCATTTATGGTAAGAAAAGTCATATAGCTCTTTTACCAGCCGGAGATTTTCACTGTCGGTAGTATTGCTATCTTGGTTGTCGTTATTGTTCTTAAACTCCAAATCATAAATAATTCCTGCCAGGATGCCTAAATAGTATTCCAATTCCCTACGGCGATATTCAAGTAGTAGCAGGTCAGTACAACCTTCCAGTTGCTGCAAAACTTTATCAATACCAACGAAAAACTCCTTTAGTTCTTCTTTGTGCGAGAGCGCCGCCATCTTTGATATATCACTCTGACCCAAGCCCTCCATACGCGCCAGTATCAATGTGGTTAAATGTAATTTAGGCTAAGTTAGACTCGAGGTCAATGACATCTCGCAGTAGCGTTGTCCGGACGCATACCGCTATCTCCGCTGTCAACGCATTTATTACCTCACGCGATCGTTGATCGACTCAGCTAGCAAGTTGTTTATAGCATGTCGCAATCTATTCTAGTCGATCTCTGTGGCCTGTATGAGATATGGATCATAGCTATCATTACGAAATTCGATAAGACGCTACACACGTGATCACGCTAGCTTAATGCCAACCACGCGAACCTTTATTCGCCATCGCTATCTATCGCTAGCACTTGCTATACGACGCTATTACGCTATTACGCTATTACGCTACAACACGAGTTTAATTTCCCGCCCGCCATCCCTACCACTGGTACAGGTAAGTAGAGGTAAGTATTCCATTGACTGATCGCGGTCAATGTGACAGGTGTTCGGTGGGTGGTGACAGGGTGACCATGGTTACCGCTAACTTGTGCCTGGCTCCGCCCATCCCACCGAATATGCACCTAACGCCAAGCTCATCATTAACGATGAGTTTAACGTGTCATTGAAGCATGAAGAAAACTCGCTAGCGAGAATTTCCACCTCGATAAAACTCGCTAGCGAGAATTCGGTTCAAAAACTCGCTAGCGAGAATTTCCACCTCGATAAAACTCGCTAGCGAGAATAAGCAGAAAAACTCGCTAGCAGCAACTGAGGCTGGAATAAAAAAATTGAACAGTGTATATATATATTTCGATCGCTAAAAAGTTAATCTGGACAAAGAAAAAAATTTCAACCCCCCTTAAAAAAATCTCGATCCCTTTTGGCAGTAACGGCTTGCCATACAATAGAGTCTAATTCTAATATATGTTATTAACCAACTACAAATGGATCCTTCTCAAAATTATTGTGGATGCGAGGTTAACATGAAAACACAAAAGAAATCACACTTTTTCTCGATGGAATTTGTGGCATTTCTTTCATATTTTTAGTGTTAGCCTTGCATTACAGTAAATGGTTGATGGGAGTTTTGGTCGAACTTGCTCCCCCCTCCCCCAACTAAAAAACGTAGTCCCGCCCCTGTGATATATAGTGTCAATGATGAACATACCTTAGTACAGTTGGGAAGAGTTCTGGAGTGATGATATATACACCCGTCCAGTTACAGTCAATCAAGATGTAACCAAGAAGTGACAGGACTGTGGTTGCCCAAGGGTAATCTGAAACAATCGGTTATTCATTAATAGATCACAGTCGCTTACCATTTAGACCAATCTATCTGGTTGGAAAAGCGTTTGCTTATAGTAAAAAAGGCGGGAAACTTTCACTTTTGAAAAATAGTACACGCGTTTACCAAAAGAACTGAAAAGAGCGGGAAAAGTGGATTACCTCAATCGGCGGAAGACCGAGTTTTCCGGAGCTTTCCGATCGGAATAATACATAACATTTGTTTTCCAACCTGAATTTCCGTCTTTTCGGGGTAAATGGAAAGCACCCTAGCTAGGCTGTTTGGTGCTGGGCCAAATGTAGTCTTTTACCTACATGCCATCTGCAATTCTTTCCACCACAAAACCTAAAGCTACATTCTCACAGCTGGTTGTTTCAGGGTTTGAAAGGTATCCGGCAACACTAAAGAACATTAAAACGTCCTTTATGTACCCCTCACTTTTTTGGCGGTAAATTTGACTGACGTCATATCCGCCATTTTAGATATAGTAATGGGAGATACTGTTAATGTTGTATGGTATTTAGAGCAAAGGGGAGGGCGGGTCGCTCAGAGTGTTTTTGACAAAGTCTAGACAACGAAATCTAATCTACGATTTACCTTTGTTTACGGCAAGAACAAGAAGGAGAATGGTTCCAACGAGCACGATGAAGCCTGCATGGCCAATACGACGACCAAACCTGAGAAAAGATAAGTGACGTCACGACTCTTAGTCATGCATCATCCGCCTTTATGATTTTGATCTATTTTCTAAATATTTGTAGAAACAACCAAGCATGGGCTTGATGACCTACGAATTGTAGTGTTAAGATCCCATTGCAGTTGTTTAATCGCCTGAATAAAGTAGTATAGCCTAGTGAGTCTGACAGTAGACCTTATTCGTGTGGTGATGTAATGTTTTCTCATTAAATACCACGTGTCATTATTAACGATTATCATGCATTTCTTGGTTTAACAGGGCCGTAGCCACAAATCTCTGATTGGTCCGGTTTTAGAGGGTTTTTGGTTTTTGATATTTTTTTCCCGAAAGTTGGTCGTCCGGTTGAAACCGGACCAACCGTATCGGTGGGTACCATTAAATTAATGGTTGTGCATGAGAAAAAACATCAAAATCGATACAACTTGAACAAAGAATCTTATTCTCAAGGCAATGACACGTAATTTTAATGAGAAAACCTTGCCCCACAACGAATTAGGTCAATAAATCAACTTTTAACCTCAAACCAAGATATTCGAGGCATAATAAAATGATCGAGCTAAAGTTATTGAAGAACTCACTTCAAAAAAACAAAGTACGTTAAGACAACTTTGAATGCCTGTGCAGTAGTGATAATCAGGAAGTTTAGGTAGACGCTTCCAGCCAACTGAGACACAAACAACAGAATACCGAAGCTCACCAATGCAACCACGAACCTGGTGATTGGGAAAAAATGACATAAATTTGGTGGAACTAAATATCTTTCGAATAAGAATGTCTGTTGGACTGGAAAACCAACAAGTTTGACTGGAGCTAGTTAAGACTTTATATAAAAGTTGCGCATGAGAAGGCATGAATATGGTTACAACTCAAATACAGAACATTATAATAGTCCCCTTCACAGTTCCATGCGCCATCTTGAAAGGTAGCCGTGCCTTTGCATCGAAGCGAGACGAACGGTGAGCTTGCAATGTTAGAGACATGAGAATAATTGTCTAAGGCGTTGAAAAAGGTCTCTATCATTGCAAGCTCACCGTTCGTCTAGCTTCGATGCAAAGGCACGGCTACCTTTAAAGATGGCGCAGGCAACTGTGAAGAAGACTATTATCAAGAAAATGTGACACCTTTGGTTGAGCATCGAACTGTTTGCATAAAGTAGTGGGTTCAAGGGGTGGTCAGAGCAACATTCACAGGTTCATACTAATCAATTGACCACCTCTTATTAATTTATAACTCACTGTAAAACACCTTTAATCTTATCCATATGAAATATAGGCGCTATATAAATAATAAATCGAGTATAAACTAACCATTGATAACTCATGATGATGGCCCATTTCCTCATCTTTGCGGTGCGAACAAGATCCAGAGGTGTGTACCTTTTAGCACTTGCTTCCTTATTTACCTGATCTTCCCTTACGTCTAAAATTAGTTTTCTTAACTGGTCGCGGTCAATTGGTCTGCCCCTTTTCCCTCCAAACTTCATGAGGATTCTTTCAGCTTCATCCAGCTTGTTATTGGCGATCAGCCAACGAGGGGACTCGGGCATTACCCTGTGAGATTTGTTTTAAAAAGACCTGTCAAGCAGGCGTAGGTCTACACACCAAGTACATGATAGATTGGGGTACGTAATGGAGGTAAGGAGAAAGAAATTTGAAAAAACATTTGAATAGACTGACACATGGAAAGAGGGGTGGATGGATGCAAGCAAGCAAGCAAGCAAGCAAGCAAGCAAGCAAGCAAGCAAGCAAGCAAGCAAGCAAGCAAGCAAGCAAGCAAGCAAGCAAGGAAGGACTAATTATCAGTAACAAACGAACCTCCAGAAAGGAAACAGCAGCACAGCAGGAAGTGTGAGGACCAAAAGAAGCATTCTCCATTCACGAATAAAATACGCAAAGAAGACAGCGCCTATTCCAAAGCCACTGAAGTAAACGAACGTAATATTTCCAACAAGTGTACGTCGTTTGGGGCCAACTAACTCCACGCAGTAGATATAGAGAGCAAGCATGGCTCCACTCAATCCAAACCCGACAACAAACCGAAGAAATCCAAGAAAGGAGATGCAGTCGACGACAGAAGACCCAATACCACCTAAAAGCTGCAAAATGACAGTAATAGACTCTATTAGCTCGGGCGTAATGTTTTCCTATTTCAAACAAACCATGTGTTATTCCCTTGAGTATAAGATTCTTTGAGTTGTATCCATGTGTTTTCTCATGCACAACCGTTAAACAGAAATGATAATGTTGATAATGACACGTGGTATTTAATGGGGAAAAATTACTCCAAGCTAAAAGGTGTATATATCAGCTTTTGATTTCATCTTCACGGGAGAAGTGCGGTGCGGAGCTTTAAGGTGACCCCGAGCTTACACGAACTACAATGCTTTAATGTATTGCTTAAGCACAGTTCTTTTCGTGTGCTAAAATCATTCACTCCACTGGCGACGTGACGGCGACGGCGTGACGTGACCGTGACGGCGCCGTGTCACAGTATTATTACATAGCGTGAACATGCTTAGCGCCGTCATTTTTCAAACTGAATATTGACGTATTTGACATACCATGATGGCAGTGGAAAAGAAGATACACTTCTTTCGTCCCCAGGCGTCGGATATCATCCCGGTCGCAAACGAACCAATCGTCATCCCGGCAAAGTAACAAGATTGTATAATGGCACCCAGGTACGCACGGTCACAAACCAGGTTCCACTAAAAATAGAAAATAAGACGATCAAGTAATACAGCTACGGCTTGCATCATTGGTGACGTATCGTAGAGGCTACAATGACTTGCCACATTGAAACACTCTTATTGCTCCGATATAACGGGTGAGCGAATTATTTTGCGAGTGACAAAGTCACGCAATACAGACACTTCCTCCTCCTTTTCCCGTAGGGGAAAGGGGTGTGAAGCGGCTATACACAGGCTAGTGGGCGACTTATTTCACTTGCATGTGACGTCAAAGCAGCACAATTTGGAGAAAAAAACAAAAAAAGTTTTCTCTCTTCCATGCACAGGCACGGTCACCTTTAACGATGGCGCAGGGAACTGTGAAGGGAACTACTAGACAAATTCAGACTCCCTTTTCCTTATTCCTTTGGAAAGAAACCTGTTTATATGCGGAGCACAACAAGATACAGAAGCAAAACTTACTAACCTCGGAAACGGTACTGTTAAAAGGTCCGTCGAACACGTATGACGTACATCCCTTGCAACATTTCTTGGAAGGGCACGTGACGTTGGCAGTCTCACAGTGAAAGTTAGGCGTACTGAAGGCAAATACCAGCGCGTCAAACTGCGTGGTGATGGGGAAAATCAGCATATGTAAGGAGAAGTACACGATTTTTTGGTATCTGCCAAAGGACTTGACGTGATTGAAGACGTCATCAAACTCGTGGCCTTCGCTGCGTTCAAGAGGAGATTTGGGCGTTGATTCACTGGAACCAAGCTTCTCGTCCATTTTTGACCAAGAGAATCTGAGTGACAATGGTACTGTTTTTGAGCCCCTTCCAAGGGATTATTAGGATTCAGGTGGCAATGACACAGGAAGCCCAAGGGAAGGAAAATAATTTTCCATCTTTCAACTGTTCAATTCAACTACAACATTAAAACTAGAGATGATTGTTCCATAGTTATGGGAGCCGATAAATAGATTTTTAAGATATTTTATATTAATCTTGAGTTGACGTTTAGAATTTGTTTAGAAAGAGTTAAAGAGTGACCTTGCATCTAAGCACGTTTCCAAGTTGTTTGTTTTGTTTTGATTTTGATTTTTATTCCGCACACGTTTTCTATCCTATCCTCTGCCCCCTTTAAGAGACACACAGAAAGCACTGTAATGGCCTAATTCCTTGATACAAATTCTTATTACAAAGAGGTAGGGGGTGGAAAGCGTTCTCAGCAGAGCACCACCGAGTTGATAGAGAGTTTTAGATTAATTTTTTTCTCCCCGCAAACCGCAAACGTGACAATGTTTTCATCGTTTTCCTGCATTTAACTTAACCTCTTGCAAACTTTCTTACCAAAGACAAATATTCTTTCGTTTTTCTACTACTTGGACTTTTTTGCGATTCTTTCTCAGCTATTTAAAATATTTTTTAAATGGTCAACTGACGTTTCACGTTTGCCGTGAACGTAAATCTAAAACTCTCTACTCTCTATTATTATACTGAGCCCGCCAACCTGTTTTTGCTTCCTCGTGGCTTCGCGACCTCATGCTCAGGGACCGCATTAGCTAGTCTCCCCCATAGCCGTTTTCAGTGTCGTCACGCAACGCTTTCTCCCCTATGAAAGCGGCTGTGGGGGAGACTACGCATTAGCCGGCTGTGGTTTTAAGAAAAAACATGCATAATTGGTTCGCTGTTATAATTGGTTTTAGTAATGGCACAAAATGACTCAGTTTCTAGAAAAAAATCTTCATACTATCTCAAGATCTGATTGTCAAGAGTTACTCAATCGCGAAGAAAACTAACCAACAGGAATTGTTTAATATAAACATGATTTAATCAATTTAAAAAAACTAGACGCCCTTCGTGGCGTGAACTCGGGCTACCGTAGTGTATTTGATGAAGTATAAGCACTTGCAGCCCCAGCCAAGTTTTTTGGTGTGTGGATTGCATAATGATGGGAAACAGCAACTTCTCAAAGGAATACAATTGGTATAATATTGACATTCAAATTTGTAATATTACATTAAATAGTTAACAGGAATGACTGGTGATTTTCTCTAATTAAAATTTGCAAAGCATTACCTAAGGGCATGCACTAGAGAAAAGGAAATCGACAGTAGATGAAATATCATGTATAGTTACCATGACCGTATATTTTATAGTTACGGCCGTATTTTTCTGCTTTTGTGCAAAAGAACGGTGAGCTGTTTGACTGGAACTCTACTTGGTTTTCGATCACGCGAAACAACACAAGGCTTGTGCTCAACATACTGATGAATAAGGAATTTTAAGCATAACGAGACCTGCGTTCCAATGACTCTTTATTGGGATGAACAAATATAGATAATTGTGCAAATTTTTCGAATATATCGCAGTTATGCTGTAAAGAGTTTGCCAAAGTCTTTGTTGACACATTTATGAAATGTTGTACAACCAAAACCATGCACAAGGCAACGATCAACACGCTCGTGATGATAGCTGAACGAACGATAAACTGCTGAAGAAACTGTTCAAAATTGCAAACAAAAAAATAAACAAAAAACTTATCCTCACTGTTATTGATGTAAGTCCAAGAATTCTTGATTCTGGAAACGCATTTTTATCTAGAGAGATTTGTTGTTTTCTCTCATCAGACCGCTGAGCAGACCGCAGACCGCCGAGCAGCGCAGGCTTACACATTTTCGATAACGTCGATATTTAGATAGATCATAGTTAAAACCGAAACCTAGACTCGGGCTTACCACTACGGTGGCCCACAAGTCTCACGGCAAAACAAAAACTCACGGCAAAACAAAAACTCACGGCAAAACAAATTAGACTCATGGCAAAACAAACTAAACTCACGGCAAAACAAACTAAACTCACGGCAAAAGGCAATAAATTCACGGCAAAATAAACTTAATTCACGGCAGAATAAAGAAAGCCACGGCAAAATAAACTAAACTCACGGCAGAATAAAGAAAGCCACGGCAGAATCAGAGGAGGGTGATCAAGTCGCGTGAAGCATTGTGCCTTAAAGGTTTCATTTTGCTTCATTTGCATTTGACCGTCGTTGTGTGAACATCTCCTGGCGAGAAAGTATTATGAATGTCAAATCTGTCTCTCCGGTTTTGTATGAATTTTCTTGCAGTTGGGGATTTCCTATATCTACACTGTGTATACTTTCAATTAACTAGTTGAGGGCCACAATACTTCACTGGCAACCCTCGCGAACGAAGGGTTGTTTTGTTTCCTGACTGCCAAAACATCCCGAGAACTAAATGAGGAAAGGTGGCCTTTGACCATAAGAGCTGTTACTTGCGCGCCTCAAAATGGTGCCAAGTGGTGGATATTTCATTTGATAACTTTATTCAAACGCGATTGATTGAGCTAGAACATCGAGCATCCAAACAACCGATCGGCTTGAAATCACATACCCGGCGATGACAAACCTTGAACCGATTTTTCTCTTCAAAAATATCTCCTAAAACCATTAATTTCATTACATACATTCATTTTTAATTATTTCTTGTCAAGCTTAGGTTCTTATCATTGAAACTTTTTGTTTTGGAATAATTATAAAGCGTTCTTATTGTTTCAGGGTCAATATTGAAGTCTAAAGTCTTTTAAAGGTTATGATAAATTGATAAACTTTGCATTGTAAATTTATGAGTATTTAACCAGACGCCATTTGTATTTACAACATCAAAACCGCTGACAAATTGCTCGCGGTAAAAAAATCAACAGGGAACCCAATACGTCGTTGCCCACCACAACCTTTATTGTATTCTGCCGTGGCTTTCTTTGTTCTGCCGTGGCTTTCTTTATTCTGCCGTGAGTTTAGTTTATTCTGCCGTGGCTTTCTTTATTCTGCCGTGAATTAAGTTTATTTTGCCGTGAATTTATTTCCTTTTGCCGTGAGTTTAGTTTGTTTTGCCGTGAGTTTTTGTTTTGCCGTGAGACTTGTGGGCCACTGTAAACCACAGGTAGCCCGAGTAAAAACAAAAACAAAAAGTAAAAGTAAAAACACTACCGCAAGTACAACAGTGGCGCAGCTCAACGGGGTCGAACTGAAAGCATGTGAATTTAATCTAATTAAATTTAATTAAATCAATTTTTCATATGGGCGACGGTTCTGTCTCTGTATTGTCTCAGTATTTCAACATTTTGGCTGTACATTCGATGAGATTTTAAAATAGCAAAGAAACGACTCACGCGTACGTACGCATTCAAGTGTAAAATCACGGCAAAAAAAATATTAAAATAAAGTAACACAGTTTTGATATTTTCCGTAGTCAGAGCTCTCTAGTCGAGTAGTTATTCGTTCTAGGGGATAAGCTTGAATAAAACGTTTTGGTGCATTAGCTAAGCGCTTCAATGCTCTCTAATGCCCGGCGTACTGAACTGTAATAAAAAGTTCAGTAATCGAACTCTATCTAACTCCAATCGTTCGATTCATTTGGGTTGCGTTCGCAATCGATTCTTAAATCGAACCAAACCAAGCCGAACTTATCGAGCTTCATTGGACTCACCAAATAAAGGTTTCAGTTCGTTCCTATGCGCGATTGCCAATAAAAGAATAGGTGACTGAGTTCGATTGAATTCAGTACCAGGTCAAAGTATCGGCACAAACCTTTTACTGCTATTATCGTTGAAGTGCGATTTAGATTGAAAATCTTTAATTCAGCCCAAATTTTCCCCTCAATATTTTGCTTTTTTCTTGCAGTTCTTTGATTGACGGTAGTTGAAATGCTAGTCGTCAAACAAGACATTGAACTTCGTGGGTCGCACTTCAACGATAATGGTAGTGAATGGTAACTACCTCTAGTGATTATCTGTTCTCCTACGATGTTCCAAACGGGTTTAGAGGCCAAAGGAATGCCCCGCGAAAGACGTAGAGTACGGAATTTGGAATGGAACTGATGTTATCTTTTGTTGGTGGATGACCACGTGGTAAGATTTGTGTTTATGCTAGTACGTTCTTGGTTGGCGTAATGTTTTGTCCAACTACCTGACCGGCACGCACTATAAAATTTACAACAATATAAAAGAACAATAGTTAATTTCCCATTCTTCAAAACACAGAGATCACGAGATAGTTATAAGAAAATAATGCTCTAATTAAGGCGATCCATACGTAGCCATCTATGCAGACGATCTTAGGGTTTGTCACGCAACGTTTGCCTTCCCACGTGGGGTGGAACCCTTAGGTTTTGTAATTTCCATGCCTCAATTACTTGGAGGATATCATCAGTATTTTGTAGGGAACGTTCCCGCCTTGAGCGAATGGAGACACAGTTCCATATCATCGATAATGTTGGAGTATTTTCTGGACTCCCCAACTAGAAATTTTCAGTTGTCGCGAAATTGCTTTACTGGGCAATCCGCTATCGCTGAGATGAACAATTTCCTGTTGAATAATATCAGGTAAAGGTCTTCCCGGCACATAAACACGGCCAAGACTATTTCTGGCCGCCATGTTTTCTTGATCTTCCTGTGTTAGCACTGATTAACCAATCAAAATGTCGTATATTGAATTTAAAGTTGATTGGAATTTTCACCAACTTCGTTTTCGACGTAAATTTCAACTGAATAATGAAATCAAAATTCGAAAATTCAAATCATTAATCGACTCTAGGGGTCAACGCGTGAGCTTGTTTGACTGTAAATACTCGACAATACTCGGCATTAGCATGTTAAAAACGCTTACGTGAAATCGTTCTTCTAACTTTTAGTACTAAATGGTGATAAATAAACAATAGAAAACAAAGGATTCTGTATGAAATAGTACTTATTAGTACTATTTAATGTTCACGGTCAGGAGGGAGGAGACGTCTCCAAGGTAAACAATGAATGAGTCATGTATGACAGTATGACGTCACGTCGCGGTTCAGCGATTTCACAATGGCGGCCAAGAGGGAAGACTAAACGCTCGTGTTTATCTTCCCGTTTTTCCCCCAAAAATCTCAAAGATATTGCTTTATGAACCAGTCATATGGGTAAAGGAGTCCTTCGAAAATGTTTTTTCACTTACTTTGATGCTTTTAACGAAAAAGATCTTTAGTTATTGAATTTTTCTTTGCGAAGTACCTTTCCAAGAGCCACTCGAAAAACGACGACACACAAGAATATTTTAAGACCTTGATGACTTAAAGATTTGATCTATGGCATCACAAAAGGAGGTTAAGGAACCTAGGTATTCATCTTCGTATTTGCGGAGTTTCGTGAAGAAACCTTTTGCACAACTGCTCATCTATCTGTTTGAAGTTGGAAAAACGTTCCCTTGGGTTTGACACCATGTTTTGCACAAATCATAAGTCAACAAGGCAGACTTGCAAAAGGTAAATATGTGAATAATTAACTCGATAAGAGTGAATCAAAAAATCAAAAGTCATCAAATTTAAAATTAACTATTTACATAAATAATAAACTACCCCAGAGTAGAGTACAAACACTATAAATGTGTAACATAAATACCACTAAATACTGTTAAATTATTATTGTTTTCTATTGTTTAATTAGCACTATTTACTACTAAATAGTGCAAAGTGTTGCACACTTTTAGTGTTTATACTCTATCTGTAGATAATATTTTGCCACCTTATTCTAAACACACAAAAGTCGTATAGTAAAGCTTGTATTATCCATGTTGTACTTTTCTATTCCTATCCTAAAATGATTTTAATCCATGAAATATGATCTTATATTCCAGGTTGGGCGAGCTCATATTTAATATTGGTTCTTTTTAACTCAAATGTTAAACTGGCGTGTTTCGCAATTAAATATATGAAGTTTAATAAATAGGAAAGGAAAGTGTATTTGAAAGTTGTTGTGGTTGTTTTTCATAATTCGAGCGATTTCTAAGTATCAACGAGTAGATATCAATGTCACTGAAATTTTCCTGTGATGCATAATGTTTTTATAATCTCTACGATTGCTGCACAAGTTGTTATACCAGGACCAGGGTGTTATGTCAGGGCTCCCACTTAACACTCAGAGATGCAGGCAGAGATGAAAACAACTGAGCAACAAAGACAAACATTATTCATACAAAATAGACGATTGAACCATAAACTATTACTAGATTTAAAATAAGAAGTCAAGCAAATAAAAGGACATGGGGAAAAGACAACATTTTACATGAACATACTGTATGCAGCTTTTCATAAGGGATCGATTGTTTATTATATCCCAGGGGGTTCGGTGGTTTCTTTGCAAAAAAATGAAATGAAAAAATGAAAGCCAAACTGACAGTTGAAATTTAGAATTATTACCTCCCTTCTGTCACTTAGCACTCATAGATAGTTTGTACCTTTTTGGGGGTAAAAATAATTATTTTAGAAGCCATTTTCAACATTTTTGACAAGCATCTCCTCCCAATTCTCTACCCCCCCCCCCCCCCCCCCAACCCTGGGCATAAGTAGCAGGGCTTAAGATAACGGCTGATCAGTGGTTTGAATCCAGGTGTTGAAGTTTGTTGTGAAGTGTGATCGTTGGGGTGAGTGTAGTTTTGATTATTGCAATTATCATACACACAATTATTATGACCAGGCTTAACATTCAGTATACATTTATAAAAAGTTCATACTAGGAATTAATAGTTCACTGAATACCTCTTCAACTAAGATACAGCAGTCTAAATGTAGAACATAAGGAATAAATGTTCCCACCTCAAAGAGCAAGAAATATACAATAATACTACCATCAAATATTGTGTCATAAAGAATTTGGGAAAAAATAGAAGTGTAACCGGCGGCAAGGCGCTCAGCTATGAATCAGATTGCAAGTGGTTTTGACAAAAGAATTTATTGAAAAATCCACACAACTTTACAATACACGAAAAAAAAACGGGAACGAGATTACAGGATATCTCTTTACATCGTAGAGAATTCCTTGTCTTGATATGTGCAACGTCTTCAAGAACTTTTACTACACTGATTTAAGCTTAGTTTGGGCCTACTTTTATGGGAAAACCTGCATTCTTAAGACCTTACACATCCTACGCAATGTTGCACGCCCTAGGCGCAAACAGGATGTCCCAAACACGAACTTACGTAAACAAGCGCCAAACCTAGGCATGACTCACTGTAATGTAATTACGTACGGAAATTATTTCTTGCTTACGCATTTTCCACGCAAACAGTTAACTAAAGAATTACATTCCTATGTGTACACGAGGCATTCCTAATTAAAAATATAGATTTATGACTAAATAATTACTGTCCAAAATAGTGTCTTTTGACTCTGTCACACTTGCCCCTCCTTTTTGTTTGCTTCGTCCTCGAGCAAATTCAGGAACAATGATACGCAGGTGGACTCGTCAGTACTGAAGTGCGGATCTTGGAAGATTATAGAGGTTGCTGTGTTGGCCTGCCGTTGTCCTTGTGGAACGTCGGAGTACAGGTGCAGCCAGTTCTTCCTCAGACGCATCATCACTATCATCATCATCATCAGGTTCAGCTGGTTCTGTCATTGGTTGAAAGGCGATTGTCATTCCTCCAATGTCATCTTCTTCATCTGATGATTCTGGCGATGCAGTACATGTTTGTCTAGACCTGTCAGCTTGCCTGTGTCGTCCTCGTATCTCCAGCATTGGTCTTGGACACACTTGCATTTCTCCTTGACTAACAACTTTATCTCCTCCATGTCCATCAGCTCTTTCAACGACATATGTATTGTTGTCTCTTCGTTCGACGATTTTGTACACTTGGTTGTCCCATTTATCTTGAATCTTGTTTCTTCCTCTGACTTTACGGTTGCGAAGGAGTACTCGCTCTCCAACTTGTAGTGGTTCGGCCAGTGCTCTGCCCTTCTGGTCATGGATCTTCTTTCTGACGGTAGCAGCTTCCTTCAAGTTTTGTGTCACAGTGGTGTAAGCTTCTCGTAGACGAGTCTGGTGCTTGGTAATCCATTGCTGGTTGTCTACTGTCACTTGTCTGTCATCATCAGGAAGTAGAATGTCCAAAGGTAGCTTGGCATCTCGACCAAACATCAGGTAAAAGGGTGAGTATCCAGTCGTTGCATGTGGCGTAGCATTATAGGCGTAACATAACTCTTTCAGGTGTTCAGGCCACCTTCTTTTCTTTTCTGCTGGTAGAGTTCTTAGAAGCTCATGTAGTGTACGGTTGAATCTTTCGCACTGCCCATTTCCTTGAGGATGATAGGGGGTTGTCCTTGACTTCTTAATTCCATACACTGCACACAACTCCTTGACTAGTTCTGCCTCAAATGACTTGCCTTGGTCAGAGTGTATTCTTTGGGGGATTCCATACACAAGGAACCATTCTTTAATCAGGGTCTTGACTACGGTTGTAGCTTTCTGATCACGGGTAGGTACAGCAATTGTAAACTTTGTGAACACATCTGTTAACACGAGGACATTTTCTCTTCCATCTGTTGCAGGCTCAAGCAAGGTAAAATCCATCGCTAGCACTTCCAATGGCCTAGTAGCTAGTAGGCTGCCCATCGGCGTCTTGACTGGAAGGTAGGATCCTTTGGCAATGACACATCTTTCACAATTTGAGATCCATTGCTTCACATCTCCTTGCATACCGGGCCACCAACATCTTTTCCTCAAGAGCTGTTCTGTCCTATCTTGTCCTTGATGTCCACATTGATCGTGCGCACCCTTCAGTACTTGTGATTTCATTGATGTGGGGAGTAGCAGTAACCGAAGCTCACTTCCCTGTCCGACTCCTGTACGGCGGTAGAGAACTCCATGGCTTTCCTCAATCCTGTTCCAGTGACTAAGCAACTTCCTTGTATCCCTTGTCTCTTGTTGGCTTTGCCTTTTACTTGGCCGACGTCCAAGGTTTCGGTAGTGGAGGAGACGACTGATACATGGGTCCTCCTGCTGTAGTCGTTGGATCTCTGTGAGAGGTGTGGTTGGGAATGAGGTTGCTTGCTCCTCCAGCGCACTTGTCTCTGTATTGCTTATGAACGCTGCTGATACCATCAAATGTTGACGTACCTCTTCTGGTAGGTCTGTAGTATTGGTAGAATAGGCTAGTGTACTTCTTACTTCAACTGTGGTTGGTTCTTCATCTCGGTTGATGCGACTTAGAGCATCTGCATTCTGGTTGTGACGTCCAGGGCGGTACTTGATGGTGAAGTTGAAGTTTGCTAACTCTGCAGCCCACCTCTGCTCCACAGCTTTCAGCTTACTCTTTGACTGTAGGTATGTCAGCGGGTTGTTGTCTGTGTAGACGACAAACTTCGATCCCAGCAGGTACTCCCTGAACTTCTCACATACAGCCCACTTCAAGGCTAGTAGTTCCAGCTTCCTCGATGAGTAGTTCTCCATGTTTCGCTCTCCACCTCTCAGGCCTCGGCTGGCATAAGCGATCACTTTGACTCTTCCGTCCTGTTCTTGGGACAGCACGGCTCCCAATCCTTCGTTGGACGCATCCGTCTCTAGGATGAAGGGCTTGGTGTAGTCCGGGTAGGCCAGCACTGGTGCTGAGGTTAGTAGATTCTTTAACTTGTTGAAGCTCTTTTGGCATTCTTCTGTCCACAGTACGCCAATCTGCTTCCGGGTGGTCATGTTACTTCCTCCGCTCCCGAGCTCAGCAACTAACTTGTGCAGCGGACCTGCCACTTGAGCGAACTTGGGGACAAATCTTCTGTAGTAAGACGCGAAACCAAGGAATGATCGCACATCGCGCACTGTCTGGGGAACTGGCCACTCGTTAACTGCCTTTGTCTTTTCAGGGTCTGTCTCGACACCGTCAGCAGAGACCACGTGCCCCAGGTAGGACACCCGATCTCTGAAGAGTTGACACTTGGCTGGTTCAACCTTTAATCCATGATGCTTCAGCTTACTGAATACCGTTTCCAACCGCTCAAGATGTTCTTCAATGGTGGATGAGAAGACTATGATGTCGTCCAGATAGACCATCAGGGTGTGAAGTATGTCCTCTCGGAAGACTCCTTGCATCAACCTTTGGAAGGTCGCTGGGGCATTCTGTAGTCCAAACGGCATCCGAGTGTACTGAAACAAACCCATGGGCGTTGTGAATGCAGTCTTGTGCTGATCATCAGGATGGACTTCAACTTGATTGTAGGCTGATGCCAGATCTATGGTGGAAAAGTACTTTGCGCCACGCAGTGCCTCCAGTGATTCCTCTATCCTTGGTAGGGGGTACTGATCACGCTTGGTTTTCTGGTTCAGCTTCCGGTAGTCGACGCACATCCTCAAGGCTCCAGACTTCTTTCGTACAAGCACTATTGGGGAGGCATAGTTACTCTCACTTGAACATATCACTCCTTTTTCTAGCAAGTCTTGTAGATGCTGTTGCACCTCCTGGTATTGGTTTGGAGGAATCCTTCTGTAACGCTCTGTGACAGGCACATCATCGTCTGTGTAGATGCGATGATATGTTGTCTTTGTACAGCCAAGGTCCTCCTTACATGAAGCAAACACCTCTTCATTTCTTTCGAACATCTGGAGAGCTTTCTCCCTCTGAAGTTCCGTCCCAGGGAAATGTTCCAGGGTAATCCCGTGAGGGGGTGTCTGTATCCTTTGCCAACGTACTTTGCCCACAGCTTCCCGTTGGGGTGGCATCTGAGGGTCAGCACTAAGGTTACAGCACACTGTCACCATGTTATTCTCGTGTAGGAACTCCAACTGCTCTCCTCTCTTGACCATCTCTCCCTCTCGCACAATTCCAATCCGCGTCCTCGGCTTTAGCCATATGTCCTTTGCCGTCTGGTTGGCAACTCTGACATAGTAACACGTCTTGGTAGTATCCACGAGAGTACTGGCCACGGTGAGGTTTCCTTCTACTGGTACACCAAGGGGTTCGATCACAGCATCAGTGCCCCATGATGGGCCTGTGACCAAGATATCAGATTCTGTGAAAGCAGGGACCCAGACTTTGTCTGAGCCGGCTACTTTCACGAACCCAGTTTTACGTTTACTCTTCTTCTCTTCATCTTGCAGGATCTGTTGGTATTGGGGCACCTGCCCAAGAACGTTGGTTCCCAGTAGGCCAGGTACCCTCCTCTGCATTACTGTAGTGGCTGCTGTGTCCTTCGTGATGAAGATGCCGCACCCAGGGACCACCACTCCTCCGATCTCTACTGTAGCGACGATATATCCAATGTAAGGGATGTCCAAACCGTTAGCTCCTCGCAGCTGCAGTAATCTTGTTTCAGGGTGTAGGTCTCCTAGGGTTGGCTGTAGCTTTTCCCTGTAGAACGACTCGGTGATGAGGGTAACCATGGAGCCCGTATCCACTAAGCTTTTCACAGGTACTCCGCCAATCCTCGCCACCACTGTGGGACTTGTCCCGACAACCTTTTCGTTCTGAAAAAGAGAGTTAGAGCCACTACAGTTCCTCTCCACGGCGTGGCTCACTGCCGTGGAGAGCTGGAGTTTGACTCCTTCTGTGGTGCTGCTGGTGCCTTGTCTTTCAGGGGCTTTGGGCAGTTCGGCCGAAGATGTCCAAGCTCGTGGCAGTTGTAACATCTCCTCGGACCACGTGGGGGACTTCGTGGTGGTGATGGGCTTGCTAACTTCATGGTAAGTTGGGTTAGCAGCTTCTGCTGCTCATCCAGCAATTTTTGTTGCTGCATGAGCCTCTCCACCAGGGCCTTCTGTCCTGCTGTAAGCTCTTGGATGGCATTTACTTGGTTGCTCTCCACCAACACCTCCTTGGCCGCTGCATGGCGATGTGTTCCTCTATCTGTGTCTTCCGAGCTACGATAGGCCTCTTGCCTCACCTCGTTGAAGGTCTTCTCGGGATGTTCTCTGATATAGCGCTTGAGATCCCTGCGCAACAGGTTGTCACGCAAGTTCTCAACGAATGTGTCTCTGAGGTTCTGGTCCTTGTTTTCCAGGGCTCCTACGTGTACTCTGGTTATGTGCTCCGCCATCGACATCAGGGCATGGGCAAAGTCCTGGATGGGCTCCCTGTCACCTTGTTTTCTGGCGAAAAACCTCTGGAGAAGCTGGGTCTTGGTGAGCTTCTCTCCGAAGACGTCTCTCAGAATCCTGAAGAAACCCTCCGGGTCTGTCCAGTCATCCGCAGGCCTTAGTCGAACTTCATCTCGAGCCGCTCCTTCTAAGCTATGGTACAGGAAATCCACCGCCTCTTGATCAGTTAACTTTTGGGCAGCCACAGACCTCTGTGCATCCGCTATCCAGTCTTCAAGCACCTTGTCGTCTCTGCCACCAGCATACTTTCTCAGCTTCTTCTCCCTTGGCACTGTCACTTTCACCACTGGTGCAGGAACAGGTTGGGCAGGGGGTCCTCCTTCAGCCTGCATGCCATCCAGCTGTGCCTTGAGTGCAGCCAATTGCTCTGTGAGTGCAGCCACAGCTTCTTCTGCCATGATTTCAATCTCGTTCCCGTTGGTAAATAATCAGTAACTACTAATGTCAACTTTCTTGCAATCCCACTTCTGACACCAAAAATGTAACCGGCGGCAAGGCGCTCAGCTATGAATCAGATTGCAAGTGGTTTTGACAAAAGAATTTATTGAAAAATCCACACAACTTTACAATACACGAAAAAAAAACGGGAACGAGATTACAGGATATCTCTTTACATCGTAGAGAATTCCTTGTCTTGATATGTGCAACGTCTTCAAGAACTTTTACTACACTGATTTAAGCTTAGTTTGGGCCTACTTTTATGGGAAAACCTGCATTCTTAAGACCTTACACATCCTACGCAATGTTGCACGCCCTAGGCGCAAACAGGATGTCCCAAACACGAACTTACGTAAACAAGCGCCAAACCTAGGCATGACTCACTGTAATGTAATTACGTACGGAAATTATTTCTTGCTTACGCATTTTCCACGCAAACAGTTAACTAAAGAATTACATTCCTATGTGTACACGAGGCATTCCTAATTAAAAATATAGATTTATGACTAAATAATTACTGTCCAAAATAGTGTCTTTTGACTCTGTCACAGAAGATTAAATATTATTGGTAACAAATGTACCACTAAAGCACACACAAACACACATCTTTGTAACAACAAAAGATATTAAACACAGAGACAAGGCAAACTGTCGAATCTTGTGTTTTTTTTGTGCGTCTGTACAGCTTGTCTCTCTTCAGCAATGAGTTATTCTGTGTCATAGTGTCTTTTTCAAAAGGAGAGTCCAGAAATGGGACTTTGCATGGCCCAAGGAGAGAATTTTGATAAATAAAACAGGTTAAAACATGGTAGAGGATGATTGCTATCATCCCCTGTGCAATGTGATAGTAGTCTTGAGAAAATAAACCACCAACAGAGTCAAAATACAGGTCATACAAAAGGAAGATATAAATGAAGATCCTCAAAATTGCCATTTTTAACAGTGAGGTTTCAACTATACAAATATGGATTTCAGTATTTAAATTTCACCTCACTTTGTGGGGTAAAAGATGATTGTTATCATATAAATCAATTTTTCAATATTTAAAAAAAAATATCCAATGAATGTATTTTTAACAACTTGCAATATTTTTCAATCAATTTTTAATATAAAAAAATCATGCAATTTAAGCAAATAATTTTTTCCATATAAAATAATAAATTTATTTTTAACCACAAAATGAAATGTTTGAAAATATTTTTCAATTAAACTTGATAAATGTCATCAACATATTTTTGTATAAGCTTATTTTTTGACAACAATATATAAGCTTACTGTAAAATAAATAGAATTTCAGAAGAAAAAAATCGATTTTTAACAAAGAAAAAATATGCTTTATCCAAGGTCGAGGAAAGGAGGTCAAAGATACTGAACGCAGATATGATTTATTATCTAAATGTTGATTTTGCGACAAAAAAATGTTCAAAAAGTACGACTGGTTTACGAAGGCGAATACGATAAACGAGTTACTGAGTAAATTTTGACACTTAAAAGGATTGATGAGCACAATGGAAAGACAAGGGAAAACGTACTTTAGCTTAGTTAAAAGCCCAACAGCTTAGTAGTAAAACGTCCTTGTTTGGGTTTATAAAATGAAGGGAAAGAAGAGAAAAGATTTTTCTAAGTACGCGATAACTTTTCTTGCAGGGAAAAAAATGGAGAGAAAACGAAAGGCCAGTAGCTCAAATTATTTATCTTTTCAGAGTTTTAGATCGTTGATATGATAAAAAAAAGTATTGAACTTGATAAGTTAATGAGTAATTATTATGCTTACGTTAAATTAAAGATGTATAAACTTTTAAATCTTTGTTTTGACCGCTTTTTGTTTCAAGATTCCGGCCTTTAAAATTACAATTTTATTGTGACATTTTGGTAGACGCGTCGCGCCAAGATTTGGTTGCTATGTGACGTCACACTGTCATACATGACTGTTTCAGAATTTTAATAGGAAAACCATTTGAGTCATCTCCTCCCTCCTGTTCACGGTTTTAGTGCGTGCACTCTAGTCAAAAAGACAGTTATTCAGTTGGTACTCTAAACATTCGAACACCCATCCTAGATATTAAGAGAACTTATATAAAGAAATTCTTATCTGTGTGCAGTGTATAACTTTCTTCACCTTACCTTGCTTTGGATACGCTGTTTAGATTGATCCGGCTTCAATAACCGAGATGAAATGATCTCTAATAAAGCTTTGTTTAGTTTTCTTCAATTACATCGATCGATCTGCTTTCAAGATACATAAGTAATCGATATCAGACAAAATTCCAATAAAAAAACAACCAAGGACACGCAGCCACGGAGGGTCACGTCATGGGTCGGCTTATGATAAGGACATTTTCAGTTTAGATAAACGAAGGAAAGATCGAAATCCAGCCACGTTTCTTATAACGTATCTTTTTTCAAAAAAATTTTGTCAGGAAAATCGTGCAACACTAACTTTTTTATGAAAATATCAAGCTACAAAAACTCGCATGATGATCATGAAGTTGACTAGTCACCTTTCAATTCACCTGAACAATTAGAGTTTAAAAATATGAAGAATAAAGTATAAGAAAAGACCTAAAAGGGACGCTCATGTGATGCCTTTCTAGGTACCCCCCCGCCCCCATCGAAATCGTTCTGGATCCGCCACTGGATATATAATAGAGTCCCTCCCCCTTCCCCAAAGCGTCGCTACGCAGGCTATGATTTTCGCTTAATTTAATAGGACAATTCGACAAGCTTCAAATTTGAGGGAAATGAAAATCAATGTGGAAAATTTTTTTATCAAGTAGTTCATAAAAGGGATTTCTCTTCCTCGGGAATGCCTCTAACGATATATGATGCCGCCATCTTATTTGAAAGAATTCCAGCAGTGACAGTATACGTACCTAAAAAGTACTATAAAAAGTCCGAAGGTTTTCTGTCTGATCCTGTGTCAGTAGTTTCAAAAGGGGCGAGGTCGTTGGGACCTCCGCATCCCTAACCTGAGTATCATGCAGGCTCTCTTCCCCCAGCTACCCTGAAGGCCTGATACTCAGGTTACCGCATCCCGCGTCTTACCAACTTCGCATTCTTGTACCCAGAGCCTCCTCATAGCGAAAATCGTAGGATTTTGGAAACCCTAATTTAAGGCCGGCACACACAAGGGAGCTAAACGCTGAAACAACCCGATTGGAGCATGGGAACTAGTTATAAATCCAACAATTAATTTGATTGGCCAACTGGAAACAGGTTGTTGTGCAGCAATAAAAGTTTCAGTACACACGAGGGAACTTGCTCCCGAAACACGATTCTGCAACAGATTTGCTCCTCAACTTGCTCCATCATATTTAACCATTTTGATATGAGGGAGTAAAACCCGGGGGCAAAAGTTTTGTTGCGCAATATTTTTTTGCCGCGTGAAATCGTTGGTACAGATGAGGGAGCTTTGCTCCGGGAGCGTGTTGCGGGAGCAATCTCCCTCGTGTGTGCCGGCCTTAAAATTCTATGAATTGGATGTTCAGAATAACATAGCAACGAACTCTGATTAGCAGGATAAGCAAACATACCAACGGAAACCAAGCAAGACAAATCGACAAGAATGGTTATATATCTTCGAATCTTGAGTCAAATCGAATGAAATCCTATTTCCAGTTTCGAACATATACAGTTTTGCAAATAGAAGACGTAAACAAGCCGTCAGAAAGGTTGAGCCGGCATTTTAAAGTCAGCGATCCTGAGATAGAGCATGCGCCCTGACGACCTGGTCGCAAGATTCTGGCTTCCGGGCAGTAACTTTGTCCCCAGGGTCCTCTCTGCTTACTCATAACAACTGAATTCGATTTGCTTAGGTACCTGGCTCGTGCTTTCACGATCCTCCCTGCTAAAATCAAAGATATCTAAAGATGTTAAGCTGGTTTAAGGGGGAAGAAAAGCCCAAAATTGACACCAGTGAGTTCCACATTCCTGAATTTTACCGTGGAGCTGATGGGCCATTGATCAAAGTTCTTGAAACTTGTGATGACTACGAGACCCGTCTCTACGACAAGTCCCAATGGGTCTCGTCCAACGCACCACCAGGGGAATTCATGAGCGCATTTTGGAGATTATACAGCTATATCGGCGGTAAAAATGACCAAGGGAAGAAGATGGATATGAATATGCCCGTACGAATTCATGTGAAGCTGAGCGAGGACGATGCTGATGGAACTAAAGTCGAAGTGTTCAATGTGTCGTTCTTCCTGTCATCGTCACTTTTACCTAACCTCCCGAAACCTCTAGACGAAAAGGTCTTTCTTAAGCAAGAAGACAGTCGAGTTACTTACGTTGCACATTTTAGTGGAATGGCTAAGGATAAAGACTGGTCAGACAGTAGATGTCGTCTAATGCAAGCCTTGGATCGTGACGGAAAAAGTTACGTAAGAGCAGAATATTTCTCTGCCGGTTATGACCCGCCATACAAGCTGTGGAACCGTCGCAATGAAATGATTCTTCTGGCAGCAGATGACCAGGCAGATGACCAGACAGAGGAAGTAGAAAAAACGAAAGAAGAAAATACTGAAAATGAGGGAAATTAATTGAGAGATTTGGGATTTTTTTGCCAGTCGACCTGTAGGAAAGTGGGGAAGAAAATAAGCAATTAAGCAAGTATCAGACAATGGTGTTCAATGATAGAGGGCAACATGGTAGTGAATTCTAAGATTACTGTCTACGGCCGGGAAGTGAAACTAGGTACAAATTAAATATTAAAATTTTTGATTGTTTTCATAGCTGTTGTTCGCTGTCGTTATTGTTTGCTTAATATTTCGGTAAATTAATTCGTAGAGGGAGGGAGGGTTTATCCTATTATGGGGTAATATAAACAGGCCACGACAAGCACTAGCTATAGATGCAAATCTTTATTTGAAAGATACTGTTTTTGGTGAGGAGGATATAGAATAATGGATAGAAAGGGCTCTCAATAGTATGAATATATTTTGTCATCCTTGAATGCAAAGTGAAGTGTAGTCCCGAAAACCTGGCGTGACCAATGTAGAAATATGTCACACAATGTTATGCTGACTCACTCTCATGTTTATTACAAACAGTACTACTGCAAGGTCTGTTATAAAACTCTCTTGTACCACATCGAACGTAAGACTTTTCACCATGTTAAGTTGGCTGAAAGGAGAAGAGAAACCCAAAATCGATGAGACTAAATTCCACCAGCCTGAATTCTACCACGGTAATCAGGGGCCGAACTTCAAAGTTCTAACCTCAGAAAGTAACGAAGACTACGAAACGAGAATATACCGACCAACTAAATGGATTACTTCAAAGATGGAAGTCAAAGACTACGAGGAAGGATCGAGCAAGTCTTTTTGGCAGCTTTTCAATTACATTGGAGGCAAGAATGAGACCAAATCTAAGGTTGCCATGACTTGTCCAGTTCGTTTGACAGTCGAAGTGGATCAAGACCAGGTCAAGTCTGCAAGAATGTCTTTCTTTGTCGATCCTACTAAAGATTGCCCAGCCCCGACTGAAGAAGGCCTGTTCTTCGAAGAAGAAGGGGAAAAGAAGTTCTACGTGTGCAATTTTGGAGGCTTTGCCAAACATCAACTGAATACAGAACATCTGAAAAAGCTCAGAGCTGCTTTGGATCGTGATGGAAAGCGTTACGTAACAGATACGTATTACACTGCTGGCCACGACGCTCCTTTCAGACTATGGGGGCGAAGAAATGAAGTTTATGTGGAAGCTAAGGACTAGAGCCCTTACTACATGTAATAACTAAGGAGCTTAGCTTTAAATACAAAAGTCTACTCACCATTATGATAGCAAAACACAGCAAAGGTAGAGTAGAGTGTCAAGTACAAGTTTACTATTCACTGTTAATTACAATGTAAATCATAGCTAAAATTCAATCAATTCAATTACAAAAAAAGTTCGTTAAGAAATAATAAAATTAGCTGGAATATTTATTTTCAATGAAGACGTATACTTTATTAAAACATATTTTTATAATGTTTTTATATTGTTTTTATGACCGTTCCAGGCCCTCCTATTTTTTACGACGATCCAAGCGTGACGTTGAATCGTTTTCACGCAACACCCCCCATCTAATAACATATATTGATCAGTTCCAGGGGATATGGTTGGCAGGGCTGCGTAGGAATCGGGATCGGAACGAATGAATGCAATCGAACCCGCTACAGAAGGCATAAAACCGTATTCTCAAACTAAAATTAAGCATGTGAATATTTTTATCTTGTTTTTATCGTTTCAAAAATTGTCAACTTTTAAAAGTTCAACGCCCAAAAGCGCACAGTTCAGAAAAAAACTAATTAAATCTTATCAATGTCTGCTAAAGATTAAGCTAAATCTAAAGATTTCAATCTTACTGTACTAATATCGTTTTTTTTTTATATACTTATAACCTAGTCAGAATACTAATGACGTACTAATATATTAATAATATAATTATTTTTATTAATAAATTGGAACCCATTTCTAGTGGTTCAAAACTAAATGTGGAACGGTTTGGATGCCTTTAACTAGTCTTGCAGGAAACAGACTTCAACTTCAAATTGTTCCTGAAAATTTTGTGCACTGTGTGTCACGTAAAAATCTCCCCTTTGCAGAGCAACGCTATGACAAGAGAGTCCTAGCAGCGGGTTCACTCCTCCATTGCTAATTGCAATGTCATTTGAAATTGTTACAAGTTCTTTAAGAACTATATATAATTTTATGAATACTGTTTAAAACCGCATTAAAATCTTGGTTGATTTCTCATTGCCGGAAATTCTCAAATTGCCTAAACTGAGATTTTGGCATTCAATTTATCTAATGATATATATTCTGACCATTAGCTTAAGTAATCTCTGTAGACTGCCAAAGGATCGTTTTCGTAGTGTTTATGGAACGACACAGGAGTCTGGTGAGCTAGAAGGGAAGGGACGTACTCAATGGGCCGTGCCTAAAAACGAATGAGACTTTTTAAGTATGATAAGTAAACCTCCAGCCAAGGAAGCAAAGTTTTTAAGAAATGGGAAAATGATAAATGGGAGTTAAAAAACGATGTCTTTGTGATTCCTAAAGAAGTGACTATTTTGGTATGCTAAGACGACCATTTCCTGAAGGACCAGGTTGCAGGACAGCTTACCTTAGTTGTGCACGAAACGTGGGATTGTATGAAAGTTGCAATTTCTACACTTTCTGCAGTTAAACTCCGATTAAATGTGAACAGAAAGAACGCAGTTTTTAAACGTTTGAGTTGAATTAAGTTGATTCAAAATTCATGTGGTATGAATAAATTATCTCTGAGTGACGTGAAAGCCATCTAAATGTTGTTCATCTTGCCCAATGAAACGCTGGGCTATCCTGAAACACTGAGTCTTCATAATTTGGGATGCAATACAAGAGCATGTTGCATGATAGCTTACCTGGTGAAACGCCGGGCTGTGTATGATTGGAACACCTATATTTCTAAAACAGTTTCCAAGCCACATATCATCCGGGGAATTCTGCTCCCAACAGGAACAGCCACTCTCAATTATTGCGTTGATTGCTGCTCTACTCAAGACCATGCTAACAAGAAAGCAAAAAATAGATTAACGGACTGCCTCATGAAGTTCACATATGAATATTATTCTATACAGTACTACTGACAGATGACGAAATTCCAAGAGTTTTTTATTATTATGGTTAAATGTAAATTTTCCAGGGCCCAGGGCTTGGAAGTACGCCTGCAGCAAACGTCCCAAGGGGACCCTAGTGCGTAATAGGCCCCTTGCAGCACTTCAGAATTCAGCTCAATTTGGAGGGGAAAACAATAGGTTTTCGATTCTTAGGAGATTGTTAAATTCTTTTGTTTTGTCCTCCAAATTGAGCTCCTTTGATGTCACATGCAAGGGGTCTATTCATTTAAATTTCCAAGGGAAAAATTGCTTTAATATATAAATTGTTTGCTAAGAAAAACTATCAAAAAGCCCTTATTCCTTCATTATATGTCACATTTACCAGCGAATTCCAGGAATTGGTGGGAATGATGAGTATTTCCATGGAGCCTTGCAGGGCACTAGAGTTTTCCAGTAATTCCAGGAACAGTATTCATGAACCCTTATTAAATTTTATTGAAGGCAGTTGACTCACCCTCCACCTCCTGTGACGTACTCATACCCGAAGCCAGTCGTCACTCCATAACCATATCTTTCACCCAGAAGGATGACCTCTTTTGGATCATAACAAGCTAAAAGACGCTGCATTCGAGGCGCGCTGTAAAGCCAAAAAAATTATTAATAACTTAGTTATAACTCTATATATCAACGTTATTATCCGTTCGGACTTTAGGTCTGTAATATTTATTTTCTTATTAAGCCCTAGCACGCCTAACTTCCGAGTGTGCGCTAAAAATTGTTACTTGCGTAATCCATGATAACTTGTTTCGGAGCGATTGTCATCTTATTCGAAGAAATGTACTGAAACTCTTCATAGTTTACCAACATCGTTTGACTATATTGTAATATCTAAAATATTTTTTCAAAAGATTCTTGAGGAAAAACGTACTTTTACCCCTAATGCAATATCGGTGAATTGTCTTACGGTTTCAATTGCGGGGATTTGATTCGTCTTAGCTATGCAGTGATCAGATTTTGCCATTCATTGTTCTTTCTTATTTCATTTTTCTAACCAATTTTCCCAGCCTCACCCCAGTGGTCACAGGGGAGCCGTTACCTCATGATCGTATCATCATCGACCACGACAAGCCAGGGTTTCTTGTTAAATCTTTTGTCTTTCGATGATCGTTCGATAATGGCCTGCAGCTTGGCACAGTGACCTAGAAAAAGACCACATCTTCTTTCATTCTTGAACTTTAGTGCGAATTTTCAACGAAGTCTATGCTTGCGCGGTTGACGCATAACAAATTTGAATACGCTCATTTTTTAGGCAAAGATAAACTTGAACAAAGAAAATGTCAGTAAAGTTTGAAAAGGGCCTTTAAATACCCACCCATTTCTGTGTTAGGTACACCAATGTTTTCTGTAGGAACATCAGGGTCTTCTGTCTCGCTGTAATACACTAGATGTTTTGCATGAAGGCCTAGTGTGTCCTTTACGATAGGAACTGTAAAACAAATAGTAAGCCTAATAAGTAAACTACTGACTATAAAATATCAGGATCATTATGATGATATTGTCGATAATAGTGATATTATTGATGTTGATGATTAAGATGATGATGATGACGACGATGACGATGACGATGACGACGATGACGATGCTGTTCATGCTGAGGACGTGATTGGCTGTACACCTTCCGGATTAAACGCAGGTAAATGAAGCATAACATTTGCAGTGTGATAAATTGTACCTCTCGTCTTGTGAAACTTTTGTGTGGTTTTTACAGCAAAAAATATGTCGTCTAAAGATACCTCTCCCTAGTGGGAAAACACGAAAAAAAAAAAAAAAACCAAGATACATGCTTAAGAAAATGTAATAAATTTATGTAAGCTTATTTTTTTCACCTACTATGGAGTAGCATCCCATCCAGAAGGTGAGGAGGAGAGACACTTGTTTTGCCCATGTCATACCACGTATCATTCCCTAGAGTATCTTTTCTTTGTTGAACGGTTGCACATGAGAAGACTCATGAATATTGTTCAACTCAAACAAACAATCTTATTCTCAAAAGAATGAAACTTGGCATTAAGTGGGAATCATTACACCCAAGCTGGTCTGTTTTGATAGCAGAAGGCACTGAGTGATGGAGTGCATGCCATTTATCTCTGAAAAACTTTGTGAGAAATTGCACAAATTTGTACAAATTAGTCAATTGAGTAGACCTCAGTAGACCTTATAGACCTACAAAACCTTGCACTAATTTGTACAACTTTGTTATTGAATTCATCTTTTTCACGGATCAGTATGGTATGCACTCTACCTCTAGTCACTTTGAGCTACAGATAATTGTACTTACACAATCAAATGGAGTACTATTAAAAGACGTTGCACACAGTTTATCTTCTCCTGGTTTACTGGTGCAGAATTCAGGCACGTCAGTTAAAGAAATTCCTTTTCCATCATTCCAGATGTACATTGCAACCTTTGAAAGACAAAAAAGAAAATGTTAGAATATTTTCTCCACTCATCCAGGTTTTTAAATGGGTATCAGTACACTAATTTGGCAACAATGGAGGCTTAATTGCTCATGTGATGTTCAACATTGAATAGAGGCTTTGCACCATCATGTGCCTAGTCCCATAGTACAGCTTGGGCTACATCTGGTTAGATAGCAGAACAATAAAATCCCTTAGCTTTTGGGAATTGAATTCTTTCTCATGTAAACAATTGTATTGTTCCTGCCATCTAACATGGCTGCCACCATGGGATGGTACAAAGCCTCTATTGGACTACCTGTGGTTAGATAGCAGAACAATAAAATCCCTTAGCTTTTGGGAATTGAATTCTTTCTCATGTAAAACGATTGTATTGTTCCTGCCATCTAACATGGCTGCCATCACATGATGGTGCAAAGCTTACAAATATGTCCTATGGCCATGTCATATAATGTCTCACCTCATGCTGAACATCAATTGTAAAATCTGACTTCATTGGATTTTTCTCTAATCTTGATGATAACCTGGAAAAAAAACCACACGTCTACATTGAAACTGGAGAACAAAAGCACATCAAAAAAACTTCAATTTTCAACAAAATATTTCCAGCTGGTTTGTTAGCACTTTTCAATAAATTCAAAATATTGAGGTTTGAAAATTATGAGACAAATTATTAGTCAGGTTATAACTAAATCTTAGATTGAATTATTAATATAGGCTTTGTGGAAGGAGAAAAGGAGGAAAACCAAAGACCCCCCTCCCCCCTCCAAAAAAACCTTCAAATCAAGGGACTATACCAAAATACAGTGCATGCAAGTTTAGGAGGATGTACTAGTACTCCTTTATCAAAATATTAGGAATAGTTCAGTGATTTTCTTACATTTTAAGAAGAGAACTACTGATGGCCCATCCAGCAGAGAAATCAGGAAATGAGAACTTAGATGGATTCTCCGCAAATGCAAAGTGATGGATAATGGCTGGATAGTGATCTTGGATGCCATGACCAAGAAACAAAGGCTGAAAAAAGAGAGAGTAAAATTTCATAAATGTTGAATTATATGCAAACAGCTAGCACTGACTTTGCTGTTAGATGCTACTGTTACTGCTACTGCTACTGCTGCTACTATATCTACTACTGCAACTATAGCTACTACTGCTGCTGCTGCTAAAGCTACTGCTGCTGGTACTGCCGCCACTGCTTGTACTGCTAGTGCTACTACTGCTGCTACTGCTACTGCTGCTATAACTACTACTGCAACAATAGGTGCTACTGCTGCTACTGCTAAAGCTACTGCTGCTGGTACTGCCGCCACTGCTTGTACTGCTACTGCTACTGCTACTACTGCTGCTCCTGCTACTACTTACTGTTGCTACTATTAAAGCTACTACTACTGCTACTGCGCGCTGCTACTACTGCTACTGCTACTGCTACTACTACTGCTGCTACTGCTGCTCCTGCTACTATTTACTGTTGCTACTATTAAGGCTACTACTACTGCCACTGCCACTACTAAAGCTACTACTACTCCTACTGCTGCATGCTGCTTCTACTACAACTACTTCTACTTCTGCTGCCACCATAATTATTGATACTGACCATACAGTACACACTTTTGTTGATGGTAAGTTGATTCATTACCTGACTTTTATTAAACCTTTGAAGCACTTTCAGAAGTGCAGGCAAATCAATGATTGTATCTTCTTCACAGAAAAATATCCAGGATTTTGATTCACTAAATTCTTCATTTAACCTGAAAATAAGGGGATAAATATATAAGATTTAATATTCTACATGGTCATCTATCGGTCATACTTATTGCAATTAAACTCAAGATTTAAAGGCTGACTCAAACTAACTTTGTTAACATAGGAAATATTGTCCAAGCACCAAAGGGAGCCCAGTTCTGGTGAACCATTTTAACCACCAATTTTTCCTTGAAATCAAATAAAGAGATAAAATTCATTTATCACCAATAGCAATAAGGAATGAAATGGTAATGTGTAGTTCCAGAAACTATCTATACCCACACAATCCCCCATGGAGTAATTTGGAATTTCTGAGGGGTGGGGGAGTCAGAGAAAGAAGGAATAATTAGAAATATTGAGTTTGACATGAAAGAAAATTGAAATTTCTGGGGGTATGGGGTCTTTTGAAAAATCCTCCGTGGAGGGGGGGGGGGGGGTGGCAGATAATTTCTGGAGCTATTCAATTAAGAAAAACAGTCAATATAAGTTTCTTTAAAATTTCAGACCATGAGACATTCTTGAGAATATAATTTTTTGTCTGAGTTGTATCTATATTTATGTATTTTCTTATACACTAACCATTAAACAAAAAATAGTACTCAAAGGAATGACACATGGTTTGAAATGGGAAAACATTATATAATAGCTGAAGAAGTGTTTTCTGGGTTGGTATGTACAATATAAATTTTAATTTAAACAAACCATTACCTTATCTTCAGGCTTCAGTTGGTCCTTGATATGGTTGAGGAATATTTTGGCCTTCTTTTTGTGAAATGAGTTGGATTGCGTCCTGACAATCATGACAATATCTTCAATACCTATTAAAGAATATTACAGTTCACAATAAAACTTGTTATGAAATAAATTCAAGTTATAAATGTCAATTGTTTGGTTGGTTGCTCAAAGGATATCTTTTATAAAAGCACATGGGGAATGAAGGGTGGTAGAGTGATATTATCATCACCTCTCACCTCTGGGGTATTGGGCTTGGCATTTAATTATCAATAGAGCTTGTTAGGTCTTTTCTTCAAAATCTAACAAGCTAAAATTGAATTTGATTTGAAAGTGAGCTGTGCCCTGAATTGCTTTAGGAATTGATAAATTGTTTCATGTCCATCCATCCATATAGTACACTGCTCCAAATATAACAGTAAAAGGAAAAAACTTAAATTAAATTGTTCATCTAATTCTTACCTAATGAGCTTTGACTGGTGGAGTTCTCAGCATCAGATTTCTACAGAATTTTGAAAATACTAGTTGATATTTATGTTCATTCAATTGTCGTACGAGTGTGAAAACAAGATTTAACCTAAGTGATTTCGATTACCAAGGCAACCAAAGTCTGGTTACCAAGGTGAATAAAGTCTTCATATAAACCTTATTTCTGAATCAGGTTACCATAGTAACCAGAACCTTCACATATAGCTTAAAAGACTTCTTTATCTGAAGTAGAATGTTTTCTAATTTCAGACCATGCGTCATTCCCTGGAGTATCATTTCTTTGTTCAACAGTTCTGCATGAGAAGACACTTAAGGCATTTAATTCAGGTTTGGTTACCAAAGTAAGCAATTTTTAGACTTTGTCAATAAAATGAATATTTAAATATATATATATTGTCAGCGGTAATTGATACATTAACTTAAAAGTTTTATTCCATTAAAAGTAATTGCATCCCCACTTTAATACAGCATCTATCTGTATTTTCTATTTTATTTATTTATTCATCACTTTTACTATTTTTGTAATATATTAATTTTTGCTATTTAATTCTAAGAGAAATTAAAAAAATGAATAACAATATATAAATCACAACAATATACAATTTCGTTAATGATGTCGAAGATCAACAGATATAGTCCTGCATATTTTAAGCATATGCAATCTCAAAGATATATCTGTTATCTAATCTAATCCTCTCGTTAAATCATATAAAGATAATAATGAATCTAAACAAGTACATCCTAAAACTCTGCCAAAATAGACAAACATTTTAAATGTAAAAATATTAAAATATATTTTTATATGAGTGGTTTTCATTTGAACCCACAAAAAAAGTCTATTTATTTGAGTGTGATAGTCAGATCACATAGAAAACAGAGTGTATATTGTAGAGTGCAATAGAAAAAATAAATATTAAAACAAGGATATTGGACTAAAAAAGAATAAACAACCGCTCAAAAAGGCTAGACAATAAAAGGACCCGATTGGCTGATTAGCTGCACATGGTACTTCAGCCAGTATACAATAGGACAACCAGATCAAATAGATTTGATTACATAAAACTTTTAATTAACACGGATAGATCATGAGGTTTTGTTCTAGAACGAGAAATAGGACGCTTTATTTATCTTACCGTCTATAATGTGTATGCTTCTTTTACTAAACAGCTGCTAGGAGATTACTGGCTGTAATAATGATGCTATCACTCGAGGGAACGTTAATCATTACTGTCATGGCAATGATATATTTTTTATATTGTCACTAATTAGAAAATGTGTATATTGTCTATCCTCTGTAAAAATAACACGTTTACTTAAGTCTTAGAAATAGAAAAATGTACAATTTTAAAGTTGATTTTTAAAATTATTTATTAACTGTATTTTATCCAAAAAGATTTAACCTGGATGAATATAGGTGATGAACATCTTACTAAGTGGCATGAACATTTTAAGGTTAATATATGGGGATTAGCGCCTCTTCAAAACCCAAACTCAAAATAACAGCAAGCGGAAGTCATAAACGCATGATTTTAGAAATAGCTTAACAAGATAAGAGTACAATTTCTCCTTAAAAAGTTAAAAGAATCACCTACCGTCAACGCGCCAAATTCGAACGCATTTCTTGGATCGTCTGCTTCGTACTCTTGACTTTCAAAGCTAATTTGCCCTGGGAAAAAGAGATAAAATATCAAAAGTGTGCCTTGTACAAGAAAGAGAGGACGTAGCTGTTCATGAGAACTAGGTAATTTAGTACTTACATTGGAGAAAAAGGGCAATAAGTGCTAAAAATTCTTTGGCCATATTTGACTGTGTACGCACGTCTTGTTTGTTTGCGAACTTTTTTCTAATGTATTAACCGAGGGAAAACTAGGTTCTAATATTATTGTTTTGAGATCGCGGGCCCACAAACAGGCAACCCATTAATACTAAAAAAACAAAAACGATTTTACAGTTTATTGTATTATTTTTATAATGGGATCCTTGAGACTCAGATTTTTATAATTTTGATACCACGTTTTAAAGATATAATGTAAGATCTAGAACAATTGATAAAGTTTTTTGTTTTGAATATTTTCTATTGGGCTTCCTGTGGTTGAACTTGTCATTTTTCAAGATGGCGGATGAAGAAGAACTAAAAGTGATGGTGCGTAAGATTTTCATTAAAATATTTCATTTAATACAATAAAAACTGATTATCAACCATTACGGAATTGCTTAGCATTACATGATTTCTTGTTTCTCTTCCAGAAACTGGAGTTTGATTGGTTACTGAGGGAGCATGTTCCAAAAGTTCTCAGACATATGGATGCAATTCTTCAGGTAGGTCAAGACAAGACGAAGTTAAGGCTAAAAACTAACTAAGTATATTATTGGTGTTATCACTGCAAGTTTGTGTAATTACTTTGATTTCCACCCCCCCCCCCCTCCCCCCAAGCATAATTTAGGAGGTAATTGCAATAATTCTCAGAGGAATAAAAAAACAAAATATGTAGTTGATATAACAAAAGAAATTAATGACAAATCTTTCGTTAAATTTAAGTAATATGATGGCTATATGGGCCTATCTCCAGCACAACTGACATCGCAATACCAGAAAACAAATTCCAGCTTTACAATCTATAGAAAGAAGTATCGAAGTATCGGAGTAGTTGATTGGAGATTTGAAACTAAGCATAAAGTCGTGATAAAGTCCTACTTTTGACTTACTGGAATTACTGGTCACGCATGATATAGATCAGCTGTATATTCTCCCAAAAACACTTTTTAAAACATGATTTTGAGATATATTTATTGTTTTGAAGGAATGTCTAATGTGGCTACAGTTTTCCAGCGTATCCACATCCAACAAGGGACAAGGTATTTATTATACAAAAATATATAAATTGTTGTACAAATGTACATATTGATTAATTTTGAAAACCTTTTTGTCAACTCCACACAAGTAAATTACAGAACTAGAAAGCAAAATAAAAGCTTTATAAAGAAAGTTAAGATGACAATATGTTATTTGTTTTAGTTTGTTACCAACATCATGTTAGTTAATCATTTCTATTTGAACAATTTGAAAACAGAGTTTTAAGTCTGACAAAAAAATGTTTTCACTTTCTGCTTGGGTCTGATATTCATGGCTGAAAACAACAGCTTGTCAGTAGCCTGTTATGATGGCCGACCAAATTAGTTATAGCTCAGTCATACCTGGTTTTTGGCTCAACGTTACTGGTCAAACTGACTGGTGGCAAGGCAAAGATTTGACCAGACAAGTTCCAATACTCCATTTTACAGTTCTGTTCCAAGCCAAGGCTGGAGTTTCCGCGCATGATAAAAGTATAGTTCTGCTATGCGCGGAAACAGCAGCCTTGAGTTGCAACTATTATTCGTGGTCACTCGAACGGAACCGAAAATGGAGTATTCTGGCCAGACATCGTCTGATGATCAGCTATTATTCTCAACCATGGATATAAAATAATAATAATTAGTTTGCCAAGGTTAATTGTCAAAACCATAATTTATAGCTAATTGAATTTATAGGAGATCCTCCAAAGCCTCAAGACTACTTCATGCTATCAACTCCCAAGTAAGAATGTCTCTTTATTTAAAAAATAAATGTATCTACTCATAACCTACTGGTGAGGAAATGAATAATACTCAAGAGAATCACACATACTTGGAAATGAAATAATAGATGATTGGGTCTAGTGACTGAGTGTCTACTTATGCAGGAACCGCGGAGCATATTGAAAAGTGGGGGGGGGGGGGGGGGGGGGCTGGCATTTGAAAATTAAGCATATTGAAAAAAGGAAAATAGCTATAAAAAGATAGTAAACGTTTTTTAATTATATTTGTATTTTTGCCACAAAAAGTGAGGGGGGGGGGGGGCTGCAGAATAATGATGATATCACGTATGTAGGTAGTAAACTTAATCTTTAGTAAATAATAAAAATCAATGTTAGTTAAACTTGAACTGAACATAATACTGTATATAAAACATGTTTAAAAAATATGCATTTCTATAAACTAAAAAAGGATTATTTCACATGTAAAACTTATTTATTTATTTTGTTTATTTATGGTGTGAAAATTTAGTGCCGACTTATTAAAGGGTTACATTGCCATTGAAGGAGAAGACATCTCCAAAGCAGTAAGTAAATGCACAAACAATAATTATCACTATATCTTAAATTGTCATCACCCTTTGTCATTATCGTATTGTTGTCATGCAATGCTTCACTAAAGTCTTGCATGGCAACCAAAGAGGATATCTGCAAATGAGGCCCAATCATCACCATTTCCCAGTAAAAGCTAGGTGCTATGGTTTTAATAAATTGATATTTAGAAAATTAAATACCATTAGTAATTTTTTTGGAAAATTAATTTTCTGTGTAAGATAGGACTAAGGTCAAGATCTAAAGGAAGTTTAGTGATTGGCCATCCAAGGATCTGGAATTTGAGTGTTGTCCAGGAGGCCAGATCATAAAATAGAAGAAAGTCACCAGTAAGCATTTTTGGTATATTTATTATTGGTACTGTTTTCAGGATATTAAGTTTAGGCTCCCAAAGGTTTCAAATTCAGGTTTCAGAGTGTTTATCAGGGACAGCCATCCATGGAGGCTTCAACAGGTATGTTTGATTGTTAGAAAACTAATGAAATTCAAAAATAAATTACCTTGAATATATAGACATTCATATAATGTACCTTATATTGAACCACAGCCAGCTACTTCAGACTTATGACCAACTTTGACATTCGAAAGCTTTGATGTAGCAATGAAAATGGTAATTATACCTATAGTACTTCCAATAAGGCTAATATTATTTTGCTTAACAGATTCAAGATGCAATCAACTACCTCCAACTTTGCACTGAAAAAGTGGAGGAAATGAGAAATATGAATAATTATTCATCTGGCAGAGAAGTCAGCAAGGTACTCCTATTACCCAAGAAATTTTAAGTCAAGGCATACATTTATGACTAAGATTTATTAATAGATGATGTTTATGTCTTTATTCAAGATCATTGATGATATAGCTAATTGTCTCACAAAAGGAAAGAATTGCTTGATGGTTCCCAAAAAGATGCCAGTCCTTGATATAATTAACTCAAGTAATCAGGTATAAAAAAATAAATATATGAATTAACCCAAGTATCAGGCTCTTGGCTCTCTTGGTCCATCCCCCTCCCCTCCCCCATGGCCTGACACTCAGGTCATAAATGAATGAGTGAGATTTAGCAATAGCTGTTCAAACACTGAAATTCAAATAGGAATTAGTGGATTTTTTGGAGAGAGGGAAACAGGAGAACCAGAAGCAAAACCCTTGAAGCAGAGGAGACAACCAACCAATCAGCAACTGTACTCACATTACTATACAGAGTCTGGAAATCGAACTGATTTTGCATCAGCAAGCACTCTTACCCAAATTCACCAATTTGTTTAAGTCTTAGCAGCAAGGTTTGTGATAAGAGATTAATAATTAAAGGTAGTGTAGCTACTACTTGGTTAGAGAGTTGAACATACATTTGAAACTTTTTTTCAGAAATCTTTCAAGCCCAGCCTTCCTGAAGATGTGGCGTCTAATTTTTACATCAACTGTGACAAGCTAGTATTATCAGTGTTTACATTGATAACCCTTCCTGTGCCTCCTCAAAATCCTGTAAGAATTTTGTAAAATAACACTCTTAAACACTTATAGCAGTAAATAATTGATTCCATGGACAGTAAATTTATGCTATGACTTGGACTGTGTGAAATGAGTAGGATGGTTTTTCTTGCTGTTTCAAGGATGTAAAGTATACAAATATATATAGTTATAGATTTTTCTTTGTCACCAGAAACAAGTAATGGAAGGAGATCAAGTGGGCCACACATTGTAAGAAAATATTGACCACATTTATATCTTGTTGCATTTTCTCCAATGTTAGTTAAGAATGTTTTGTGTATGGTATCCATAAACTGCCGAGAGGGAGGGGCTGGGGAAGCTATATATACTCTCACCCAATTGCACACACTTTCTGCTAAATAATTATAACCACTACATTTGCAACCCTCAGCGCACCCCTACCCACTTTCAGTGTTATGGACATTAGTAAATTGCTCTGTAATCTTGGTATTTCTGTTAACAATATTTCTTTTTTTCATGATGATGTGACAATACTTTGTTTCAGTGAACACAATTCAAAATGGATGGAAATAAACAGCCACTTTGAGGTACTGAATTCAACAGATTATATACACAAAAAATTGCTTCATATATCATGGAAATATTTTTCCAGGTTTTTCAATCATTTTTCCTCCCTCTGAAAAAAAAACACACTAAATTTCAATTTCATCTGTGAGCCATTTCCTGGTTTAATATTCTTTGATTGCAGGGAGCATTGGTGAGCATTGGTGCCATTTCACAAAAGATTTCTCATTAGCATCCATTGTTAACAGCACCATATTTTTGTCTTTTGACTCTCTTGGAAATGTTTGCAACCTATCAATATGATGATATTTCACAGGTTGCAGTTTGATTAAATTAAAGTCTTTGATCACTTTGTTTTGTTTTTGTATATTACTGAATGATATATTAATTTCATTTTGATCACAAGTTTTATGTTTTCTACCCAAATTGAAGTCAATTGATGTTCAGGCTTGTGTTTCAGGTTGATTGCAGCATTCCGAGACTTAAAGACAGTGTTGTACTATTTACAGCAGCATTACAAATCTGTCAACAGCTGAAAGACAAGGTATTTTTTATCATGATTATCATCCATTGTCAAACCCATTGTATTATCATCGTCAACATCATAATCATAATTATCATCATCACCATCATCATCATCTTCACCATCATCATCACCATCATCATCATCATCATCATCACCATCATCATCACCATCATCATCACCATCATCATCATCATCACCATCATCATCACCATCATTTGATGAATAATAAAGAATAAAGGCATACCGACGGAAAGAAATTGCATTTGAAAATAAATGAAAACTCAATATGAAAGTAACTGTGAGAAAGTTATGATTATTGATATTTTGTGATGTGAAAGTATATTAATATTTTGTTTCATTTTCTTTGTAATCAACAGATTGTTGCATTCAGTATACTGGATTCAAGATAGCACATAAATAGTATCTTGATGGACCATTTTTTATTGTAGTATGGAAGGTGGGGTAGAAAATACCAAAGAACTTCAAGTCGATCCCACAACATAGGCCCATTTTTAAGCCATTAGGGTTTTGCACACCCCAAACCCTGACTTATGAAATATGAGTCCTCCCTCCCACTCCAATACTTCAGGAAATTTGCAAGTGTATGTAAAAAATGGAAAAAAAAACAAAAATTTAAGATCTTACCACATTATTGGTTGCCCCCACCCCACCCTCAAATAAATAATTGTAATATAATATTATTTGTATCTAAACTAATGTTAACAAAACTAGCAAAAAGGTATCTAGTTCATTATAATTAGAATAAATAAAAAGAATGATTGAATAAAGAAAAATGAATAAGATTAGAAAATTTTACCTTCAGAAAATGTAAAGCAGTGTCATAGCAAGAGAGTCCCTAGTCCATATGCTGGACCCTCCTTTGACTGCTTTGCCTTTGTTGGCTTCCTGTGCTCCTTTCTGTAAGCAAAGGCAGCCCAACAAAAGTGGAGCGGTCAAAAGAGGGGCCAGCTTCTGTACTATAGAGTCCCAGAGGTTATGAGGTACTCGTAAAATCCACAGGGAGCCCACTTATATTTATTTGCAGATGTTTTTCAAGCCCCCAACACTTTCAAGGGTGCTGCCTGTTCTTTGTATTAAAACTATCTAAACTGGGATAATTGTGCCACAAACTTTCTACATAAAAATAATTTGCATTTGAAATGAATCAATAGCAAAGACTGATCATTGGTGATAATATTGCTACCCCTTTTCCTATCAAGGTGGGGTAAAATCCTCATTTCTTTTCTAAGGACTAGGGAAGAGATACACTATACCTGTTTCACACTCTCTAATTGGTAGTTTTAAATACCTAAAGCTAGTCCTTCAAGTTACGTCTAGCACTTTTCTAAGTATCTATGGAGGGGAGGGGGGTTGTGTTTTACTCTGACCCAGTCTTTTCTCTTATTTATAGCGGCCTCCCTGTAAACACAGGTTAAAAGGGAAGGATTGGTTAAGCAAGTTGAGCCATTTTCTTTCACTTCAAACCCTAAAATGACTTCGAGTTTACTAGGCAGACCGACTCCACAGTCTATATTAGCCCTCGGAGAAATTGTAGAGCTTGTTTTATCGTTCCTTCCTGCCAGAGACCTCGCGAATACCTCTCAAGTTTGTCGTCTATGGAGAGACATGACCAAGAGGGTTTTTCGCTTCCGAAAATCAAAATGGGCGAGTTTTGTGGTTCATCATGGCACTAATATTGGTACTCCTTGTAGTTCCAAGGTGGGTAAACCGTGTTTATTACGCTGAATCTTCTAGCTATTTCGGTTTCTAAAACTGAGAAAATTCAAGCCGGAGTGAGACCTTGAAAACATCAGCTTATAAATTCTATTTAAGAACATCATTTTTATTGAAATTTGTCGTATCTTAAGATCAAGTGACACAAAAATTCTGATAAATAGAAATTAAATGCTGTTTGGTAAGAGGATTTTGGTCTGGTGATGTCTGCTATAATTTAAATTCAAACTCATTAAACTTAGTCATTATCACATTCGTAGGGGGATATAGCTTTCGCGTATAATTCATTCATTTACATCTATTAGATTGTAAAAGAAACTGTAAACAAAGTTAGTTATAGTTTAGTTATAAAATTCTCGAAGTTGTATATATGTGTGTGTGTTTGTTTGTTTGTTTATGTAATTTATTTGTTTCACTTTCATTTTATTCTTTCATTCTCTCATTTCTCGTTCTTTCATTTCAGTTATCAATGGATTTGATGGTTTCTTGTATCAATGACTTTTTGGAAAATCTCCGAATTTTTCCCGCAGCAGCAATAATATTTGTAAGCAGATCTCAAGATTATTGTGAACCTAGACGAGATGAAGTTCGCGGTCTTATAACGTCAGTGAAGTCGAGACTTCCAGCAAGTTGTACAGTCATTGGTTGTGTTGGAAGTGGAATAATAGGATGTGAAGAGGGAGAGCAGCCTGAAGAGATTGAAATGGCAGAAGGGGTGTCACTCTTAATCATGCCAAAAGTGGATGGCATTAGTACGTGTACCTTCAACATGAGCTGCACTGATGTCCGCAACAACAGGTCTTTTAAATCACGTTGGGAAACATCCTTGAACATTCCTGCTGATAAGCAACTTAAGTTTGCCATTCTGTTTGCAAAAGGAGATATATACAATCTAGATATTATAGGAAAAGTTGCGTCAGGGATATGGCAGGTAAGGGTTTGCTTGAGAAGAAAAAAAATGGAGGGGAAGCTATGGTTTATTTTGAGGGAATTCATGAAAGATCTTGGACTGCATGAGTGCGTTAGCAAAATAAATGAAAAAAAACAAAAACAAAACAAAAAAAATGCTGGGATTTTTTTTTTTTTCATTTTTATCTTTTCCCTTTTGAGGGCTACAGGGTCATCAGTTTACTTCCTAAACTGTGAAGTGCTACCCTCTTAAAGTAAAGTCTATTGTATTGTATTGTATTGTATTGTAAATCTTGGGAGTAAAGGGAAAAAGAGCAAATGAAAAACTCTTACCACAATGGGGGAATTATGGCGAATCCCCTAGCCCTCTCCCCTGTGTAAAACAACATGCCTTCCATAAGAGTACCTAAACATAAATTTGTTTTATATTTCTTCACTTTTGTTTCATATCTCATTTTAATAGATAAATGGCTGTGAAGATGGAGAAAAGTCAAACATTGTTATAATTGGTGGCTTGGTAGACTCTCTACTATTTGTAGACAATGAAATCAAAAATACTGGCGTTATAGGTCTTGGTATAGCTGGCGAGGATGTTCAGGCAGTTTCTATTGTGCACCATGGTGAAACTGCTGATGGAGTTACCAAGAGTTTGCAACAACTTCATAACTTTGATGTTTCCTGTTCAGAGAGTTGTGCCTGCTTCATGGTGTCTTGTGTCGGTCGAGGAGAGAAATTTTACTCTTCCAGAAATGTAGAATCTCGAATCTTTAAACAAGTGTTCCCTAAAGTTCCTATTGGAGGATTCTTTGGGAATGGTGAACTTGGTCTAGATTTGCAGTCAACTGAAGGACAGCCTTTGAAAGACAGCCATTTTTTACACTCATATTCTTCAGTATTTTGTTTATGTTCCTTGGAAGCTGGAAAAAGGACAGTTGAGAGTATTAATCCAAGTTTAACAGCTGGACGTTCATCAAAGCAGCATGATCAAGGGGAAGTTGATAAATATAAGACCTTGAAAAAATTTTTTGTTTAGTACAGGTGTCAATAAGTTATTTCATGCGAAGGCCTACAAGCAGGATAATTTCTTTAAACCAAAAATTGCTTCTACAGCTTGCATATTTGACATGCTATTCCTGGAGCTGTCTAGGTTTGCAGAAAGGAAACCAGAGAAACATGACAAACTGCCAGAGATAAAGAAAAAAAAATGAACCAGAACAAAATAGGGAAATAATATATTATAAATATATAATCTTATAATTCTGCATCTTAATCATTCTTCAGATAGAAATAGCAAAAACTATCAATTGAAATTGTAATTTAAAATTAAATATAAGAGCATCATTTACTAAAGAGAAAGTATATATTAATTCAAAGTTCTCCTACCATATGTTATAAGGTAATTTTTTTTATACAATGTAATTATCATAAGCTTACCAATACTCCATTTTACAGTTCCGTTCCAAGCCGAGGCTGGAGTTTTCGCGCATGATAAAAAGTATAGTTTTGCTATGTGCGGAAACTGCAGCCTCGATTTGCAACTATTATTCATGGTCACTCAAACAGAACTGTAAAATGGAGTATTGGTTAAAATTTTGTTTTCACCAAGTGACTAGCTTTACGGTCAATAATCACGTTGAATAAGGCTGGCAATGGATGAAAATATTTTTGTTTGTGACATGCATTCTCTTCATGCACTCTGATATTAATGACATTCCATGTATTTATTAAAAGAAAAGCAAGTTTCTGATTAATGGCTATTAGTATTTACAGTCTTATAAGTTGTCATATGATAGATTATTACTACTGTATGAGTTTCCTCATTTCAGACCATATGTTATTCCTAGAGTATCATTTCTTTGTTTAAAATAGACACATGAATATGAACACAACTCAAACAAAACATTATTTTCAAGGGATTGATGAAGTCTTAAATGAAAAAAAAAAACAACATTATGGTCACACTACAGGTCTATACCCCAAGCTGAAGAGGTGCAAAGACCTAGGATGTTTTCCATTTTATATCTTACAATTCCCTTGAGTAATATTCCTTTGTGAACCAGTGAGTAAAACTTGGAAGAATAATATATACATGGTCTGAAATGAGAAAACATTACTTGTGCCCAAAAAAATAGATCTATAAGTGGTTTAGACAATTTATGATATCTTTCTATATTTTGATCGTGTTATTCCACTCCTTTGCATATCATCATAGAACGAGTTATTCAACAAAGATACAGTATTTGTTAATGGAATGGCACATGGCATGGTCCGAAATGGGAAAGCATAATGCATAACCAATTGTCCTCTTTTTAGTTATATTTATATTTGTTAAAGTTATATTAGTTAGTAACTTTTCATGTACAGTGTTGACCTTGTATGTTGCCAGAGACTTGTGCAACATGCAAAGAATTAAATAAAAACAATTATAAAAAGGTTAAAATTTGTAATGGAATAACTTTGATATAGCAAAGACTAAAATGTCATATTGCACTACCCCGTCATTTTGGTTGTGGTGCTAATAAAATTTATATGTCATTTATGCAAATGATCTATGCAAACATTGCTGATTGAGAAAACCACAGAAAAAAAACTCAATTTAAGGGAGAGACCCAACAAACTCTACTCACATGTGATGCCAAGTTTAGTTATCTGCAGGCTTTTTCTCCCTCAGCAAACCCTGTTATATCTTGAAAACAATCTCTGGGCTGATCAAAATATGGTATGACTTTGTGCAGAATACTCCTGTTCCAGTGAAGGTCAGTGGAATTTCAGAGTGTTTGTATTGCATTTTTTACCATTAGTATTTGTTAATATTGTGACTGGTATAAGGCTAACCCTGAGTAAATAAGCCTGTAATCAAGGAAAACGATGGTAATTTGGAACTCGAAAAAGGTCTACCTGTTTTGAAATTTTGTGTGTTAGGTTTTGCAGAGGGACGAAAACTGAAAACCCTGGAGAAAAATTCATGAATCAAGGGAGATGTTAAGTGGATGTTTATCTGTGATCTGTGATTATTAACCTCAGGGTTTGTGCTGAGGTAACCACTTAAAATTCAAGGAGTATACAAGGACCCAAAAATGAATTTTCAAGGAGTATGTTCAGCTAACTACATGTATGCCAAGGTTTTACACCGTGGTTGCACATGGCCAACTTTCAGATTTTCCGATCTTTCTGACTACATCTATTTCAGAACCATGCAAGTAATGATTGAAGCAAAAATTCAAGGAGTTTTCAAGGAGTTTCACTAACATCATAAAATTCAAGAGTTTTTCAAGTGCCCTTGAAAACGCGAATTGAATTCAAGGAGTCTTCGAGGAGTTAAGGAGTAGCATGAACCCTGTAACCTGCTAAAATGACAAAAATGCTCAAAATCACCATCATCAGATTGCTAGATCTTTTACTGAGATGGAATAATCTAAAAGTAAGATGCGAAATTAAAATCTTATAATATTTTTTTAATCTGATTAATGTCATTTCCAAAACAGACAAACACAAAATAAAAATAAAATCAACACAAATACAAATCATTCATAATCATTTCTATGAGGTATGCTATGCTTTTTCTTGAGATCTTTCAGTAAATGTAAGGGAAGAGATTTTTGCGTTCTCTAGGGAAGTGATCCAACTTATTAAGGTACCACTCCCTGGTCTGGTGACTGCGGCCTGCCAGGTATGCGACCATAGATAACCATGATAGGTAAAGGCAGGAATGTTGACCTAAAATTGCCATACCAAACCATCCAATGATTTCCCTAGCAAGAAAAGAAAGAAATTTAAATCAAAATGGAAAATTATTAGAAAAGTATAATTTTTTACACAAAAGTATGACAATGAAGAAATAAAAAACTCGCGCTCATGCTGTGTGCAGTCATAAAGGCATGGTTTCATCAAAAAAAGGCAGGTAAAAGCTTGTTTGGCAGCAAAACCACTGTTCATAGAATATAATAAATGTGGTTGCACTGTAGTTGTTGCACTAATTTTGGTGCATATCCTTGCACATGTCCAGTGTGTTCTCATAAAGCATGCACCATTGACCAAACAGAATATGCATTTGAAAATTTTGCATATTTGAAAAAATTTTGATTGTTATTTGTGCACTATAAATTAATATGCTATTATAAATCATAAAGATTTACGACAGTTATCTCATAATATTAATATCATAGTATTAATATCATAGATATTTCTTACCCAAAGTAATGTGGACAAACAAGCAAATCAAAAAGACCACCAGATGGTACAACATAATTGCCTGGTGCTGATCCCTTTGGTCGTAGGCTTGCCAACAAAGCATGGTGGTAGAAGTTTATGAATTCTCCGCCAATAAAAGCAACGAACCCAACAATCAAAAGGATTTTGTTATTCATTAGCCGGTTTCCATCATTTGCGCTTGTGTATACATTACACCAGTAATGTTGTACTGATGCTCCAAGTGTGTAAAATGCACCAATCTAAAGAGAAAATAACTAAGACTAATAAATATATATTAAAATGATTGGTCCTTGATTTATTGGGGTAGCACTTAATAGCCAGTGGTTAACAAAGCTGAAGCCCTCATTCCGTGATCGAATTGGAATTTAGAAGTTGATTTTATCAGAGGGAGGAAAACCCAAGAAGCCAGAGAAAAACTCTTGAAGTGCAAGAGGGAACCAACTAGTAACTCTACTACTGTATGACACCCAGTCCAGTGATCGAACCCAGGTTGCACTGGTTAGCCAGCAACCACTCTAATAGCTACATGTATACAACCCATGCTTCCCACAGAACAATCAGTTTATTTGCCTTTAGTTATCTGGCTGTGTATACCTTTGTTAGTACTGTGTGTATTGTTTAATTTGGCCCAGGAAGAATTAATGATGAGTCTAATATCCCTATGGGAAGGGGCTAGGGAGCCTTTTTACATTGGCTCTGCTCAGCTAATAACCAGATAGTATGGCCAGTGCTAAATATAACAGTAAACAATAAATGGTGCTAAAGAAAATAATCATACTTTTTAAATTACCTGAATGACAGACATCACTTCAATATTTCTGGAATACTTATGGACAAACAAGCATTCTAGAATACGTTTGATGAAGTGTGCATTATAAGTTCCAAGAGCAATGAAATGAAAAGGACTTGAGGGTTTACCATAGATGAACCAGAGTATGTCGTAGGTTACTGCAGGCATAGCATATGTTATTGTCCATCCAAGACGAGCATTTAAACTCCCAACTTGTTTGGAAAATTTGCTAAAATGCATGAAATATAATAATTTCCTCAATTATTGATACAACAGACATCTTTACCTTGTGCACAATGTTTTCCCATCACAGACCAAGTGTTATTCTCTTGAGGATAAGAATCTTTGTTTGAGACGAATCAATATTCATGTGATGTGTCTTCTCATGTGCAACCATCAAAGAAAGAAATGATACTCAAGGGAATGACACAGCATGAAATGGGAAAACATTACATGCCCCCCAAAAAAACTGCCTTATTTTTATGAGAGTAACACTTAATAGCTAGTGGCTAACAAACCTCGTTCCATGTTCAAATTGAAATTTAGAAGATGATTTTTGAGGAGGGAGGAAAACCGGAGAACTCAGAAAACAGGTGAAAAACAACCAGAAACTCTACTAACAACAACACCAAGCCCAGAAGGACTCAAAGCCAGGTCACACTTAATAAGAGGCTCTCACCACTAAGCCTCCTTTGCTTCCCTAAACAGGTCTATTTTCATCTTCTCGTATTTTGAAACAAAGGGAAGGTGGGGGATAGGTAGAAAATTGGCCAAGTCTTAGAACTTTTAATTTGAAAGTCACTCATTTGCAAAGCTCATTTGGAAATGTTCCTTTGCTCACATTTCTCATAATATCGTTAGTAACAACCAACCCCCTTTTTCTCGCACTCCAGCCAAACCCTTGTAAAAATTCTAATAATAGTCACCCCCCTTCTAAAATGCGTCTCTGAAGTTAAATGGCAGTACATTAGAGAACACCCTAATTTTCCATCCGTAGTTAAGTGGCTACTAACCTATAGCTCAGTTGATTAAAACCAAGGTATTCATTAACATAGTTAACAATGCATACAAGGACACCCAAAACATGAAGGGAAATGTTGAGTAATGTCCACTCTGGAAGACGAACAAAGCCAACATAATAGCACACCGCTATTAGGGATGCTCCAAAAAGAAAAGCCACGCTAAACGGCCTCTCTGTCATTTTTTTTGTGTGTGTTTCGTGCAACTGGTAATCTTTGTTTTTTGGCCAATATCTCTGTGGAGACAACCATCAGAAAAGCTCAAACGACCCGATATGCCCGATATCTTTCCGAATTTAGTATCGACGGTCATCGACGGTACAGTCCAACGTCCCGACTGATCCCGATCTATCGACGAGTATATAGTGCAGATAAAATATTACTACTTTATATAGTTTCATTATGCATAAAATATAACTAGCAGTAATCTGTAATTCTCAGGGATTCCCAATTATCGAATGAATTTACATTCTGAAGGGATTAGCTTGAATTTTTGCAAAATAATAAAAGTTGACATTCAATGCTGATATCGTCAATGCGTTCGCCAAGTACTCGGAACTACTCGGAAGTGGCATGGGTGTTTATACAATGACATCACTGTTCCCGTGATGCCCTTCATGTTTAGAAAACGAAAGGCAAATATTGGAGGACATTTTGTTTTTTTCGTAAAGAAAACGTCCTTCGAGAAAAGACTTTCACAATGAAGCCCAGAAGAACTTCTACCGATCTAGACGATGATGGAAGTATCATGAAGACTTGCTGTTGTTGTATGGATGTTCGTATTGGGACTATTGTCCTTGGTTTTTGTCATTTGGTGAGTTAAATGTCGCGAACTTTTGTGACTTCGTAACTTCGTATTTTTCCTTTTTTTGTATTTTCTTGTTTTTCGGCAATAAAAAAGGCTTTTTAACAAGCCATAACACTGCAATATTAAGTGTCAAAAAATCCTTTTTTTGGTGGAATTTAATCATTCCCTTTCTACAGACTTTCGGAGAATTAGTCTAAACAAAAGGTCCAGCAAAACAAAACAAAAGTCGTAGCTCTTCTAAATTTTTTATTCGAGATATTTGGGCTCCGTATAATATTTTGCTTTATTATATAATTACCAATGAAATATCTATTTTTCTCTATTTCGAAAAATTGATATCTTCACACGTGAAAATAACATGTTATTTTCACGTGTGAAGATAACACCATTGTGATGGCTATTCGAAAATACACGGAAAGAATTGCCTGAAAAAGCTAAAACATACTTCATTGTGAGAGATCTTTTCAACACTCGAAGATAAATTTCGTATCTCCGCGCGCCCATGTAATATCCTCTATATATCCTCTTATGTTTGTCTGGATTTAGCACAATCGTGGAAAATACGAAAATGAGTTGGTTTAGTAGGAAGTAAGATAAGATGCTGAAACAATGTTATTTTTCATGTTGTAACTTTTCTCGAGACAATCACAAGACTGAAATAGCAGAGGCGACAGCCATGCCACATCTCCACTTCAAATTTATTATAAATACTCCTAACATAAAGCCTTAAAATACCCAGTTATTAGATAGTTAAGGATGGCGTTGGAGCACTATTTTAAAGTGGGGTTAGGGGGGCTAATATCTGTTTTTCTATTAACAGAACTCTAAGACAATAATATACCATTTTCATAAAAGTGTGGGTTGGTGGGGAGGGGCATACGTTGTTCCTGCTAAGTTTAAATTGAGAGTAGTTGATTGAAACCAATAACCAGTAAAGATCAATGATAATAAATAATCGATAATAATGTAGGGATTGATCACCTGATCTAATAAATTCATTTGATTTATAGTGACTGCTATGGATAAGGTTGGGTGCTTAGTCTTAGCTCGATAAAAGAAACTCCCTTATGTCAACTTGAACTAAGCAAAAAATTCCCCAAATTGATTTTATTCTTGGAAAAAACCTGCTCTTTCAGATCCAACTCTTCTGTAAAAGACAGCGATATGATAATCTTATAATGTTTTTTCCAATAATTATCTTGTTGCAGCTCGTCCACATAGCTGGAGTCGTAGTATTATCACAGATGTTGCTTCATCCTGAAATGTATGAAGAAAAATACATCCAGACATATGGAACTGTGCCGAGATCCTGTAAGAAAACATCTCTTTATATTATAATAATATGAATGATTATAACTTTAAGAACATACTAAAAGCAGTTTGGAAATCTGAGAAAGCTTGAAATAGTGGCAAACAATATTGAGCTATTTTTACTCACAAAAAAATTAAAAGGAATTTGAATTTTTTTAAAAAAGGGAAACGAACAGGGTACATAAAAATTTTTGTTATACCACTATTGCTTGCTATAATTTTGTTTATTTTGATTTTTTTTTCCCAGCTGATAATTCAGTAGCCCTGGCAATTGCCTTCTGTTCATTTGTTATTACAAGTCTCCTCATCTATGGTGCTATAACAGTAAGTAATGATACATCTTAGCTAAATAAAAACAAGAATTGTAATTAAAAAATACCTGACACAAACACCTTTATAGGGAAACACAGGTGGCTTGTGCTGCTAATGCGCAGCCTCTCACCAATGCAACCCGAGTTCAAGTCCTAGCAGTCTCGGTATCGTATGTGAGTAGAGTTGCTTGTTAGTCCTCTCCTGTGCTTCAAGGGTTTTTCTCCAGGTTCTCTGGTTTTCTTTCCTTCTTAATGAATCAACTTCTAAATTCCAATTTGATCTTTGGGCTTTTACCTACAGTGTAGTTTGAGAGTTATTGTTATTTTGTGATATAACAGCTACATGTAAAAGCTTAATAGAAATAGGAATCTCCATAGTCATATTGAGCAATGCTTTATTAATAGCCCTCTGGGTTTTCATTGGGGTCAGAGATCAGAGAATGCTCTGGTAAGTGAGTGAACTTCTCCAGCTTAAACTACCATGACCTTCTCGTATTATTTCAAAACTTAATAAACCCCTGCCAGGACTCTCCATCATGACCTTCTACTATTTCAAAACGTAATAAAAACCCTGAACCCTCGTATATTGAATATACTTGTTTGCATGTTTCTACAGCGCCAGCCGAGTTACCTTCTACCATTTTTCTGTCTACAAGTCTTTGATTTCTGTGTTAACCTACTGGGTGCTATTGGTGCTGTGAGTTACATTCCAGAACTCAAGCTTATGTTAAAGAACAATGTAAGTAGCCCATTTACCCTTTCTATTATAAAGATTTCGTCCACTTCTCCTTCTCTCTGTACATGTACTCAGTAATCCCCAATCACATTACTAGAAAGAAAATGAGACCAAACATATGAGCAGTGGCAGATCCGGGAATCTTTGAAGGTGACTATTACCAAGGTTTTACCAGCCATGCGATACTAGTCACCCCTTTTACTACCCCTGGATGCACCCCTGATGAAGTCTCAGTCACTGAATAACTAACTGGAATGTCAGTGATACTTGCTCCTAACAAAAGATGATCATGTACAGGCAGATAAAATGATAATTATTTTACCTTTTTTTTTTTTGCAGCAAAACTTCCCATATGCAGATGATGTTGACAAGGTAGACATGAGATCCCTTATGATGACTGTTATCCTGCTTTGCCTGATCATCCTCCTGATTAAGGTTGGTACAGTGTTTTAATAAACAATGTCATCGTGCTGGACTTCTTGTCTTTGCATCTATTTGCACATACATGTACAGTACATGACAATTCATCTATATGACAAAGTGGGGTGGGTGTGGCATCATGTTTCATACACCAGTATTTTTAAACTTCACGTCGCGTAATTTTGGGTCGCAATAACAAATGAAATCAAATAACTCATGGAAGAATCACACAGATTCCAAGAAAACAATTTTTACTCGAAGTAAACAAATCACAATCTACTTTTTGCTGTATTCATGTGTTACGCTCACTTATTCTAGCCCTAAACATGAGCCACATGGAACCCCCTATGTCATCCTGACATAACAGTCTGCACGTTAGAGGATGTAGCATTCCTTGGAATTTTATCCTGTTGTATTGGCCAAACGTTTTTTAATTCTCAGTGATTTTTTGCCTACAGGGATATCTGATCTGTTGTGTGTGGTCATGCTACAAGGTGCTAGTAAACTATCGCATCAAACGGGCTACACAGACCTTCATGTTTGAAGTGGATGGCAGTGATACTGAGGTAAACTAGTGCGATACATGAAGAAATGATCAAAATCATTTGAATAGAATCTTCTATTAATTTTTTATGTCATGATACAGGGAGTCGTTGCTGAGTCTCCCTAGCCAGAGGCTTATGTTCAAGTATATATGATGCATATATCATATATCATTACCACTACAATTAATTTGTCGTACCTGGGTTCAAATCATTTAACCTCTTGTGGCAAGGGAGGGAACAATATTGATGGGTGCATGTACATGATAGAAGCTAGTAACAGAAGGGATCAATTAAAGGTGGGACAGCAGTATTGCACTTGCCTTGCACCTTTAGGGCCACATATGAGTAGAGTTTGTTGTCTCATTTGAGTTCCAGATATAACAAGACACTTAAGAAACTTTACAGTATTTGGGGAAAAAATCTTTAAAATCGACCTAAAGACAAAGATGTCTGATAGATTATTGCTTTGTTTCTTTAGACACAGGGCTTGTTGCCAAATTATGAAGATGCTGTCAAGGACACCCCAAAGGAGAGTCCACCACCTTACACTACAAGTTAAACACAAGACACTCCTCATGTCCAGTTTCCCTAAAGCAAGTGTATTAGCAATGCAATATAAATTATGTTAAAGCTTTGACAAGATTATAGTGATAATAGAAGAAGTTTGTTGGAAAAGTTGGTAGCAAATGTTAGAGTTAATGAAGGGGAAGGAGTTGGGTCTGATTGACATACAAGTAAACTGTTTTCCTTATATTGCTGTTAGTACACAACATTCATAAACCCTTTTATTGTAGAATCGATGATAACAATAGTCTTATATTCATGCTGCTGCAAAAAATTAAGGGTGGTTCCACATCTCTCTATAGGCCTTTTCTGTGTTTAATAAACTCAATGCATGGTGGTATAACTTGGGTAAAACACCATCATGTAAGGTATGGTGAATGAAAGATGTTTGTACCCAAGCTATACCACAATGCACCAGGTTCACTGTCTGAGTAAAGGTCTATATACAGGGAATGTAATTTCTGATGGGTAAGGTAACTGATGAGAGTATGTAGTTTACATATAGTTCTTTTTTGAGACAACATGGGTGTAAGAGGTTTGTCATTCCCATTCTGTGGAGAGGGAGATGAAGTGGAGGAGAAAAATAATTCAAAAGCAAAACTAAACTGCTGTAGACTATAGTATTTCAAATACAAAAAGAACATTTACAGGTTATAAGTTATTTAATTTAAAGCACTTAGTTATTCAACTATTTTCATGCAATGCAGAATTTGTACAGGTCAAGAAATATTGCAAATCTTATATAAAAGTACAACTTATGGAGCAATGTTTCTGCTTCTACTTCTATAAAATCTGCTATGTATGTAATTTAAATATACTAGATTGTAAAAAAGGTGGTAAAGAACGGTACTGTTTGGTTTATGAGTGGGAATGTAAAAAAAACAAACAAGTAGATTAAGTCATTGTTGATTTTAAAGGAATTTAAATAAAATTAACACAAATATTTTCTTGTTATCATTATACTACTACTATTATGCTATCTGTCAGACCCAGAATATCATGATTTTGGAACTAATCATTTGCTGTTAGCTGCAGACAGAATGTAGATTTTAATTTCGACACAACAAAGACAGTTTGAGCCTAAAACTTCAACCTTTATTGACAACGTAAAATAATGACTACCGTTAAAGTAAAGATTAACATTTTTATATTTTACTAGCATTTCTTTTCATGTAAAGCATGCCAGAATAACAAGTATATCGTGGTCCCTGCTAGGACTTTCATTACTAAATGTTATAAATCTAATTCTGGATTACCTTACATGAAGAAGTTCTAGAGTCTGGTCAAACAACATGCTTTAGTTTGGAAAAAATCACTTATCTAATGATGTCAGTCCCACCCTTTAAGGCTACACTGCAGGACAGCCACTGACAAAGAGTTCACCAAATTTTTCAACAGGACGGGAGAGAGGAATCTCCTTGTCACCATCCAGGAACCCTCGAATACATCCCTTGAAACGAGCAGTTGTTTTCATTGCCTTGTGGGTAAATCCATCTGCAAAGGGAAAAAAAGTGTTTTGAAAAGTTGTGCCAAAATGTTAGAAGACCCTATATAATGGTTTTCATTAGCCTGTGAAACAAAGTGTACTTATTACAATACTCTCACCTGGTACTCCACCTACGTAGAGTGGGTCTTTCACATCGGTGTTGCTCAGAGATCCTTTTCCCTTGACTTTAGTCGGGCCATTGCTGTCTACTTCTAGGGACGCTGTGTTCCTATCCTTGACAATCCTAATGCGATGCCACTGACCATCGCACAACTCTTTCTTGTCGCTTGGAGAGTAGATCACTTCGAAAGCACCATTGCCGTTTTCCACTCGAAGAATCAACTGCAAATTTTTTAAGAAAAAGTATTGAAAAAAATTCCAACTGCATTTTTCCTCGTAAAAAGCATAGCAGTAAACCCCTTGAAGCACTTCGGAAAGTGCACAGCTCAATTTGGAGGACATAACAGCTGCTTGGACAGTACTTAAAAGGTTCCAGCACTGCAAGATTTAGGCATTCTACAGCATCGCGCATTGTATCGCATTGTATTGCGCATGTAAGGTAAATTAAGAAAAAATACTAAAACTACTAAAAAATCTTATGACTTCGAGTTTTGACATTCTGTATTCCATTGGGGAAAACTACCCATTGTTTTGGTGGACACTAAAGCAAAGCTGGTATCGGTCTATTGATGGTTTGCAAGCATTCCCAAGAGAGTTAAAATACAAAAACATGGCGGCCATTGTGGTGCCGTTAACAATGGATGCTAATGAGAAATCTTTTGTTAAATGGCACCAACATGGCCGCAATGACGTAACGTGCAAACGTATAAATGATTATGCTGATTGTATTATGTAGAATGAAGCCCTCAACTTACGTCTCCTTGCACAAGCTCCAGGATCAAGAAATCCCCTCCTTTGTTAATGGAAGAAAAGATAGTAGCTGTATCCACTCGTGGCTTAATCTCCAGCATTAGTGTCTTCTTTAAACCAACACGGAACGTTTCAACTGTAGAAATACGAATTTTCTTGGTCAATATTCTGTATAAATGCAGTAGAGTGGCTACCATAACTAATTAACTTATGCATACCATAACTAGTTAACTTTTGTTAACTTACAAAATTGTACAAATTAGTTAAAGGTTTTGTAGGTCTACGGTTCTACTGAGATCTACTGAACTTACTAATTCGGGCAAATTTGTGCAATTTCTCACAAAGTCTTTCACGGGTATATTATATGCACTCTGTCTATTCTAGCTAGTTTGTATCTTGAAGGCGTGAAACGAACTTAAAGGGCGTGGTTATTTTCACTGCTCTTTAAAAGGTTTTTTTTTTCATACCGTGAACCGCGAATGATTTTCTTTCTGATTTTTTTGCATTATAAAACTAATAAACATAGAAGGTGATTATGTTGAGTCTGATTTTCCGCGCCACGTTCGTTAGCATTGTATGGATAGAAAATATAAGAAACTGTGAATATAACTAAGATCCCATACTATGCTGTCTATATTACAGGGTATGGATGGATGTTTTGCTGTCTCTGGTCTAAGAATGAAAAACGTACGAAAAACTTGACTAATTGACATCATACTGACAATACCGGAGCATTGTTATGAGATAGAAAGTATGTAATCCCCCTGCCTTAAAATAATTATAATAATCGTTTTTATATCCTAGCTGATCTGAAATAGTGACTTAGAAATGACGTCACCCCAAAATTGTGGTGTCATGAAGCCTGTGAAAATTGATGCAGCGAAAAGTAAAAACATGCCTGCCATTGGAATAAAGATATAAAACACATTGTGTCACTGTTACCAAGCGTGTATTAGCAACGGTTTTTTTTCTTCCATTTCGTGGCCTGGAATCCATAACTTTGCAAATGTTCTCGATTCTGATTGGCTAATATTTATTCTCAGATCAGCTGGTGGTATGATTGATGCCCGCCATTACCTAGTGTAATGAATCCTCCATCAAAGAACGAACCAGATTCGAGATTATTGGTGGCACAACCTACGACACCGAGCACATCAGCGGGAGCACCAGGATCTTTGGATGAAACCACGAAATTACGAATACAACCAGGGAAACTGACCGCGGCCTGTCTCTCCTGGTAAAGAACAACATATATGAGTATGGAAAACTAAATATAAAGTCTATTCATATAAAAAGGTTCCTAAGAACATAAATTGATTTTTCGCCATCTTAGAAGGTCCAAGATGGATCTCTTTAAAGGGGCACTTGGATGAAAACGCCCCAATTTTTGAAAGTCCGAATAATTGAAGTATTTGAAGATAATATGACTCAATTATGATTATGTAAACAAGATTAGTGAAAATTTTAGCCTGGGAGCCACTTGCTGTTGAGAAATTTTGGTTTAAAAGCAAAAAGAACAATAGGGTTGAGTAAATGACGTTATTTACTCACAATTTAGTTGCTGAATAAAACTTATCATTTTCACACCCCACTTTTGACTGTCAAGAAATATGTTGCTTGGCTACTATTGGGGCCATATACATAGGTTTACCCAAGTTTAAAGTCATTTCCAATTTTCATCGATTTTCATCTAGGTGCCCCTTTAAACAACCACTCTTACAAGCGCCCATCTCCCTTGCGATCACTCTCATAAAATTCCCGTTTTGTTTTTCCGCCATCTTGGAAGGTCAAAGAATAATGTAGTTGACTCGGCTCTTTCATCGACCACTCTCGTAAGCGACCACCTGCGTTAACCGACCAATTCGTTATGTTAAAAATCTCGGAGCTCATCTCTGTCCACCCAGCCTTCTCTCTTGCTTACCTGAATACGTTTAGTGTCATATCCCTTGGGTACTCCCCCTAGGTAGAAGTCTGACAGTCCATCTACCATACTGGAGTCCCCAGTGGCTGTAGCTTGCGCGACCTTTTCGTTATTAATCTTCAGGGTTCCCTGTTTTAACTTGCGGGTGAAAAGAAGCTGCAAAAACCGAGAAGTTCAATTGAATTAATCTTCAAAAAATAAAATCAAATAATATAAAATAAAATACGACATAAATATACAGGCCGGAAGTGACCATGCGTCTCAGGAGTCAGAGTCTTCTAATGGCAGCGTTCGAAGCTAAGTTGAATTGGATTTTTTAGATAAATATTTTGAGGAAGAAGGAAGCGTTAAATCCTGGAGAAAAACTCTTGCAGATCAGGTATAAATCGTCAAAAACACTACTCATACATAATGACGGGTGAATAGCGGCGCATTACCGGCGCTTCTCTTAAGAAAAACCAGAAACCGTTGTAGAAAACGCGCATGCGTGCTGTGTGCAGTCATACACGGGGATTGTTAGGACACGTGTCTCACAGGAACCGCGTACATGGGGAGGGGCTTTTCGGCTTTAACACCACCACTCCCCCTCCTTTTGCAAATATCTAATACAGATGATGATAAAAATATTATTATTATCATTATTATTATTATCATTATTGTTATCATTATTATTATTACACAGTACTTACAGTATGCCATTTCATATCATTGTAGGTCTTGGTCGAAACAAGAACCGCTATACCACTACCAGCACTGAACTGGCACTTGACTTTACCAGACAGTAGATAACAAGTAAGAAAGTCTGCCTGTCGCACACCACTACCTGCATAATATATGATACCATCTTGACCAAGGGCACGGAACTCCAGAGATATCTTGGTCCTGAGAGAGATTCATGGACAAGAGTTAGTCTTTTAAGGCGCGATTATACGGGGCAATTTTCTCTGCAATTTGTGTAGCGACGGTGTTGCAACACAAGTTGCATGGAGCATTGCAGCGTGTAACCTACAGCACAATTTGAAAAATGTTGCGAAACAAGTTGCAGCAATCGTTGCGAAAATTAAACTAGAATTCGTTTCTACTTTTGGCAAGGATTGAGTCTCCGTTGCATCGTGAAGACATTCTTGCAACTTGTGTCGCAACGCCGTTGCGAGACAAGTTGCACAGAAAATTGCTATGTGTAATCGCGCCTTTAGTGGTAAAACGTTTCACCAAAAGCCAATGAGAGAGAGCTACAGTGGGCGAATAAAATAAAATAAGATAAAATTCTAATTTAACAAAAATATTTGCAAAATTTGGATATCAACTTTTTTTTTTGCAAGATTCTATAAACTCCCTCCCCGTTATCACTGAAGATCCTTCGTTCATTTAACATTTATAGTGGTGGGGTGTTGGAGGAGAAGTTTCCTAATGGAATCGGGCTTCCTGTGTTATCATGGCCTCGAAGAAATACGCTCCAAGTTTCAAAAGCGTGTTTTTAATGGGTCGAAAACAATGTCCTGTCTGCTGGGTATACATTCCTTGCATTGATTTCTTAGAGGAATTGTTCTGGAGGACAAAATAATAAGTGCTCTTTTCTTATGTTAAATAATATCCATTGTTTTGTTCCATTTCAAAATATTTTCAATATCCCTTGAGTTTCATCACTCTTATCGATGTGACTTATAATCGGTACTGGTAAAGAAAGAAATAATACCCAATGGAATGACGCGTGGTTGGTAATGGGAAAACAAAAGTGGATTGAAGTTGTATGATCACGTGACGGCAGCCATGTTGGATGTCAAGAGCAATAAAGTCGTTCTTCATGAAAGAGAATTTAATTCTCACATGGCGGCTGGCACGTGATGATGCAACACCTTTACTGGAGTTTAAACCCATTCATGACAAACCTTGATCCTACGACTTTCTTCATAACCGGGTCCTTTGAAACCTTTTCGTACTTAGCAAAGCTGTTAGGATCGTCACTAAAACTCATGATAGAGTTATCCGTGGCTAGTGCGGGACCAGAAAAACATCCTGCTGTTATAGTAGGTGTGGTGGCCATTGTAGTTGGTTCCATAGTGGTCGGTTCCATTGTGGTTGGTTCCATTGTGGTCGGTTCCATTGTGGTCGGTTCCATTGTGGTCGGTTCCATTGTGGTTGGTTCCATTGTGGTTGGTTCCATTGTGGTTGGTTCCATTGTGGTTGGTTCCATTGTGGTTGGTTCCATTGTGGTCGGTTCCATTGTGGTTGGCTTCCATGGTGGTCGGTTCCATTGTGGTCGGCTCCATTGTGGTTGGTTCCATTGTTGTCGGCTCCATCGTGGTCGGTTCTATTGTGGTCGGTTCCACTGTAGTTGGTTCCATTGAGGTCGGTTCGGTAGTCGTAGACTTATCGGTCGGGTCATCTATAGGAGGCGTGGTCGGTTCTTTAGGGATAATAAGGTCTCTAGGGCGAGGTAATGGGAAGTCCTCTTCATCGAAAATAACGTTCATCTTCCTTCGGTAATTAATAAAGCTTTTAATTCTGAAAGAAAAAGGACCAGAATAAGTATTGTATCAAAGATCATTTTGGAAAAGGTCTTTGATGACGCAGACACGCTTTGCAAATATGAAATGATAGCATCTAATTGATTACTTTTTTGAAAAACGTGTTTGCATCATTACAGACTAGTATTACGAGTAACATTAGGTTGTTTTTTCAACCAAAAGATTATAAGTGAGCGTACTATGTAAGAAATCACGAGAAAAAAATGTACAGAACGACTTTAACCTTAATACTTTAACCTTACAGGGCTTCTCAATCACACGCGCTAAATCGTAAAAATTTCCATCGCGACAAAATAAGGTTTTGGTGGACGTCAACCAAAGTGTTTCCATGACATTGCCGGAAAACATAAAGCTGTCAAGGGCGCGTGCCTATGGAATGTTGTGAAAACGTCTTGATGGACGTCCACCAAAACCTACTTCCTCGCGACGGCAAAACTGTCCGATTCCGTGTGTGTGACTGAGAAGCATTTTATAACTTTAACTCTACAACCTCATAGATACACCATCATATATACATGGCCAGGACACTTACTCTCCCATGAAGACCAAGTCTCGTAGAGTTGTACCAGCCAAGTTAGGTTTCATTCCAGAGAAGAAGTCATTTTGCTTTCTATCATCGTAGCCCTTGGGGAATCCACCGACATAGAGTGGGTTTCCTCCAGTTTGAATCGACTGATGCATTTGATGGAATTCAGCTTTCTTGTGCTCGTATCCAACATTTAGAGATATTCTAGAATAGGTAAAGGTAACTTAGGTCATGGGTTGACTTGGTTGTTTTATATGATCGTAAATCAATGATTACAACAATAATAATGAACGGTGATGGTGATAATATTATTAGTAATGACCAGTGATGATGAAGATAAAAGTGACGATGATATTGATTGGTGCTGATGGTGAATGCTACTACTAATAAAAATGATCGTTGATGATAGTTCTGGTAATGGTGATGAACAAGTGATGATGGTCGTGAATATAAAGTGATCAATGAGAACAAGATGATGGAAGAGAGATATTGAACTCAACCACAAACCAATATTCTTACTCAGTTTCTCTCTTGACAATGAAGACATGGTACCATGTGCCATCGTTGTAGTTTTCTAGGTCAGTTTCTAGAGTCCTAGGAGTCCCACCAGTGTTTGCCTTCAACACAACTCTACCTCCAATCATTCCAAGGCTCAAGAATTCGCCCTGGAATCAGAAGAAATAGTGATCATTAATGGATGAAGGAGATGGATGAGAATGAAGATTGGATGGGTAGATGAACAAAAGTCAGTATGGATGGATGGATGGGTGGATGGGTGGAAGATGGATAAATGGAACGATGGATGGATGGATGGATGGGTGGATGGATGGATGGATGGATAAATGGAACGATGGATGGATGGATGGGTGGAAGATGGATGGATGGATGGATGGATGGAAGAATGGATAGATAGATGGATGAATAGATTCACAGAACAATGAGCTCCCGATTCTGTTATTTATTAAAAGTAACAAGTAAAGAAAAATCAAAAACAAATACACAACAAACAAACAAAGAACAAATGATAAATGCAGCTATCTTACGTTAGCCTGGTGGAGGAAGATACCAGTTTTCTGTTTGGTGCGAAAAGAGATGCTCAAGGTAAAAGATCGAGCTTTGATTCCCAAACCATCCATGATAAGATAGCTGTCGGGCGCTAGTAAGGTTAGGTATCGTACAGGCTGGAAAACAAGCAAGATAGTATATCATTAACTGAATCCAAGTAGGATAAACTGAAGTAAATAACATGAAATATTAAGAGGCCTGAATATTGCACGTAAAGACAAGGTCTTCTTCCCGTCAGCTCCCCTGGAGATGTTTATTCCCATGAAAATAAATGTCTGCTGTGCGATGTGAAAGTATTACTGATAACAATATTCTGATTTCTTCATAGGCCTCTTTTGAGTTTGATAAACATGATGCATTGTGGTATATCGTGGGCACGAACAACACCATTCAAGGCATGGTGGAAAAAGGATGTTTGTACCCAAGCTAGACCACAATGCACCATATTCGCGGATCGCTATCTCAGGAAAGATGTATGTCATTGTTCTTTATGCTTAGTATAAATACACAGATGATTATCGAAAATCTCGCGCGCTGATTGGTCGAGAAACTCAGATAATCACACGATAATCACCTCCAGCGATAATACAAAATGGCGGCCAGCCGCTTTATTGTCTTAAATGTGTCTTTTATCTCCTTTTTTTTATTTTTATTTTTATTTTTGAAAGAATCACTTGTGTATTTATACTAAAACAGTTATTCACCTCAGGCTCAGTGAATATCGGAATAATAACCTCAACTTCGTTTCGGTTATTATTCCCCGATATTCACTTCGCCTTCGGCGAATAGTTATTAAATATTGCTTACCCGAGGTAAACATGTTTTTTCAAAACCAACTGAAGTGATATCTTCTCTCAGAACTGTTGCTATTGTAGGATTAGCAATACAGCCGCTAAAGTCCACTATTTTATCAAAGTCCCTGTAAGGAGATGCCAAGGCGTCATTAGTGTAATTATAACAAAATATGGAATGGATTCCCTGTGGTAACTTAAATCACAGAATGAAGAAGGGAAGAAAGACTGGTCAAGGTCCGTCCAGAACACCGTAGTTCAGATTTTCTTTCTGCAATCATGGCCTTCTCCCCTTTTTTGTCCCCCAATCCTCTCCCCGGCTGCGAGAGACGCTACAATCATTTTTCATTTCAGACTGCGCATGTCTGATTCCCTTGAGTTTGATTTCTTTGTTTGACAGTAATCACCACCGCGAGTACAGCAGTGGCGCAGCTCAACGGGGTCGAACTGAAAGCATGTGAAAGCGCGTCTGGCAGCCGCTATCAGGGTTCTTGCCGAGGCAACCACTTAGAATTCAAGGACTATTCAAGAAGCATACAAGGACCCAAAAATGAATTTTCAAGGAGTATGTTCAGCTAAATATGCCAAGGTTTTACACGGTGGTTGCACATGGCTGACTTTCAGATTTTCCGATCTTTCTGACTAGATTTATTTCAGCACCATGCAAGTAATGATCAAAGCAAAAATTTACGGAGTTTTCAAGGAGTTTTGCTAAAATCGTAAAATTCAAGAGCTTTTCAAGTGCCTTTGAAAATGTGAATTAAATTCAAGGAGTTTTCAAGGAATTTAAGGAGTAGCACGAACCCTGCGCTATACAGTCCATGTAACGTTTGATAAAACACATGAATATGGATAGACAAACAAAAATTCCTACTCCAAAGAGATTTGAAATGGGAAAAAAGCGTCCATTATTTGTCGAATAGTGATAAGATGAAATGGTGAGTGGTTGAAGCCGTTTCGGTTGAACGTTTCACTTGCCAGCCAGCCAGCCAGCATTATTTCAGTGCAGTGTCATATTCAATAAACAATAAATAGAAAGTTATACTTACACCCCGACAGGCGTGGGTTTCTCCTTCTTGTTGCCCCTCTCTCTACCACCGAAGTAAATATATCTAGCAGACACTAAATCAGCACCTCCAATATCATAATATCGTTTCATATAGGCTAATATGTCACTGTCAAACTTCAGTGTAAAGTGTTGTCGAGTGTCTAGGTCTTCTAGCAGTGACACCTCGTGATCCTGACCATCACTGCAGGGAGTTGGGGCCATCATCGTGCGTATCCCTCTACCTTGGTTATACATAAACCTGAAGGTGGAGTCGACGATATCCATCATCATGAATACTTCAGGCCTTTTGTCTCTGACGGCGAGCAGGAGGAGACCACGTGATTCGGTGGTCTTGAACTTGAAAGAGACTCTACTTAACTGACTTGTTCTGTAGGGGCCGACTTTGAGGTAACCGTGGCCATTGAATCTGTATGTGTTGAGTTCTTCTTTGGGTTTGAAGGCCAAGCGATCGTAAAATACAGTCGGGGAGACGAGTTTCTGTGAATATAAAAAGTCACAGTTTTAATTTAGAAAAGGGAAGCAGATTTCCATCAAACAATCATTGCGCACTCTTGTTTTGTTTGGAAGGCCAAATAATAGAAAAATACATAAGAAGATATGGGTTCTTTCTGACATAGTTCTGATTCCCCTTAGTTACCGTTGTTATGTCCAACAAGCTCAACAAATTATCTAGAATATCTCAGAATTTAAAACTCTGATCGCGGAAAATTGGTTATAAATTGCTTCAACTGTTTCATGTCCTGTGAAAATAAAAGGAAATTGCCTCGTAATCCTTGTAGTACTTTTTAAAACAGATACGGTGTAGCTGTTTGTGGGACAAGATCTTTATTCCATTGGGAAAACTGCTGCTATTGTCTGACTCGTAACTATGAATAGTTTTAGTATAGATTTAGTACAGGAAACACATTCGTCACACAACCACTGCACAGGAGACACATTGGTCACACAACCACTGCACAGTAGACACATTTGTCACGCAATCACGGCGCAATGAAGGATGCTCTATTGACAAGTACAATTATTATACCTCTGCATTCCACAGTCCAACGGGAAGAAAGTCGATCCTCAGTCCATCCATAGGTCCTTGATATTTATTCATGTTGATGTTGGGTGGGACTTTGACGCCACTCGGTATCCCACCAACCAACAGGAAGTTGTTGTCCTTGTCAATGCGCAACACAGGGTCGGGCAAGTCAATCTAAATAGTACGATACAGTGAGAGGTAGGAGTTATTAGGTGGTTAATGACTATAGAATATAGTGATCTATCCCACTAACCATCAACAACACAGGGTTGGGCCAGTCAATCTAAATAGTACGATACAATGAGAGGTGGGAGTTATTAGGTGGTTAATGACTATAGAATATAGTGATCTATCCCACTAACCATCAACAACACAGGTTGGGTAAGTCAATCTAAATAGTACGATACAATGAGAGGTAGGAGTTATTAGGTGGTTAATGACTATAGAATATAGTGATCTATCCCACCAACCATCAACAACACAGGGTTGGGCAAGTCAATCTAAAGAGTGGAGTCAAGGCATTTAGCCCGTGAAATAAAAAATACTAGTCAAGGTGTAATAGTCAAATAGACACGAAAGAAGACAATGGGATTAGGGTCTACTAATGTGTATTAGTCTAATATCTATTGCATGGGTTTAGTGATTTCACTCTAGTCAAATAGACACAAAAGAAGACAATGGGATTAGGGTCTACTAATGTGTATTAGTCTAATATCTATTGCACGGGTTTAATGACTTCACTCTAGTCAAATAGACACGAAAGAAGACAATGGGATTAGGGTCTACTAATGTGTATTAGTCTAATATCTATTGCACGGGTTTAATGACTTCACTCTAGTCAAATAGACACGAAAGAAGACAATGGGATTAGGGTCTACTAATGTGTATTAGTCTAATATCTATTGCACGGGTTTAATGACTTCACTCTAGTCAAATAGACACGAAAGAAGACAATGGGATTTGGGTCTACTAATGTGTATTAGTCTAATATCTATTTCACGGGTTTAGTGACTTCACTCTATGATCCAATGAGCGTTTACCTATCTCATATCTCCATTCTAAAGATTTTCTAGCTCACTTACCTTATTTATTGAAGGTTTAATCTTTTTGATTGGCTTCTTGTTACTTTCATAGTATTCAAAGTTTAGTATAAAGGTATTGCCAGACCTAGTCAAGAAATACAGGAAATCAATCATTATGAGACAGTATAGTCATCCTGTTATACTGTGTAATTATTGATTACCATTACAATTATTACCATCACTATCAATGACCATTACAGTGACTATTACTATCACCACCACCGCCACCATCAATATGGCATCATCCTGAAGTGCCAACACCCTCACCATTATCATTCACATCACTATCACTGACGTCATCAACACGTAAATCATAATAACTATGACAGAACGAATGTACTCACATATTGAAGTGAATCTTGTACCAAGGGTCCAAGACAGGCTTAGCTAGCTGATCTGGAGGTGGTTTGATAGTAGTTGTGGTACCAGGTTTAACGATTTTAATCTCCTCCGTGCTGTCAAGGGTCACAAGTTTTCCAGACACACACGTCACAGCTCGAACCTTCAAATCAATCATTCATTAGATAAGTTTATCTCAGGTACTAAGTGAAATGGATCAATAGTAGAAAGGCAAAACTCATTGAGGGAAAGGATTGTTAACAACATTGAGAACTTATAGTAAAAATATTATCGACTGATGGGCATGTATGTTGCTTGCATTGCTTGGTGGTCTGTGGTGATTGAAGAGGTGAGGAAGAAAAGAAGAGGGGCAAAGAATAGAAGGGGAGGGGCAAAGAAGAGAAGGAGAGGGGCAAAGAATAGAAGGAGAGGGGCCAAGAAGAAAAGGAGAGGGGCAAAGAATAGAAGGAGAGGGGCAAAGAAGAGAAGGAGAGGGGCAAAGAAGAGGAGAGGGGCCAAGAAGAGGAGAGGGGCAAAGAAGAGAAAAAAGACAGGCATAGAAGACCTCTATTTCCTTCATAACATCGCAGACTGCCGAGCAGCAGCACAGGCTAGCATGTATCTGACACAAAATTATGCGTCTACTCATGGCTTAAGCCAAGGAAAAAATGAGCTTACCTTAGAAGCTTTCAATTCTAGAGAAACGAAGTCATTTTCACACATTTGATCAGCTTGTCGTATTATCCTTTTCTTGGTAAACAAAGTTGGGCCAAGGTACAAAAGCAGGGCATCAGTGAGTCGTGGCTTGATAAACAGCTCGATGTCTTTTATTGTGGAGAAGTCTCGAGAGACAGGAGGTGCAAGATGATTAGAAACGGTTTCATTTGTGAAGTCCATCACCACAGACATCTTGTTAAGCAGCTCCCGGGAATCACTCAGCATATCCTGATAACGAAAAGTAAAATGTCAGTAGCCAAACTTGAGAATAGAGACCTTTAGCATAAGGTTTACCGCTAACTGCTCGGGATAAGACACCGAAAAACGCCAGCAAACACGGAGAAGCACTCAGCATCAATGAAATATGGCGGCTCTTCCAGCAATAACTTTTTCATGATGCCTTGCAAAGTGTTGAAAGTTTGACGGAAAACGCCTGACATCGAAACTGCAGTTTGTCCGGCTAACATTAAACAGGCAGAAACAAAGGCTTTAGTTCTCATGGGAAAGAACATGGCTGCCGCATGACCAAAGGTCGATTGCATTCTTCCAAATAGAGGGCCTGAATCTTAAAATTCCCCTTTGTCCAGGAAGGAGGCTTAAAACTTACACGACCCTCGCTTGTCCAGGAAAAAATGATGGCCTTAAAACAACGACAGTTTTTCCAGGAAGAATTTTACACTGCCTTCCTTCGTCCAGGAAGACCTAGAACTTTCACCTCTACTTTATTGTAGAAGTACTGGCCTTTAAACTTTGACTCCTTCATTTTTTCCAGGAAGAAGGCAAGAAACTCTTACACCAGCCTCAGGTTTGTCTTACCTGAATTTCTTCTATTACATCCAAGACATTATCTTTCAACTCCTTAAGAATCCTGGTTTGATTAATGCGCACAATCCGGATGCTTTCCTTAATGTGCATTGACTTGTTCAAAGCATCCATTACTTGATCTTCAGCCTCGGAGATGTTCCTGTTTGCTGCAACGATCGAGTTCTGGAGTTCTTTCAGTCCAGGCAGCTGACCCTAAACAAGATCAAGTAACAGCTCTCATGACTTTGTGTTATATCAGCAAAATCAAGACATATTTGACTGAGGAGTCAATAGCCTTTCCCAAGGGGCCTTGGGCCGAATTGATTTGTTACCATAGTGATATATTAACGCTGCTGTTTGAAGTAAGAAGACTATTAGCCTGCCTTCTTGGGGGTCTGCGGCGTTGCAGTGCTCCTATTCGCAGCACTGCAGACCGACGAGCAACACATGCCAGAGGACTGTTTTGAGGAGGAGTTTCAAACTGAACAATATATACAACATGGGAATCAAACCTCAATATCCTTAGCGATTCTGTAAGCATCATCTGCCATCATTTCAGAATCAGTGGCATTTTGTTGAGCACTTTTTGCCTTTGCACCTGAATATGAGAAAAAATATTGGTCAATACTCAAAATCAAAATACTCACATCCTATAGAAGGCCCCATTTTTGGGGGGGTGGGGGGGGGGAGTTTTTTGAGGGGATGTGGATGTACCTAAATCGCGTTGGCGTTCCTGTTTTAAGTGACACCTTTTTCAACGTAAGAATCATGATCAAAACAAGCGCATTGCTGCAACTAGTATGCCAACATAAAGACCTTTTTGTAAGTAGATGTATTTAAATATTGGGTTGGGTCCCTGTGCTAATATGTAATTGATAATATGAGTGATATTTCGAGTGATATTTTAACTCCATGATCTTTACTTACCCATGTCTCCATATTTATCTATGTCATCAAAGGTGTTGTTTATCATCCCTAGATCTTCTTCCACTGATGTGATTTTCTTTTTTAGCTGCGCAATGCGATCCTTTAAATTATCCAGTAGTTTCTGCAAATGATTGTCAACTCTGTCTTTGACCGAGGAGGAAGAGTTAGCCAGTTTTTGACTTTCGGCGTTCGTGGCTTCTGCTCGGGAGTTGACGGCTTTCGACTAGTAGAAAAAAGAATAATTTGTAATAAGTTCAAAACATTGCTCTTTCTCCTTCACCTCGTGCCTCGCCTCACCTCACCTCGCCTCTCCTCGCTTCTTATTTCCAAATTGGTCCAGTTATTCCTTTTCCAGTTAACCCTTTTCAAAATTATCTTGGATGCAAGGGAAACTGGAAAAATACATCACACTTTTTCTCAGTAGAATTTGTGCCATTTGTTTTGTGTATTTGGGGTCCTTTTCAGAATAATCGATATCATTTAAATAAATATACCATACATTATATTAAGGCAAGTGTTCACACAACATACCTGCTCCTGGGCTTCGGTTGCGTTTCCCTCAGCTTGCCTAGCAATTGCCAGCGCTTCGTTGAGTTTCAATGCAATGTTTGCATACGCCTTTGAAGCGTTGATTGCTTTCTCAGCAAACTGTTGGGTGTCTGTCAGGAGATCTTCCAGAATCTTGGCCTGTTTTCTAAGAACTTCGGAATGATTGGACGCTTTAGCTGCTAAAGGGTGGAGCATATCGATTGCCATGGTTAAGTTCTTGAACCTGTCGTAGACTTGACGAATCAGATCATCTAGTCTTCCGAAGCTACCATTAAAGTGCTGTATACATATATAGGAAACAAATGTAAACATCAGTATCTTGATCTTGCTGGACACGTTCCTATGCTCCTTTGGGTACTCTCCACCCAAACGGTTTGCCCAGTTCAAACCAAAACAAATATACCGGAACTTCCACTGGTTTCTGTAAAGGGGGTGTGAAGGGCATTTATGTTGATGTTTGTTTTTTTGTTTTGCTTTGCTTTGTTTTGTTTGCGCACATCATTTCTTCTGGAGAAGTCGCTGCACAACAGTTTTCAAAGGTTACCATACAGAGTTATTCAGCAGTGTGTTTGACCTTTTACAGTTTAGTTTAGTTTGCTGATTTCGTCACTAAAGTAGATACACACACTACGCCTAAGAGAAATTACTAACAAAACAACACCAAAAAGGAAAGAAAAGACGAGCATGTGACAGGTAGCGGTAACATGACACAGTCCCAATTGACAACTGCCCCCTTAAAGTAAAAAAGAATAAATAAATAAAACAAAAATAAAGCAAAAAAAATAAGAGGTGATGCATCAACTGTGCTTCCCAAAAAATAATTTCAGAAAATACTTGTCCATAATCTTGTAGAGATGTTTACGGAATATTAAACTGTATTTATGTATACAGCACTCTTACCTCAAAATTTCTGGTAGCGTTCATTAGACTGGACGAGGCCCGGCCTAAAATTTCTTGAACCATCTTCAGAGAGTTTTCCATTTGTTTCTTTTTAGCCTTTGCTTTCATGATTGGAGTCTGGAGATTGAAGTATGAATAAAGACATCAAACAATTGAGGATTTCACTACTAAACATGATAAAGTGGTTTTGGTTTGAGTAAGAAATTTATGGTTTTGACTAGCAAGTACACGGTTTGGCATGCCGTAACATTGAAGGGGCTTCTTATTGTCTCCGTGTGTCTCATCCAATCACAACACGGCTATGGTGCAGTCACGGTACGTCTACGAAGTTTTCGTATCGTTTACCACCAAAACCGAGCTAAGACCGTTGTAAAATGACCTTTAAAATACGCATTTTTCAGTTATCAAGTGTTTGCGCACTTCTGTTAGGTCTGGTTTTCACTTGCGTCGTAATTGGAGTAATTTGATCCTGTGGTACGAAGCTTGGTGTACGTGCACATACACCAAGCTTGGCGCAAGCTTGGCGCAAACATGAAGTTTACTATATTCTATTTACAAACCATTGAATCATATTTCTTGCTTTTCTCGTTCCACTGTTCTGCCATGCTGACGTTCTTCAGGATTCCTAAAATCTTATCCAACAGCCCATTAAACTCTCCTTTCAGCTTAGCGATCATTTCCCTAGCCCTCTGGGCCTCGTTGTGGAGACCAAGAGTCTCATTTAGCAGCATCTTGGCATTGTCAGATACTGACTCGATAAAGCTCAGCTCTTGATTGACGGTGTTGTTTAAGGATGTGAAGTCTCTGTTCTGAAGTTCTTTGAGGATTCGCTCTGCTTCTTCTAGTAACATGGTTTGGTTTGCAGTACCTGTTTGCAGTTTCTCGACGATGTTGCCAGACAAGTTGATAATACCTAAAATAGAGACAGGAATAACAGTAAACGAAAAGATTACATAATTCATGTTTTCCCATTTACCACGTGTCGTTTTCGTGATTACCATTTCTTTGTTTAACGGTTGCGCATTAAAAGTGTACATAAATATGCATACAATATGTTATTCTCAAGATAATTAAGCTTAAGACACACGGTGCAACGTTGCATGCAACAAATCTGAAATTGAATCGAGCTCTACTCTTGCCACATTGCGTGCATGGCTGCAACATTGCGTGCAACATTTAAAATTTTGATTCAATCAGCTTGCAACAAATCTATAACCGCTGATCAAATTTCTTAGCAAAGCGGGCTGACACAAGCGTGATTTCGTTGCAACGTGTGTCACCCCGGTTCAAATTTGTTGCGTGCAATGTTGCACCGTGTGTCAGCACCTTTACACTTGGTCTGAAATTGGAAAACATTACGTTGAAGATACAAGGTTCTATTCAAGGCAGAGTCGAACACACGCTGCTAATCTTTGGGAAGAGAGTGTTTGGTTTAACGCACATCATGGAAGCCAAGGTAGAGTACTTCTGCACTAGTTTCACACATAACATGACTCATAGTTCTTTAAGCGCAGAACACTCGTTTTTGTGTAATAGGCGCATGCTACTTGACTTTCACTTTTTGGATGGTGATGGAGCTTGATGGACAAGTTTTGTCCCTCAATGTAGTCTAATAACAAGGTTCTGTCAAGCAACAGCCCAGTTTTATTATAGAAATCAAGGGTGTGAAAGCGGTAGTGCATTCAACTCTAGATCTTGGGTTTACCAAGTCAAGACTTTGTTACGTCTCTCCCTCAATTTGAGGCGGTTTTCTCCAGGTTCTCCGGTTTTTTCTCTTCTCCTCAAAAACTAAGGCTCGTGTCAAACGTAGAACTTCACATGAGCCGAACCTAAATACATCAAAGAAGACTGCCTTGTTATCCATTGTTTCAATTAGGTTCGGCTCATGCAAAGTTCGACGTTTGACCTGAGCCTAACAATCTAAATTCCAATTTGATCTGTAAGTCAGCCAGCCCTTACTTTGATCAGCCCAGAGGTTGCTTTAGAGTGTCGATAAAATACAAAGATTCATTACACTATGTTAAAAAAAACTTACTGCGCGATCTGTTGAGAGCGTCACGAATGTCCTGCTCCAGAATCAAAGCATCTGTCTTGGTTTTAGTTGCATTCTTAGAAGACTCCTTGGCACCCTTATGGACCATAGACGCTTGGTCTTGCATTGTGTTGGTCTTGGTCTCGCTTTCACTGGTTCTTTCCAACAAGGATTTATCTGGACCTGGTACTGGCTGGACGAAATCTGAGGTATCAAAGAGACGTTAATGGTTATTAGAGAAAACAACAGAGGACAGCAATACACAGTGACAAGTGAAGACCAGGGACAAGAGTTGTCCCCACGTTTGTAGTGCGCTTCAAGACAAAATTATATAAGAACTTTTCATTGTGAAACAGTCATATGAGTTTTAGTCGGATGATACCATTTCCCCCTAGTTTTAACATTTAAAATGTTTTACGCGAGTTTCAAGACAAAATTCTTTACTAATTTATTAAGAAATTCTGTATCAGTTTGAGTCAAGGGTAGCGTAACGGTAGCACATTCCAGTCGCCTCTAGGGGCTGACATTCGACTTCTGAACTCCGCATGTCATTTAAGTAGAGTTCGTTAGATCACTTCCTCGATTCCAGGGTTTTTTTCCGCCGGGTTCTCTGGTTTTCCTCGCTCCGCAGAACCTAATTCACGCGCTAAATTCCTGTTGCATCTGTGAGTTAGCGATGCCCTGGTTTGGTTGTTTGAGTCGATCTGTGAGTTAGGGTATGATCTGCCAGTAAGCTATCTATGCCCGAGAGAGCATAAATAAGAGGAGGGGGGACTTCTTATTATCGTACGCGCCATGTAAATTCCCGTTTAAGCTATTTTTAGTAACCGGATGCAGTTTAAATTTCGCCTTACCCTACTGTCGTGCGTCATTAACTTGCGCGCGTGTTCTCTTGCGGTTTCGTTTTTTTTTGAAGGAATCAGAACAACACTATACAAGAAATTTCCCTCTCTTATTCATGCTCTCTTGCTATGCCCTTATTTTGCTCAGCTAATAATAACAATAATAATAATGATAATAATAATAATAAACTCTTTATTTACTGAGGGTAGCACTAAATAGCAATATGCTAACAAACCTGTGGCCCTCTAATATATAAACTATGAAGATATGTGTATAAAAAACTATAGAATTATAACTACAAGATAAAAACCCCTTTACTGAAAAATAAGTTCAGGGTATTGATAAAATAAGGTTTTTTAGGTTAATTACTACCTGGATGACAGGCTTTCTTTAACACAGATATCTGTTGCGCGTTTAGTGGTTGATCGAATATCTGAAGACAAGCCACAGCACCACTGAAGAAATCATCCACATTAGGCACAGCACCCATTCGCACTTCCTTAGAATCGGTAGCAAGGGGTAACTTTGAGTTCAGGGGGGTTCGTTGTACCAGTTGATCATCAACCCGAAATTCAATCATTCCTGAAAAACATGGCAACTGTTAGTAAATATTTTATCTGATGTCTCTCCACTGTGAAGCAAGAACTGCAGCAAGTGCTGCTGCAAAACAAGTTGCGGAGAAAATAGCTCCGTGTAATCACTCCTTAAAGAAAGTTTAACGTTTTACTGATGTTGCCGCTCTTAAGTGCCCAGCCCAACCCATCCCTAGACTACCCACCCACAAAACAAAACCCCTGATGTGATATATCACGTGATAACCCTGAAGGTAATAACAATGTAAGAAACAACGTACGAACCTGCTTCATAATCATAAACCATTGCCAGGTGAATCCATTTGTTCCTAGTCATACTCTGGCTTTTTCGACAGTTTGGAAATCGACCAACTGTAAAGCACGCTTCAATGACGTCGTTTTCAATCACCCAAATCCTTGCTTTGTTGAGGCCAAAGTGCATTATAGGGCCTACCATGCCTTCATGTTTCACCCACAGGAGAATCGACGAGGACCTGAAAAACATCCCAGAATGATTAACTATCAAACACATGGTTCCGCGTTATATTTCTCAGAGCGACATGTTGGCATATGCACTCTGGTCTAGCTTGGGTACAAACAACACCATATGAGGCATTATGGAAATATATCCAGAATTATTAACTATCATACACATAAATATGCATTTTATTTCTGTGAGTGACATGTTTGAATAGACTCCTTTTTGAGTTCGACAAACAAGGTGCATTCTGGTCTAGCTTGGATACAAACAACACCGTATAAAGCATGATAGCAAAACATCAAGAATGATTAACCACATATATTTTTAATGAGAGCGAAATATAGACCTTTTCTAAGTTTAATAATACAAGGTGCATTCTGGTCTAGCTCGGGTACAAACGACACCATATGAGACAACAATGAACAAAAGATGTTTGTGCACCACGTTCGGTATACCAACCTCTTGGAGTGTAGTTTTCCGTCGTTCTTCACTTGGATGAAGCTGTTTTGATTTCCCTGTAGCTGTACCGCAGACTCAGGTCCATCAGGACCATCTACCCAATCAGTATTAGACAGTTGTGCATCAACAAGTCCCCGGTTACTGATATCTTTCCCTCCTGTCCTTTTGTCCAGCGGATACCGTGCCAACGGTCGGGGATTGGCTGATGAATAATATAGTTTATAAGTTTAGTGTATTATAGAGTGAAAGCATTTAATCCCGGCCGTGAAATAATAAAACAATTAGTCAACGTGTAATACTCAAATAGACACAAAAGAAAAGAATTAGGGTCTACAGCAGTGTATTAGTCTAATTTCTATTTCACAGGTTTAGTGACTTCACTCTAATTCGTCACACACTAAGAAAAAAAGTAGATTTGAATTGTCCAAAACATTGCGTTAGCCGAATTGGTCTATTGAAAACCGACACCTAAACGTTTTTTACTTTAACCAGACAGATAAAACATGTAAAAACTTCGTAAAGATTTGAGGGAGAACTGACGAATTCAAAATTTTACCTGTGCCATTGACGATTGATACTCCAACTATAACAGACATCGATTCCATAGTATTACTATACTTGTTAGTTGGTGGAATAAGCCTGGATAACAAAGGGCAATTCAAACACTAGAAACAACTATAAATGCAATTTTGCAGAAGAATAGCTAGTACAACACCAATGCCGATTTGTTTTTTATCGCGCAATAGGTCTGGCGTACTAAGGCAGTGCCGTGTCCTTGGCGTGAGCGTTTGAGCCAGTAGATTTTCACAGTCATATGAAATTTTTGTTGTTGTGAAGTGTGATCGTCCGGGTGAGTGTAGTCTTGAGAAAGACTGTTGCTGGTGGTCCTTGACGTTTCGACAACCTAAGCGGAAGTCATCTTCAGAGTCCAGTGCGAAAACGAAAGGGAGTAAAGACTAAAACAATTTGCTTTGGTGTAATATTTCTTACTTATTGAGAGTATCGTTGAGGTCTTTATACTTGGCTTGTGCAATCTGTCCCGCTGCGCCCTTCTTTAGACGATTCAACACAGTGGTGATATTCTCGTCTAACCCTTGCGCAACATCCAGCAGTCGTCCAACACACTCCCCGCAGAATTCACAACCGCTGGGTGTCAGGATATGGTTAGGTGGACAAATGGTGCAGTTTCCACCGCGTTTACAACACTGTCCTGTGTTGACATCACAGAATCCCCACAGATTGGCCGCATCTTTAGGACAGTTGCAAGCTAACAACAAATAAAAACAAACCGAATGAATGTCAAAGTGTCTAATAAATTTTAAAAATCTATGAATTCTTTAGTGCGCATTAAATTTTATATGCGTTAGGCACAGTTAACATCGAGGAGTTTCTGGCCAGCAGTCTCTCTCGCAACAGCAATACGCGGGATGCCCCTCAAGCCACACTAGGGTCTTCTTTTGTGAGGAATGTATTCCATGCTTGAGAGCTTGCTATGTTGTGCATTTATTACCTAGTTCCATGCTCGCTCAATCTTAGGCAATCAATGAGTTGAAGTCTAGAATACCTTGGCATCCATCAACTTGGTAGTTCCAGAATCCTGCCTGACATCGTTCACATCTCCTACCGATTGCTCCTGGTTTACAGATACACTGACCGGTCTTGACATCACACGACGCTCCTAGAGACGCGTTGGCGCAGTTACAGTCTTCACATCCGAGACAACTGTCGAAGTTCCATGTGTTGGCCTGAGAATTTTAGAGATCGCAAATTTGCTTTAGTGACTAGAGTTATTTTGACCGTTATTATTCTCCTGGAAGAATGGAGTCGTTTTCGAAATTTTAAAGAGTTTACGTCAAAAGGAAGATTTGCATCCAAAAAATGTTTACGTCAAAAAAATTGGTGACAAAAAAAGTTTTTACTTGAAGAATTTCTAGCTAGATTCTTAGTCAAATTGATCGCTTTCTTCACATCGATGGAGTCATATCAAAAATAACTCTGAATTTTACAATGCTTCTCAATAGCGCGCACAGAAACGTCGTCGCGATGAAGTAGGTTTTTATTGAACGTTTTAATAATATTCCGTAGGCACGCGACCTTGGAAAAAAAAAACATTGAAAACTTTGAGTTTTCCGACAATGTTATGGAAACCCATCGATTGATGTCCACCAAAACTTTATTTTGTCGCAACCACAAATTGTACAAGGCGTGCTGTCAGTGAATGAATAAGTACATGTACCAAAAGATCCCCTTCAACTCACCTTACACGTGTCACATCGTTCACCCATCACATTGTTCTTACACATACACGCCCCGGACGCATAATTACACAATGACGTCATAGCTCCGCACGCACTGCACTTGCACTTTTGACAGTTCTTAGCAACCACAGCATCTCCATAGTAACCATCCCGACAACGCTCACAGTTATCTCCGGCAGCTTTGTTGATGCATTTGGTGCACACTCCGGTAAAAGGATCGCAGCTGCCTGGAGCTTGAGGATCTATGTTGTCATTACACTTGCACGGCTTGCAGTAGTCACCAGGCACAGTTGGGTCTCCATAGTAACCGTCTGCGCACTGGTCGCACTGAAGTCCTGTGTAGCCCGTGTTGCATACGCATGTCAGCTGGCCATTGATATCGACGGCGCATTCAGATGCAAAGCTGTTGGAAGAGATCCCCAAAGGACATTTACAAAGTTGGCAGTCGTTTGGGGTTCCTTTGGTACCGTTGCCATAGTATCCTTTGACGCAGGTCTGACAGCGATCGCCTGAAACGTTTAAATTTAAAACAAATCGTAAATATCGTAAATATAACAATATTGAGTACCATTCACACTAAGTATTCAATGAAATACTTAAACTAAAAAATAGTTTCGGCATACACCAGAGTAGCTTCCTCTGGTGACTGTCCTCGCATTTTGTATACCGTAATCAGCTAGGTTTCGGGCTTGGAATCCCTGCGTATTACCGTTAATGAGCAGGCCTAGTGATCAGCACAACACAGGAATCCCATAAAGGGTACAGCGAGAGCTGTTTGAGAACTGAGAGGCTAAGGAAAACAACTTATTCTGTTATGCATGGATACAAAAGTGAACCTAATCAAGGGTGTCTAGGGTGACGTAACGATAGTAAACTACCCTCTCACCTCTGGAGTCTTGAATCGATACCCAGATGACTCCGCATCATATATGAGTAGAGTTTATTAGGTCTCCCCCTTCATTCGAGGGGTTTTCCCTAGTTCTCTTTTTTTCCTCCCTCTGTAAAACCATACCGCTGAATTAGCCGTGCCCTGACTTTGATCAGCTCTGACGGGTTCTTTGAGGGTATCGATAAGACTTTAAAGGTTTAAGGTGGCTGGACCCCCTCACGCTTGACCGTTACCTTCCACGTTTGGAACGCTGGTGCATAAACGTGTTTTATCCGATTGCAAATCTTTTTTGCACATAAGTCACATAAAGATTGGATTAATGTTTGATTCAATTTTTAATAAGATCGGACGTCATAACAAGTGATTATGATGAAATATTTGTTTTCGTTTAGAGAGCAATTTTAGCCTTGCAGAGCGTTCAACACTAAGATGCTTCGTACCACATAATTATATACTAGATGCCTCCATTTGTAGGGATTTTTGAAAAAATCTATCTACCTAATTATGAGATATTTGAGATTATTTGAATATGGTTCATAATCTACTTCAAAACTAAACAATGGATTTGATACGGCCGAAATTAATTTTCAGAGCTATATATTCACAAAAGTCATTGCTCATTTAGTTTTACTCTGTATCTAGTCTTAAAAGGAACATTTTGAAGGTAATCGACTTATGCGATTTTGTGAAAACGTATAATGCATAAGACGGGGTAAACATTCGATGCGCACTTTTCATCGCAGTTTTCTAGTCAATCTTATTAGATCTTCCATTATTCTAAAATTCGCTGATGATTTCTCTCAAAACTACGTCAGGATACAAGTTAGAACTTAAACTAATATTGCACAAAATTGCAAGATTATTGAACTCATTTAAAGCGGTCTAAAGCGAACGAGAGATACAGAAAACATTGATCGTTTCCCAATGATTTGATGCTCTGGGAATTCTATTGTTTGCTAATGACCATAACACCAAATTCTTTCGCACCATGCAATAGTCTTGCAATTTTGTGTAATATTAGTTTAAGTTCTAATTTGTATCCTGACGTAGTTTTGAGACAAATTATTTACGAATATTAGAATAATGGAAGATCTAGTAAGATTGACTAGAAAACTGCGATGAAAAGTGCGCATCGAATGTTTACCCCGTCTTATGCATTATACGTTTTCACAAAATCGCATAAGTCGATTACCTTCAAAATGTTCCTTTTAAGACTAGATACAGAGTAAAACTAAATGAGCAATGACTTTTGTGAATATATAGCTCTGAAAATTAATTTCGGCCGTATCAAATCCATTGTTTAGTTTTGAAGTAGATTATGAACCATATTCAAATAATCTCAAATATCTCATAATTAGGTAGATAGATTTTTTCAAAAATCCCTACAAATGGAGGCATCTAGTATATAATTATGTGGTACGAAGCATCTTAGTGTTGAACGCTCTGCAAGGCTAAAATTGCTCTCTAAACGAAAACAAATATTTCATCATAATCACTTGTTATGACGTCCGATCTTATTAAAAATTGAATCAAACATTAATCCAATCTTTATGTGACTTATGTGCAAAAAAGATTTGCAATCGGATAAAACACGTTTATGCACTAGCGTTCCAAACGTGGAAGGTAGCGGTCAAGCGTGAGGGGGTCCAGCCACCTTAAAGTTAAGAAGTCTTTCAATTTGCAGCTGCATAAGTTGCTTCACATACTGCGAGGATCAGCTCAATTCGATACATTACAACCGCAGTACAAATATATATTTCATATATATTCCCCCATACACAGTTAAGAAGTTCGTTGCAGTGGTTCTCATACCTGTTGTTTTGTGGAGACAGCCATAACATTCGCCAGTTTCTGGATGACAGTCATTAGAGTGACCATTACACTGACATGTGACACAGGTCCTGTTGTCGGCACCACGTGTATATCCTTTACCACAAAACTGACATACAAGATTGTAAAAGTTAAAGACACTCTCGTTGCTCAAATTTGGGTTTCTTAGCATTATATTGTGGGTGCAAATCAAGAGGAAATGTTTTTCAAAAACGAAGGCCTAAACCTCATAACTATCATTTTCGAATAAAATTTTTGCATTTTGATTCCATTTTCATCGGTCATCTCCACTTCCAAACAAGCCGTTAAACTTTCTTAATAACAAGACTTTAGTCCTTGTACAACAGCCTTTCTTTAAGAAAATAGGTTTTTTTTTTTGTGCTCACCGCTTGAATACGAAAAGAATTTTCTCTTAATATTTAAGAGGTCATCGACAACAAAAAAGGAGCATGAAGGGTGCGGTACTTACCTCGCAAGAGGTACCAGAAGCCTTGGCTGGACAGACGCACTTTTCGACTTCGTTTGCGATTTCACCGACACTCGATTCTAAAGCAGATTCCATGAGCACGTCAGAAATGGTTGTGTCAGCTACAGCAGTGCTGTAAGAAGCACGCAGCCTGACTGACTCAATGTCTGCTAAGATAGACATGAAGTCTGCACGGCTTGATCGACTGTTGTTAGCAACAGACCACAAGGACTGGAGAAAAGAAAGCAAGATATCAAAAATGAATTCACTAATAAAGATGAAAAAGTTATAGATATATCTATCTGAGTGAGTTGCGTAACAGCTATATATATGTCAAAAAGAAAGTAGAATGCAGGTATTTCTAAGAAGATCAGATTGACAGCCACCAAGTTTGAGCACAAACCGAACGTATCATTTTTTATAAAAAGTAGAAACGGTTACGTGTAAACGGTATGTACAGGTCAAATTCCTGACCGGTTAGAAATTCGTCCGGTGCCGTGTAAACCCAGCCTAAATGCGTATATCCCTTTCCTACGCGCAGTGCCAACCAACTCGTCCTTCACTATTAACCTTATCATCTTGCGCACCACTCAAAACTTGTGAAAACTTTAATTCAAGCGCATGGTTGGAACTAAAGGTAGTACCTCATTGAAGTGTGCTTGTATCTTGTGGACTCTGTTCGGTTGGAGCGTCATTTGTTTTTTGTAGGTCATTTCTACTCCATTTTTCCCTCTGATGATAACATCAGGATAGGTAGTCAGGACTGGCGTAGTCACCTCTACTGGTACTGTATACCTTAGTAAGTAAGTTAGACTACCTCCATATGAATAAATCTGAAATATGACGGCATAAGTAAAGCTTTAAAAATGTGTCCAAAAAACAATTAGCACTTTCAAATATTATTCCATTCATCCATTCATCTGTGCATTTGCGAGTGCTGCTTTCGAGGTCCAGCGGGAATCCCTCAATGTAGATGCGCAGTAAGTGTGTGCACTTCACATAAGTGGCTTCTATTTCTTGTCTACGTGAATATCTTCGAGAGACGTGATTCTTGGTTTGCTTGTGACGCCATAGCCGCCATGTTAGATGACCAAAAGACTTGGTCTTGTTTTCTTATGTTATGCCAACCAACATGGCGGCCATGTCTTTTGTCCTTGTGCATGTGACGTCCTAGCCGTCATGTTGGATGACAAAAATGCTTGGTCGTTTGCTTAAGTTATACCAACCAACAAGGCGGCCATGACTTTTGTCCGAGTGCATGTGACGTGCTAACCACCATGTTGGATGACCAAAAGACTTGGTCGTTTGTTACGTTATGCCAACAACCATGGCGGCCATCTTTTGTTCTTTTAGTCTCATACGAAAGAACGCGCACCACCTATAACTATGAATCCCTGCAGTAAGGTACACTGGTTATAAATCCTCCATACCTGTTTTCCTGTGTACTTGTCTGGTGCCATCCAGTAGATGGGTTTGCCTGGGTTTGTTCTCTTGCCAGCTACAGACACCATTACTGTGGTCAGGGCACTCTTGATTACCTGAGCAGGAGTATTTTCTATGCGCCAGCCATCCATTTGTCTGATAGCGAATCTATAACACGATATGAGTTATAGGAATGATTAGCATTTTGGATTTATTGAGACATGGAATTCCTAAGACTACGAGGAGAATCTAAGGTGCAGCCTGTATAGGGAATAGACATATCCCGAATTCGCTTGACTGACCACGAAACAATGGTTTGAAGTCGAGACTGAACTCGATTCTTTTATTCATCAAGTTCAACCTCGACTTGAAACCATTGTTTCGTGACCAGTCAAGCGAATGCGGGATAGGTCTATTGGAAGGAATAGGACTACCCTCGTTTAAGAATCTTTAGCATGGTCAATATTTTTTTCCGAGCACAACAATTTAAGGTGCATTCTGGTCTAGTTTGTTTACAAAAAACACTACATAAGGCCTGATGAACAAGATGCTTGTACCGTACGGCCTATTTCAGGGTTGATTTTCTGTTACCTTTTAAGAATGGAGCTTGAACATATCTTAGACAATCCTGAGCACCAGCACGATGTACAACCATTAGGGTTCTTGGCATCGAGGTTATAGTAGCCCGCTGCACATGTATCACAACGCCTTCCTATTACACCAGCCTGTTACAGATAATGATATCAATAATGTGTCTGATACAGATGATGATGAAGATGATGATGTGTGCACATGCATCACAACGTCTTCCTAATACACCAGCCTGTTACAGATAATGATATCAATAATGTGTCTCTCACAAATGATAATGATGATGAGGAGGAGGATGTCAATGATATATTAATGCCGGTGAAAAAAGATAGAATGAGAGATTTCTAGGGAAAAGGCTAAGTATTTAAGATAATCGAGAACATTAAGAATTACCTTACAAAGACAAGTTCCTTTAGCATCACATACATCACTGACCACACCCCGGTTATCGCAGTCGCATTTATCACAGTACGGGTAACCATAGCGACCAGGTACACATTGATTACATCGGCGACCTGTGTGTGAGGGCTTACAGGGACATTTTCCCGTGACTGGATCACAAGCAACATCACCACCAATAACACCAGACACGTCACACTTGCAGTCCTGACAGCCCAAGATGGGGTCATATCCGTAGGTCCCCTTGAGGCAGACCTCACAGTTGCGTCCAACGGTGTTGGTAGGACAATCACATGCTCCCGTCACCTCGTTACAGAAGACACATTGGCATTCTAAAAGTGAAAGAAATGAATGGAATTTGGAAAATGGAGTAATACTGCTGTTTTTGAACGACCAGGCACACTTATTTGCACAAGCAAGACAAGCACTTACTGTAACAGTTTGGGAAACCATAGTAACCAGTCTTACACCTGTTGCACTTGCGACCAATGACGTTTTGTTTACAGCGACACTGACCACCAAACTTGCTACATTCACTGTCTACAGCTCCTTGGGCGTCACACTCACAAGGGAATGTCCTGGAGATAAAAAAGAAAGAATAATTCAATTATTACCAGTCATTCTATGCAACTTTAGTTCCGGTTTTAAGATTAAGTTTTATAAAGTTGGAGACTGACCGGAAGGGGTATCATTTAGTTATCATGCGCTAACACATTTAATGAAAAAATAAATAAAATAAAATAAATAGGATTTAGCAGTGGCATTTCCACAGAGTAGCTCCTCATCCACTAGATTCCAATTGGAATACGCCTGAAGCGAGATGACGTTTTACCCCCGTCTCTAGACCATAAACCTTTTCAAACTGCTTTTGTTCTTTAGTTATGACTATTGTTCCTGTATTCTCTAAAGAATCAAAAATTTTAATATGAAAGAATTTTAAAAACTATTATGGTCTAGAGTCGGGGGTAAAACGTCATCTCGCTTCAGGCTTATTTAGAAGTTGATTTTTGGCGGAGGGAGGAAAACCGGAGAACCCAGAAAACCCTCGAAGTACTGGAGAGAACCAACAAACAACTCTACTCACATACGATACCGAGCATGGAGAGACTTGAACCCGGGTCACATTGGTGAGAGGCGAGCGCTCACACCGCTACCTCATCCATGCTTTAATGTTTTCTCTATTTTTCTTTTCTTTTTTCTTCTTTTTTTTGTTAGATTTTAATCGAGGGTTGGAAGTGGCAATTTCCAACATGGTTCCATGATCTCAACTCGATCGATTTTTCAAAGAAAATACAATCTTCGTTTTACCAAATCTAGCTTTTACACACTCAAAACCACTTACCCATCGTTAAATGCCGTAACAAGTGAGAAGACAGGCTTAGTGCAAATGGATGAAGCAGAGGGCTTGATAAAGAAACTGTCCTTAGCACAGTCCACGACAAAATCCTTGGAGAAGGAAACGGGGTTTGGATCAGCTACCTCTTGAGAAAACTTGTCTCGTGGAATGAAGAGAACATAGTCCTGTAGAAAATAAAAAAAAGATAAATTGAATTGACCAGTCGCTCTTCTTTTGAGTCAATATTTCTTGGAAATAACCACAAGAGTTATCACTGAATTTTAGGAGGTACCGTGGAGAAGGGGCTTTAATATATAATCATAGATGAAATATCTATTTTTCTCTGTTACTTAAAAGTGTTATTTTCACACGTGAAAATAACATCATTGGTAATAATTCGATAAACATATTTTAAACAGAATATTACATGGCCGTTGCAGTTACGGATCTTACCTTCTCGTTTTGAAAATATCTTACTCATTCGCTGCGTTCACTCAACACTCGGAGATAAAATCCGTATCTCTGCGCGGCGGCTATGTAATATCCTCTATTTAACCTGCCCTCTAATATACACTAAATTTTTGAGTCTTTGTATAATTCTTTTTTCAATCATATAATTTAACTCAGTCCCAGCAGCGGTGTAGCGAGAGTCGGAAAGGCGCGCGCCGCGCTTAGCGAGAATTTTCCCGCCAAATCCACAGAAAGCCCATTATAAGCACTTTTCAGTAATCCTAAACAATTTCTTTCATTTTCGCTTCGTAAGCAAAATATAATGAAATTATGACAAACGACCCAACCCACCACTTCTACTAAACCCTAGGCCACTGAGTACCATCCCCTATGTCTTGTTGAAAGAGGTTAATTAAATACTTACTATCCAAGCCGAGGATCCCCGTGGAATTTCCATCTGGAACTCTCCCGATGGCCTGCCGATATCGAACGCATTCGTCCTGTCATTTTTCTTTTGTACAACGGCTCGGCAGCCTTCAACATTAGGGCAATAATCAAATTGGACTTGCCCAGATATCTTTTTATCGCTGGTTACGGTGGCTTCAGACATGAAGGTCACATGTTTTGGCTGATAGTAATGGACTACGATGGTGTAGTTGCCCGTCTTCAGTTTACTGATACTGTACGAGGTCTAGAAAAGACAGAAGAAACTCAATTATGTGTTATGCTAAGATGAGAGTATGTGGACCGCGTGGCACTAATGAAATAGTAGAAGATAATATAGGTAAGTTGTAGTGCTTGGGAACGAGGTTATTCCGGGCGAAAGCCCTTGGAATTAAATTCGGAAAAATTAATTTCCGACCTCGCTGGGATTCGAACCCACGACCTTCGGAATTGTACTACCGATGCTCTACCAGCTGAGCTAGAGGTCAGACTCAGAGCAGGCCGGGGTGAAATAGATGTTAGGTCGCGGTGATCATCTATTTCTATACATCTATTTCTGTACATCTATTTCATCCTATTTCGTCATTCTTATTTGAAATAACAGCTCCTCTAATTTGTAATTTGTATTTTGCTGTGTACAGTCATAAACTTTGGGATCGGCAGAACACTTGAAAAGCGTTAACAAACACTCTGCTAAATGTTGTGCTTCTTCTAACACTTCTCTCGTGTTCTGCCAATCTCCGCGTGCTTTATAACTGCACACAGCACGTGCGCGTTTAATATTTTTTTAAGCAAAGGGTAAAGAGATTTATGACAATTGGGTACTCTGTGTAGACTCACCTGGCCTTCTAAATACTTGAGAGTGGTTCTAGGGTCCAATATATTAGGAGGCGGTTTACTTCCGTCTGCAGCGACGTCATACTCGACAGCACCTTTAGGGATCGGGTACGATGTGGAAATACATTTATTATTCTTGGTGGTGCAGAGAGGCCTGGGAACTACGTAGTCTAGATTCCATTGTTCAAGTGGAATAGCGGTGATGGAGTCCTGGGTAAAAGAAACAATGAAGCATTAGTCATGACGTATTTCCGGTAGAAATGCGAATTGTAACATTTACTTACCACAGCTACAGATGTATCAGAATCTATCAGAAGAGTTATAACGCGTCGCTCGATTTCATTGGCCTTGAATATCTTTAGTCTCCTGTCTTTATCCAAAGCAACCTGCCGACAGCCAAACTTAAAGCGACAGCTGTGAAGATAAAAGGTTCCTTTCTGCTGGCTGCGTCTTGATCGGAGGTACACGTCTAGCGTCTTGGTTTGGTCCGAAGGATGGTAGTATTGCATGACGAGTACATAGTCTCCTACCTTGGGAAGGTTCACGTCTTCTGTTACACGAGTCTACAAACATGAATTGATGAATAAAAATAAATAAATTTCTTTATTTCATCGATAAAGAACAAACCAAATTTTAGGGGGGGGCTAATTAATTTTCTTCCATCAACACAACGCAAAACAATAAAGAAAACATCTAATTTTTTCTTTGCCCCCCCCCCCCCTGGATCCGCCCTTGCGATGTAGTAACGTGCAATCGGAGAATACTACTAACTTGGGTTCTGTCCAGATAAGCCATAGCGTTGAAGTCCAGTTGTTTCAATACTTTCTTGTCGTCAAACACATGAGTCTGTTGTCTTCCTTGTCGTGTAATGATGTATCCTGTCTCCAGTTCGACAGTAGGGAAGTCAGGTCTGATGGTGTTGATATACGAGTACTGAACACACAGCGGGTCTTGGCTATTCACTATACACGGGTTGTTTACTTTACGTTGGAGGATGTACGCCTCGTAGTATTCTTGAGGGATTGCTGAGATGTAATCCTAAAAAACGAGTGAATAACAAGGAAACTTACTTTGTGTGACTTTACTGACGTTTCAAGCGTTATTCCTTCGTCAGAGGTAAATACAGAAAATATCTATACATTTACGCAAAGATTAGCCCAATATACGCGCAAATACTTCCAACTACATCCAACTGTTCATTCATTAGAGCCGAATACAATTGCATTAAAGATTTTTGCATAAGCAGTGACTTTCAATTACATTAACAGGCAATCATTTACACCGTTTGCAATTCATCAGCAAAGAATGTCACATGTCCATTTTGCGCAGTAATCAATTTTTATTCATATATACTAAAAAAAATAAAACTAGACGTTTTGATCCATGATCTCTAAGCTTCCTCAAACTTTGATGCCTTGTCTTTGGGCATTTCCCTGAATACCACTGTTGGTCTCCACGAAAGTCAAAAGACATACATGGCGGCCATGTTGGCGGTATATGCAAAGAACGTCTCTTATTATATACCTCCAACATTTGCTCTTCTTCGTGTTCTTTCCCCAATATCCCTCCAAGAAACATATGTTAACTACTAACTAAAAGCAAAATGGATATTTATAATCATTTTGACTTACAACAAGAAGCTTAGAGGGGGGTACTTTAAATGTCAAATCCCAAGTCCCCTGTGTCAACATAAACTGAGATGGTTGTCCTGGTTCTCCTGCTGTAGCAAACCCGCTGACATAAGTCGATCCAACTTGAGTAGAACCAAATGTAACAGCACTGCTTTGCTTTGATCCCTGACCACGTGGACTGAGTGAAATTTCTCCCTTGACGGGGTTGCTGTGGTTTAGGGCGTAGTTAAACACAATGTGGTAGCGGCCTGTCCTTGGGACTTCCAAGGTGATCTTGACTTCTTTCTGTTAGTATCGAACAAAAATTAAGTTGTAACATTTTTAAAATGAAATTATGGACTCTCGGGTTCGATTCCTGGACTCATATGTGAGTGGAGTTTGTTAGATCTCCACCATTTCTGTTATTGCGAACATGGTGCATTGTGGTCTAGCTTGGGTGCAAACATCTTTTGTTCATCACGTCTTTCATGATGTTGCTTACCCAAGCTAGACCGGAATGTACCTGGTTTGTCGAGCTCAGAAAAGGCCTTCGATTCGAAAGTTTTTCTCAGGAAGTTACGGTTTCCCTTCCTCCTTAAAGCATAACAAACTAAATTACAATCCAATCTGTGCGTTAGCCGTGCCCTAACTTTGATCAGCTCATTGTTTGTTTTAGAGTTCAAAAACATTTGAATATTTCTTACAGTACCTGCAAAGCGTTGAAGCCAACATATCCTTTCCACGAGAAACCGGGATAGATCGCCTCGTCAAAGCCATATCGCACAGGATTACAGTTAGCATTATCATCTCCTTGCCTGGCGGGATCTGACTGGAATAGACCGGGTACGTCACGACCTTGCACGCCATTAGCTGGAGCAGGGACACAGCCATCTTCTACCTCTGCCTTGACATGAAGTAGATCTGGATAGTAGTATTCTTTGATTGGCCTGAATTGATAAATCATTTTGTCATGTGAGAGGTGTTGATTAACTCTTGGTAAGAAAAAATAGTGCAGACAAAACATTGTTTATTAGCATCATCATGTATCATCAGTGTTATCATTCATCATTAAGTATCATCATAAACAGCATAATAAAGTCATCATCATCATCATGCAACATCAGTGTTATCATTCATCATTAAGTATCATCATAAACAGCATAATAAAGTCATCATCATCATCATGCAACATCAGTGTTATCATTCATCATTAAGTATCATCATAAACAGCATAATAAAGTCATCATCATCATCATGTAACATCAGTGTTATCATTCATCATTAAGTATCATCATAAACAGCATAATAAAGTCATCATCATCATCATGTAACATCAGTGTTATCATTCATCATTAAGTATCATCATAAACAGCATAATAAAGTCATCATCATCATCATGTAACATCAGTGTTATCATTCATCATTAAGTATCATCATAAACAGCATAATAAAGTCATCATCATCATCATGTAACATCAGTGTTATCATTCATCATTAAGTATCATCATAAATAGCATAATTAAGTTATCATCAATTTGTCGCATTTTGCGTCATCATCGCCATTTTAGTCAACATTACCATTATCACAATACAATATTATCGCTAGCATTCCTTGTTATCATCAACATCTTCTTATCACCATTATTTACGTTCATCATTATCATTAACCGTGTCATTATCATGCCTGTATCATGTACTCTCCTACAACATACTTCATCATCTGATTATGTATCATCCGGCATCATCTCATCATTAGCGCCATCATCATTATTATTATGCATTCATTATCCATATCCTTACGGACGCCACCAAAGGTAAAGATAATGTATTTTACTTCAAAACCGCAGAGTTGCGTATTGCCCAAATTCTCTCGAGCCAAGGACCTATGTTAAAGCGTTCGTAGTTGCGCCCTTAACCCTTTAAAACTATCAATGCTCCTCATAACGGGTATTTGAAGCTAAAGCAGATAGAATAACGAGATCATGTAATGTGGCACTAACCTGCTACAGTCAAGACCTTCGACATGAGGTCTGCATTTACACTGACCAGTCTTAGCGTCACACACTTGGTCATACGATCCACCCACGTCACAGTTACACCCTGAGGAAATTGAGATATTTATCAGTACATTCATAATTTTTGGCCTTTTGCCTTCCTGTTGGCTCAGTGGGTTGGAGATCACGTTATTGTGTGGAGGTAATAGGTTAAATCCCTAGCCGGACCAATGAACACTCAGTTGAAAAATATTATTGTGAATGGGTAGACCTTCGCTGTGGCTCAGATGACCACTTAAAATGGAGAAGTCCTCTAAATAAAGTTGATGCATCTTTAGTTTACATTTGCGTAACCTATATATCCAAACAACATTGTTTTTGATTATTTGGATAAATTGAGTTCAGTTTGTGAGCAGTGGGAAGAAAAATTCAAAAGCATGATGCATGTTCTTCATTTCCTTACGCCATTTTGAGTTCCTCTTTGCTCAGTGTTAACCTCGATCGTGTACAAATGTGTTCTTTTTTTATATTAAGGCCCAATATATAGTAAGGCATGTACGTACTACGGAACAATGCAAGTTGAATAAATGCCACAGGTTTTAGTTGAATAGCGGAATATCTTAACGCACAACCGAGACTAAGACCGAGCAAAGAGAACTCGAAACCAGAGTATTGACAGATTTGCCTAACAGCACATGGTGGTCAGCGTTTGGCCACCATTTGAAGCAGATAATGAGATTCAGAAAATATGAATTTTATTAGCTGATTGAAACCCAGCAGTAAGACGAAATGAAACCGTACCTGTGCAGCCAAATTCCCTTTTCTCTTCAAGTCCAAAGTACCCAACTTTGCACGTGTTACACCTCGTGCCTGTCACGTGCTGTTTGCATGTACACTGTCCATTTTTGTCATCACAGTTGGCAATTCCCGCCACTACCCCTGCCAAGTCACAATAGCACGCATCACAGCCCCTTGGGTTGTCACCACTGAAGATTATGGAACCCAGGCTTACACTCGCCACAGACCAGACCTTGGACGTTGTCTTTGCAATCACATTGACCCTGGAATAAATGCATGACGTCATTAAGGGGCGCCTAAATATACAGTACTAAAATGTGACGTTATCCATCTGTCAGTCACTTGTCTTTGAAATCACATTGACCCTAGAATAATTTCATGACATTAAGGGAGCCTAAATATATAAAAAATATTATGTGACGTTATCAGTCGGAAATTACGTAAAATCTTGGGTCACAAAGAGCTTTAGAGACATTTGTGGAGATATCTTTCTAAATCTTGAATAAGGATATGTTTTTCAGAAGATTTCAAGCCAACAAATCCTTGACCTTTACACTGATTGCCAAGATCAAGCAACACCCCACCCCCCCCCCCCCCCCTGTGCCCATGGCTCCAGATGTTGTTAGCTATCCAAGGCAAGCATGTACATACAAATACCTACATCATTAGAATAAGAACAATCTCCAAATGGTCGTCCACTGATTGGTTTAATACCAGCTGGGTTACACTGACATCGTCTACAGTTGGGAAACCCATAGTTTCCCGCACTGCACTGGTTGCAGTTCAGCCCTCTGTAATCTCTTTTACACGTACACTGACCAGTATTCAGGTCACAAAATTCATGGACCGCACCTCGTGGGTCGCATGCACACTTGATACACCTTGGGTAGTCATAGTAACCAAGCTTGCAGTTTAAGCATTTGGTGCCGATGTAGTTGTCCTTACAAGTGCAGATACCTCTGGCGTCACAGCGTGGGGTGACAGAGCCTTCTTCAGAGCAGCCACAAGCTGATAATATTAAAGAATAACAATAAATTATGAATAATTAATAACAGCATGGAATATTATAGCGAAAATTTATTGAATCAATGAATGAATGACACCTTTATTTTAACAGGGCAGCTCTTTCAGTTACAAAAAATGTTGCTGTCATCAAAAGGAGCACTAAATATGGCATCCATCAAGGTAGTTCCATTTTGCATAATTTAAAGACCGTAATCTTAAACCATTCATATCTAAGGTTTTAAGACTTCAAATGTGCGGTTGAATTTCTTCCTAAATAATGAAAATTTATTGCAGTGTAATTGACCAGAAAAAAACCACCTTAGAATAAAGTACAAGATATCCAAGGATCATATTAACACAGAAATCTTGCATTCTTACACAAAATACGATCAAGGCATTTTCACAATTCCAATGTGTTTCATTAATTGGTACCATTCCATTACTCACTTCACTCATGTTGATGATATCTTCCAAAGAGTTGATTGGTACCAACAACACAATACATGGGACCCAAATTTGAGCAATTTTGTGGGTCTCATGGCCTGAGTTAAAAAGTGCTACGGAAGTGTAATCCCTGATATCAATTCCATTAAACTCATGATTAGGGCCTCAGTTAAGAGTAGCTTTACCTGTGCACTCAGGAAATCTGTAGTAGCCATCGTTACACTGATCACAACGAGCACCAGCGAAGTTCTTCAAGCAGATACAGCGACCAAATACTGGATCACAAATGCCAGGGGCAGTGCCTTCTGAATCGCAGTTACAAGCTGTAGAAACAAATAGAAAAGGCATCAAACACAACCATGAGAAATATACATATTACATTGAACTAAAAAGATCTACAGTGAGATCTTGTGCACACCTCTTGGGGATTATGGAACAGATTCGAAATGATGGGGTGCAAGACGTCTAAAGTTGAATTGAAGTGACGCAAGTCCAAAAGAGAAAATATTAATCCATTGTATAAAATGAATGAATGGAAAGAGCAGGAGCGTAGCCAGGATTTTCCTAAGGGGGAGGCCCAAATTTTAAAATCCTTCATTTTGTTTGAGCACCTGAAACTCTGAACCAAAAATAACTTGCATTACTTTTTACGTTTGAATTTAACATTACAACTTTAATTTATCATTAATTAAATTTTAGATTCTAAAAATCCGCCATTTTGTTGTGTGAAGGGGGAGGGCTGGCCCATTAGCGCCCCTACCTAAGCCCCTGAAAAAATATCAATAATAGCAGCGTTCCCTATATAAACAATGGTTTGCAACCATGCCAAGTGTAAGCATCCACATGTAGATTCAACTTGGTACAGCATTGGTGTCTGTTGTGCGACCCGGCCAGACTGACACTCAAGGTGTTGCCATGACCACCTGGTATTCAATGAGGAGATAGTGTAGATACTTTGAAATACTTACGCTTGCATTCAGGAAAGCTGTAGAAACCCCTGTTACACTGATTACACTGTCTGCCTTGGTAGGTTTGTCGGCAGCGGCACTGACCAGTTGTAGATTCACAATAGCTATCATAGGAACCATAATTATCGCAGTTACAGCCTGAAGAAATAAAAGAAACAAATAATCAAATGACTCAAAAAGGCCATGGTCTTGATGTAAATGGTTGGCATACTGTAGTAACCATGACAGTGTTGGGGTAGGTTAGTGTTGAGATCTTCATGCAATGCTCACTAGGAGTTAACATGAAAGAGGCAAGGTTTGAATCTTCACATTGAAGCCTCAGAATGGAGTCTTATACTTCAATGGAGAAAATGCTTTTGCTGATTTACCTTTCCTTAAACAGAAACCCTTTTACACCCCCCTCCTCAGAGGCAATGAATATCATTTGAAAGATTTTATGTTGCCAATAGTGCCATTTAATAAAAGTTAAAACAGTGATAAAAATCTTACGTTGGCATTGAGGGTATCCAAAGTAACCAGGTGCACAGCTGTCACACTTGTTACCAGCAAAGTTTGGCTTACAAGGGCACTGGTTTCCTGTAGGTCCACAGACTCGTCCAGTGGTGCCAGCAGGATTACAATCACAGGCTGAAAAAAAAGAATCCAGTCATGGTTTTGAATTATACAATAGAATAGTGGAATTAAAATCTTGACCCGCAAACAACGGCATGGTAGAACCCATTTTAAAAAGTAAAACAAGGAATATGAGGCAATTTTATCTTATTTTGGCATCACAGTGAACAATTGAAACAATTTATATTCCATTTTCAACAATCAGAGTTTTAAATTCTGGAATGTTCTAGCTAATTTGTTGAGTCTGTGGGACATTGCGACGGTAACTAAGGGGAGTCAGAGCTATGAGTTAGCATAGCAATGGAGAAAATAATCATGTTAAAGGGGTTTTTGATTGCGGTACATACGTCTACAGTCTGGGAATCCATAGAAGCCTTCTCTGCATCTGTCACAACGCGCTCCACCATATTTGGGTTTGCATTCACAGTCACCACTGCCATCGTAACAGCGACCAGTAGAGTATTTTGGATCACAGTTACAAGCTGAAATTAATTTAAAATATTAATGTAAGAAAATACTAGATCATTGGTCAAGAAAGTTTAAGTTTGAACAATTGCAGAATATCTTCAAATTTACTAGATTAGCCAAAATCACAGCCACAACTAAATACCATCCTAGTTTTTTTTAATGAGGGTAGTACTTAATAGCCCTCATTCCATGATTGAATTGGAATTTAGGAGTCGATTTTTATGGAGGGAGGAAAACCAGTGAACGAGGAGAAAAACCCTTGAAGTGCAGAAGAGAACCAACAAACAACTCTATACTCACAAACGACACCAAGCCCGACAGGACTCAGGTCACATTAATGAGAGGCTGGCTACAAAAAACTTACTCCAGAGTATCTAGCAGTGAGTTTGTCATCCTCTTTAATTTTAATACAAAGTTAATAGATTCTTGTCACTTACGTCTGCAAGCATCCCGAGCGGTCTTGGGTATTCCAGTAGGATTATAGTATCCTTGTTTACATCTTTCACAGTTAATTCCAACTGTGTTGTGTTGGCAATTGACACAGACTCCACCTCCTTCATACCGATTGTTCAAATCAAGGCTTCTTTTGGTCTCGGCAACAACTGGGTCATAATAACATTCTGATGAATGTTGATGGCAGTTACAAGCTGTGGATCGTGGGAAAAATAAGAAAAAATAAGTATATTGAAGATACAAAATTTTAATAGCAATACTGTTTGAACTTCATATGTTCATACTGAATTGAAAAAACGTTGTCAGGTTCAAAAAAAGGTTATATCATCAAAGCTAAGACTGAAGGGGAGCATGGGAAGACAAACAATTGTTAATTTCATGCGTGCAGTTTTCCCTTCCTGTGCACATTTTATGCATCATGGCTTTAACATGTTGTTAATCCAGGTTGATAAACTTTGCTCTACTGTGCATTTTTACACGTCTATATACAAATATAATACACATTTCAGAGTACCCAAAATCCTTTTCAGTCTTAGCTTTGATGATATGACCTTCTCAAACCCAACTATGTTTTTTCAATTAAGTGTATATATTTAGTCAGAAATATATTTTTGAGAAAATACATCCTAAACAGGGGCATAGCAAGGTCTTGGTCATAGTTGGGGGGCAATGAACCATATTACTGTGAATACACTTGTAGTGCGCATTTCATCTTTAGATTTCCCCGCCATATCTACAGGTTTAGCAAAGATTTCTCTTTGTACACCTTTGATCCTAAATAACTAAACTCAGAAAATGAAAATAAGAATGAAATTGCAAACCTTCACATTCATTGCTACTAGTTGGTGCTCCTGGCCTCCACCTTTTCTGCACAAACGAAGGACAACATTTCTCACATCGCGCACCGCATGTGTTGTGCTTGCAGCGGCAAACAAACTCAACTGCTGAGCCTCTCTGAGACTCCACGCACTGATCAGCATGGCCATTACACATGCAAATAGCACCAACAGAAATGTCCTTGATGGAATAAAAGTACTGAAAATGGATAAGAAGAATGGACATTAAAAACAACCAAAAATAACCAACACCTTTAAATTTTGAGAACCTTAACCAAAATAGGTGGCGAGTTTATATAAAATACCCAAGGAAATTCAACGGCTGCTGAGCCTTCTATACTTTAAAGGCTCGCAATATGTAGCATAATCTAATGCATTTACCACTCATAGGTGGATGGCGTAACACCTTTAACAGGTTTTGCAGCCCAAATGATAAGGCAGCTGACAGATCCAATTAGAATTTAAAAGTTGATTTTTGTGGAGGGAGGAAAAACTGGGAAACCCTGAGGAAAAACCTTCGAATTACAGAAGAGAACCAACAAAAAACTCTACTCTCATATGACACCAGGATCAGCAGGAGTCGAACCCGGGTCGCATTGGTGAGAGGCTGCTCATTAGCAATGGCCACTACCCGTGCTTTCCATACAGCAATTTCCTACCCGACGCGTAACAGTAGGATCCTCCCTGGCCAGAGGAAGAAGATCTGTTAAAAGAGTCTTGACTCTCATCAGTCGCAGACGAAGGTGAGTAGCTCTGGTCCATTCCTAATAATAGAAAAAGCAATCGTTAAGAAGTGCTCATTAAAATGTTACAAACATCCAGATTGATATTAAAATAATCTAGCAAATAGCTGTCAGTATCAAACTAATAATGATAACAGACATAATAACTACCTGTAATGCAGAACTGTAGGAAAAGTTTGATGCACCAGGTCTTCCTGTAACCAATGAAATATGAATCTAGAAGAAAATGATTGGGAAATCAACTTCCATGGAAAATGGGGAAAACACACAATTATACACAAATGTCTTGTCCCAACAAAAGTGTATAAAAAGGTCCAGGTGAAAGACCTTTATGACCGTGACACCCTGTTTCTCCATTTCAGACTACATGTTATTCTCAAGTGCATCATTTCTTTGTTTAACGTTTGCACATCAGAAGACACATGAATATTGATACAACTCAAACAAAGAATCTTATCCTCAAAGGATAACATGTGATCTTTAATGGGAAAACATTGCACAAATTATGTCTATTGTAGAAGATAACATGCAAAAGCTAGTATCCAATCCAGGGATATATATAGTGATATTCCAAGCCCAAGGGAAGAGGGGGTACTCCAATTGGAAATGGGCGGGGATTCTCGTTGTACCTTTTAGGGTTCCAAATCTGCAATTTGGTAGGTCAACTTTAAAACACGCTTGCCCCGACAACTTTTAGCTGATTTCCACAAGGGGCGTGTGGACTAAAAATAGAATTACATCAAAATATAAATATATATATATATATACAGCATAAGCTATTTATCTAACTATCTATAATATGCTTAAAATCTTATTATTTCAATTGTAATACCTCCTCTTAGGGTGTCACAAAATTAATGGACCACCAGAGAGTAAGCTGGTACCTCTTAGGGTGTTCATCAGGTAGATTAAGAACCAGAGTTTAAATTTATGAATGCCATCATTAAAAAAATAAAAATATTCAATATACAAAGAGAAAGAGTTTACATACCTCCCCGTTCTCAAACGGTGGAATACTAGAATATTCCGTAGAGCATTTCACAGAATCATCCCTCGTTAGAGCAAGCAAGGTCTCTATACCAAAGTATCTTCGGCATTCACTTGGCGATGTGGCAAAGTGTTGCCATGGTGTGAAGGTGCGTCCATTGTCAACAGAACGTTCAAGCGACCAGACACCTGGTCGAGGAGCATTACCAGTCTTTATGATGACATATGCAACTTGATATTCCTGTTGATAACCAAATCAAAAATAAATATATTTAAAAATAGACATTTTCAAAAATTTCTAAAATACTGCTGCATCCAGATATTCTAGACTAATTTTCTCAAGAGTTTGCCTCATTTCAGGACCAGTATATTTGCAAATACCAATGGTAAAGTAAAGGATGCACAACATCAACAATACAAATACTTTGAAATTCCAACATTTTAAACTGGAACTAACTATTATAAACTGAATATTCTTCATTAAATGAAGTCTAACCCTGAGCAAACAATCCTAGGACCATTAAACAATCTTAACTAACTAATAACTAATTGTTTGCGGTACTTTCTTTGGACTACGCCTCATTATATAATAACTCTAGCTAAAACCAACCTTGAATAATTATTTCAATTTACATGCAACTCTCATAAAGCTTTTAAAAAACACTTGAAATATTATCGTGTTTTCATCTTAAACGAACCAAAATTACTTGAATAATGTCAAGCAACTTTTAAAATAAGGTAGTAAAAGAAAATTTCTAACTTTTAGAAAAAACCAGCTCGTCAAAAGTAAGAGAAAAGTTCTTTCAAATTCTGATTCTTGTCGCTCAAAATACCCGCGCTTCGTCGCCCTTGCACACGTGGTTGTACAAGGTGAAGAAAGCCTGGGTATTAGTCAGTAGTCTGTCTGTCCGATTTCCCCCCTCAAATTTATGAGCTTTTCTATGCGTCCTTCAAAAAACAATAATTATAAAGAATTCATATTCGATATGCATTAAAAATAAAATGATTAGAAAGCTATAAAGAGGGAAGATTTTTTTTCTAGTCATGAAACCGGAAACCTCAGTTGGACTGTATAACATGCTTTGCATTCTTTCGCCTTTTGGTTCATTCTGTTCTAGATCGAATTCTTTTGTTTACCATCGAAATGCGCAAAACGAAGTTGAACTTAAATAAAATTTAGATAACTGCCGAAGTAGATATGCATTGTAATGATAATCCATAAGCTTTAAAACACGTAAAAAAATTAGAATGTTTTTAAAACACTTTTTATTGCTTGCACGGTTCACACCTTGGGTCATGAGGATTTCTCATCACTTCTCGTGTTACAAAATGGCTTCAAAGCAAAAATATATACCGTAACAAAACTAAATATAATAATAATAATGTGCGCTTTTGAATTAAATACTAATTTAGTAAACCTGTGGATGAACTTATTCTCTAAGTCAATTAAAAAGAGGTCTGTATTTGGAAGATTACTAAAGTTTCGTGACAAATTTTATGAAGCGCGCGCCACACGCGAAGCTGTAATGTCAATCAAAAAACCCCTATCACAGTCCTATATCATATCAATGAGTACATGACTTGTTTCTTTTTTCTTTCAAAATATGCTGATTGGTCTAAAAGATTCTCATTAAAGATAGACGCAAAATTAAGAATGGTTTTAAATAGGTTATGTATAAAACTCATACCCGTCTGAGATCAATCGTTATATTGACACTCTGATAGTTGAGTCCTCTTGAAAGCGGTGGAGACTGCCACCATTTTTCTGATCCATCAACTGCGTACTTTATAGCATGATCCTTGGAGTAGGAATCAGGAATACAGCGATCACACTCCAGTCCTTTGATTCCAAACTTGCCTGGGACACTCGCCAACTTGCAGTACAGTTCAGGCTCACTGACTCCCACTCCACATGTTGCTGTAGCCGTTATAGGTTTCCCAGCCGCTATGTTGATAGGTGGGGGGCGAAGTAGTTGGGATTCGTAGAGACTTGCGCTCAAAAGCAACAGAATAGGAATTGCTAGTAAGCCAAACCTATCCATGGTTGCAAAAAGCTCGGAGACAGAGATTTGAATAATGCTCTGAGCTACCTTGCCGCTAGACAAGCGCGAAGGTCACTGTAGGATTGATTTACTTGGAAGGTGGGGTTAGTTAGGTATCTAGCAAGTCAGACCGGAAATGATATTGGATTTCACAAAGTCTTACCACAAGGTGATTGATTGGTCGACTGATTGATTGATTGATCATGACCGATTGTTTGATTGACAGCGGAGATGATCTCTTAAATTTTGATTGTCTTCTAACAACAAAAATCAGAGGCGGTTTTGACTATGCCTTCTTTATATGACAGCTGATCAATTACTTTGCCAAGGTTGAGAGCCAAAGTGTGAAAAAATGTGCAGGATTTGGGCGAGTGGGCGCTCCCTTGTCCTCGACTCCCTTCTCCTCTCGTGAGAGTCTCTTGGGACTCGCCGGTAGCACAACAGTCAGCTCAAACACTAGTCTCCTACGCAGCCGATATTAGAGGAGTGAGTAACTCACCTTTATGAGAAGGATAGCAAAGAAAAAATATTAAGAATTTTTATTTCCGCGCAAATATTCCATCGGAACGATCTTCCCGCGAATTTTTCCTGGACCAATTAAAACCTAGAGCCAGTCTCCCTGAATTCCACACGAGGGAATAATAAACGTCCATGTTGGAATTAGTTCATATGTTGAAGATAAAATAAACCAATCTTGGCCTAAATCCTTTAGATTCAAAGACTAATAGACGAAAAGACTTGAAGAGAGAAGAGCCATGGCTTCTGAGGGGTTGGAGTACAACGAAGTTGCTCTTCTTGTTCGAGGATCTTTGGTAAGCAATGGCGATCGTGAAACTTTGTCAATTAGCCTTTCGATTTCTTACTGGTAAACTTCATTAGAAAGGGCTAGTTTTCGTAATAATAGCATTTATTAAACGTTAAACTAACAGAGATAAATAAACTTGCCAATCGTGTGTCGTATGGATAAATATGGATGAATCTCTAGTTAGTTTGCATCTAAGTTTTACCGAAATGAGCTCTAAGCTTAAGCTTATCTATTTCTTTTGTCAGTTGGGTATGGTGGTTTTTTTAAATCTTTTTGCGCTGTTCTTTCACTTCCATAATGTGCCCAACAATATCTATGTTTTATTCAGTTTGAGTCCTGGTTCTGAAGGGAACTAATTTTTGGTATCAATCTGTGACGATGAATATATGCAGGGGCCGCGGACAACCCGAAAAGGTGGGGGGGGGGGGGGGGGGCTAAGATTGGAAAATATGAGAGATTAATATTGGAAAAAGTTGGGGCTAAGACTGGAAAATATAAGAGACTAGTATGGAAAAAGGAAAAAATTAGGGGTTCTGTAGCCTCCTTCCCCCATCACCTCCGCGGCCCCTGATATGTCTGGTATTATCAGGGATGCAAGATAAAACACCCTGTATTTCATATTTGACTGATTGGCCAACATGTTTGACAGCATGACACTATATTTAGAGGCTCACCTTTTTATCTCCTTTCACACCCAAGAATTCATGCAATTTTCTGTTGTTACAAAATAGAGTTTTGGTGAATGTCAATCAAAGCGTTTCCATAACATTATCATAAAACACAGAGTTTTCAAAAGCACATGCCTATGGAATGTCATGGAAATGCCTTGATTGATGCCTACCAAAGCCTACTTTGTTGAGACTGCAAATTGTAACATCTTGATCCTGTGATTGAGTAGCACTTTAAAATTTGAAGGTTTTGCAACTAGTTATCAGCTGTTTGAATTTGGTCTCGAAACAGCCTTTATCTTTCCTCAGGTTTACTCATGTATTGATTATACATCTTTACTCTTTTTAGAATGCAGGAAGATTAAAACTTCACAAAAATGGGGTTGTTTTTAAAGCAAGTAAAACTGGAAAAGTTGACCAAATTAACAAAGATGATATTGAGGCAGCTAATTGGAGGCGTGTTGCAAGAGGACATGAGTTGAAAGTTTTGTTAAAATCTGGGGCACAGTATAGATTTAATGGATTTAAAGAAAGTGTAAGTAAATTTTATGATTTTATGGTATAACTGAGCTAAAACAATTGCCCAGTCATCATGACCTGCAATCAATTATTGATCAACCAGTACTTTTAGCCCTCAGATAGCTTTTCAAAGTTGCCCCAGTTGAAATGTCTGCACTGCAAGCTTATCCATTAATAACTTTACTTTTTGAAATTAATTTTTTTCTTGTAGGACTATCAAAATCTCTCTGCATTTCTCTCCCAATTCTACAACACCAAAATCAAAGATACTGAGCTCTCTGTTAAAGGATGGAACTGGGGAACAGCTAAATTTGAAGGTACCATCAGGGATGAATCCCAGTACTCAATAGACATCTTTACCTTAGGTATATTGTTTGCTCATTTCAGACCAAGTGTCATTCCCTAGAGTATCATTTCTAATAATTCTTTGTTTAATGGTTACACATGAGAAGACCCATAAATGGATACAACTCAAGCAAGGATGTCTTTCTTGAGATAATGACACAGTCTGAAATGGGAAAACATTACAATCAAGATAAAGAGGTCTATCTAATTGTGTTGACTTAAGGGCTTCCTAAATATTGATTGGCACTTAACCACACCACAATACAATGTTTATGACCCAAATTTGAGCAGTTAGGTTGATCCCAGTACCTACAATTTAGTAATCTTATATCAATCTCTGGTTGATTCAATACGATATCTCAGTGTCTCAAACATACACATAGTCACTGGATTTCAACAGATGTAACTAAAAGGTTTTATCATTATACTTCAGGGACAGCTTTATCATTTGATGTGGATGGAAAACCAGCATTTGAGATACCGCTGAAGGATGTTTCACAAGCAACAACTGCAGGTATAAATAGAGCTCTCTATTATTTCATTGCCATTTGCAAGCAAGGCTAGTCCAGGTGAAAATGAAGCAATCTAATTGGATCTCTGAGTGGTCAAAATCCTGAAGTTTGGTCAGAAGGTACCGGTCAGGACTACCATTTTGAAGTTCAAATTTTCTTGTTCTGGCTTTAAAGCACTTTATGGATGGACAAAGCTTGTTTACTCTAGACATCTACAGTAACATATAGCTTGGTGTAGTTTGTAACGTGTAGTATTGTGTACTTGACATACTTGCTGGCACTATAGGATGCATTGGACACACATAATGCATGCATATTCCTGTGAGCTGTACTGTAAATTCCACTTTTTCTAGGGCTCAGTCTTGCTGTTCTTTGTTAATTCTTATTTTTTGGACTGTCATGAACAGGCAACAATGAAGTTACCCTTGAGTTTCATCAACATGATGATGCTGAGATTTCTTTAATGGAAATGAGGTTTTATATCCCACAAGTAGCAGACAGCACAGATGCTGACCCAGTCAAGGTACAATATATACCAATTTAGAACATGCCCACTCAACATATGCTGTACTCTCAGGAGTAGTTATTAAGTGGGAGGAGGGTTGAGTGAGGCCTAAAGCAGCCCTCCAGGGCACCCATATTAATTTTGTGAAGGATTCTTTTTTTAAGCATGTAGAAACTATTTCAAAACTTAGATTACATAGTGAAGGATTAGTAATGATAAAAAGGTAAATTATACACTGTGAAAAGATGAAAGGAAAGGACGCTAGTTCTTCGTCAGAGTAAAAGAGAAGTGAAGAATAGAGAAGGATTCATTTCTAAAGGATGTAGAAATTGTATTGAACTTAGATTAACATGGACCTTGACCTAGGGTCCTTTCGCTGCCCTTTTAAAGCTACTAAATAAAAAAATAATATAGATAATATAGAGGCCAATTAAGTTGTCCATTGAGCTCTTGCAGCAGTGTGTGTCTACAATGATATTTTTATGCCAACCTATTTTTTTTCAGACTTTCCATGATCATGTTATATCCAAAGCTGATATCATCCAGATAACAGGAGATGCTATTGTGACTATTCCTGATGTGGCTTGCTTAACACCAAGGTTCATTACACATTATTAGTACCATGAGTGGACAACTATCAGCCGAGAATTAATCTCATTACTTTTTCTCTTTAGGGGTCGTTACACCATGAAAGTATTCCCTACCTTCTTGCAGCTTCATGGTAAAACCTATGACTATAAAATTCCATACACAACCATTCTCAGACTCTTCCTTCTCCCTCATAAAGACCAGAGATTCATGTTCTTTGTGGTAAGTAGCAAGTCTGGTGACTACATGGTCATAACACTAATGTACTAACAAATCCCTCATGACTTTAAAGTGCACTGCTGCTACATGTACTAGCTCCTTAATATACAGCCCACAAAACACCCTCTGCTCGTAAGTGTAAAGGACATTGAGACAATATGAAATGTGCTATATAAGAACCCCATTATTATTATTATGATTATTATGATTATTATGATGATTACTATTATTCTTATATATGTGCAGTACTAAAACGTATAGATGCAAAAAATCTATGACCTGTATAGGGGCGCACAGCGTAACCTATACAGTCTAAAAGGAAACTAACTACAATAAATTTAAATAGATGTCCCTATAAAATCATTGTCTTTTAAAACGGTTTGTGAAGAAAAAATATATATATATATTATTATATTATTATTATTATTATTATTATTACTATTATTATTATTACTATTATTATTATTATTATTACTATTTTTATTATGGTGACCCTCAGAGATTCAGCTTGATCTTACCTCAGAAAACAAAAAGCAATTTTGGATCTTTTACTAGTATTTAAAACACAGTATTATGAAATGGAGGGTATTGAGTGTCACATAAAATTATGTAGTGGATTGATTATAAACCTCTTGGTGAAAGTGCACTTTATTGGATCTCTCACTTGATTCTAGGGTTTTTCTCTATGTTCTCCAGTTTTCATCTCTCTGCAAAACCAGCTAAATTCCAATTTGATGTGTGAATTACCTGTGCCCTGATTTAGATCAGCCCAGAGGTTGTTTCAGGGCAACGCCATAACAATTTTGCACCCCTACCAAAAAGCAATCTAGAATACTCAGTTGAGTTTGTGTCTTTTGTTGTAGATAAGCATGGATCCACCCATCAAGCAGGGACAGACACGTTATCCTTTCCTGATAACACAGTTCGAAAAGCATGACGAGTTTGATGTCAAGTTGAACATGTCAGAGTAAGTTGTTTGTGTTTAACACGAAAAACTTATTTAACCTCGGTTATGTTGCTATCTAAATATTTTTAATAAAAAGAACTTTTTTTGTCGAAGAGCAATGAATTATTAGTCATTTTCATTTCATTATACTAATCTTTTGCTTGTTTTATAGAGAAGAAATCAAAGAAAAATATGAAGATAAGATAACACAAGAAATGAGTGGACCAGTCTATGAAATCATTAGTAGGCTTATGAAGGCGGTTGTAGGAAAGAAGATTACAGTACCTGGCTCCTTTAAAAGGTAAGACCAAATAGACCTCTTGGCATATCCTCGAGAATAAGATTCTTTGTTTGAGTCACATCCATATTCATCTGTGCCTTCTCATGTGCAGCCATTTAATGACAAATTATTACTCTAAGGAAATTATGACGTGGTCGGAAATGGGGAAAAATCATGTTTAAGTTAAAAAGGTCTGTCAAGATGTACCTGTGTGTGGATTGTGCCATTCCTTTTGTGCAGATGATTGTCATATTACTTTTAACAATGCTTTTATTTCTCAATTTTATCTGCCAAACTGTGAAGCAACATCCATGCTGATCTTAAACAAAGTCAGGGCATGGCTAAAATAAAATTGAAATTTAGCATCTTAGGTTTTGCGGAGGGAGGAAAACCAGAAAACCCAGAGAAAAAGCCCTAGAATTGAGGGAGAGGGATATTGCTATATATATTACCCAATAAACTCTACTCAAATGTGATACCAAGTCCAGGAATCAAACCTGAGATGTTCCAAGAGGTGAGAGGCTAGCATACCATTAAATAACTCTTGCTTTCAAGATTCTGTAGGTTTTGGCGAAGTTACTACTAAAAAAATCAGTGGTACTGGAATATATAATATATCTTTAAAAAACAATATGTTTTCAGCAATGCTGGTGGAAGTGGCATGACCTGTTCTTATCGAGCTGGCAGTGGTCTTCTGTATCCCTTGGAAAGAGGATTCATTTTCGTGCACAAGCCTCCAGTCCATGTTCGCTTTGACGAGATCTCTTGTGTGAACTTTGCTCGTGTATCTGGTGGTGGCAGTTCAAGCAGGTCATTTGACTTTGAAGTGGAAACCAAAAATGGTACTACAATTGTTTTCAGCAATATTGAAAGGTAAGAAGAACTAAGGTGAACAAAAAACACACACATATTCATAGGCCGTAAAGAGTATGATTTGTGTTGAATATTGTTATATTTATCATGTTATTACGCATTCAATTCAGGGAAGAATATAGCAGACTGTTTGACTTTGTGACTGTAAAGAACTTGCGTATCAAGAATACAGGAAAGGTAACTATTTTAGTGTACAAGGTTACAGTTTTTAGCTCTAATAGACAAATTATTTAAAACCAACATGTTAATATCATACAATAGACCATTTCACGGATCCCGTTACTCAACCTCAGCCTCGTCAGTGTGTAATATATTCTTTAGAAATTGCCTACAACCTGTGAAATTTTTAAGTGTTTCAATTGTTCGTTGATGTATAAATTCCTTTCATTACTGCGGACTGTATGTAGTCAAATTCTAAAGAATAATTACATGCTGACGAGGCTGAAGTTGAGTAACGGGATCCGTTAAATGGCCTATTAGTTAATAGTTGGGAGCTTCTAATAAAGCATATTGTATTGTATTGTAAAGTTAGGTAGCTGCGCCCAAACTGAAAAATAAATAAAAACAATTTGACTTGAGTGTTCATGGTAAGAGTAGGACACAATAATCCTTATATCAGTTTTTTTTAACTTCTACAGGTCAAAAATTCCAAAAAGGGTCAAAAATATGATGAGGACTTGTTCAACTCTGATGATGATGAACATGATGCTTATCTGGAACAAGTCAAAGCTGAGGCCGCTGAAAAAGATTCAGAGTCCGAAGAAGATGGTAGGGACATGCTACATGCTTTTTGTAGATTGGCAATGTTAATCGACTGCAGAAAGTTGTCACCATGTGATGATTGAGGTGACAATTGTGACAGGGCAATCATGTAATACACTGCTGTCAATCAAATAAAACATTCCCATGTACCTTCTTTCAGTTTGCATATACTGTTACATATATGTACTCTAACAATTTTATTGATTAATGGTAATTTTTTTAAAGTTTGTAAAAGTAAATAGTACTCATAGAAGGTACATGGGACTGACTTATTTGTCTTAAGGTAGTTTAAAGGCAATTTACCTGTCACAACATTTGTCTCAATTGGTGTGTACCTATGAAAAAGTGGTAAAACACACAACACTCAACTCATATTGATATTAGGTAAAGAAGGGAAAACAGATTTGTTTAAGAAAAACCATTAATCAAGCTCAGCTAACTAGTTAGGAATTAAATCTAAAGCACAGTAATTAGAATAAAACAGTCAAACACTACACTACCAACAGTTGCTTTATTCAGTTATGTTGTAATATCTCATTCACAATTTCTAATGTTATACAGATTCAGATGATGAATCATTTGCTCCTGGTGATGAGAGTGATAGAGATATTAGGGAAGAGTAAGTAGCCTTGTTCTCATGCTTTTATTCAATATTGGTCATTTCTCTTTTCTTTCTTTCTTTTTTTTTTTTTCCTTCTTGTTGTTTTTTCTTTGTTTCTTATGTATATATATATATATATATATATATATTTTTTTTTTTTTTGAGTGGTTTTTTTTTTCATTCATGCATGCTATCTGTCTTTTTTTCGCTTCTGTCCTGGCTTGTGGGTTTTGTTGTTGTTTTTTTTCTTTGTTTCTTATATATATTTATATATATATATATTTATTGTTGTTTTTTTTCTTTGTTTCTTATATATATATATATATATATATATATTTATGAGTGGTTTTTTTTTCATTCATGCATTCTATTTGTCTTTTTTTTCACTTCTGACCTTCTGGCTTGTATGTTTTGTTGTTGTTTTTTGGTCTTTCTTTTTAAATTTGTATACTGTTTTTTGTTGTGGCCTTGTCCATTAAATATGTTGATCCAGTTATCCTCTTATTTTTATTGTTTTTATTATTATTATTATTAGTTTCTCATTTCACCATTGTTGAATATTTTGAGGTTGTTACTAATACGTTACTGCTGTGTTTTTCTTCAGATTTGATAGTGAAGCATCAACATCATCTTCGGAAGCCGGATCTGACTCTGAATCAGAGAAAAAATCCAAGAGATCCAAAAGTAAACCTGAAAAGAAAAGGAAAGCTGAGAAGCAAAAATCTCCTAAGAAAAAGGCTAAAGCAGACGTGAGTATTCACATTTTTTGCCCCTTCTTTTTCATTTCTAGATCTGCTGACAGCATTTTAAACAAAAACGTACAAGTGAAATTACGATCCTTTATCGTATCCTATTCTCTCCTCACCTCCCTTCGCTTATCTTATCTCTCTCATCTCATCTTTATCTCATCTTATCTCCTCCCTTCTCTTCATATTCGCTTATCTTATCTCTCTCATCTCATCTCATCTTATCTCATCTTATCTCCTCCCTTCTCTTCATAATTCGCTTATCTTATCTCTCTCATCTCATCTCATCTTTATCTCATCTTATCTCCTCCCTTCTCATATCCGCTTATCTTATCTCTCTCATCTCATCTCATCTATATCTCATCTTATCTCCTCCCTTCTCTTCATATTCACTTATCTTATCTCTCTTATCTCATCTCATCTTTATCTCATCTTATCTCCTCCCTTCTCTTCATATTCGCTTATTTTATCTATCTTATCTCTCTTATCTCATCTCATGTTTATCTCATCTTATCTCCTCCCTTCTCTCCATATTCATTCAATCCGTATTTTGTCCCAGGTTTCTAAGGCCTCCTCTTCTAAGAAGGGCAAGAAGAAAAAAGACCCCAATGCACCCAAGAGAGCCATGAGTGCATACATGTTATGGCTTAACGATACTCGACAGCAAATCAAAGACGAAAACCCTGGAATCTCAGTTACTGAAGTATCAAAGGTTGCTGGAGAAAAGTGGAAAGTCCTCACCGACAAAAGTGTGAGTATACCTTGAACAATGGCTGAGAGAGTCAAAAACAGGGTTCAATCACTAAGAGTTATTCAGTTTCCATACTCTCTAATTTAGGAGCATTGCGTAATTATTATGCTTTAAAAACGTGGCTTGGTTTCAATATTTCCATCATAAACTCAACACAAACGAAGTTTAGGGTGCCTGTTGGAATCTTAGCAGACTTGAGGCGACATGTCGCAGCATTGGCATTACTACTTGACAAGCTCTCATTCCACCACACTTTGGTGCCATTTAAAAAAATTTAAAGATTTCTCATTAGCATCCATTGCTAACGGTACCAAAATGGCCGCCATTTTTTTTTCTTCTTTTTTTTCTTTTGTCCGTTGACTCTCTTGGGATTGCTTGCAACCCAACAATGGACACTGTTACTACAGTAGCACGTTTTCCACCGAGGTTGACACTGCTCTTTGGCTCATGATATGATTTTGTTTCTCAGAAATGGGAAAAACTAGCTGCAGTAGAAAAGGAGAAGTACCAAGAAAAGATGAAGAACTACAAGAAAGAATTGTTGGAGGGTGGAGGCGCTAGGTCAGTTACACTCGCACTACAGTTTTCTTCTCTTTAAACATCACACCGATGTTGATTTCAACCATTTGTTACCGTCAATTCAAATCCATTTTGAAAGTGCTAAACAACGCTAAAGCTTGAGATTTACTAATATTTCTAGAACCAGAGCGATTTTCATATGAGTGGGAACAATACGAGAAATCCATTGCCTTATGTTGTACCAATATGTTGGAATAATTCCTCGAAGGCAGTGGCAAGCCAAGTTACCGAGTACGGCATATCGTATTGTGTACGAGCAGTAAGACAGTACTGTATGTTTCCCACTCGTACGATAATAATTCTTACGGGAAGCCATTATAATGTTACGGCTTGTCGTACTATGTAAGTGCAGTAAGACAGTGCTGTACGTTTCCCACTCATAAGAGAACCGCTCTATTACCAGAGCCGCTTTCTGTTGTTTGCCTCTATCACCATAGTTATTAACTATGCTGTCACCGCCCTCCGCACCAATCATATCTGCACGCATGCGCCATTCGCAGGTCCAAGCCGTCTCAACTTTGCTCTTTATTCTTTTAGTTCGAGTAAAAAGAAGGACACGCCAACGAAAGCCAAGAAAGGTTCACCAAGAAAAAGCATCGAGGGACAAAAATTTAAGAGCGCTGAATTCGTAGAGTCCAGTGGCGATTCATCAGATTCGGACGACGATCGAAAAAAGGTGTGGAACATTATCCTCGATTGGCTTCCCGTTTTGATCATATATCTTAATGTTTGAAAATTATTAGTGATTCTTTGATTGATGAAAACCAAAAATCCAGAGGTCTGAACGTTTCGAACCGTAACCGTAACTACGCGTTGTGATTGGGTGAATTACTGAAAAGCAATTGCATGGAAATAGGAAGCCATTTCAATGTTACGGTATGTCGTATCATGTACGTGCTGTAATTTAGTATCGTATGCTTCCCACTCATGCGATAACCATTCTTATGGGAAGCCATTTTAGTGTTACGGCATGTCGTATCATGTACGTGCTGTGATTTAGTATCGCATGTTTTCTACTCATACGATAGCCATTCTTATGGGAAGCCATTTCAATGTTACGGCATGTCGTACCGTGTACGTGCTGTAATTTAGCATCGTATGTTTCCCACTCATACGATAACCATTCTTATGGGAAGCCATTTCAATGTTATGGTATGTCGCAACGTGTATGTGCTGTAAGTTATACGATAACCATATTCCACCTACAAGGTATTTTGTGTAGCTCTCTGATTAAAAATCTATTTCGTCTATTTTTAGCAGAAAAAATCGAAAGCTAAACCAAAAAAGAAAACAAAGAAAGACGAATCGGAAGAAGAGTCAATGGATGAAGAGAAATCTGAAGAAGAGGAAATGAGTGACGTGGGATCAGACTCGGACTAAAACAAGCATTTAAAAACTGTATAAAGAGAACTTTTTTTTCGGTGAGCACTGACGGCTCACTGTCATTTTTTCGTTGACTAGGTTCATCAAAAGCAGCATTTTACCCCGGGGGTATTCCCATATACAATAGGGCAAGGATCAGTACAGGGATGCTCGTCAGAAATTTTTAAAATGTCCCCCTAAAGGTACCCGAATCCTGTCCAGGTGGGCGTGGCAACTAATGATTTTTACCCAAAAAAGCCGGTACCAACTCTAAAACAATTTACTCATTTGTCTGATTGCTATTAGCAGAAGTCATTTGATGCCGAACCAAAACTATATATCCGTACGAGGTACGACGAGCATCCTCGCTTTTTCCCAAGCCCCCGGCCTTACAATGTTGATGAGCTTTGTCTCCATAAGGTAATAAATCGGCAAGTGAACACCATAGATGTTGCACCTTGACTAGTCCTCTTTTTTGTGGTATTTAATTCTCTTGATTGCCGATTACGTCATAATGCGACTGCCGAGAATACCAAAAACATGACGTTATTTTTTTAGGATTTTGGTCTTAGTCTTATTGCATTTATTTTACTGATTATAATCAATATGCAGCGGTCTGCAATCATCGTTAGGCCTTTAACAAACGGCCCAACTTTTGTTGGCAAAATTTTGCCACGTCGTTTCATCGGAAAAACTAGCTTGGAAAAACGAGCCCAATATTCCTCTAACATCAAAAATCACATGCCAAAATTGTTGGCAGACCATGAAAAAAGGTTCCATAATTTAACCCAACGAATTTTGGGCCATTTTTCAGCCCCCTTAGAAAGCACCAAATACCATTTTTGACACGGGCTTACTAGCGGATAATCAACCAATGTACTGCCTTACAGGTCCGCTAATTTTCATTCAAAGGATGTAAAGGTGTTAAAAAAGGAAATCTGAACTTTTCAATTCATCAGTTATAGTTCTGTCGTTCTTGAAATCATGCAAGAAGAGTTTGTTGGGTCTCTCCTCTGATTTGAGCTCCGACCTAAGAACGTCTGTGTGGGAGGCTACACCTCCCTCTGCAAAAACTAACACGCTAAATTCCAATTCAATCTTTGGGTTCGCCGTGCCGTGACTTTGATCAGCCCCGAGAGGTTGTTTCAGGGTTAGATCTGTGGGGAAGCCGTGTCCTGACTTCATCAGCCCTGAAGTTGTTTTCGGGGTTTGAAACTTTCTTTTCTCGTGAAATTTAAAGTTTAAATGGATCATTGCATTTAATTTGCGTACCCCCCGGTGATGGATATTAATTAGCTCCATAACATTATTTTCAAAGTTACAAACTTTGTCATAATATCGACCCCCTGTTAGTGCACCACCGGCTGCTATTTGCATTCTTTATTGAAACCCATTGTCAGAATACTCAGTCGCTTCATCAATCTAAGCACCAGTCATAGCTTAGATGGACCTCGTGTTATCAGAAAAGCCAAGCAATCAATAGTTAATGTGTTTCATGAAAAACAAATGGCTGGGATGATAATAAAATCCTACCATGTGTACTGCTAAAATATAAGAGATTTTGGACCAGGAAATCTTATTTCATTTAATGCCACATTAAATATCTCGAAATCAGACAATGATTGGATGAAAGTCGACAGTACAAATAATCTCACGGTCAGCACCGGATTTTTTGCCGGGTAGCTCGAGAAGATGGCGGAACAAGAAAACCACCTGTATTGAAAAGTTGCCGATTTAATTTAAGCTATCCTTCATGTTAAGAAAATAACAAGTTGTTTTATTAGATAACAACTATACTTAATTCATATTAATGCGTCTCCAGAATTGGGGGAGTGCCAATACTATTGTTTAACTAATTGCACAAATGCTTAAAAAAAGCGATAATTTGAAGTTAAACTTTTCTTTTTTTCTTTTGTAACGAATCAGTTATACAATATTATCATAATGAAGAGTTTACTATACTTCTTGATGGCTTCTATTCTATTTTCAAGTGTTCATTGTTGCAAGGGACAAAAGAAGAGTAAAATTCGTCCACGGTTGACTATTTTGAGATTCTGAAAACAGTTTTTAAAGGAAGATAGAAAGGGAAGTTTAAGCAGGGAAATGTTAGGGAGAAATTTAACGATGGATTTTTACAGGTATTTTCACCTGAACAAACTAAACCACCTCCTGAACTGGAGTAAGAAAACCGTTACCATAACAATGGGTATAAATTAGCATAATTAGCATCTGTTTAGTAAACTGGTAAAATTAAATATTTAGACCGCAAGTTTTGAAATGGCAGGACTAAAAGAAGATTTTAGCGGAGCTTAGCACGGAATGCTCGTATTATTTTGGCTTCTTACATGTTTGATGACCCTATGTTGCGGGCAAGGTAAGAATAAGCTATTTTTTGCGTTGCGTGCAGTGCTGTGAATCTACTTTGAAGTGAGAGAGAAGGTCTTGTGTGTCCTTCGACACACAACGGTCCTTCATTAACATTCTATTTACTAGCTATTTGCAAACTATTAGATGCGAATGCTCTATATTCCAGGCTAAATACCTGTGTTGGCTTAAAAAATAAGTATGAAAACTAGCTTTAGTACGAGAACGGAAGGCTAAGAATACTCGAATGATGCAAAACAGTGTTCAAGCTGTTGCTGCCCGGTGTCCTTCGAATTATAACACGATCTATGGCTTTCAAAAAGCCTCATAATATAAGCCGTAAAATACGACAAGCTTTCTCATAGACTTGTCTTGTCTTTCATACGTACTCCAAATAAAACGTTGTTTTCCTAATTAGTTTACTTTGAGTTGGAGTAAACTGATTTAATGGATCTTTACGCTTGACCTTATAGCTCGGAGCATATTGCGAAGGTTCGTAGGTTGACTTTCAATGAAAATGGAAAAATGAAACCCTTTAATAACTCAGATCCTTCACTTTTATGGATAATCTTGTTTAACAATATTTTCTTAATCTAGAAGTTTAAAAATTAATCTTTTACTAAAATATAAACCACGACTTTAGTCAAAATACTGAAATTTTAATTCATTCGAGGTCGCGAACGTCTGACGGAGCGTAAAGACAATCGTGTTAAAGGGAAAAAATTCTTATCTTCAAATCCCATTATTAATATGCAGTTTACTTAAATTTTGTCATTGAGGACCCTTAAATTATTGTTCATATAGTCGTGAAGTGTCTTTTTTTTTCAAACGTGTCAAGAAAAACGTGAAAAATTGTTTTATTAGCACTCGCAAGTCACGCTTTTAAGAAATAAAACCATCCAATTTATGAGCATCCAATTCACATCCAATTTTTCATTGTTTTTTTTATTCCTTTTTGTCAATTCTGAACAAAAAAGGATGTTTTAAAATGATGCTCACTAAAAACTAAACATTCTTATGTTGCATCATTACAAAATTGCCTTTTTTTAATTTAGATTTTTTAATTAGAATTTTTTTTTGTCATTTTCTATTATTCCATCAGACTTCTTTATTTTTTGATTGATGGACGCCAATCATTAGAGCACAGAGAGATAAACAGCGCTATAGAATCTAGACGTCATAAATTTAAAGTTTTTATCGTTATAAAATGATCTGTTTATTTCTCATTATCAAAACAACTATCATCTTTTACCTTTTGTATGTTCGACTTGTATCTAAACGTAAATTGAAAAAACGTTAACCAGGCATTTTCAATGATATTTCTGAACCATTCCTTCTTTTACATCAAGTATTTCTGTAAAAAAATAGTTTAAAAGGGTTAAAAAAGGATTAATGTTATGACTTCCACATGTTTAAAGTAATGAAAATGTGGAAATACTACCAGCTGAGATTTCATGGTACCAGGAAGATGTCAGGGTATTACTATTGAAATTAGAGTATAAAAAAGCTATTTGCATTTCAAATATTGAGCTGTTACTCACATTAATCAGAAATATCCGTAACTGTACTTACTCTTTTGTCATTGTGCCATGTGCAGCTTCTTACCATGAGTAAGTATTGGTTTAAAAATCCAGACATTTTTGTCCTAATGTATATATATATATATATATTGACCATAGATTAAATTTTTTAATGAATTTTACTATAAAGGGTAAATAATGGATCTATATAGTTGCTATCCAGTTGCTAGTATTCAAATTCTATAAATAGCAGGCTAGAAATATTTTAGACCGCCAATTAGAAAATGAAAAAACTAAAAAACTTAGGTTCATAATAATATATACTAATTTTGAACCAATGATTCTACTTAGATAGCTTATCTGTCTTGTAATATGAACCACATAAGTGTTTTGCTATATCTATGTATATACACATGTGCGCTCAGTAAATAATCATATAGGCTTCACTATATCACCATGCAGTAATCATGAAATTGAATACAGTCTAGGATGAGGCTGTTATCAGGATATGACTGAAATCAGCTTGCGTAATCTGATTAACACATGGCTGTGTTTCCATACTTTCCTAGCCCCCAATCCATTAGTATAGAATTTAATGCCAGATCAAGTTCTTTACTGGGAGAGGAAGAACCTAGTATTGATGTGGTCTTACAAATCTATGACCATGGAGGGAAAAGAACACTCAACACACACATGTATACATTTTAGGGTGCTCTGTGGTTCTTGATGATATTATATGCCATTCTACAAAACCTTCTGTTGTGTGGGCTTCCTGTGGTGTTTTTGTATTTTTCATATTTATGATTTTTTTAATAATATAAATATAATAGACCCATTTACCTTCGTATGCAAATTGCCCATTTCAGATCACATGACATTCCCTCGAGAGTTGTTCTTTTATGACGAACATTGTTAAAATATTTACACATGAAAGAATCAACTCCCAAGAGTAACTCACATGCTCTGAAATGGTTCACAACAAACAACGAAGCTAAATAGGTCTATTGATGTTTACTTGTGTCAGGGACTGTTGCCAAAAAGATATTAATTATGGATAAGATTTTTGCTACAAAAAATTTGCAACAAAAACAACAAATTTAATTAATTATCATTTATAGAAAAATATATATATCATAATTTTCAATTTTATCTCACTGAAATTATGTTTACATTCAACATTCTAACAATTATCTTAAAATTGCAAATTCAATATCTTTAGATTTCATTTCAGACAAATATATAGATGTAATTTATTCAATCAAGCTTGACCTTGGGAAGGCTAACTCATTTGCATTTAAAGAAGGATTTTCAAAATACAGCTTATCTCTATGGGGCAAAGGTTTTTTTGTATTCTACATAGAGCCAGCTTTCGCTGTTTGCCTACAATATATTATAACGGCAACATTCTATACTTGTTTTATTGTCCATTAGGATCTAAATGTAAGGTTTTAGATTTACTTTTAGGATCAAATGTTGTTGAAAATGTATCAATGAATGCTTTTCTGTTATAGTTTTTGTTCAGTAAGAAATTACTTATTATGCAATGGGAAAAAAACACTTGTTTGGGAACCATATTTTGCACTTTAAAATGTGTTAAATTTGAATTCTTTGAATTTTCAGGAAAAATACAAGATGCACGTTTCCCAGCAATGAAGGTGTGTACTCATTTTTAATTTCTTTTAGAAGAATAAATTGTAATGAATAGTATAAAAATAGTGATACCTGTCAGAAGCCTTGCAAGATACAGTGTTTATATTTAACAGTAATGATAAAAAGGTAAATTATACACTGTGAAAAGATGAAAAAACTTACTGACGTTTTCCGATGCTAGTCCTTCGTTGGAGTAAACGAGAAAGAGGTGGTAGAAAGGAGTGTTTATATGATAGAATAAGACAAAAGAAAGCAATTATGAGAACAAGGTAGGCAAGGAAACAAAAAACAAGCAATGAAAAGACAAAAGAATGGGTTAGTTGAAAGCAAACTAACCCTTTCTTTTGTCTTTTGGTTGCTTCTTTTTTCATCTTTTCACTGTGTATAATTTACCTTTTTATCATTACTGTTTCATTACAAACATCGACTGCAGCTCACACTAGTTTTTAGCTAGTTATCTCTTCAGTGTTATATTTAATTAATTTATATAATATATCTTGAGCATTACCACAATTTTCATTGCTGTGCCCTGATCAAGATAACATCAGTCAGTGACTGGGAAATCAGGCAATACACTGCTGTCAATCAGAGTACCAATATGTAAAAATACTGAACAATTTATTTGATTGATGTTAGTCTATTGCCGAGTTTCGAAGTTTTATCTCAAGATTCAAGATTTATAGTTGGCTCTCATATACTACTATAGCCATGGACCTGCAGAGCTACATATAGGGGGCTGGGGAGTATTGCTCACACAATAATTTTTCTACCATTTTGAACTACTTATAAAAATAATTTTTTTATTATTGCTACTTAAAATACCAATAGCCAGAATGTGGAAAAATTGTCGTAACTTTAATGCAATAGAATGCAATAAATATGTTGCAAATGCCCCTAAAAACACTGAAAATACAATTCTAAGGCTCCAATTTAAAGATATTATGGTGGGACCTGCACTCAAAACCCCTTATGTGCTTCCACCTTCAGCATCATAGCCCCCCCCCCCCCCTCCCCCTAATCAAAAGCCCCCCTCCCCCTAATCAAAAGCTCCCCGCCCCTCCTCCCTAATCAAAATAACACTCCATGGTCCCTGATAGACTACACTGCCATACACAGTATTGCTAGTTTGGTTATGTTCAATTATTTTCAATTTGTAGGAGCCTCCTTTGCTGATGAGAAGAGTCCACAGAGCAGTTAGAGGTAAATATATACATATATCAATGTTAATCGAAGTATTATGATACATATATCAAATTGAGCTGATCCTCGCAGTATATGAAGCAACTTATGCAGCTGCAAATTGAAAAACTCAGAAAAAATTTTTCTTTTCAATTTGCAGCTGCATAAGTTGCTTCATATACTGCGAGGATCAGCTCAATTTAATTCATTACAACCGCAGTACAAATATATATTTCTTATATATTCTCATACATGTAATATATACTTTGGTTTCTTATATACAGCAATTTCAAAAAAAGTTGAATGGGTGAACAGAGATAGATAATAAGCAATAGGTGATAGGTCATTCCAAGACCCAAAAATAGCTGGAATGACTTGTGCTTCTTATTGTTATTCTTATAAATAACACAGATGTTGTCGTTGAGATATTTAGTGTTGTTTGTAGTCAATGAAACCACTTAAAATGCCTCAATTCTTAGTGTTTGGATGTATGCCCACTTCATCTTTGGGTCATGCAATTGGCAATATATTATCACCAATCGCCATTTGCCGTTCACTATTTCAATATTTTTAGAAATAGCTGTATGCCTTTGCTGTTATATAAACCCTTGACCACCTTTGGAAAGGTGAAGGATAATAAATTATATAGGAGGAAAAATTGTTTTTCCAAATCACAAATCTGAAACCATAAAAGGTCAAGGACAATCAAGACCCTTTACTCCAATCAGAATCCCCTCCCCCCCCACATCCTGAGTATTATGATTGAACTCTAAAGTTAAAAAATATGTAGTCTTAACTTGAAAGATCTTGTTACTATCATGATTGCAGTTAAATAGATTCAGTCTAGACAATCCCACTATTAAAATGAAAAGCATTTGAGTTCTACTTACATCAGATAATTAAAAACAGTACTGTATTTGTCTACACTGATTAAATATTTAACATATGCTTAATCTGTCATGGGAAAACGGTGGTATTTTAATAAAGATCTTAAAAATCACCCTTAGGCCGTCACTAGGATAAATAGTTACAAGAGTTATTCTGTAATTTATACCACATTGTTATCAAATTACTCCAATACTAAATTTATGAGACAACATGTAATGATCTTACTGTAATCTAAATAGACAGCTACATTCTTTAAATTCCAGAGACATTAATCAGTAAACACAAATTACTCAGATGTTGATCAACCCATTGTAGTAATAAGAATAGGTTTTTCATGGTCTAATAGGGTTAAAACCATGCAAGACCAGACTTGCTGAACTTTGTTCCACTCGAATAACTTTATGCATGTGAATGAATCTAACGTTATCACGCAGTCATGCAAAGCACAGCACATGTTTATATGCTGGTTGTGATACTCCTAGTTGCTACTTTCAATGTCAAATGCTTTTGCTTATGATCCAAGTATAGTTAGCTCTTTTACTTTCAATTGACCTTTCAGTCTGGGTATATTCTAGATGCTTCCTTCTACATAAACAAATACTTAAGCTAATCCACATGTCAAATACGATATTAGCTGATCAAGCTAGGCACATTATAGATCACACACTGTGACAGCAAACAGGGTGCGTGCATGGGAGCTATCCATCTTGTGGAATTCAGCTGTATCATCATGTTTGGTCTATTAATATGTTCTAATCTCAAGTCAAGATCATAGTTTCATTTATTAACTTAGAGTTGAAAGAAATTGCTACCATGTCAGGTAAAAGATCTACATGTAGTACCCTATATTTCATATATCAAAATTGCTTACTAAATATTCATAGTATTAGAGACTAATCTTGATTCTACTTTAAGCAGTGTTAAACTGCTATGTGCTTTACTTGAAACCTATTTTAAATTAGTTGTTTAACCTCTCACTTTGAATGTTGTACCATCCAGTCAACGATAATTCATTCATTGTACATTTGTGATTTAAGGTGTAACATACTCCTATCAGCTGGTCTAATTACAATTCCAGATATACACCCATACTTATTTATGATTAAAAGGTGAAAGCAAAAACTTAGGTTCATCCGTTTCAAATCCAAGGTTTTTCTTCTTCCAGTATTTACTAAAAACATAATACAGTACCTTCGCTGCGTGTTGATTGTAATAAGAATAAAATAAATTATATGTAGTCTCAATGCTAGAAGCATGAATGCATCACACGCCCTTATCAGATATTACATGTTTAAACACCATACATACTGTTTATAGTAAATTTATTAGGGTAACCAATTGTATCATCACTCTATAAACACATGTATCCATTAGGATCTAAATCCCAACTATTGTATTATTTTCAAATTCCCTTTCTTGTCCAAATTAAAGATTAATTTGGATCATTTCTATTCTTATTCTTTCAAGGGAAAACTATGACTTTTGGAATCATTTTAGTATAGTTTGGGATATAATTAATCTGCAATAGGACTACATGTCTGTTCAATTTGGAAATAATTGAATTCAAAAATTCCTCTGACAGCCATCACTCTACCTAGCCATACCTAGTTAATAATACTGAATAAAATGATATGGATAGATAAATAATTGTCATAAAAGTACCACTTAGAGTGTTTGCCATATATCTGTGAAGCAATACCAAAGATGTATTGTCAGTCAAAAAGCAATTTTCTGCCATGACAAACTTCCAGCATCCATAATTCAACGAAAACATTCATTTGAAAACCCACGTTTTTATACCACTTGTTAATTTTTAATTTCTTTTCCACAGCTGTAGGGTCATGCCGAGATATCAACAGCAATCTTATATCCAATGGAAAATACTTTGTGCCGTCAGGCAAGAATCCTTGTCTGCATTGTAAGTGTGTATCTGGACAGCCTCAAAAGTGCGTCGCAACGAAATGTGCAGTGCCAACATGCCCAGATTACAAGGCTGTAGATGGACAGTGCTGTGAATATACCTGTCCTGAAGGTAAAGCATCGGCACTCTATTAACACTATAATATTGTTGAACTCTAAGTAAGAAGTATAGCTTTTTCTGTTCTCTGTTCAATAATACAGCATACTGGAAGTGACAAAAGCACACAAAAAGGCAAAGAGAAAGAAATATGGAAGAAAAAAAATCTGCTGTACTTTTCAGTTCTTTTGCATATTGCAAAGCAGGCCGCATGTTTGTTTGGTTGGTGTCAGACCATGCTTTGTTCACTAATACAGCACAATTCTCAACCAATCAAAGTGCATGTACTACCTAGGATGCGTTCATAATGTATGGCAGATGGGCAGGTGAAATCTTTAAATGACAAAAAAATCTTAAGATCCCCCCTTGAAGTCACCCCAAAAATAACTATCCCCCGGGGCAATCTCTTGTAGCTTCTTCTAAAAATTTTGCATCCGTTCCCCCCTAAATTTCACCTGCCCCCCCCCCCCCCCCTCCCCCCTCTGCCATACATTATGAACGCAGCCCTAGTAAAATCTGATAAATTATGATAGGACTAACATACTTTTTTGCTTACCAGAGAGAACTGATGGCACACAGTTGGCAGTAATAATCGGTCTTTCTCTTGGTCTACTGATTCTGGTCATCTTGTTGATTGTGGTGATTGTCAGAAATGTAAAAAAGAATCGTGGATATAGAGCAACCAATCAGAATCTAGAAGAACAGGGTGAGCAGCACAGGAACAATAACATAATAGCCAGCGAGTTGAGCTTTGCTCGAGTACAAACACTAAAAGTGTGCAACATTTTGCACTAGAGTGCATACCATATATATCCGTGAAAAACGTCACAGAAATTGCACAAATTTGCACAAGTAGTAAATTAGTAAACCTCAGTAGATTGAGACCTACAAAACGTTGCACTAATTTACACAATATTGTTAGTTAACTTTTTATAATATTATACAATATGTACACTGTTTAGTAGTATTTAATGCTAATTATGTTGCATGGTTATAGTGTTTGTACTCTACTACAGCACCTGACGGCTCATTACCTTAGAATAGGATTATGCTGCTTGTATACATTGTGTTTGCAGGGGGGAGGGGGGGAGTGAAGGGGAAAAATTTGGTACCAGTAGTTGATGTACCCAATATAGATAGCAACATCCATTTCTTTTGTTTTTAATGGTTTCACTCATTTTATTTCGTACTATTTCGTTTGTACTACTTCATGGATATATAGTTTGCACTCTACAGAACTTGATTCTCTGACATTTTTGACAGAAGGTGGCTATAAGTGCAATGTAGCAGAGGAAGATCTTAAAAACTACCAATAGTTTTTTGTTACTCATTTAAAATAATTATATGATCAAACTTTCCTATTGATTCAATTGTGAATTTGGATACTAATTGATAATTATGAATGTACTGATTACTGTTGTCTTTGTACTCTAATCACAGCACCTTTAAATAATCGATTACCAGCAATACGAGAGGAACAACAAGAAAGAACATTTGAACCTCCTCCACCTTATACGCCTGTTCGCAATGTCAACAAATGTAAAACTCAACACCAGCTCCCAAATCCACAGGTCATCCCCAATGAACCACCTCCACCTTACGAGATCCAGAGGAATCTCAGAGCAACGACTGTATAGAATGTATAGAATACAAGGATGAGAAAAATACTCAATTTATATATCACTGTTCAAAGATGTTGTCGATGGAATGGTTATGAAAAGACTCGAAAATTTTGCTTTTGAAATCATTTTGATTTTTCCTATTGTGCAAGCCCTCCTTCTTTATAAATCACAGATGGAATTATTGCTTTGTAGAGGTGCAAACATCTTTATGTACGTGGTAAAATATTGTACAGCAACCATCATCATGGTGACCAGACTTGCATTATACCTAGAAGACCAGATGTTATTGCTTTGTAAAGGTGCAAACATCTTCATGTACGCAGTAAAACATTGTACAGCAACTATCTTCATGGTGATCAGACTTGCATTATACCTAGAAGACTAGATGTTATTGCTTCGTTCAGGGGCAATCATCTTCATGTGTCCAGTAAAATATTGCAACACAAGATATACATAGCAACCATGGTGACCAGACTTGTATCTAGAAGACTAAATGTCATTGCCTTGTAAGTACATGGAGCAACAAACTTCATGTATCCAATTTACATGTATTGTACAGTTACAAAAAAGACTAGCTTTCTGAAGAAGCTTGACAATTCAAAAGAATATACGTTTATATTACACTGCAGTTGAGCAGTTATGTTCATTTATCAAGTTCAGGGAAGTACTTCAAGACAACATGATCAACAGGAATCTTCCCTTTCAGTAAAAAAAAAAGTTCATTGATCGCATGTAGTTTCAAATGGCAATCATCTTCATGTATCAGTGCACAGATTACAGATTAAGTCTAAAAGGGTGCATCCAAGGTATGGAATATAGACCTCCTCGGCTCTGGAGCACTCAAGCTTAATGTTGTCCTATTTCAGATCACATGTGATTCCCTCAAGAATAATATTCTTTGTTTGAGATGTATCCATATTCAACCGAGCAACTGAGCGCAAACCTTAAACAAAGAAATGATACTCTAGGGAATGACACGTGGTCTGAAATGGGAAAACATCACGTCAGAGCCGAGGAGGCCTATTGACTGCTGGATAGCTTGAAAGCCAACCACACTGTTTTCCCTTTTCAGAGCATGTATCATTCTCTTGAGAATGAGATTCTTTGTTTGAGTTGTATACAAAGAAGTAATATTCTAGGGAATCACACATGGTCTGAAATGGGAAAACATTACACCTAAGTTCACTGCTGAAGTTACTGTTACACATTGGAATGAGTCAAAAGTGTCTTATTGACAATATAAACCACCTAAATTTCACTTCATTGTACATGTTTTCAATTAGTTGACTATGTTTTTTAATTTGTAATATTTAAGAGATTAAATTGAATAGTGTTGTGTAAGAATATAAAATAACACATCTTCATTTAATACTCGTTTCTGATTGGCCAAATAAAAATGGTTATACATTTTTTCTTCATTTTCTTCATTCTGTGTAATTGATTAATTGCACACATCTAGGAACTCTATACCTTGTATTATGGTTTTAAATGAAAAGATGGAGCATTTTTTGTACTTCAGAAACTAGTATTTTATGTCTAGATGCATAATATCAAAAGGAAATACGACCTTTGTCCCAAAATAATTAAATATAAAAAATACCAATTGCATTTTATCAAATGCGAAGGGGTTTTCGTCCACAGACTGTCTTTTTTGAAAGTATAAACACATGTTGTTCCCTTGAATATTATTATTTATCTATTTTGGTGTTGGGACTTTAGTGCTTTCAAAAAAAATTTCAAGCAACAAAATTTTGTCTGTAAATTTACATCTTCATTTTTTTATTTTTTTTTCAAATTCAAGTAAATTTGTCAACTTATCCTATATACCAATACATATATAATACCCTTATTGACACTATGAGGCATGGAAACACAGGGAATTAGACAATACCAATATGAAAATACAACTTCTCATTGAAAGAGTGTCAAATAATGTCTCTCAGTCCTTTGCTTTAATCTGTATTTTCTTTGGTTATCATGACTATTTTTTTTCTTGAAGTAAATCTTTTGCAGTTCTACCTTTTGCTTTTTCTCTTCTGTCGGATTGTCTGCCCTTCTCCTCCAAAAGGTTCAAAATCTTCAATATTTTCTGTCGGCTAAAAAAGAAATATATGTTATTTACAGGCCAGGAGGTCCGTTAGGCTGAGGTCCGTTTTTCAAGACCGAGGGCACAGTTTTTCCCTATCCGGACCGACTATAGGACGGTAAATAACTTATTTATTTTTTTCCCGTATTTTTTTGCTTTTTTTTGTAATCATTTTGTGTTGTCGTTTAGCGGCAAAGGATACCGGACCACGCGCACGGGCAGATACTGACAAAATACCGCCCGCTCAAACAGCCAATCAGAACACACCATTTTTTAGGATACCGGACAGGAAAAAAATAAATTTCTGTATGATCATAATAATCTACGGTAATAATTATCCATAGAGAGGAAACAATTAATCCGCGAAACACTAATTACTAAATAGTACGAAATAGTGCTAATTAAACAATAGAAAACAATGGAATTTGCATGAAATTGTGCTATTTAGTATTACTAAAGTTTCACGGTTATATTGTTTGCACTCTATTGGCAATTTTGTTAATTATATAATAACTATTGTCATTAATATAATTATTACATATAATATAATAATATTCATTTCATTTCATTTTGTTTTGTTTTATTTAACTTTGAAGTGATTTTCATTAGTGATTTTCATTAGTGTGTAATAGTGAAATGACATGTTGTACCATGTAAATACAAGTCAGTACTGCATTAAAGTCAACTTCTATATAGCAGTTTCATGCCACATTTGTTTCCTACTTCAGTACTGTATGTCGGCCAAAACTGTTCTATTGTTGATTGTACTTTGTTGATATCAGGTTGAACTCTTTGCTATCTAGTATACCCTGCCACCTTATCGTGACGAGACAATGTTACTAATAATAATGTAATAATATATCTAAGTTGTAGGTATGTTGTACCTGATTGTTGGTAGGTTTCATTAAATTCCTCTTGAACGTTATCTTTCCTGGTTTGTAGTCATAATTAGGAATACCCCTAGAATACATAAATGCAAAAAATAATAAATATGATTGACAGACAGGTGCTCTTACCACTGAGCTACTGTCAGCTCATTGCCGTATGCACCTCCTGGCATGGAGAACCTTGAGTAAATAAACAAATTACGGGGCTCAGAAGCAGAAAATATGTACATAGTATTATATGTTTTATCATTTGTGGGTGCTATTTCATGCAAGATTCCACTGCACAAAATAACTGATGACAGCAGCAATATAAGCACTACATAATATAGCGATGATGAGTTTACTTACAAAATATAAGAGTTATATAGGATAGTTTATTGATGATAATGTATGGTTTATATAGTAATATTTGTGTATATTGTATGTTCAAAGGTGATTACAAACATGAGAGATGGTATGAATGTAGATACTGAGGGAGGTCACTGCCAGGGTTTCTTAAGATCTCTCTGAAATTGATTAGTCGTGAAAAGGCATAGAGAGAAAGGTTCACTATTTACTAAATAATGAAATTTAGTTTCCAAACTATGAAAACATATTTATGTCTACTAATGACCAACCTTTTGATGATGACAGGTTTCAGGGGTAAAGAGTCTGTCGCTGAATTGTTCTTTTTTCTTTTTCCATCCAAGCGATTGCCTTCTCCAGGAAAAGCCTTAAAGGGGGATAGTTTTATCAGTTACCAGTAACAAATGGATTTGATTAACCAATTCATTAAAAGAAATGTGTGAAAGATGACCTTTGTCAAGGACTATCCATTGTCTGTCACTCAATCTTAGGATAACAATGATTGACAATTTCATCAATTGATACTATGTTGAGATTAAACCATGCATAAATGGTAAAATGCAAGAATATGACCTCAGATAGGACCTCCTCATCTTTCCCCATGGAAGTTAGTAACATATTGTATAATATATTATTATTTCATTATTTTGGCAACTATACTGTAGACTTACTGGTGTGACGACCTGTGTTGCTGGGTGTGGATGGTCCGTTTGCTGCACAAAAACATCAAAGTTTATCATTCTACTTGTTAAATAATAAGTAATACTTTCAATAATGTGGAGACGAGGCAGAACTACATAGATGAAGTTTTGTATAATCAAGTGCCACTGGCCATGTCAAATGGCAGAACAATAGTTTGCTCTCATTGCTATGCTCCTGATCCCTGGACTCACCATCATTAGTGAGTAGAGCTGCTTGTTGTGTTAAGGATTATTCTACAGATTATCTGGTTTTCCTACCTCCACAAAAAAAACAACTTCTATATTCCAAATCAATCATGGAAGGAAAGGCACAGGTTTGTTAGCAACTGGCTATTATATAGTACCCTCATAAAACAAGGAAGATCAATTTACTGATTCTAATTTAGAACAGAGAGTTTTCACTCATGTGAGAAGGCAGCCATGTTGGTGTACCAAACAATAAAAACTTTCTGCACAGTTTTTGCATAAAAATAGAGTTCATTTCCCCAAGGACAGAAAATGTATTGTTTTAGTAACATGGCCACTGTTGAGTCGTCAGTTGAAAACACTCTATTGCCGAAATTTGCCATAACTCTGGATCCATTTAGGATCTCAAACCTCAAAGATATCAAACTGTTTACCTCATCCATCGGTGCCCGTGAAGTTCCCTGTTTACTTGGTTCGACATATCCAACAGGAGCAGCAAACTCTACCTAACAAAATCAAGTAACTGCTGCTGTAGACACTTGTTTTTATCCTTATAATAGGTAGCCTGCATCACATCCGGAATTTTCTTCATATTTACGAAGAAAATTCCGGATGTGACGCAGGCTATATAATAGGCTTAGTAGTGAAAAACATTTACCTTTAAATTAAGCACTTCAATATCATGATAGCAAAAAGCAATAGATCACATGACATTGTGAGTTGAGTTTGTTTGATGTTTTGTTTCCTCTCTTTCCAAGCGTGTTTTTTTCTCTGTTCTCTGGTCTCCCCCCTCCCCTCCCCCCTCTTTAAAATCAACATGCACTTGGAGTGTTGTATGTTTTAAATATATAATGTAGTGTACATGAAGCAAACCTCATGGAAGAGCCCTGTATGGGGAGCTCAATGGTTGTAAAATATAATGCATTTAATCAAAATAATAGCCAATCAGTCGCTGGTCATAATGATTAGCTAAAATAGTTTTAGCTCAGTTATACCTCGTTCCTGGTCAAAATGACCAACAAGGCAAAGATTCCAGCAGAAAAGTTCCATTTTTTGCAGGACATTGTCTGATGACAGGCCATTATTTTAATCCCCAATAAATATTAATTTTAATTAATAATTAATTTGACGTATACCTGCATGTCACATTCAATGATAGATACTGCTCTACCTGGTTTGGTTTCCATAACCAAAAACTCATAAACCTGATTGTGATATCAAAAAAAATTTTACATAAATTTGAGAGCAAGTCATTTAAAACACAGTGTCCCTTTGTGTATTGTTTCAATTGGATGCTGAGGCGAGAAATAGATATTATTAAAGACCAATTTGGCTTGGGAGTAAATTTTCCCATTTCAAAACACCTGTCATTCTCTAGAGTATCATTTCTTTGTTTAATGGTAGCACAAGATGAGAAGACACAAGAATATGGATACAACTCAAACAAAGAATCCTATTCTCAAAGGGAATGACACATGGTCTGAAATGGGAAAACTTTATGCCCCAGGTTGAAGTATATTAAACCAATGACGAATACAGTAGCATTCACTGCTAAATTTTCATGTATCAGTACTGTCAAAAACAAAACATTTAGGAGAAGCTGCAAAGGTTCAAACTTGAATAATCCTTTGAAACTACATTACTATACATCTGACGCATGACAGTTTTATTCCTACCTTATCATTATATTTAATTGCTATGATATCACCAGTTGTCAAACAAGCAAAAGATCGAAGAGCATTCTCTAGACTACAAGATGCAGTTAAGGAATAAGTCATACTTGTCTCTCACAACAGATGAGAGAGCAAAACTTATAACAATGATTTGCCTTTCCTGATCAGGATTAAGCTACACTCTATGATAAAGTGTCACCAAATGGTTGGTAAGGTGTCAGTGAGTGGTTGGTAAGGTGTCAGTGAGTGGTTGGTAAGGTGTCTGTCAGTGGTTGGTAAGGTGTCAATCAGTGGTTGGTAAGGTGTCAGTCAGTGGTTGGTAAGGTGTCAGTCAGTGGTTGGTAAGGTGTCAGTCAGTGGTTGGTAAGGTGTCTGTCAGTGGTTGGTAAGGTGTCAGTCAGTGGTTGGTAAGGTGTCAGTGAGTGGTTGGTAAGATGTCAGTGAGTGGTTGGTAAGGTGTCAATCAGTGGTTGGTAAGGTGTCAGTCAGTGGTTGGTAAGGTGTCAGTCAGTGGTGGGTAAGGTGTCTGTCAGTGGTTGATAAGGTGTCAGTGAGTGGTTGGTAAGGTGTCTGTCAGTGGTTGGTAAGGTGTCTGTCAGTGGTTGGTAAGGTGTCAGTCAGTGGTTGGTAAGGTGTCAGTCAGTGGTTGGTAAGGTGTCAGTAAGTGGTTGGTAAGGTGTCAGTCAGTGGTTGGTAAGGTGTCTGTCAGTGGTTGGTAAGGTGTCAGTCAGTGGTTGGTAGGATGTCAGTAAGTGGTTGGTTAAGGGTTGGTAATTGGTTGGTAGGTGGTTGGTAGGTGGTAGGTAGTTGGTAAGTGGTTTGTAAGCGATTGGTAAGTAGTTTGGTAAAGGGTTGGTAAGCAATTGGTAAAGAATTGAAAAGTGATTGGTAAAGAATTGGTAATTGGTTGGTATGTGGTTGGTGTGTAGTTGGTAAAGGTTTGATAAGTGGTTGTAATTGGTAATTGGTTGGTATGTGGTTGGTGTGTAGTTGGTAAAGGTTTGATAAGTGGTTGTAAGGGGTCAGTAAGTGGTTGACACCTTCCACTGTACGGTGTAGGTTGACCACAATAGCTCAGTCATTCTAAATATGTTAAGGATACACAGCTTTAGGGTTGGTAATGTCCAGAAAGTCACAGGACTGTGGTTGAAACTTTGCAAAAGAAGCAACAGGTAGAGATGCACTTTCTACTTCTAAAATTGATCCTTCTTCTAACAACATGTTTCTCATCATCTGTAGAAAAATATAAAATAGGTACAAATCAGTACGGGTTGAGAACCAGTTACTTTTTGTCATATTTAAGGACTCTGAAACAAATAAACTTCATACGTGTTTGTTCCACTTTTATCAATACCCTGAAACCTCTTAGCTGATCAAAGTCATGGCAAAGCTAACTCACAGAACAAATTTGAACTTAATTTAGCATTAGGTTTTGTGGAGAGAGGAAAACTGGAGAGTCCAGAGAAAAGCTCACGGATCAAGGAATTGAACCGGAGACAACAGAGTTAATTGAGAGGTGAGTACACTATACAAAGGCGGATCCAGGGGAGGGGTGCAGGGGGTGCGCACCCCTCCCTGGTTACACTTCGTGCTCCTACTTCGAAGATAAGCAATTTTGTTTTTTGCCTTTGATTCTAAGTGGTGCACCCCTCTCTGGGTAAGCAATTGTGCCCAGCACCCCTCCCTGAACAAAATCCTGGATCCGCCTCTGGATATGCCACCTTGGTTTCTTTAGTAGTGCATCAACATTCATAAAGCATGCGTGGGGCTGCCTACTGATAGTATTTCTGAATAAAAAAAACAAAAAAAGAAACACTGAACTATGCCGAAACAATGTGTATCATTCTACATGTACATATCATAATTATGTTTCTGGGGGTTTTTTTCACCATTTCTTTATTCTATCCAAAAAAAACCTATATCCTGGCAGTGAAAGATGATATACTGACCCAATAGGGTAGATATATCTTGCCTTCATCAGCGACAAACTCCAGGACTCCACAATGAGTTGTTCTGTTGATTTTCTTGTTTGTTAGTTTGAACAGCATTGGATATACAATGTTAAGTCGTGCTGAAAAGTACAATAAAAGACATAAGAAATGTGGTATATTTAAAAAAAAACAATGGACAACATTCAAGTGAGAAAGGTCTGGGAAAGATACCATTAAATGGATTCTTACTATTGATACTTTCTTTATCTAATCTTATGTTAAGTTCAAATGTTATTTATTTCTTGATAGACTTATGGCTATTTTAGAAAAAATTGATATGGACTTACTAAGCTGATCCAATGCAGATGGCGGCATAATAACTGGCATGAGAGGAAAAAAACAAAGAATTAAAATTTATATATACATATAAAAGTGAAAAATGTTGCTGAACACACTCCCGTACAAATAACAATCGCAAATAATTCATACAGGAGTGAAAAATGTTGGTAAATATTTCATGAACAGACTCCCGTATGAATAACAATTGCGAATAATTCGTACGGGAGTAAAAAATGTTGATAAAATATTCGCTGAACAGACTCCCGTACGAATAACAATCACGAATAATTTGTACGGGAGTCGTCAGAAATTCTATTGCATGATAATTCCCGCTGTGACACTGACCTGAGACTACACGAAAAAAATTCTAAGTGTTGCGAAAGTGAGTTGCTTGCCCGGAGGGGGGGGGGGGGGGGGTACTCTTGCTTGTTTAGGGTAGGGATGTGCCGCTGAGCCCTCTGAACCCTGACCCTGTTCCAGAGTAAAAATCACTGAAATTCATACCCTGTTCCAGAGCAAGATCGCTGAAAGCAAGTGTGATTTCATATACCCTGTTCCAGAGCGAGCACGATTTTATATACCCTGTTCCAGAGTAGAATCGCTGAAAACCATACCCTGTTTGGCGGCAAGCACCCGTACAGCGAATATAGGGGAGTACCCCCCGGGGTTGCTTACTACTGAGTACAGACTCGCCAAATAAGTTTGAATCAAAATAACATTACTGACATGACTCGCCTAACTGGTCTAAAAGAAATATCGTTATTAGGTTGGAAAAGACTCCAGAGTTCCCGAGAAAATCGACGACATTTTTGACTCCCGCACGAATAGCAATTACAAGTCGCCGTACGTGTGACGTACGAATAGCCACCCCGATAAGAATAACCATGAAAACTTAAAAATTAACACGAGTTTAAATGAAAGACTGCAGAATATATTGAAGCTTGGCTTACTTTTTCCTCCTCTCTCAACGTCTTCTCTTTCATTACCAGGAAACATCACCACTGAATAGCAACGATATTGAGTCTTAAAATTCCTTGGCATAGGCTCAAACATGTTGAACCCGAACTAGAAGAAAAAAGAAAATTTTAAATTTGGAGTGACTCATCAAATCTTCAAGAGAAATTTCAAATTTCGTTCAATTTTTGCTTGAAAGAACACTTACCATTGTGAAAATCGTTCCTGTGGTTTCTGTTTAAGGTTTTCCTGGTTTCTTTTAATGGTTTTAGAGGGGAAATGATTGAAAAATTTCAAAAAACTATATTGAAATGTACATACTTCATTCAGTCGGCCATATTTTACTTGGTAACCACGACTTGTAAAAATCCTGATGAGATCTGGATCTTAGCCTGACACAGGAAACCCATAATCACTAGTGGGTTCTTCTTGTACTTTACCACTACACCACTACCACTACCACTACACCACCACTACCACTATCACTACCACTACCACTACCACTACACCACCACTACCACTACCACTACCACTGCCACTGCCACTGCCACTGCCACTGCCACTATACCACTGCCACTGCCACTGCCACTGCCACTATACCACTGCCACTACCACTACCACTACCACTGCCACTACCACTGCCACTACCACTGCCACTACCACTACCACTACCACTGCCATTACCACTGCCACTACTACTACCACTACCACTACCACTACCACTACCACTACCACTACCACTACCACTACCACTACCACTACCACTACCACTACCACTACCACTACCACTAGAGTGCAAACAATATATCCGTGAAACACTAATTACTAAATTGTTCAAATTCAATGTTCAATTCTATGCATTAAAATCGAGAATATGGATTCATATTATCGTAAACAAGCTAACTAGTTACTAAAAAGTGAGGATTTTTTTCCAGCCACAACTCAGGTCTCATACCTTAAACAGAAGAAAACAATAGAATTTTTCACTCCCCTACGAATTATTCGCGGTTGTCATTCGTACGGGAGTCTGTTCAGCGAATATTTACCAACATTTTTCACTCCCGTATGATCAAATATTCACGGTCGTTATTCGTAAAGGAATCTGTTCAGCGAATATTTACCAGCATTTGTCACTCCTGACGAATTATTCGCGATCGTTATTCGTACGGGAGTCGTCAGAAATTCTATTGCGTGACATTTCCCTCCGTGACATTGACAGACTCCCGTACGAGGTGACATTGACAGACTCCCGTACGAATTATTCGCGATTTTTATTCGTACGGTTGTTGCGGTCGAGCGAATAATTTTATACTAATATTTCAAGGATATATTGTTTGCACTCTACCACTACCACTACCATTTTGTACTTGTGTTAGCATCATAAACGATACATTTAATAAGTCAAGCGATATTTAGGGGGATGATCGCATACAGAAAAAAATTTATAAGATTTCAACAAGGCGCTGTGACCGGCCAGGAGGTTTCCCTAGGCTGACTCGTGGTACACGCGCGGGTATAGCGACCCCGTAGATATCGCTAAAAGGTATGACATGCGCTCTACTTAAGCACAATTGAGTTTTCAATTTCGACAATTTTAATTTTAGCTGTTTAAATGAAAAAACGTTATATTTAACTCGCAATTCATTCTGGGATACTAGTGGATCCTCCTTTGAGCAACATTTACGTTGGCCCATTAGGAACATGCAGCAAGTTAGATAGATTAAATGCCCAATTTTTTTAAAATTTTAGACGAATTATCAGCTAAAACGGATTATAATGGCGATTAAAAGCTACGAAAGTAAACTTACAAAAAATTTAAGTAGGAATAAGTTTCCGGTCACCCATCCAGATACTAACTTCCCTCAACCGGGCTTGACTCAGTATCATGATATGGAAGCCCAAGTTTTTTCCATTGAGCCACGGTTCCAGGTGAATCAGCATAACAATGGCCGTGAAAACAATGCACCAGATAGGCTAGACTTTTTAACATTATATTTTCAACCGATTCCGTGCGTGGCAGAGATGCAAGGGATTAGCCGATATGGTCTAGGGGCCGGCTAGTCTCTCCCCTGATGCTTCGGCTAGAACATTTTCTTGCGTAATTCGTACACCCAAGGGCAGAAGGATTTAATCGCCGTCAGGTCCGAAGTCCATACGCCGCCTCAGCTCTGCGGATGTCTCGGGGGTATGGCAAAGTTGAATCGTTTTTTGTTTTTTTTTCTGTCTGTGGTTTCGAACCCCATCGTATCCAGATTAGAGTTTTTTATTTTTATAAATGCATATTATAATCAATTTGGCAGTATCTTTTTAGAAAAAGTGGCTGCAACTGCAGTTTCGTTTTTGCAGCAACTCGTTTTTTATTTGCAGCAACTCGTTTCTTATTTGTAGTGAGCTCGTCTAACATGCAGCAACTCGTTGTTTTTTGTTGTTGTTGTTGTTGTTGTTGTTTTTTCAGCAACTCGTTTCTTATTTGCAGTGAACTCGTCTAACATACAGCAACTCGTTTTTTATTTGCAGCAACTCGTTCCTTTTTTCTAGCAACTCGTCCAAAATGCAGCAACTCTTTTTTTCCCATCAACTGAATCTTCTAACTTGCTGCATGTAACTGGTGCCATCAAAACTCAGACGAGATGTTACCAGTACTGACCCCAGCTACATCTCAACTACATGTATTGATGGTTTTCACGGCGGCCATGTTGGAGGTACAAAAGAATTGTCAATGAATTCTTCTGTTCTATCCTCCAACATGGCAGCCGTGTCTTTTGTTATTTAATTCTCTTGGGAATGGTTGAAAACCATCAATAGGCAAACAGATCACAACTATATATTACCTGATTACCCAATAAAAGATATTTGTTCCTGCGTGATTTGTTCAATAGTCACCCAGCATTTGACTATATCATGAATCATTAATCCAACAATCACATACCTGGAACCGGGCGGAGTAGGGGAATCACTCGTGCGATCTTGATAAATATCCTTTCCTTGATAACCTCTTAAATAGGGTTTTAGCTCTAGAACGACCTCGGCTCGTATCTGGTATGAATGCCACCAAATTGATCATACGATTGAAGAAAAGGCGTTTTCAACGTATAATTTCGAACATTTTTTCTTAGCATTTGACTTATAAATAGCAAGTCATCGAATTAGTTTTAGTTTGTTTTGGGGTTTGATCAATCTAGCTATTTCGCTGAAATAAAATTCCAAACATATCACCGGGCATCAGAACTTCTTTGTATCAAAATATCCTAAGTGTTTTCAGTGTTAGTGACCTTTCTCTCATCCAGCATTTATCGACACTCCGTATCTGACATCGCTACTCGACTGATGTCTTTCTAATGCCTGTTGACAAATACCTGAACCACGGACTCTTTAAGGAATCGCAAGACACAACCATATGCAAAAGGTTCGCGAACTTATTCAGTAAAGTACGATTATTTAATAACATAAGCTAGCCTCGTAACAACAGCAATTTGTTATGGGATAATCCCATTAACTATGTTCGCGACCTGCTTTTTTGTCTGACTTGATTTTAAACTGAACACACTTATATTACGGGTTGGATTAGGGTTATGATAGATGTGGTTCAAGATAAAATTTGCAGCCACTCGAAGGAAAATTGTATTAGCAGATTGTTAGAAAGGTCTCCGAAAAACTCAGGTAAAACTCGTGCAGGTATATACCCCCATAGGAAACCATATTCTTTGTCTTTCCCGCCTAGCCTAATTGATTCGACATTGAATACGAATGAAACAGTTTTGGCATGTTATTTTCGAGTTTTTATTGGTGATAAAAAGTGATAAGAAAAATCGTTATCATTGTATTTCATTAAGGAAGGTTTGAAAAAACTATAAAATAATTCAAGATGATAACGGCAATTATATTAACAGATGATTCACTACCATATATATTGATTATATTTGGGGAATCTCAATTGCTGCTTTGCATTTAGTATGTATATCTTTAGAAATCTCTAAAAGACCGCTCGAGAGACAACAGTCGACCCTTTGAGCTCCGCCACTGGTGATTACCGATAACAAGTTAAAAAAAAAGTCAAACATATTGGGTGGCCGGGGGACTATTGTAAAACGCACTACATCGTAATGTTGCGAATATACAGTACCGACAAAATTATAAAGTAAGTTTTATTTCACGGATTAAAAATCAGTCTATAGAACAAGTTCTAAATAAATATTGGACTAAGAAAGTTTTTAAGCTTAAAAGCAGATGATCAATACAGAAAAAAATGTAATCTACTGATCTCTAGCCCTAAGGCTATGTTTAGACCTTTAGAGATCCTTTGTATAAAACTTTCCATTACATTGACTATTTAATCAAAAGCAAAAACACTATTAGCTAACGACAGAAATGATGTTGGTGGGGATTTTGGCCTTTTAAGCTCTTGCTAAATGCTTTTGACCACAAGAACATTTGCAACATTTGTAACGTTTGTCGCAAGTATATACATTGCGCCCGCCCAACCGTCCAAAGAAGCTGGAAATGGCGGGCGCTATCCGTCTTTGGCCTGTTGATATCAAAGTAAATTCAAAATAAATTCAAAATATCCCATTAAGTGGTTTATTGTTAGACTTTGTTTGTCAGCTAAATTTTCTGATCAACATTTTTCAATTAAGCGTAATTTCTTTGACTTCAATGACCTTTAATCTCTACGATAAATATATGTTTATCGAGCTTATCTGGTCGTTCTAGTGATCATTTTATCTTCTACTTCATTGATAATCGTCTGCAAGACTGGGCAACCTTTATCTTACAAGCCAGTTCACTACTATTACTAACTACGTTAAATAATTAAAATTGTCGGATAGTGTTATTTCTGGTATTATGGGTATTTTCTGCATGACTGCATGGACAACCTTCATTGTACAAGCCGTTTCGCTACTATTATGAACTACGTTCAAAGAACCAGCCATTAATTAAGCGTATCAAACTTCTAGTTCCTTATAAAGTGCTATTTCATCGTTGTTGTTTACCTGTCAGCACGAGCAAGATCATGAAGCCAGCTCAGTATAATGGGCATATGACTGTCTATCTCCTCCCAACTTAGAGAGTTATAGTCCTCAACATTTAATAGCATGTCAACCATCTTTCTGTTATCTTTGGTAAACAGAGATGGTATCTCGGTTCGAGCAACGTGGGAACTTCTGTGTACAGCTCAACGTATTTTACAAATAATCAGTAAGATCTTCGTAGTCGACAAAGCGAGTGTTATTTCTGGTATTATGGGTGTTTTTTCTTCAATACAAAATGATGCCATATGTTTTATCTAAACTCGTAAGATTATAATTTTAAACCCAGAAGGTTTACTTTAACGAAAACAGTCAAAAATGCATCTAGTGTAAACTCTTCTTTTGGTTTCAGGTTTTTAGCCTTACTAGATAAGTAAAATTATCTAATATCGAAAGCATAACCGGCGCTGTATAAAAGTCCACAACTTCAGCTTACTATATACCACGTGATAGAGGCGCCTCATATATTCATATGCACGGTACAGTATGCCTTAACTATGATTTAAATGGCTTTTCGCCTTGTTTTTATCGTACAAATCGTAAAATTATTGATTATACAGCGGTGTGTACGCATGAATGTGGCGGTATACTTTCCCGCCCATAATGATACCAAATCTCCGACAACCTACTACTGTTCTATCAATCTTCGTTCCACTAACGGCAGATTCCATCCATTCTAAAACTATTTTAAAACACGTTGTCTAAAGGAGTCAGAAATTTAAAAAAATGCAAAGTCCGATGTAAAACTGCTTTACATTTAATAGTGTTTTCGTATCTTTACTTACGCAATATTGCGACAGTTCGCAAAAACTTATAAAACTTAAATGAATACATCTATCAACTGAAATTTTGATCGATCTGTCGCAGTCCAGGAAATCTCTATTTCTTACGTTTTCCACTAACATCAAGTTCTTACGAAGATGGGCGTTTGTGCGTTTATCTTTTAGGGCTTAAGTATGTCTGAATCCCAGATAAGCCAACGATAAAACAGAATTTATCAGTCTTTTGTAGTGGTAATATCTCATTCACCTTTGCACTAGACAGCCCAAGCATCTGCAGGTAATTGTCTTAGAACGAGAGGAATTAATCTTCAAAGCCGGGGACGCTTCGATCCTGAGAAGAGCGATTTATTAGAATGCATAGACTTACTTTGCACTATTTTAGGCTGCGTTCATTTTATGGCAGAGGGGGAGGGGGGGGGGGGCAGGTGAAAATTTGAAATGTCCAGAATAATTCTTAACACCCCCTTAAAGTCATGCAAAAAAATACGATCCCCCCTAAGCAAGGCTTGTAGCTTCTTCCAAAAATTGTGCATCCCCCCATTTTTCTGATAAAAATTTTCCCATCGCCCCTTTTTCCTACCAAAATTTTCCCAATCCCCCCTCATTTATGGTATGTACTCTATCTTCTTTTGGCACACTATATAATATAGGTATCACACTTTGGAAAGTTTTATCGCAAAACGTGTTGTACAAGAGAGAAGAGAAGATGGAAAAGAATGAGTTTGTCATTCTTGTATAAGCTTCTATGACGTCGGTGTTTTTCTCTCCCCGGAGAAACCGCTTCAATAATGCACGTTGTCTTAGATAATGCGCAGCCCTGGCAAACTCAGGTGGGGAGACAAACACGCTGAAAACTGGAGTAACTCTCTTTGTGGAGATTTCAGTCGAAAATACCTCTAAACTGCAGAGTAACGCCAAAATGTATCGAACTCGTCTTACATGAATACTCTAACCAGGCTATTATTTGTAACATTGATTAGGTAATTCAAAGTTCAATTGATTGTAGGCATTGAGTGAAGTGCGGTAAAATGGTTATAGGAATTAACTATGTTATTGAGGTCCATGTCTCCAAACGGACTATACAATAGCTTATTGGTTTATAGAATAGAATAGAATAGGCATTTCCGATTTAGCGGCATATGAGCGGAATAGGCATATACTAGCGGAATAAGCATTAACCAGCGGAATAAGGCTAGAATCATCGTTATGACCAGAAAATTCAATAAGATAATGAAACAGCTTTCAGTATACCTGTTTTATTTAACTTAAGGTATTGCACAATTATAATCGTTAACACTACCTGTTTTATTAGCTTAACTGACGAGCAGTGTGCTCGAGAATAAGATCTCGTCCCGTTGAAACGCAGTTATATAAAAAAGTTGCGTTCATAATATACTAATGTAAATGCTCGCCCTTAAATTTATAAAAGAACTAAGAATGCTAGCATATAATGTAGAATATCACGACGGTTATTATTTTCGAGAAGTTTTCCTTCTGCATGGACACGTACGTATTGCTAACATATAGTTGATATGTGGATGCCTACTGAGATTGTCCACTGCCTGTAAACACGCACTTGCTTCCCAACTCTGTACCCCCTCTGCGGGGAAAAACATGATTTTATTCAAGTTCTCTGTTAGTTCTTCTACAGTGGAAATGGCTGTGCACATAACCAATGCGTTGAAATTCAGAACAAAACAAGATATTTGAGAGATTCAGTAAGAATCTCGTGTTTTCGACAAACATTTGTGCTACGCAAACGAAAAAAAAGTAAAAAGAAGTTGAAAAGCTTTTCAAGAAGCAATAGATATATAATAAAATAACCTTTGTCTTTGGTGAAAAGGTTTGTAAAAGGTACTAGTTAAATTACAGGGAAAGAACAAAAACGTGCCCATGCCGGCCAGGCTCTGCGGTAAGAAAAAACGTGATGTTTAATGTCTATTTACTAATAACGTGAACAGAACTTATAAAGCATATAAGGTGCTAGTCTTCATCTGACAAAGAATCTGTCACGTCAAGACCATGAACTGCCCTCCAGCTTTTTAATGCTTTCTGGTGCTCTCGTGCAGCACTTTGGGCCGCATCAAGAACGGCGGGGATTGCTTCGAGTAAGCTGTCCAGTTTTTTCTCTCTGGTGACCTGGGAGTTCCTAGATGACTTCAGCTTTTTACTTGACTTTGAGCTTTCCTTAAGAGGTCTTTTCCTGAAAGGATAATAGCAAAATTAACGAGGTTTTATTATCAAATAGGTATGAGCAACGTTAAAAGTAATTCTGTCTGCTTATAAATTACCTGTCTTCCATCCTCTCGCTTTCTCTTGTTTTCTTGATTCGTGTAAGGATGTCAGCAGGGTCGTCATTTGGTTCGTTCTTTTCTGCATCTAACACATACTTTGTTTCGCGGTCATTGATAGCTCTGCAAATGTCTTCAACTTCTTCAGTATCTTTATTACAAGTTTATTCCACACTGGATGCGGACGAGTATTCTTCATCAATTATTTTATTTGACGTGCTTGCTTCACTGGCATTCCTACCAGGAAATAAAAGAATCATCGCACTCCATATAATACCGTTATTGAGAGTCCTTTCTTCTTTGGTCAACAGCATTCTTACCATGAAGGAAGAGCGTTGTTACGCAGTTAAGTAGCTCTCTTCCTTAATTGCTCCTCCAACACTTTGTTGGAATTTCTTTTAGCCAAATACTGATCACCTGCTTCTCCCAAAACCTCAACATGCCTTCTCATAAAACTCAAAACACTTTTCCACTCTCTTCCACATGTTTGCACAGCTTGAAGAAGAAGAGTATCTTCCACTTGAGTGTAGTTTTTCCTTGGTTTTCTTTGCTTGTTGTTGTCCATCGCGCCTTTCTCGCAGGATTAAGAAAAGTGAAAAGAGCCCTAAAAATTTGCATACATAGGCACGTGCACACGTGCACTGGTCGTAATGTTTTTTTTAAATATTTTTGTTTGGTTTCGTGACTGCGAACGGAAAAGTTGCATATACATTTAATACACTACCTGTTCGCGTCAGTCAACAATGGATGTCCCACCTTTCCCAATGTTTATTGTAGTAACCCTGCTGTGTATCTTTGCAGCTATAAAATTGAGTCCTCAAAGACCAAAACGTTTGGTCCCTTTATTTCCTATGCATGTAAAAGGGAACCTGCTCATCACACTTGTTGCGCTTGTCTCTACGGCACCAACAGGGGCTAATCTCCTAGCCCGACTTTTTGGCAATCAGCTGCTTAACCATCGTAACATGTGGCAGAGATGTTTATTGTTTAGCACGAAGAAATCCACACATGGTACATGACCGGGGAAACACCAGAATACTTTGATGCTATTGTACGAAGAATTGGTATAGAAGTTACCCGTCCGAGACACACACCTCGGGTGCCAACTACAGGTAGAAGAAGATCTTGTAATCTTGACGTCAGCAACAGAGTTCTACTGGTGATTATGTGGTTGAGACAATACCTAAAACTTCATGTTCTGGCATTTATTTTCGGAACCAGTAAGAGTACAGCTGCTGATGCTGCAGATGGTTTGAATTTACTCCTTGTAGCTGGGTAAGTTTGCTATATAGTAGCGTTGTCACGTTGTGCATAAGTATTTCGATCTAGCTGCTATTTTACTGCATATATAAACAAACACAAACATAAGCAAAATTTAGTACTACACGTATTCATAGTTAACAAACGTCTTGCAGATTTCCGGGGCACATGAACGATGCGGAGTCATACAGACGACTTCTTGCTATAGGCCATGGAAGAAGAAGGAATCTACCACGACGAGCAAGGCTGCTAGCTGATGGGGGATACGCTAACGCCCCACCTCTTATCACTCCAAGGCGTATTGCTTACAACAGACGACAACAGAATGCCAACAGAGCGCTAAGGTCGCTTCGTATCCGCGTAGAGCACGCCATTGGATTCCCGGCTGAAAATTTACTCAGCGACCTCGGATATTTTTCGACACATGAGGCCATTTCAACCCTTTGTAATAGCAACTAGTGGTGCTCTTGCTAATCGAAGGAAAAGAATTCTAAAAACACTGTAGTGTTATATATGTTCTTTTTGATATACTTTTCGGAAAAGTAAAACAAACTGGCGTAACACATTTATATTAGTGAGAGCAGAAAAATTCCTAGCTTGATATTGTAAACAAATCTCAAGATATGTTGATAATAACTAGCGCTTACTAGTCAGTTGTGACTGTTTTGGTGCGTTGAATATAACAGGTGTATAAGAAAGTTCAAAAGTATATCACGTTTGGGACATTAGTTCTTCGTAGTAAGAGGATTAAATATTAAGGACCATAGTAGTAAGACGAAGGAGTAACGTCTGTAACAATAGTTACAGACAACTTTCGCAGTTGTTATTTACCTAATAATACATTGTACTAGCTGAGAAAACAGTAAGATAAGGAGTTTTGAAAATTCTATTGGTTAAATCTGGAATAAAATGATGATAGCTCTTTTTAATTTATGCTATTCCGGTCGGATTATAGAATGCGGAATATACTTTCCCTATGCCGCTAAATCGGAAATGTCTAATACGAACAAGTGAATACTGTATCTCTAGACTTGGGTACGTAAACAAACTATTTAGCTAACCGGGGTCGGTTGTAGCTGGTTGTCCATTGTGTTGAATCTCAGCCATCTCCCATAATAGTATAATGGAGACGTACATATCAAATGAACGTCCATTATATATCGATCAAAATTACTCGCTCTGTCTGATGTCAGTGTGTAACTTGCAAAGTCAACAATGGGATGCTTTTTAATGGAAGACATCGTAATGGCGGTCCAGGGGTGACGGACCAGATGGAAGCGACAAGCACCTACAGCGAACCCATCTGTTTTTTCTTTTAAGTTTTCAATATCGATGTCAGTTTATTTACGGACTGAGGTCCATGATATCGTGACTATGGCCTTTGTTTTTTATAAGGGAATCACCTTGCAAATTTGAAAAGCATTTTGCTAGATTTGTCACGAGACCCTTTGCAGTACTATATTCTCAATGCAGCCAGCTCAAATATAATTTTATCTCAATTTAGAGGACAAAATTAAGCTGTATACATTAGAAATAGGCCGATTTAGCTTGGGTGAAATGTTTTCCCATTTCAGACCACGTGTCACTCTCTTGAGAATAAGATTCTTTGTTTGAGTTGTATTCATATTCATGTGACTGTCTTCTCATGTGGAACAGTTAACCGAGTAACGCTGGAGGGGTCTGAAATAAGAAAATGTTTCTTGTTAGCGTTCCGTTATACATGTTAGTAGATCTGGAAGGTGTTATAACCTCTCGATCATACCGCAAATACCCGGAGGGTAATTCCTTCGTTACGAAAAGAAATACAACGCCAATGAAACGAAAATGAAATTACATACCTCAAAATAATCAACCATATTACCTTTGAGGAGTTATCAGAAGAACGAGATAAGAATATAGGTATATTGCTTCCGACTATAAGATAAAGGTTGTACGATTGAGTGTATAGATCGATAAAGATAATGTAGAAATGCTTTCGGAGTTGAAAGTAAGGGAAAAACTGAGAATTGCCGCAAACTTGCCTTACAGTGTAGAATCTTAACAGCCGTCTTGCTTCGAATAGCATCTGGCTTGAATTTGTTCAACACATGAATTTTTTGACATTAATAAATCCAAGCTATTTAACCTTGTGGCTACTGAACTTTTCGGTAAAAATAACAGTTTTTGCTTTTAAAATGCCATTGTTTTATGACAAGCAAACATGCGCTGCACACACTAAAACTCCGGTAGCACCACTTTACAGAATTTAGGGGAAAACTTTTTCTGTAAACACTTTCTTCCTTTACCCAAAATAGCTTTTCGTAAGCAAGGAAAGTCAGCTGAAAAAGCAAGGAAGCAAGGAAGCAAGGAAGCAAGGAAGCAAGGAAGCAAGGAAGCAAGGAAGCAAGGAAGCAAGGAAGCAAGGAAGCAAGGAAGCAAGGAAGCAAGGAAGCAAGGAAGCAAGGAAGCAAGGAAGCAAGGAAGCGATAAAGCAAGGATGACTTTTGTAGCATTCTTATAAACGTGCTGTATCAGTGTCTCATCTAATTACACTCAAAATACCTTCCGCCCTGTCTGATCAGGTCTAAACCCGGGTCTAAACCAATCACACAACAAGAATTAAAAGGCAAATCGTCTGATTTAGTTGGTGGTTAAACTTTGACAAATTTGTCTGAACTAATCAAATCCCAAAGAAACAGCTCGCGACAATGCTCGGAAGCCATTTATCAGTCGTGCAGCTATAAGTGTTCATGTTGGGGGTGCGTTCCATAATCTGTTCCTAATTATTTGTACTTCTCAGCGAGAGGAGAGGTTTTTAAATAGAACTCCCACCATATGTAGCAAATTTTAAAATAAAGGACAGCCGACTTCACATTGATAATCATTTGATTCTTTGTCCTAGCAAACTTGCCCCGATTTTTTCTACTGTATGTCCTTTAGTATCGCTATCCACGAAAGCCTACCTCTTTCACCTCAAGTCTTGGGCAGGATTGTGAAACAGTGAAACCGGTACCCCGGCACATGTTAGAGGAAAGTAAATTGGAACTCTAGTCTTACAAAAGTGTTTAATAGATACTTTGAATATTCCAAACATTTTTGCCTGTACTGAGTTAATTTTCGCACCCATGAGCTTGATTTTTTGAAGGCCAAACCGGAAACATCTTTATTGAGATAATTTATCTCATTTAATACTAATTTCTTTTGGAATGATACCGCTTAAAAAGAGAGACTAAATCTTAGTCAAGTAAGATCATAAGGAAATTAAAATTCTCTAACTAGAACTTCTAAAGGCCGGTTTAGACGGTACGATTTTCGCCTACAACTATCGTATACAACACGGTCGCGCCATCCTACAACTCGAGTCGTAGCGTGTAAATCAAGCCTACAACTCGCCTACGACAGACGCGAGCGTGTTGTATACGATAGTTGTAGGCAAAAATCGTACCGTCTAAACCAGCCTTAACTGAGCCATTTATTTTAGGTGTATATAAGCATGGGGGAACTTATGAGTAAAAAATATTTCCTGTGTGACATTGCATGAACGATTTCACTTCTCTACCTTCCCATGAGGCGCCTGAAAGACAATCATTAAAAAAAACGCGACGTGTGTTTGAAAATAATAGCCTTATATTTTTGAAATTTAGAACGTTGCAACCAGGGTCCATGCAATTGAATTACATTAGTTTCCAAATATTTTAAGAGAAATTTTCGTTTCGGTCTGATCTCAGACCTATGAAATCAGTTCCGTGCAATTTCTCATAGAAAAATAAGCCAGATTCAACTAATCTAAACCAGATTATCCTTTTATCTTGTTAAATAGTTTGTACCTGTGCAGGGGATAAGAAAAAAGAACAGAAAAACATGCTGCCTGCTGAGGGTCGAAAACAATAGCATGATATATAATTTTTCTCGCTGTTTGAATATCATTATGGATCACAGGGGTTTGACATGTTATGAGAAAACTACTTGTCCTTGCAGGGTTTGGACTGACAACTAATGGACTGCGATCTGCTGACTCAGATCTTACAGGTTTATTTTACTTTGTATTTTTAGCTGCGCACAATCGTAAACGCTCCCGTTCTGTCATGACCGCTGTAAGAAGCAGTCCTTATGAACACAAACGTTGTTACAAATTGGCGACACTCGGGAAGACTGCACCTATAAGACGAGGCGCAAGGCAAAGTAATATGCGCAATAGAGATGCGCAGAACATTCAACGCGCAATTGATTTCAATCAACTAACTAGGGCATTTAACTTTTAAATAACGAGCATCCTGTTTTCTTTCGTTGGAATGTTGCTACTGATGTCGCATGAGAGTAAGATTCATGTATGGGGGGATCGTATGGCGTTGACTTACGCATGTCGGCTAGCTATATAACTCCCCGCACGATATGCAGGCTTACTCTCTAAGGTAGTAACCATATACCAACTATCTGATCATGTTTACTAATATGTTTTGACTGTGGAAGTCTCATCAATCATTATCAATATTCAACCCCCTCAGAGCACCTACAGACGTATTGTTTCAAAGTATCAATGTAGAAGTTCCGCTATCACTCTGAAATCAGACGGGTTTCTACCAACCACTGAGAGACTACTTAGAGCATAGCATAAGAAAATTACATAACAAAATGATTAGAGCTTATGCTATGGAATCCTTAGATAGCCAGAATGATAGAATTACACCTAAGTCAATATTGATCTTACTTCTCTGAATATAAAGTTTGTTTTTGGAGGGGATTACGAGCCATGTTTTCATTGCCGGCCGCGAAGATGCCAGGCATTAACTAAGCAAGATATGTTTTTCCGTATCATTCGGGTGCCAGGGTGTTGTAGTCTTATTATCGTGACGTTTAATATGTAGATTTGCGTGGAAAAAACAATAAATCGATCCTCTATCGTAATGTATTCTGTGTGGTTGCGTTAAGCATTAGCATTCCTTGAGTTGGAAATAAGGAAGATGAAAAGCGTAGTACAATCAGTGTCTTTTATGACAGAGAACAACATTTAACAATGCCTCAAAATTTGACTTCTCTTCCCTATAACTATACACTAAACACAGGTCGTCTCCGGCCATTGTGCATGCCGGATTGATCCACGTTTCTGTTATTAGATAAAGTGCTAGGCAAAATGTAGGGCCTGCGTTTCTGTCCGCCATAATACAAATAATAATGTCTATTTCAAGACAAACATGCATGACTTTTAAAACCATTGCAGTTTTAGGTTCTAACGAAATCAGTTATTTTCACTGACGTCATAATATTCTTCCAGAAAATTCTCTTCAAAATCCAAATAAAGTTTTTTAGTTCGTCACGATAGGAGGTCGAAGTCAGACAGCGTTATTCTATTTTAGCCTTTTTTCGTTAATATACAGCTAAAAATTACTCCGATTGTTTGTCTTGTCTTATGGCCAGTTTGTTGCTTACCCTCCTGGTTGCGCTGCTTTGGGGCTGATGCAACGGGCCTACATGGCATGTATAGATCATAATTTATATCTTTATACTTAGCATCTTCCTATGTAACACGCGCAATATAAGAATTAAATTATCAGTTATCAAATATTATCTGTAACCATTCCAAGGACTTAATTTTGAGTAAGCAGGAACAATGGAATGGACTCGTGAGTGATAACCCTTTTTTGTTTGAAGAATTACAACAGATTCTTGAACGCTTTTAAGGAATTAGAGTGAAGAAGATTATTTTTAATACTCACTTAAGCGCCTTGCTGAGCAAGTCATTCTAAATCAATCTATAAATGAAGAGCCCAGAAATATTTGACATTTCACGAAGGTTTGAAAAGCAAAAAAAAAAAACGAGTAGCATCGCAAATCTCTTGGATGGAAAAATGTTGCTAGATTGGTCTCCGCTATCCAGTCTTGCATTTGGTCTACTTCAACTAACTCCCAAGCTGAGTTCTGAAGATTTTTTTCGTGGGGAGGGGGGAAAATGCTGGCTTTTTTTTTTTTTTTTTTTCTAGAGTGTATCAAAATAGCAGTTCCTAGTGAAGTGTGCGTCGTACGCCGGATAGAATCGTCAAAGGTATTGGTGCTAAGAGCAAAGCTGTCATTTCTTTTGTAACTTCTGTTTCTTCATTGAATGAGCTTGCTCACAATCTCTGGCTTATTGAGTATTTTATTTTGAACCAGAGCTCCGATGTAAAGGAGTAGTGAAAGCGTTTCTTGATCCGTGGGCTGATTTTGCTCCTTACGTATAACACGTGTCTTGAACGATTGATCTGTTATTCGATTAGACATTTATGTTGTAGTAGGATTCGTAAGCGCTGTGTTAGATCTTCAGATTTAAACCAAGCAGTGTTGTTAATTTAATGCGGTCCCATGCAAAATGTATTCTACTATTTCACACAAGAGCCAACCTCCAAAGCAGGAGATATCTTGTATAAAAAACTAGGAGACGGCTGGATATCGCGCACCTATATTGAACATCCCAACAAATTGCGCTGAACAAGTTACTAACATAACGAGCAAAGGTATCCGAAACAGAAATCTAGAAAACTATTCCATAATTGGTAAGCTGCATATTCATATATGTACGTATATAGAGCGAACAGCTAAATAGGGTGGATTCCGCTTTCGATTATTCTTGGAATTTGATAACAAACTGTCTAGTTATGACCCTTACTTAGGATGGTCGTGGGTCTTGGATTGGGTTATGGGTTGGCTTACATACCAACAGCGCATTACTAAATAGTCCCGCCTTTATAAAGCGACTGGTCGTAACCCTACCTCCTCATATTGAACCAGTCTTCGTAGATATTACAACAGAGAAACAGTGTCAACCAACAAATCGTTCAAGGATGTCTGCGACAAAGCAGATGTTCGCTTGTGTAGTGTTTCTGGTTTTCGCAACAGCGATAACAGTTACGGGAGGTAAGTTTGTGCAAAATTTTTATTTATTGGACGTTTTAGGCTGTCTAAAGAAGCCACGGAACCGCGAAGGATTGTTCACCATGAATGAAGGAAAATATGAGTTTTTGGAAAAGGGTTTTCGAGAATTTTTGCACTGAAGATTTTTGGTAAATAACTTTTTTCTCTCAAGGCGTTCGTTTTAAATAACATGATTCCTTTACGCATATCTATTGGAGTTTAGTGTCAAATGATTCAATCGACAAGATAATCCACAAGGAATTTAGATTTAGAACTAAATCATTTTTAATGTACTAAGAAAGTGGTTTCGATAACAAGATGCGTAAATTCTGCCAAACGCGGTGCAATACATGGGAGTTTCTTGCAAGGTCTGTGCTAGGGCGTCGAAAGTTCAGATAGCGTGGTACGTCCAGAGTCTTGGGGCATCTAGAGAACGCTTTGCGTGAGACCTGGAGTTTAACATCGAACCTCCTTCCGGAAAAACCTATTCATTAAATCATCGACATGGTATCTCCTCTCATCTGGTGCCGGGTATTCTAATACAGGGTTCGTGCTACTCCTTGAAATCCTTGAAAAGTCCTTGAATTGAAAACACGTTTTTAAGGGCACTTGAAAAGCTCTTCAAAATAGGGGAAAACGCCAAAACTCCTGGAATACTCCTTGAATTGAATGCAAACTTAATGCTATTTCTAACTTTCCTTTTGAAATAAATAACGATTAAAATTGATTGAAGAGTTTTCGTATATTTTGTAAATAGCCTAGCTGAATATCTGGGTACTTCTGGTAAGAATGCGTATATTAAAGATCTATTTATCTCAGCTAGTGGCCCCGGCTGACTTAGCTGCACTGTAACATTGAATCAATGTTTAAACCATTTTCTAATACAAAAAACTTTGTCCTTGAAAATCGAATTTTTGTGCTTGAAAAGTGCTTAAAAAGTCCTTGAATTTCGTAACGAAAATGTAGCACGAACCCTGCTAATATCTATCTGTATAAACCCGCTTCAGGGATAAAACTCAAGCTTACAAGTGAAACAGGAAGGCTAATTGCTCACAGGCTCAGGATGGCTTAAAATCTTACGAGAGTATATCGATTGGAACTCGCGAGTCAATCATATACGTGGACAGTCGTTAAGTCATGTAAAAGTGTCTCACATCTCTACGCATGTCCAAAACGCTCTTAGAAAGTACAAATTCTTTATTATCAATCAAAGACTTTTCTGGATTCGGACGAGAGGTAATAATAAGTATGAATATCACTGAATGAATATTTCTAAAAGAATACTTTTTGGTACTTCAAATTTTGACGGGATTTTTCTAGACGTGCTTCTAATGAATAAGAAGCCATTTTAGCTCTCTGATTAGTATCGTTTAAGTCAATAAACAGCCGCGGCGATAACATTGCAAGGTATTTAGTTAACGAGATCTAGCTCATTATTCTCCCATAGTCTCGCTTGTTACGTCATTTTCCCCCACAATCCTTTAAGTAGTACATCGATTCTTACTGCATAGAGCAAAAACAATACATTGTCATTGCTTATGAGGGGACTCGGAAACATTGACGTATGATAATCGATATATGTTCGTGAGCGCCGACGACTAGTCTCGGAATTGAAATATCTTCATTATATAAAACCGAAATCTAAAGTTAGCTACGTAGTATATAACAAGTAACTAGTTCCTAGTCTGGTGCCAAATAATTCTACAATTCATTTTCTTTAAACACAAGAACAAATATAATATTTATTGATGTAGATTACGCGCAACCATGATCTATATAGCTTGTTCTAGTTGTACAGAGAGTGTCTGCCACGCTACTGTGTTTTGTATGTCGAGCGTTTCATACGGGGAAAAATTTCAAGGAAAAAGCAATTGAATTTTTAAATTTCCCGAATATTGCGCGCGTGCCAAGATCTTATATCTAGGTTTTTCCAGTTACTGAAAAAACTTTGTTTGACTACTCTCGGTGTTGAGAGAGTATATAGAAATACATACTGTGATACGCAAGCCAACTCGGTCATCAGGGTCGGTTTCCTGCTGTCAAATACCGAATGTAACTGCTTTTTCAGACGAGCTGGGGCACGAGCAAACGCCTACTATTTCCATCTTGCATAAACTTGGGTAGTTATTTCATTGATCAAATGTCTGTTTGATTCAACCGCATGAAACTGGGTTTTTTTTACATAGAGGTTATATAACCTAAGAAAACACTTTGCCCAAGGTTTTGAGTATACGGACCGAGGCCGTTAAGCTAAGGTCCGTTTTCAAAGCGAAAAGTACATTTTTATATCCCAGAACCGACTTTAGGAAGGAAAAAAACACACATACTTTTTCCCATTTACTTTTCCACTTCTTTTGCACTTTGTTTTGTTGTTTAGTTATCCGTTATACCGATGATACCAGACAACGTCGTTGATAAAGACGGAGAACATACCGTCTGCTTCAACAGCAAATCAACATTTTTAAAAGGATACTGAGTCGGATAAGCCGAAGACAAATCGTGTAGTTGACTATGTCTTTATCACCGAGTAGAAGTGCCACGATGACCACTAGAATCTCATTTGCCTGTTTGTCTTAGTGAGTAAATTAACTGTAATATAATTAGAATGTCAGTTTTCTTCCCAGAAACGAACACTTGATGTAATCAGTTAACGTTGTCTGTTTGGAGGTTTAATTTATTTTAAACAGAAACAAACCAGAGTTAGTGAGTCTGGGATGGGTTACTTGCATGTGCTGTTGGCATCTAGATCGCATGCATCGATTGTGAACAGACAAATGGAAGAATGGATGGATGGACAGATCTACGATCCTGGACAAAGGTATTGGGACAGCAACATAAATTACATGAAATTGTTATCTCCCCCCCCCCCCCCCCCCCGAATTTAATGTTGGGGCAAACGGGGCGTTTGCGATGATGTGTGGTTTGACCAACATTGAGTTGGGGGAGGGGGGGCGAGCTTCATAGAGATGAAATGGCGTATAAACATTGAGAAATTATGGATATTAAGACAATATTAAAAAATTTAGCGTTGACTTTTCAAGTGTCCCAATGACTTTTGTCCAGGATTGTAGCTATAGATTGATAGATGTATAGAATGACGGACGCAGGATTGACGCATACAGAATAGATGAAGTGATATGTTACAATTCTGCACGTTGATTACTTCTGTCAGTTAAAATTGCCGCCCTTATTCACCCCTTCAGTGATAATCATCTCTGCAGGCCATAACCCCATCAGTATCAGACAACATAACTGCGCGTGCTAAAAACCTTGTAAAGCAAACAAATCGAGACATCCTGTTCGCTATTTTCTTTCTCATTGAAGTCCCTGATATTTAACGTGTTTAATTAATGTCGACTTATGCATTTTAAAATAATTGCTGAACAGGATCCATTTCTCTAGCTTGCGTAGCGGCGCATTTGGGCTGCTACGCGCAGGCTACCTTTTATTAGACTGCAGCCTGGAATCAGTACCGTGGCTTCGTACCTTAAAACCTTTATCGTTTTTCATCATTCGCGACTTATCACCCATAATGTTGGTCAGTTTTATAACATAGTAGTAGTGTGCATACCATATATCCGTGAAAACGTTAACTGACAAAATTGTACAAATTGGTTCAAAGTTTTGTAGGTCTACGGTCTACTGAGGTCTACTAGACTTAATAATAGCGCAGCGCAACCGTGACGTCATAAAAACGAAGACAAAGGCGAAATTCGGACAAACAAACTTACAAGTTTACTTTCAGCAGACAATTTTCACAGCCGATCGCAGTTGGTCTTAGTTTACATGGGTTATTATTGTAACTTTAAGTAAAAATAATAAAATCGGTTCGTATAATCCTCGTAGCGGTTAAACAGAATGCAATGTTTGTCCGAATCTTTAAGCTGTTTTTAGAATAAGTGCGCTGCGCTATTTGTACAAATCTTTGCCGGAAATTTCTTACAAACTTTTTCACGGATATATGGTATGTACTCTAACATTACCTAAACAAAACACGACTAATTTGGTCGTAGAAAGAAAAAAAAAGATCAAACAGGAAAGTAATAGCGAGATTTTTTCCTCAAACACTTATCATACAATACGATCCACGAACAGTTGGGTAGTGGCTCCCTGTAGGATAAAGAATTTCTTCCATTCTGTACGAGACTCTTGAATGGGCTACCCTGTGGCTTGAGGTCCATTTGCAGCTCAATCTAGGTTTTAAATTCGCGGTTGGAAAACGTAGACTTGCATGTCCTTATGAATGGAAGGGTCGGTTTTCTGCGGGACAAGTCTGTACGGAAGTTATAAGAATGCAACAATTACAAACGCGCTGAGAGCTGTACATTTTTAAACGTTATTCACGACGGGCAAGCGCAAGTGTTTGTTTCTCGACTATTAATGAGCATGAGAGTGCAAACCATATATATCAATGAAATAGCATAGACAATAAATAGCACTAAACACTCCCCTTTTTTTACAATTCTTTCGTTGGTTTCGTTTCCATTTCACGGAAATATGATTTGCACTATTGGTCATTATCCAGAAAATAATATATGTTCAGGGTAATAATAGAGAGAGCTAATGAAAGTTACTTTATCATGACGGGTGTCCTGAGATGTACATGTAGATAAAATAAAGAAGTAAATTCTTTATTACCAAGAAGGCCTTTAGCTCAGACACCCTTTGTGCTAAGAAATTCCGGCGTGACGCGTAGGAAAGAATAGCCTGCCTGCCTCCGAACGTTTACTCGTAAAGTTATGACAGAAAATTCCGGATGCAGCGCAGGCTAAGGAAAGAACGACTCTCAAAAAAAAAACGGCGACTAAGCCTCCTTAAAATACTCTGTTGCTCATGGCTAGCCTAGATTTTGTGTAGAATATTCATGTGTTCCAGTGAAGGTCCGTGGAATTTCAAAGTGTTTGTATTGTTGAAGTTGTGCATTCTTTACTTTGCCGTTGGTATTTGTGAATATTCAGACGCTGTAGAAGACAGTTCGAAAATGGCCTATTTAACCACTAACAGAACCAGTGTCCGGTGTGCTTACATTCCGGTTTCTAGTTCAGAATAAAAATTTCAGAAACTCAGAGTAGAATCTTTAGTTTTTCCAAATAATTTTGTAACATAGCATGCTCATATTTAATCTTGTAAAGAAGTCCGATTATCTTTTGGCTGAAAGTGAAAGAGCTCAGTGTTCATTCAAAAATTCAACCAACAATTTTCAAGAAAAAGTTTCAGTATGGAATACTCTGATTGACGATTTTGGAAACTTTCATTAATTTTTTAGGGTTTTTTAATTAAATAAGGGGATAAAACATGGCATTCTATATATTGACCTTCTAGATTCTACTTCTACTGTCAACTCCATTGACGGTCCAGTCATCAGTTATTACTGCTACAGCCCTTCTGTTGGATTAATCGAGTTTAATCAATTCATTTCGTCGCGCGTATTGACTGGCCGGGCAAGCCAAAAGTATTTCCAAGTCGTTATAAATATCATGGTCGCTCAGGCGTTGACTAAACGGAGCGGTGGATTTCGAGGGGTTTGTAAGACTGACATTCGACTGTTCAATACTTAGGCAACGTTCCGCGATACATTAGATTTCTCAAGTCGTTGTAGATATCATGGTCACTAAGGCGTTGACTAAACGGAGTGGTGGATTTCGAGGGGTTTGTAAGACTAAACTTCAACTGTCCAATATTTAGGCAACGTTCCGCGATACATAGATTTTTCACTCCCTCATGAGGACTTGGATGGATTTGAAAAGAACCACTGAGGACGTAAAGAAAAACCGTCCTGGCAGTGACCACCCTTAGTGCCTACACTCATACTAACCATCTCTCATGTTTGTAAATTGTATAAAAAGCGATCTGACATTTACAATGTAAAGCGCCTTTGATTATATCCATATACTGAGAAAGTGCGCTTTATAAATGTTACGTTTTTGGTCGTTTGATTTTGGCAGTAGTTTCCTTTGATTCTTTAGGAAGCATTTGCGGCAATATTCCAGCTCAATCATCAAATTTAATTGCATTGGTCAGGTTCGCTAGGTTAGCTTTTTAATTAATATAATTGAGATATAACCAATCTAATATTATCTGACCTGCAAAGTGACCGTCAAATCTTAAAGATAAAGTCATCAGACTCTGTCGCAACTTCAGAAAATCGCTGATAAGAACTTTTCAAAATATATAGGCAAAAGTAAGAGCCTGTTAAAAGTTTTGAACTTTTTCGACAAGTGTCATCTTCAGAAATGCCGAGTTCGAGTACGGTATTTTAAAAGATTTTTTAAAGTAAAGAAATGGGCAGTCTTCAGTCAAAACTTTTACACGCACTCTTTTTCGTGTTCTTGCCGACTGCGCGGAGGAAAAAAATTGTTGCAACATAACTTTTTAGGACTCGCGCAAAATTATATTCTTCGCGGCCATTATGGATGACTTATCTATACAATTGATGTGATACAATTTATTTTCATATCTTCGAATACTGGGGCCCGTTTTATTATGCGCCACTGATCTAACAGGGTTCGTGCTACATTTTCGTTACAAAATTCAAGGACTTTTTAAGCACTTTTCAAGCACAAAAATTCGATTTTCAAGGACTAGGTTTTTTGCATTAGAACGTGGTTTAAACATTGATTGAATGTTACAGTGCAGCTAATTCAGCCGGGGCCACTAGCTTAGATAAATAGATCTTTAATTTACGCATTCTTACCAAAAGTACCAAGATATTCAGCTAGGCTATTTACAAAATATACGAAAACTCTTCAATCAATTTTAATCGTTATTTATTTCAAAAGGAAAGTTAGAAATAGCATTAAGTTTGCATTCAATTCAAGAAGTATTCCAGGAGTTTTGGCGTTTTTCCCTATTTTGAAGAGCTTTTCAAGTGCCCTTAAAAACGTGTTTTCAATTCAAGAACTTTTCAAGGATTTCAAGGAGTAGCACGAACCCTGTAACAAGACTATAAGACAGTAGACCTGTGCGAATGCAAACAGATGTAAGCACTGGGAAATCATCATCATTCTTTAAGGAAACTGAATACAGTGTATTTCAGAGTAGCTTTTTTCATACCCGGTAATTCAGGTCTTGCCTCGTGATCTCGAATGGGCAATAATCAAACGCTAAAAACAAATTGGCACTACGTGAAAGAATGACCAAAAGCCCTTATTTTGAGGCGAAAATCTTAATCATGTAGGCAACTTGAGGTTGCGATAACATAAAGGCTGCTTTATATCCAAGCAGTATCATATCGTCTTTAATAATGACCTCATTGATCAGATCAGCCGATTTTTTGTTATCTTACGAATTATCAAGAGTTTGTAATTCTCTCTCAAGACAGGACCTATTTCAAACGTATCAATGAGTCTATCTTTCTTTTCTAGTAATCGGAGTGACTTGGTTTAGTTTAGAGATTCAAGTGATCTTAGCTTGTTAAAAATCGGCGGCTCAGTATATGTGCCTAAGGGCTCACACGGTATTAACAAACAGTGAAGTAAATAAAAGATTATAAAAGTCTAAAGGAAAGCAATTTCCTGAGAGCGTCGCTTGGCGGAAATCAAAATGAACTTTGCGCTTCCCACGTGACCTTGTACTCGCGACTCGTCCTGCGCATGACCATAGACCAAAAGTTGCGGTTCACTCAAATTTGTTTAAAACACATCTTTAACAGTTAAAACCTTTTTGAACAGATTTATAAGTCACAAGCGAACAGCGGAGAAAAGAAAGCTATAGGAAGGTGCAATCTTTCTATAGCCAAACTTTCACCATATGTTATACTTCGTTGAAAAGACTTCAGGAAATGGGAAACCATTTGACTATGCGGGCGTCAGTGACAACTGCGTTGGCGTACTGCTGCTCGGAGCCGCGAATAAACCGCAGAGATTGTGCAATTTTACACAAAAGTATGAGTAGCAAAGCGCATTCTGCTGGAGCGTATTTGTTGAGTATATCGCCAGACTTGTAATCATCGCTTATTCTTCTGCCGTGACACACGAGTTTTCAGTTCTTGATTGGATTTTAAACGCTTTTATGTCTTATAAGTTAGCAATGAGTTACGAGATCAGTTAGCCAATAGAACGCGAATTATTTGGATTCATTTACGTAGTCTGTAGTTATATACTTTATAGTTCCTAGAGAAACATTAACTATGCTTTTCTATATTATTTTTCATAATTAAGAATCCAAAATCAAAAAAAAAAAAAAAAAAAAAAAAAAAAAACGCAATTATTTTACTCATCCAGATAAGATTTTTAAAGTTTGATGCTTTGCGTGTTGCTGTGTTTCGATCAGTTGGTAAACGTCTTACAATCTCGATCATTATCTGCTACAAATGGTGGTCCAAGACTGACCAACATGTGCTGTCAGCCAGAAAGAATTCTATTAATAAACTTAGGCGTTTGTTTTCCCATTTGAGACCACGTGTCATTCCTTTGAAAATGTTGCATTTGCGTCCGAACACTCAAGGTACACAGGTCTATCGAGGCCGCTTGGTGCGGCGCGCACGCCTTGGTGCGTGGACTGGGTGAATTACAGCCATTCTCAATCACACGCGCCCTCTTGTGATTTTTTCTGTCGCGACGAAGAAGGTTTTGGTGGACGTCAATCACAAGGCGTTTCCATAACATTGTCGGAAAACACAAAGCTATAAGGGCACGTGTCTAGAATGTCATGGAAACCTCTTGATTGACGTCCACGAAAAGCTTCTTCGTCGCGACAGAAACAATCGCTAGAGGGCGCGTGTGATTGAGAATGGCTGTAAAGAATATAAATTGCCTTCACGTCCGTAAGAAAAGTTTCGTGCACATGCGACTCGTATAGGCTTCCTAAGTGTAGGGAATAATGATAATAATAAAAATGATGATGATGATGATGACGATAATAATAATAATGGGGTTCTTGTATAACGCATTTCACATTGACTCAATGCGCTTTACAAAGTAAAGGCCTACAGTCTTTTTCTGGGTACTAAGACCCTGTCGTTAGAGCAGACACCTATGAACAAAAAAGCATTGAACAGTTTGGATTTTCGCCACTGCGATTGACCAGAATCATAAGATAGTTCATGCCGAGCGATAAGTTTCCCTCCGATGAAATAACAAAAGACATGGTGGACATGTAGGATACTATAGTTGTGGAACACAGGCTTACCATCCCGAGAGGAAAAAAATGGTTGGCATTGCATTGCATTGTGAAGCTGTCTTAGGGGACATATTTCCAAGATGGTGTCTATCGTCCCCTAAAACAGTTCCACAATGCACTGCAATTCCAATTCGACCCTGTTTTTACTCGAGCTCAGGGAACGGCCAATATAAACTCGAAAATGGTTTGTCCAGCCAAGATGGCGGTTACAGAAACCAGCATTGGGAAATACAGAATAATAATAATAATTTTAAAAAATCACGAATAAATAATTGATAATATATTGTTGGCATTTTTTGTTTCCAGAACCTTGTGAAGACAAGCCATCGTGGGCAAAAGAATGTGTCAAGATGAAGAAAAATTTTGGTGAACGAATATGTTTATCGAAAAATACTCGCATCAGATTAGTAGCTCAAACTAAATGCAGAGGAACCTGTGGATTATGTCCAGAAGGTAACGATAAATTAGCCTCCATTGTGGCCTAAAGAGATGGGGCTGGGGGGAGGGGTGGGGATTAGGGGAAATAGGAAGAGTCCCCTTCCCGCATCCGCCCCACCCCCAACTATTTTGGGTTGCAACCCAGGCTATAATAAATAGCCAATATTCAAAAAGCAGGTTGGGTTTCTCAAAGGAGGGGAGGAGGGGTATCAGAGAAAAACCTTGGATAAAGGGAGAGACCTAACAAACTCTACCCACATGTAATGCCCTGTATGGGAATAAAACAATATTCGTTTGCTCTACTAGTAGTGGATTACTGGGGTTTGTTGTCGGTATATTTACACATGACTTGAATGTTATCAGAAGGAGGTTCCAGAAGAGCACATGCTCCACCTATCAAGTGCAGCCGTACTCTCTATGGATGTTGCTGGGATAGAGTGAGTAGGGCTACTGGACCACGTGGCCAAGGATGCCCACGTAAGTAAACACACTGTCATTTTACCCCCCTCATTTACCCCTTCAGAACAAAAATGACTTGCACCATGGTGGACTCAGTTTGCAATATAAGCTATTCTCGGGTTGAAAAAAAAAACTGGGTTGAGTTGGCACTGTAGTACATCTTGACATTGTTTAGGGGATGGAATAGCTGCCATCAAATATGCCCCCACAATGCATTGCAATGCCCATTCGGCCCAGTTTTTCCTCAACATCCAAATGGCTAATAGTGGACTGATGTCGTTTCCCATTTTGAGCAGGAGGAGAGAGGGTGGGGTTCAGATACCAAATGGCCCTTGACACACCCTAGTTTTCAATTCAAATAGACCAAATTATTTATGTTTACCCATTTCAGACCACATGTCATTCCTTAGGGAATAAGATTTTTTTTTTGAGTTTCATTCATATATCCATATGTCTTCCCATGCACAATTCTTAAACAAAGTAATGATACTCTTGGGAAAGACATGTGGTCTGAAATAGGTAAACTTTGCATCTAGACTAATTAGTTGTATTCACTAGACTGTGAGCAGTCCCTCTATTTCCTTTGGTCACTATCTGTCTGTCCATGTTGATTTGCCAAGGAAGATTGGTTACAAGTCAAAAGTCCCTAGGGGAGGGGGCTGGGGAGGGAAGGACAAAAGGAAAAAACATTCGGCAGCAATCCTCCACTTAATATTCATGTAACATTTATTTTTACTTTCAAAAGCTTGTCTAAACCGACATCACTCAGTGTGCAGACTCTTTCGTTGGATGTGTGCCAATGACAGGCCCAATTCAGATTACATCAAAATGAACTGTCCAGTCAGTTGTGGGTATTGTAACCCCAAAACATACCTCTCCACAGGAAAAGAGGAGAGTCTACAAGCTATGTTGGCAAGAATGTCATGGAAAGAATACAGAGAAAGGAAGTTAAGGAGAGGCTGAGCCAAAAACACTACTGAAACTACTATTTGTCTTCACCTATAAAGACCTTACTTAGTATCAGGTGCCCTGGGTGTCAGGTTTTTAAGATCCTAATAACCCTTCATTTGCCTGAGAAGTCTGTTTTGACATGCTTATGACCTTACTTGCACACTCTTTCTTTGGTATTCCAGCCTTTGCATCTGGTTTAGGTTAGGATAACATTCAAAGGCATATTACTTCCTTAGGAGGGAAAGGTTCCTTTCGCAATAACGCATAAATGAAACCAGATGTGAAGGCTCAATACAAAGGTAAAAGAAAGAGTGCAGATAAACTTCAAAACAGATAGCCTAAGGAAGAGTACAATGATAGCCTTGTGTGTAAGATTAACATGAACTAACAAAGATTGTTACATTGGAAAACTACTGCATAGCAAAATGACAAACCAGCAAAGCTCTACTGGGAGGTGGAATATGTAGGAGTATATATATTTATATATATGACTTAGATTTTGAAGAGATGTATTTGTTTCTGACAACATTTTTTGGAGAAATAAGAGTTTATTAGGAGGGGAATAAAATCCCCTATCAGAGTAGATAGCGGGGTGAGGAAAACACCCTGAAAAAACATATCACTTACTGTACAACCAAGAAAAAATCTCCTTGATGCATGAGAGGAATAATATAATGATTAACAACACTAAAAGCAAAGGATTTTGGAACTGAAATAGAATAATCTATTTCAGGGAAAATAAATTTTAATTTTTATATACCACAGTGAAAAATGCTCATTAAATGTTCACTGTACATTAAAAAAATGGTAGACAAATTTTAGAAAAGCCATATTATAGGGCTTTGGTTTGCAGTCCAAGAGCTCAATTGTCTTATCTCATTTAGTTTCTTTAATCACTATTAGTCAATTATTATTTGTACATAAACCTATATGCATGGAAATAAAATAAAGTTGTTTTAAAATTGTTGAGACAAAAGAAGTGGCAGTATTAGCTTGATGTCGATAAAAACCTTTCTAGGTAAAAACCTTTCTCAGAGTAAAATAACTGTCCCCACTCTACCCAAGAGAGGTCAGAATAGCCCTCAATTGCAACAAGTACTGGCCTGAAGATATAGACAAAAAATTTTCTCATAGAGTAGAGTAGCTATCCCCACCCTACCCTAAAGAGGTCAGGATAGCTCCTAACAAGTACTGGCCTGAAGATATAGACAAAAACCTTTCTCATAGAGTAGAATAACTATCCCCACCCTACACTAGAGGGTTCAGAATAGCTCCTAACAAGTACTGGCCTTAAGATATAGAAAAAACCTTTCTCATAGAGTGGAGTAACTATCCCAACCCTACCCTAGAGAGGTCAGAATAGCTTCCAACAAGTACTGATCTGAAGATTTAGACAAAAACCTTTCTCATAGAGTAGAGTAACTATCCCAACCCTACCCTAGGGAGGTTTGAATAGCCCCTGACAAGTACTGGCCTAAAGATAGAAGAAAGCCTTTCTTATAGAGTAGAGTAACTATCGCCACCCTACCCTAGAGAGGTCAGAATAGTCCCCAACAAGTACTGGCCTGATGATAGATAAAAACCATTCTCACAGAGTAGGTTGAGAAACTATCCCCACTCTACCCTAGAGTGGTAGGAATAGCCCCCAGGGGGTGGGGGTCTGAGAGAAGGGGGTAAGACACTCACATGGGGAAGTCCAGCAGGAAGGGTATTCTCTTCTTCAGTTTCCAAACTTGCTTTATCTTTTTCTTCCATCTTTTTTCTGCGTTTTCTCCACTTTGTTAGCCAATCTTCTATTGATGGTTCATCTTTTTCCTTTCCTTGCTTTGCAGCTTCAGCTGATAGAAAATTGATCCTTGATTACTTGATATCATTTATTTCCAGTCTTGTGCAGCATGTTCATCAACAGAATAATTTATAAGTTTTCAATAGTATTCTTTCTGGCTGACAACACATGTATGGTGGACAGTGTTCAAACTTGCCACTAAATCCCACAGGAGATAATTTAATAATATGCAAGAGTATAAATTAACAAGTAATCTGTAATTAACTGATAATTAGTTGTCCAAATGGGCAAGATGAATATTGAACTTGGTGACTAACTGCCTAGTGTGCAGTGAGGGCAAGACACAGTGCATATTCATATTTACAAAATCATCTTACCTTGAGCAAGTAGCAACTGTGGGTTGGTGTGCGAGTATCTGCAATTGGTCCCAAAATTACATGTTCCTGAAAAATACATGTCAGTTATAAGTTATCAGTTACATGCACTTAGCACTCATGCTTAGAACTAAGGTAATTGTCATTGGACTCTAGCACTGGCTCTAGCCCTTTGACAAATGGTGTCCAAATTCATACTACTTTTATGCTTACAGTCAAGATAAACTTTACCTGTCTGGAAAAAGCGACGACATGGCTGCTTACTTGCTTCTTCAGCAAGCAGTTCTACAGGGTCTAATGTTCAGAAAGAGACAAAATATTTGTATAAATTGTAACACCAAAACTCCCCAAGTTGAAAGAGGATGACTCAAATCCCCTCAAATTAACTGACAATATTTATCCACCTTTAAAAGAATCGTAATGAAGCTTTCTATTTCGTTGGTGCTGAATTCCTTGCTCGTGTTTTTTACGGTTCTGCAGCGAGTAGGCAAATGATTTATCACAAAAATCACAATAATACCGTTTGCCCATCTTTATCAACTTTCTGCCGCCATCTTCCTTTTTGAACGGCCAGGAGCCTGGTTCAAATACCACAGGAAGCCCAACAGAGGAGTCGTTCACAACTAAAATAGACACAAGAAGTTTCTAGACAAGTCTACTGAACGATTTTATTACTAATAAATAATGATTCATAAATATCGAGTTTTAGCAATATACATACAGAAAAAACCGAGATTGGGCTGCCTGTGATTTTCCACTGAAGAACTTACTAGTATATTTAAGAAACATATTTTGAGCTTGTGCAATTCTACAAGTATAGACCTTGCAGTAGCTCAATTCGGAGAACAATGATGATAAGTTTCCAATTCTCATGGGATTGAAATTCTCTGGTTTTGTCATCCAAATTGAGCTGCTTTGACATTGCATGCAAGAGGTCTATACGACTACTAGATCACTATTAAATTATGAAATAACTGATTAAAAATCAATATATTTTTTGCTCAACCTTGTCCAATTATAATTGCATAATATTTTTCACCCCAAAAAAAGTAATCAAATTGAAACACTCACAATTCATGTTATTTAGAGGGTGTAGATGGGGTTTTGTTAAGTGTTATGGGTCCATTTTTTTACAGTTTAATGTTACTAAGGCCAAAAATCTAATGTCAAGTGTTATGCCTCCCCAGCCCCTTGCCTCTATCTTAACTCTCATTTAACCCCCTTGAATCTTGGCCCCTTTGGGAAAATTGTTTCACGAATCATATAAATGTACAGTTACACTCAGTTTTTAAGTGCCTGGCCTATTGTTTCCAAGGATTCTGCATTGGTAATAGGCCTAATTATTCCATTTATAGTTTTGAGTACATGTATTTTCCATGTAATAAACATTCTAGTTTACCAAACGCTTTCATTATTCCTGTTTAATCTTCTTTTTGATTTTAAACCATCTGATAAGAATGGTATACTTTTTTCTATCTCCTGGGAGACGATGACACACATGAAGATATAAATTATTCATGTGTATCTTGATAAGTTATCTACACCAACCAAACCAACACGAATACTCAATACAGATTCCAATTTAGGTGTCATTTTGTTTGTTCTCAGAAATTTCTCTCAGAAGTCCTAGATTTTTGATAGCTTGGTACTGGTCTGGTATTTCCATTAAGGCGTGGAGGGCAAAAGCAGCATCGGGGTATTTAGCGTTTGCAACAATATCATTAAACTCAATAAACTGAAAATTATCGAACTTTCTTTCGGATAAAAGTTCGTCGTATTCATGCATTCGATCCCAAGGGCCATCCCCGACTCCAACAACTAAGATAGAAATCGGGTAGTTCGATGCCTTTACGATGGCTTCTCTAGTCTTGAGGTCCTGGTCTTCCACGACCTGTCCGTCTGCAATTATTACTAGTATATAATAGGTTCTGTCTTTGCTTACAATTTCGATAGCCTTTTCGATGATTGGTGCAAAACTTGTCGGTCCACTGAGGGAAACTTTTCGTACGACTTCGTTATACGCTTCCAGGACGCTATCCAAACCCTTGCATGGCTGATCATTCGAGTTGAAGTTGAACACACTTTGGTCTTTGGTCTTTACGTCTCCAAATCCATATACTGGGATTAGATTATCTTCATCAAAAGGTTCTAAGGTTTTCCCTATAGTTTTTATTACAGTTTGATACGAGTTTAACTTCTTGGATGAGTTCTTGAAAATATGATGTAGAGATCTGCCATGGAAGCTCTTCCTCCCTTGCCATTCGTTACTCGCTGTAAAGTCCACTCCAATGATTAAATTACTTGTTTCAAGTCCTGCTGTTTTTATGGCTTTAGAAACTTCTAAGACCGAGAAAAACTTATCTTGAATGGCGTGGAAGTCTTCTTTAAGTCCCAGAGCTATCGATAGGCTAGAATCTTTGAATGTTCTTGATATTTTTTTATAACCTTTGTAAGCCTCGCGAGGACGTGTGAATACGACATACAGAAGAAATCCTACGACAGCTGTACTAAAAAACACGATTACATCCCAGGGAAAACGTAACATCGTTAATTTTTAGGGTTCTGGTGTTTAGGAAATACGTGTACTTGTGACTCGAGAGATTTTGAACCCCCAGTTTATGTTTGTGATCTTCAATTTGCTGCAAACAAAATGCACAAATTATACATTACATGTGTATAACCGCGACACGCCATTTGCCATTGTCCACGAAACCCAATCAAGTGCCACCGCTAACAATGCAAACAAATATTTTAAAATTATTTAAATATACAAATAGGTGGGCGTTTGAAAGATAGTAAAGATTCAAATCAATAAAGAAAAAGATTATGCTGTATGTGGACTATTATTATTTTTAATGCTAATACAGGAAAAATGTGTGTAAACTGTCATTTCTAAACACCCATTTTTTAAAACGAACAAAATTTCAAAAGAATAGGAAATTATCTGTTTACAGAAAATGAGATGTTATGCATGGAAGCATTTATGATCTATTTAATACTGACAAATATATCTATATCAGAAAGGGGAGGGGAGTCGGTACTGATGTTCGTCGAGGGTTTATTTGACAGTCCAATAACTGAAGTTTTTCTGCATGATCACGTCAATATATATTCAATATATGATCAATATATTAGATATTAAGTTTAAGCACAGGGTATTTTTGTTTCAGTGTTATTATGCCTATGGGTTGAAAACAAACACCAACATATTGATACAGCTAATAAAATACAAGCGGTCTTTTGAAGTGTTAAATGTAAATTTATACATTGGCAGGTGAGTCTGAAACCCTGTGCTTTGAAATATATTGTTTATTGGGCTTCCTATGCTTTTCCTTCGAAAATATCGCAATCCAAGTGTTACCATAGTTATTAGTTAACAATCTATTAACTATGGTGTTACCACGAATAAAGGCTACACTTATAAGAAAATAGAATTATAATGGAAGTTAAAAGTCAAATGCCTGTGTCCGATACCAGTCAAAACGCCCGTGAAATGCTCTGGGGTTCCGCCACGCGAGTGGTGATGGTCAACACCGGTCGCTATGAATGTCATAATTGGCCTTTTTAATTAACAAACACCCTACGCAAACCGTTTAAATTTCTTAACCTTTGTCTCAAAGTTTTAATCAATCGCATAACAGAAAGGCAAAAAATTATTAATTATATTTTTCTTTTGGCTGACCCAGACTTTTACATGAGTTTATTCAATCGCATGGTGGCAGAAATGCGATAATTAGATTCAAAATTTTTATCTTTCCTTTTGTTTTACCTCAACTTTTACATAAGTTTATTCAATCGCATGTCAAAAATTATATTAATATTTTAAATCTCTTCTTTTGGCCTCGCCTTCACACAACAAAGTTTAGCTATACTAGAGAAAATAATGAATTGGGGTTGACTTCCCGAAAGAAGTCCCAGACTAAACGAATGAGACTTAAATATCGCCTCAGTCTTAATATAGTTATAAATAATTCAGTCAATAAACTTGTCATATTTGATCCTATTGAGACCACTAGTGATATTAAATGCCATAGATATTTCACAACATCATGAAAAATTTAATTTTCAAGTCATTTATCGCTTTCTGGATGAAGGCCACCACTGAGATCTGAACTTGATCAACATCAACGCATATGGAAAAGAGAAAAGACTTCAAATTTATAGGCAAAAGTTCAATGGAAAACGCAAAGATCTTCTAGATTGTCTGTCATAGTATAGATAATTGGTAACAGAATTAATGCAGGAAAGCTGGGCGTAGCGCCGCACTCGCCTTGATCCCTGCTGTCTCGGGTTCCGGCGATTTTAGGAACTCACCATCACAAGGGAGTAGAGTTTATTAGGTCTCTCCCTTGATTGGAGGCCGGTTTTTGCCAGTTTCTCCAAATTTCCTCCCTCTGCAAAACCTAGCAAGCTAAATTCCAAGTCGATATGTGAATTAGGCGCCGTTCCCAAACCGTGCCCTCACGTAGATAAGATCAGAGGCAGGTTGTTTCAGTTCAGGGTCTCAATAAAAATTGAGGATTTTCCTCACCAATTTTTTTTCATCGGCCTTGGTGTGAATGAATGGGAAAGTTGGGATAAATAGTTTTTATAAAGACTCCAACGCCTAAATGCGAGACACAGTAGGAAATTTGCCTTTTATGACCACGCATCACCTAATATACATGTCTTGTGCTCCTGTGCATTGTGGCCTAGCTTAGTTAAAAACATCATACCTTTCACGAGGTTAATTAGGCATAGCAGTACATTGTGGGACTGTTTTAGAGGACGAAATCAGTGGACGCCAACTTGGAAATATGTCACCTAAAACAGTCCCACAACGCACTGCGATGCTAACTCGACCCAGTTTTTTGTGTGCTGTGTGCTCTCACAACGCTAGCGCCCCTGCCCAACCAATCAAAAAGCGAAACTTATGACAGTTCTTTTATAAGAAGTGTTAAATTTAATCGTACGACTCTGTTCTGATTTGGATATCTTTATTTGAGAGTGAACTTTTGTTTAATACCACCAACATAGCCGCGATGATATAATGTGAAGGCGAAAAATATCTAGGGGCAACGCCACCAAGCGCATTTGAGCAAAATATACGGGCAAGAGATATATGGGATACTCTAGTTTTAAGGACTGGGGGATTTCAATCAATTTTAGTATGCGTCGAAATGAAGTTATGATAATAGCGAAACAGCACAACATTAGATCAACACTCAAACCATATATTTCAAAATTATTCATTACGCAAAAAGAAATTAAATTTGTAAAATATTGGTCAAGAAATTGGCTATACACTTACGATGTTCCCGTGGGATGTCGTACGTGTGCGGCGCTCGGCATTATTACTCAATCCCATAGATAGCGGAGACACCCAACTTAGGATTAATGCTCTTCGCATTTTAAGAACAAGATGTAATTAGACGTCATGCATGGCCGGGACAACTTAAACAAGACATGTATTACCCAATCCCATAAACAGCGGAAAACGCCACTTAGGATTAATGTTCTTTGCATTTTAAGACTTTAAGACCACGATTTAATTAGACGTCATGCATGGACAACGTAGACAAGATATGTATTTTGTGACACGCAATATAATGGACTACTTCGACGATACGGCGGCCAACTTGCCAGGGGGCAAAACAAAGCAAAGATGAAGATTTTCGTGTTTTTTCTTCTTTTATGGATAAAGCTGATCGATGTGCTGTCTTAATTCACCTTTTGTTGAAATCTCTTGTGGTGAGCTGTTAATATCAATTGACGTCATATTTGCTCCCTGGACGTTCCATAGTGCCTTGCGATCCAAGATGGCGGCTGTATAGTCGAAGTAGTCCATTAGGCATACGTGGACAAATTAGACAAGAAAAGCTTAGAAAAGAAAAACCTAGAAAAATTGTTAATCGAAGTAAATTTCAATTAGGGGTCTAGTTTGGATCTTTCGACAGAAAATGCAGTTGTAAAATGTTGCAAGTACACTGTTAACGGGAAGGAAGGATGTCTACATGTGGAACCGAGAATGTCGTGTCACAGGAAAAATTCACTTTTGGAATTGCTCCACCGCCTCTCAATCCAAAAGAATGGAATCAACAGTATATATTAGACTGAGTTCTTTGGGTGTGTGTTGAGGTAGTGTGTGTGCTAGGATAATTAGGGTTACATAGGGGTGTCTTCAGGGTGTGTCGCGTAATGTGATACGAGCCAAATTCAATAAAGCCTTGTTTACACTAGCGTTGTAATCGCAATCGCAATCGTAAAGCAGAGTTAAAACTCAGCCTGAATCAAAAATTGTAGCTTTGAGCGCAGTCGTATAAGGTGCATCGTAGCAGCGTCGTAATCATAAGCTAGGATCAGGTTTTGTTTCCTTACGACTACAGTTACGATCACAGTCACTTTGCGATCGGGTGTGCACCAAGAAAACGTAACCGTAATCGTAAGGACTGAACAATCACTAAGCTCGTCACGATCATCATGATGATAAATATTTCGAAGCTGGCGGAAAATAACAAGGAAGCGAGGCTTAAGATTCTGCTTGCGTCGCATTGATTTACTTAGAGCGTAACTTGCGACCAAGATTACGATGCCTAAGTAAGTGTGAACAAGACTTAAGAGCCATGATCGAACTTCATTTCTTTAAAAAATGCCAATATTTTATTTTGTTTATTCTATTTCCAGTACAAATAACACTAACACTGAAAAGCTGAGAGCAAGATGGAAAGAAAACGTTTAACACTTTGCATACATAAGACCTACGGTCAAACACTGACAAAGTATTAAATAAACTACCTTACAACCTTGATTGAGCGTAAAACAGTGTGTGTGGAAAGCAGGGCAAAACTCACTAGCCTCTCTTGAACTGGCGTGAATATTCTTTTATGTTTTCATGTGAACACGAAGCTAGTCCGAGTCGAGTCGCTAGTCAGTCAAGAACAATAGTTACTAGAGAGTTTAAGACTCTCATTTACGGCAAACGTGAAACGTCAGTTGACCATTAAAAAATTCTTTAAAATTAGTGAAAAGGAATCGAAAAAATCTCCAAGTAGTAGGTAAACAAAAGAATACTTGTCTTTGTCGAGAAGGTTTGCAAAAGGTAAAGTGAAATGTAGGGAAACGATGAAAACGTGGTCACGTTTGCCGTTTTCGGGAAGGAAAAATGGGAATCTTAATCTGCCTACTGTTTCAAATTGGTCACCATGTTTCGATTCACTTCGGTGTATGAATGAAGACATAACGCAGGTTTTTAAGAAAAACTCAGATACCAACCAGGTTTGGAAAGCATTCATTGTTCTCAAATAGGCCCTACAGCAGACATCATGATGTTCACAATATTATCTCGTAACCCCATTGCGTGTCTGAAGGCCTTGCGGTATTTAGGAACCCTTAAAGCATATATGATAGGATTGATAAACGAGTTGGATATCACTATGAGTAATGATACTTCTAAGAACGTTCGAAGCCATGTCAACCTGGTACGATGCTTCCAAAAGTACTGAATATTCATGGTAATGTAGACGGGAAGAAAACTGAGCAGAAAAAATGCCATGAGAAGCTTTATTGCTGATGTGAGTTTGCGCTCTCGTTCAATGATGTTTCGAATCGATAACTGTCTGGCAACGTTAACTCTTCTTGGGTTAGTCTTCCACTGTTTGTTTTGTTTTTGTACTTGTTGTAGCATCTTGATGTATGTTAAGCTGAGGATACAGGCTGGTATAGTGATGTGAAGATGACTCGAAAGAAAGCAGCCCAAGTTTTTGGGTATTGCAACGAAGAATATTGTATTGATTACGAACGTGTAGGTCCAGATGACGATCAGAACTCCTTTTATGCGATATTTTGTTACTTTAGACGTGTACGAAAATGGTGACTTGACAGCCAGATAGCGGTCGAAAGCCATTACGACAACAGTGCCTACCCCACATACAACCGCTAGACCACTTGTAGCAGCGATCCCATTAACAACATTCTCACTCAGAAAAGAACCATAATAAAGAAAGAGCTCGTACGAAAACATACCATACCCGCCTACCGCTCCAACAATGAAGTCACAAAGAGCTAGATTGGTAACTAACAGTGAAGAATTGGTGCGCAGATTGCGGAAAGGGTTCTTGTAGATTGCTGTCACTAGCATTAGATTGCCTATAGCCGCTCCTGTCGCCAGGATAAAGGATATTATTGCAAATGGAAGAAAACGACTTGAAACCAGCTTTGCATTGGTTTCTGTTAAGTTCAGAGTCTCATTCATCAGTTTCTCTGTGTGCAGCGAGCAGAAAGATCGATACAAGTGGACAAGTTCGTTGATAAACTTCTAAATTAACTTCTATCGAGCAGACACCATTTGACGTGCCGCCGATGTAATGCAATGATTTTCTCCGGTGCAAAAATACGGAAATAAAGATCGCAACTCAATATCCATGTACGAGATAACAGCTATCCACTTGAATAAAGAATATTCTAGTCGACTTATTGCAGATAAACGAGAACTTAGACTCCTGAAAGTCGTTCCTATGAAAATCCCCTACTCCAAGCAACGGACGCGTTGATATCAAGCATGTATCATATGAAGAAGGCTTTGGATAAGACGCGATGGGGTTCAGGATCCTAGAAAAGTTATTCCAAATGAAGATTTTCATTAACGTTTTCAAACCGCAGCGAAAAATCCAGATAGCATTGGATTAGGATTGAGATAGCTGACACCTAATTCAGATCCTTGCAAAAGCGCCACACTTTTCAAAAACGTAGCGAGCAGTTTTGAAGCGAGTGTTAAAATCGCTCGAAGATGTTACATGTAGTTACCAAGAGATACTCATTAAACGAAGAGAAGCTTGAAGAAGATGTATATAACTAGCTTGAATCGTGCCATTCTTATGTTGATTGAGTAGGAGAAGCACTAACGTCCAAGTTTTGTGGGGGCTGTGATTGTTTCATTATTTTTGGTAGTCTTTTCTTATGAATTCACTTGTGTGTGTTCTGGTGTTTATCAAAGCGAAGAGCTACAGACTTAACACAAACTTAATAACCAAATGTGGGGGTGAGTAAAATACTGTATTTGCGAGATAGGAAAGAAATAGATTTCAGATGTCGGGCCGCCTGTCGTGAAGAAAAACCTATTTTCAGAACATCTGCTCTGTATGTAGTTGCCATCGTTGATTGATATCCCAAGCTACGCTATGGATGACTCATTTGATTTGAAAAGTATGAACTATCCATTGTAAAAATTAATTTCATTGGCAGGGATTATAGATAAAGTAATTGAGGATAGACGGCTCATTCAAATGAAAAAATAAAAAATCTAAATATCATGAATGAAAACATAAACTGTAGGGTATCACGTGGAAAAGTAACCCTTTAATTAAAAAAAGGTGCTTGAAAAACAGCTTTGATGAAAGTGGAAAAATATCAAAGAAAAAAAACCTAAAATGGAAAATTAAAAAATCCAATGAGTTTTTGAATTTATTGTGTTAGTTTTTGACATCTTATGTACTGTTAATGTTTAGGGCGATATTCTGACCCAGCATGAGCGAGTTTACAATGTATTCTAAAGTGGAAGCGAGAAAGTAATGGGAATTTAAACATGTTTTTTGCTAGCATGCGGCACTTTGTTTCTATTCATTCCCAGGAAGCACCTTATATAAACAAAGATTATAATTTTGAATATGAAAATACATCTCTCCTTGTGAGCTCTGTTGCACAGTTTTGAATAAAAATTTTTCCATCTTTCTCGAGTTTTGAATTTCAAAAATTAAAATAGATATATCTCACTGGGAGCTCTGTCGCAAAGTTTTGAATGAAAATCATTGAAAATTTGTTTTCAAGTTTTGATGAAATAACGTAGGAAACTTCGTGTGGAATTTACGATTTTGTGGGCGTGAATAATCGTGCATTGGAAGTATTCTTGTCACAATTGACTTGCTATTGAACGATTAAGTAACAATTTCTTCATAAAGTCATGAATATGAGAATTGAGCAACAAAAGTCTGCATACAAATTTGCCAAATCTTACGTAAGAGGAACTGGCACACCAACGCTGAAGAACTTAGGGAACCTGACTAAATGTTTCGTGTACTAAGCAGGCTGTACCACAACTGAATGGCGGAATTGAAAGAGGCTGCGAAAAGGATCTTTTTATAATGATGGGATATTATCTTTAAGTTGATTTATCTCGAAGTATTTATTCACTGACATTATGTTTATGAGATTGATAGTTTGAAGATGAAAAGTATGAAAAAAAACAAAGATCTTATACAGGGAAAAAAAAATTGAATGAACTGAAGTAAAAAGAAATTATATTGAAAAATGTGATTCAAAAGTCAATGAAAATAATAAGCAATATTCAGTTTTTATTTTTTTTAAATATGTTTTTAAGACCAGCTGTTTACATTTTCAATAAACACCCTAAAATTATTACAAAAATATTACATTTAGATTTTATTTTTTATTTTAATTAAACTGCCTGATACCGGCGTTTATCACATAGAGGTAAATTTACTGGTTTGAAATAAAAGTTGATAATTTTACTGGTTTGAATTTAGAATTACAATAAATTTGTATGAATTGTATTTCAGCCAGCATGGCACTCGTTGTAGGGGAGGGAGAGTCGTTTTCTACTCTGAAATAATGACCCCTCAAGCTCATCGATTCTGTGGGCAAGAAAAAGCCAAAATAAGACAGTTTCCCTTACTTTTGAGGATTATTGGTGTGATTTGAACAGGAAACATTTCATTTACGCGAAACTACATTAGGTCATGTGTCATGTTAGGCAGCAAACACTCAAATTGTTTTGTAAAGCACTGTAATGGTTTTCCGGTAGATGAATGTGGCGACCATCGAAATGGCTTTCCTTTGTTTTTCACTAACTCTTATCTACGAGTGATTCAAATCAATGTCTTTTTAACACAGTCTATTAAGATTAAACGTTTGAGGCAAAACGTGTGGTAAAGTGTGCTGAAACGTGCTCTAAGACTGCCTTCTTTGTTCACGGAGGAATGGGGATGCATTGAGTGGGCTTCGAATATGAAACCGGGGTTAGCCGTGGTAAGTGCAAGGTGGGTTGATATCTGGGTATTCAAAGTGACAACGTGGGGTGCACTGGGTAGACCAAAGTCTGGGGGTACTGGGTACCGGGTGGACTAAAAACGCTGAGTTTTATCATCGGGTAGATCCAGGGATTTTGTGTGAGTTTATAAATGGGCGAGGAAAATAAACCTGGGGTGAACTGTATACTCGGGTAGTCTTAAACTCCTGGGTGCACTTACGATCGGCTCCATAGGCTGAAAGCCCTGAGTGGGTGGATCAAATATCTTCAGTATGCTTTTATAGTCCGATAGTGTGATCCTGGGCAATTTTATGACCAGGTGTCAATACTCAGGGTTAGGCAACATTCAATTGAAATAAATTGTTGTTTCCATACCTCGCGTCAGGCACATCTTAAGTGACTTGATTGTCATATGTGGATGACAGATTGATAGAGTTACCAGGATTTGTTTCACTGCGAAACATGAAGGTAATGAGATCCCCTGCATTTGACAGAGAACCATCCTATAAAAACATTCAAATAGCTTACTACTATGGCTAATATTTTCTGTGGGCTCCCTGTTTTCGGATATACACCTTTTTCCAAAAAACGTTGTCGGTCGGGAAAGGGCAATCTGAGACTAAACGGAATATTTGTGTTTTTGTGTTTTCTGGTTAAAATACGAAAAATTACATTCCTAACTCAAAGGGTTTGCTTCATATTCCAATCTAAGAGGAAACTAGTTGTTCGGCATTGAATACATTACATTTTGCAGCGCGTTACTCGCTCTCACATTTCAGATCTCCGACCGACAAAGTTTTTTTGGAAAAATGGAAGCGGTATTGTTCCGTGACTTAAAGGAAAACGTTCACAAGTACCTCTTGTTCTGTATCATTGACAGGTGATGGCAAATGCTGCCATTCCATCAGCTCCGCAATTGACGTGTGCTTCTGTGTTTTAAAGATAGAACGAAATTTCGTTTGAGTGGGTAGATTACGATATGTAAACGATAATAAAAGACATCAAGGAGATTTTCTAGAGTGTTCTGGGCTAGACGCATCTTATAGCTTGAACAACTGAACTTAGGCGACGGCCCTGATTCTTGCTTGGTCAAAGAAAAATATTGACTGAACGCAGTATACGGAGATTTTCAAGAGTGTTCTGGGCTAGACGCATCTTATAGCTTGAACTAACTGAACTTAGGCGACGGCCCTGATTCTTGCTTGGTCAAAGAAAAATATTGACTGAACGCAGTATACGGAGATTTTCAAGAGTGTTCTGGGCTAGACGCTTCTTATAGCTTGAACCAACTGAACTTAGGCGACGGCCCTGATTCTTGCTTGGTCAAAGAAAAATATTGACTGAACGCAGTATACGGAGATTTTCAAGAGTGTTCTGGGCTAGACGCTTCTTATAGCTTGAACTAACTGAACTTAGGCGACGGCCCTGATTCTTGCTTGGTCAAAGAAAAATATTGACTGAACGCAATATAAGGCGAATTTCAATACTCAGTTAAGTCTTCAATTTTTTCAGGGTACTTTAGATTTTCGTAGTTATTTTTGGCAAGTTTTTTGAGTCGTAAAGAAGCATATTACATCCAGATTACTTGAAAGGATCCAGAAACTAGACTGAGATGTAACTAAAGAATTAAAACGCGCGCGCGTAAATTCCCGCGTGCTTTTTTTAACTGGATACACAGCAAGTTTTTACTCCCTTTTAAAAAAAAATTATTAGCCAATTTTTTTGATACGGATGATGAAATAAACAGGATGGAACCCCTCGATGCGTTTTAGCTCTTGAGATTAATGCTTTGAGAAAATATGCTTAAATAAAAAAGTATGCACACACCTGCTATGTGCCCTCATAAAACACATGTTCCCAACCAATTACAAAGCGAGATTTATGAAAGCTTACATTTTATAAACGTGTATTAGACTACTGTTTTGTATGATGTGTCAAAGTAATAACCTCAACGTTTATAACATACCTTCTCAACGTTACTAGGCACACCTAGCTGACACGCCCTTGTTATGGGCACAGCCGCTGACTGGTTGGATATCGCTTGCTCATCATCAGTCTAAGAAAAATAGTAACGTCTTAAACTAATTAACACGACAAAAGTTTTTGCCGAATACTTGAAAGCTAGGCCATCGGTGCCCTGATTTAGATCAATCTGTGAGTTAGCTGTGCCCCGATTTAGATCGGTTCAGATGTTGTTTCAGGATTCAATCTGTGAGTTCCCCGTTCCCCGATATAGATCGGTTCAGAGGTTGTTTCAGGGTTCAATCTGTGAGTTACCCGTGCTTTGATTTAGATCAGTCTAGAGGCTGTTCCAGGGTTCAATCTGTGAGTTAGCAATGCGCTGAATTAGATCAGTCCAGAGGCTGTTTCAGGGTTTGATAAAATTGAGGGTTTTTGAGTGTTGCATATTATGACTTGCCTGTTCTTCGGTACAGCGGCATTGCAACAAGTCATGGGTAGAGCAAGGCGTATTCTCGTGGAGACAGAACAAGTCCTATTAAAATAAAGAGGGAAATATATGAAGGTTTAATTTTTAATAAAAGAAAAGAGAGACAAAGAAAAAAAGAAAAAAAGAAAAAAAGAAAAAAAGAAAAAGAGAGAGAGATAGAAAAAGGAAGACAGAAGGAAGCGTATTGCAAGCTAGTGTTGTATCATCATCTAAAAGTACCCTTATTTCCTCAAGTGAGAATTCTACTTTAGATTCCTTTTTAGCATCAGCTACAGCTCCACTTAGACTTTGCTTGGTAGTCTGACGCTGGTAAATCTTTTCCTCGATAGTTCCCTTGGGATAAAGAGACAGGTGTGAGAAATCATAGAACGTTGTTACCAGCAATTTGCTAACTTGTAACAAGATATCTGTAGCAAGATTGGTACTGGTTTGTACTGACCGTGGTTAGTAAGCGATATATGTAGACTTTTTTCTTCTGCCCGTCTCTCCAAACCCTTGCCATGGCCTATTTTTAAAATTGCGCAATTATTAATCATCATCAATGTATTTTTAGTATAACATCATCAGTGGACCCCTTTATATGTGCACGCGCCGTAATAGGCCAAGGGAAGAAGACTGCAAGAAAGGGAAGAATTAGAAAGAATAAAGATTGGGCCCCACTTTAAGGACCTGTATTAAGTTCTATACAGTAGGTAGTTTTACCTTCAGCAAAAAAATCAGAAACAAAACAAGTTGCGGGAGTATAGATTGCACGCACAAAAAGCTGCTGTATAGTCTGTAACTTTTTTCGTGAAAAAAGTTTAACGTTTCTGTTCTTACATTTAGATTGAGCTGCCTTTTGATAGATTCCGTGCACGCACTCTTTTCATCTGGGCCCGGTTGTACGAAGATCGAATATCGCTATCCGACGGATGAATCTTATCCAATGGATAAATTTATTGGATAACAGCATCGACTTATTCACTGGATAAGGATTTATCCGTTTGTTAGCAGTATCCACCCTTCGTACAACCGGGTCCTGCTTCTAACGCCTGAGACGTTTATAAGGGTGCGTCAAGTCAGTACTGCTAACCTGTAGGTCATTGGCGGGGTTCCAGTCAATATCATACAGTATGAGCCTTGATGCACCGATAAGATTAAGACCAACACCACCGGCTTTGGAACTCAGCAGAAACACGACTTCAGTGAAAAGATAAAGAGATGTTCAATAAGCGGATAAGTTGACTTAAACGGTTGAGGTGCAAAAGAGTTTACGCACGGATATAGTGACACATATATTTCATGAAAGGAATTTCTAGTTCGAAGTATAGTTATGGCATGGGTGTAAGCTGGTGTAATCATCTTACACAATATTGCTTAGTAGATATTGGGTTAGTTAGTGTAGCTGCCGGAGGAATAGTAGTTATAATCGATGTCAAGCCCAAATGCGATTCAGCCAAGATCCTACTACGGATCTCACCGAACTGTGGCGACACGTCAAAAATTTGTCTCGCTACCACACCCTAATTCGTGCACTGTCACGCCTACTTTTGTTACATGTATTACAGCGAATACCTTACTGGCAATGTGCTAGATCCAAGACAGTGACAAAAGTAGGCGTGTCAGTAGACGAATTAGGGTGTGGTAGCGAGGCAAATTTTTGAGTGCACCACCGCTACGCCATCCTTGATTCCCTAGGACTGGTAATTTATTTCCTATTTTTTCACCATCCCACAGCTTTTTTTTGAAATGGGCCTCAAAGCAAACAAACGTAATCTTTTACTTACAGTCATTACAATTTCTGGTATTAAATCGATCCACAAGAGACTGTCGCTTACTGGTAGCAGTGTTACCATCCAGTCTGAGGAACCGGTAATCCCGAGCCTCGCATAACTTTTGTATCACATCTAAAGTCTAATTCATCAATAACAACCAAAAATTACAATATATATTCTAAACATTACTACTATGAGTTGATCTATAGGGAACAACTGAATGTCAAACTCTCTTTGACTGCAAAACCAATTTTCCCTGGTAAGAAACTGTTCTCAAGTAAGTAAAGGCTGTCACTACACAGGCAACCCACACCATAGAAATGCATAAAAAATCCCAAGTAATAAACCGTTCAGTTCAAACAATCATTTTCAGTACGGGAGTTTGCTTATTGAGCAGGCAGAGTTACATACATATAGACCGAGGGAAGCAGCACTTGTAAGTCCAAGTTTCCAAACTGAGCGCTGCTGCATTGAGTATCATTACCTGGGTATAGTTAGATACCACTACTACTCTCTCTTTCATGAAAGAAATGTTGTCCAGCATTTTACTTAGAGTCCCTAACTTCCCTGATTCTTGTGGATTCAGGTCCTGTTTGTCGTAGCCCTGTGGGAAAACTGACAGCAGACCATCATAGAGCGACTCCTCTTCGGATTCATCAATCTCTAGGTTTGTCTCAGCCTCTTGGCTGGCTTCAAACACCAGGCATGGGTGGTTGCATATCTTTTTGAGCGCGGCAATGCACACCAAGTGTCGAGAACCTCCGGCGGAGTCTATTAGACAGGAGCGAACCAGCCTTGAGGTGAGAAGCCGACGATAAATGGACGACTGTAGCTGGGATGGACGACAGAATATCACTGTTTCAACTAGAAAAAAACCCAATTTATTATCAAGATTGCTCGCGGTAAATGCTTACTTTCGCTGTGATCCCTTCCCAAAAGAAAAAAGAGCGGAAGTGGACGCTAACATTAACGCAATACTCCATTTTACAGTTCCATTCAGTGTCTATGAGTAAATAGTTTCAAGTCGAGTTTCGAGTTGCCGCGCATAGCAAAACTATACTTTGTCATGCGCGGCAACTCCAGCTTCGGCTTGGAACTATTATTCGTGGTACGGAACGGAACTGTAAAATAAAGTATTGCGTCAATAGACCGTACGTATCTATGGTCAAACAACGCTTCGTAAGGGCTTACTTTAAACAGTTTGAGAGACGTGGACGTGGACAATTTTGGAAATGCATTTTACCTTTGGGTGGCAGGTATTGGTTATTGATTTCCGCTGTTCTTCTTAAGAAAAACAGACCTGTTAACCGGTTCAGCTGCAAAGAACAAGATTATCAAGGGCAAGTTAGTCAGACTCAGCAGTACATTTTTATCTCGTTCTGATTTTCGTCCTCTTACTGCGCATGCTCGCGGAAATGCCATTAGCAGTGCCCTGACTTAGATCAACTTGATCAAAATAAACGTTCTTTAATTGTTGTCTCAGTAGATGCGTGTTCGTACATACCTCGGTAGCTCTTGTTTGTCCAAGAATCTTTTCTTCATTCGTAGCATTAGGTTGTTGTCCTTGTATGATGGGCTGTTCATATACACGACGAAATAGTACTTGCGTACCTAAAATGAAGTGGTCATTGCTATTGCGCGCTCTTTCAAGGAAACAAACTTTTGAATGAATCACTGTAATGCTAAGTAAGTGTGTCCGGTTTTGTGGGGGAGGGGAGGGGAGGGGTAAAGGCCGTTTGGGACAAGACTGAGAAGGGAGTGGCAAGTGTGTATCTCTGCATAGTCAGTTGCCAGCAAAGTAAGGGTTTAGAAGTTCGACCCCAGTGATCTTACACACGTTTCAGCTTCTCTCTAATCCCTCTAGCTTAAAGTAGAGCACTGATTTAAGGGGGAAAGGGTGCACCCCCCGATGTCTAACTGAACTGAATTAAACTGTACTAATGATTCAGGCACACGTAAGACATCGTTATTGGGAATGGAAGTTGGTAAAGAAGGTGTGTACATCAGTGGGGACTGCATTACTGACCTAATATGCCTGGATTACAAATGTCGATCAGAGAGTGGAATTCTGTGAGATCATTCTGCAAATAAATCAGGCGAGAAAATTAAATTAACATGTCGTTTCGGACAGAAGACAGAACCAATGAAAGCTTAAAAGCTGGCTTTTGCATGTTTTTGTCTTTCAATCCCTTAACTTGTCACTGTTCTGGTATTGAATTCAACATGGCAGCTGCTTGAAAAACAAACAACTGAGAAATAAACAATCAAACGAACGAACGAACGAACGAACGAACAATTAAACAAGAACAACAAACCTGTATAGGTGTTCCAGTGAGTAAAATCCTGCGCCTTGTCTTGAGTGCTGAAATCACCTAAGAAGGAAAAAGTAAGATCTGAAAACATAAATATGTATGGGCAGAAGAATTCTGACAGTGAACATATGAAAACATATTGGCATATTTTTTTCTGGGTCTTCACCAAAGATGCGGATAAAAAGCTTATTTTGAAGGGTGCGCGCAAACCCAACAAAAACATGAGTAATGTCGGACGGCAGCCATACCGTAGTTGTTTTGATATTGGAGTTTTTTAGTCGATGCGCTTCGTCACAGATGAACAGATCAAACTTGATGTTCTGGATTTCCTCTAGTGAGCGAATAAACATCTCGTAACTGATGATCAGAACTGGATAGATTGGACTGATTGAGAACTCCTACAGAACAATAACAATAATCAAGATAAAAGAAACCAACACAACTACGCTACATGACATGCAACGGACAATGAGCCTTTGAAGAGCAAGAGGGGTCGCTTAAAGGAGATTCTGACTTCCGAAATCTCATCTCCCAAGGTGTATTCAGGGCCGTAGCCAAAATTTTTCGAAGGGGGGCGGGCAAATTTAAACATCTTTCTTGTCATGAAGAAAGGGGGCGGGGGCGTGGCCCCACCGGCCCTCCCCTTGCCTACGCCCTTGCTATTTTGTGCAGGATTTGTAACTAAAAACGGTTGCACGCGCAACGTTGACAAAACTCTGCTACTCTAAAGAGAATAAGAATATATATTGTATATACAATACTTAACATCTACTTAGAATATATACTAAGGATTTATCAGTGGCAAAAGAAACCAATACCTTGACGCGTTTTTCTGAAGTAACAGGATACACTTTCATTCTTTCATTTCCCAACCATTTACGAAACTCGGAGCACCAGTTCTAAACCATAGAATCGAAAAAGAAGCTTTTTAGTAACCAAACTTTAACATTGGATGACCTTAAACATTCACTCAGTTTCTGGCATGGCTTATCGTGCTGTAATTGACATAGTGCAATACATTTGAATGTGCGCGCAGTATGGCGATCTTCAACCATGTTCAGTTTAAGGAACATGAAAGGTTTATGTTGTCAGAATCGATTCAGACGAAAAAAATGAAGGGCCAAAGGTGTAAGGCAAAGGTGTCGGAATTGGGAAAGTAGGAATGTTTTTTTTATTGATGGACAGCCTGTGTGTATAAATAATACTTAAAATCTTTCAAATGAAGCCGAGAGTAAAAGACAGAATGAGAGATGCTATTGAGAGGCTAATGTGGATGCAGTGCTAAAGAATTCAAAGGTTAGAATTTGTGTTTTAAACTATAACAGACCTTGACTAGACTGCCTGGAGTTATGATGAGGGTTCTGTTGCATAACGGCTGACCACCATATGGGCTTTGCTTGTGCAATGTCCTAGTGCAATAAAAGGATTATGTCTCATTATTATAACAGTAGCGGTGTCACATTATAGTAACAGTGTCACATTACGGTAACAGTGTCACATAGTAAAGTATCACATTGTAGTAAATTATAGTAACAGTGTCACATTATAGTAAATTATAGTAACAGTGTCACATTATAGTGTCACATTATAGTAACAGTGTCACATTATAGTAACAGTGTCACATTATGGTAACAGTGTCACATTATGGTAGCAGTGTCACATTATGGTAACAGTGTCACATTATGGTAACAGTGTCACATTATAGTAACAGTGTCACATTATAGTAACAGTGTCACATTATAGTAACAGTGTCACATTATAGTAAATTATAGTAACAGTGTCACATTATTGGTTACTCAATATATGTTGGGATTTACTGAAGAAAGAAAGGGACAGGAGGGAAGAAAGGAAGACAGAACGGAGGAAAGGAAGATGGAAAGTCAAGTAAACAAAGGAAGTAAGAAAGAAAAAAAAAGAAGAAAGAAAAAAGAAGAAATAAGAAATAAGAGGAAGAAAGGTAAGAAAGGAAGGAAGGAAAAAAGGAAAACATTTTTCTTTATGGAGCTAATAATATTCCTTTATAGGCCATACCAGATTAATGAAATGCACTGTACTGTTTTACCAAGACCCATCTCATCACTAGAGAAAATAAACAAGAGTACAAGCTAAGTGCCCATGCTTATCGTATTATAACAGAGTGCAACATCCAAGGATAGACATATTCCTTACCCTAGTATAGCACCATTACCACTGAAGTTCCTTAACCCCACTACACATTCATAGAGGAAGATTACACCTTCTTTCTGATGTGGTCTAAGGTGTTGAGCAATGTGGGGATCTATGACGACATCTACTACCTGCGTTGATGTCTTGTTGTTCTCCCACTAGGAAAGTGAATATTTAAAAAATAAAATAATACCGAACAGCCATAGTGTACTAAGACAACTGTAGACTCATTGGTTCAGAAGCCAGTACCTGATGTGATGCACTAGGTCTTGGCATGACTAGTGCCCCAGGTGTTTCTATGCTATGCCTTGGTGTCAAAGCTACAGTGCTTTTAGCCTTGATATTTTGGTTGGTTGCTGCAGAGGAACTGGCAGTCTTTCCAGGGTTGTTGAAGGGCTTTAGTACTATAAATGGCAATGATAAAAGAAAAATGATAATTTAGAAAGGATTCTATGTTCTACTGGTCAATAGGCCCTTTGCAGTTAACGGTCACGTGTCTGTACTGGACTGCAAAATTTTTGTTTTTATATTAAATTGGTGATTCTTTTTAGCTACTTGTAAAGAACTGAATGAAAACATGTGTATCCAGTGTGTTACGAAATGCAGTTTTATTACGATCTCTCGAAACAGGTTGTAGAAAGTTTGTTTGCAGTCCAGTAAATTTCACCCATGGGAATCAAAATGTTCATTCATTTGCTCTCAGTGAATTAATCAGCACGTGATTGCTTAGCTGCAAAGGGCCTATTGCTGTCAATGGTTGGCCTGCTGTTGCCAAACGAACATTCAGAGTCTTAAAACATCTGAGTGGAATTGATAATAACAAAAATTATTATTATTAAAAATGCTAACCTGTGTTTTGAGAATTTCTTCTATTATTTTCCTGACTTATTATAGAAGGACTGGAAACAGCATGAAAGCACTTGCCACTCATATAATCAGCAGCTGATATAGTCCCCATCATCTACAAAATATACAGGAGAATTAAATGAGTGAAAAAACATTTTATGCTACGCCTTGGAGTCAAAGCTACAACATTTTTAGCCTTGATATTTTGTTTGGTTACTGCAGAGGGACTGGCAGTCTTTCCAGGGTTGTTGAAGGGCACAAATGGCAGTAATATAATTAATAAATGAGTGAAACTATTTAAAATTTATACACAGTGTTTCAAAGTGATTGCAGGCAGTTTGGGTGTTTAGGTAGATAGGGTGGGAAATATTTCACCAGTTACCAATTCACCTTCTGTAAGAACCCTAGCTCAAGCTGCAAATTACTTAAAAAACTTAATTTTTTTGTATACAAAATGTTTCCTATAATCCTGATTATGACCAGTCACACATTTTTAGTTTTGCAGATGGCGAATATTGAAATACGTATAATGCACAGTAGGATCTTATCCTAATATATGTAGGGTTGTTTTATACCTCAATTTCTTTACCACCAACAAACAGAGTGTGGCCTTCCTGAAGTGTTGCAAGTTCAGAAGACTTATAACCAGAACCCTTTGCAATCCTATTAAATGATAGTATAATACTGTGGTGATAATATATTTAAAAAAATAGATATACAAATCATAGTTGAAGGCCAACAACCTAGGCAAATGAATTTCAAGCCAGCAATTTACAGCGTAAGAAGATAGGTCACTGGATCAGTGAGCTCCTGGTTACATTTTTTAAACATACTGGTAACCATGCTTTTTCAGTAAATATTTCAGTAATATTTCAAACATTTTATGGTGAGATCTAAGAATGTTTGAGGGGGGGGGGGGGGGGGGCTCAAATGTATACTAAACAAAACCTGTTGGACCCTTTCACAACCACTAACTTCTATCCTCCTCTCTGGTTACATAATATCAACTTTTTTTACAAAAAGAAAAAAATTACTTGAAACCTGTGGTTAAACTTAATTCCAGGATAAAACAATCAATTGAATCTCAAATATGACATGGGGATCTTGATTCCCTGCTGCAGAACCTCCCCCTAGATCTGCATTTATCATCAAATACTAACTCTTTTCCTTCTAGGTCCTTCAATATGGCTGTTCTTCCCCTTGTTATTAATATGCCTGGGGGAAAAAAAGTTAAAGATACTGGAAATTGTATATAGGATGGCATTGGGATTTTAATGTAGAGGTAAAAATGGACACTTACCATCTCCATCCCATTTTTTGTGCTAGAAAATGAAAGATTCAGATTAATATTATGTCAATATTAGTCTGCATTACTCGCCAAACTGCGGTGTTGTTTTTTTCTGCCTTTTCTCTCCATTCCATCCCAATACCACAGACAACCAATAATACAGTGTAATGGTACAATTTTGACTTTTTAATTCTCATTCAGACCATATACTATTTCCTTGGGAATAAGATTACCTTTTTTTAACCTACACTGTTGCTGATATGTTATTTTCATATCTTAATTTCTATGAGAAAACAAGGGAAACATGTAGCCTCAGCCGTTGGCTACTCTCTTTGCCTTTCAGCATAACTTCATGCTTGTCTCAACTTGGGAGAGATAACTGAGTAGTCTGGGGACAAGACTAGAAAACATGCTCTTGAAAGGGAAAACATAATCTAAAGCTTGACATGTATGGTGCCACACCCACCTTTTTCTTGGACATTTTACACCTGTTATCAATACAAAAAAAAGTTGTAAAGACAAAAATAGTCTAAATAATTTTAAGCTTCATTGGTATATATACCTGCAAATTGAATGAATAACCCTGACTTACCAAACAACTGAAAAGTAGTGACAAGCATCTTCTTCATCCTTTGGCTTGTCACTTGTGTTCACTAAAGAAAAAGAATTTAAGTATTATCTTCAAATAGAGAGAATAAGAGAAACATATCTCTTATTCTCTCTATTTCACTACATGCACCGAACACATAATTTATCACTACTATACTATTATCTTCAAATGTTATCAATACCCTGAAACAACCTCTGGGCAGATCTAATTTGATCAGGGCATGGCTAACTCAGAGGTCTTAGTGTAATTTAGCTTGGTAGGTTTCTACTGAGGCAGGAAAACTGGAGAACCCTGGATGAAACCCTCAAATCAAGGGAGAGAACTTTCAAAGTCTACTCAGAGAGGACTCAAGAGGTGAGATGCAATTTCACTACCACTATAGAACTTTTGATTCCTGGCCCAATAGTTCTGTGCATATCAAAATTGGGAAGTCCAGTAATTGCAGAGGTAAGGCCCATTGTTGCAAATGCATAACTTTGATTTCCTAGATTTCACTCTAAAAATCAATGAGTAGGGGTATCACTAGATACTAGCTAAGAAATATTATCTAGTCTACATGGGTGAGAATTTTATTACACCTACTTTACCTGAGGAAAGCCCTGGTGATTGCTTGTTAAGGAATGGAGATCGAAACGATTGCTGTTGTGTTGATTTTGTTTGGAATTTTGAAAGCAATAAACTTTTTCCATTAGTTGAAGTTGAGTCTGAAGATTTAATTATAGGCTTGACAGAGATTTCTTCCTTATCCTTTATAGAATTAGAACTGCCATTCTAAAATAACCAGAAAATAGTAATTAAAAAGTGCCTATTTCACTTGTTATGAGCAGACTGGAATAAAAAATATTATCTGGATCAGAGTGTTATTCAAGGGCAGATCCAGCCAAAATTTTAGGGGGGAGGGCTAATGGAGTTTAGGGGGGGCTAATTGAGTTTCTTCTGCCAACACAACAGAAAACAATAAAAAAAAGCATCTAATTCTTCAGTTTTTTTTTCTGCTGAAAGGGGGCTTCAGCCCCCCTTTGCCCCCCTGGATCTGCCCTTGTTATGATTGGTGGGAGGGGATTGAGGGACTACTTGGATTATGCAACATGTAGATTTCAGTATTAATATATTTTGAAGAAATATTTGTAGCTTCAGTGTATAAAGTTTTACAACAGAACTATGGATGTCTGAGTGGAAAGTCCCAAAATATTAGATTTTCTTCGGTTGGTCATAATAATGTAAGCTTATGCTAATAAGGAAAATATGTAAACACAACTTTGCCTACATTTGTGTACAATAATATTGTGAATGGACAGGATTGGGCACTGACAACTCAAAAACAGCTAAAAAATATCGTTCTAAAGAATTCTGGAAAATTAGACAGCTGATCATGATATGACATACCTCAAATTCTTCTGCAGATGTGTTGTTTCGATTTAAACTTATGCCGTTTTCTTGTAGTCGCGATCCTAATATCGGAGGAATAAACCTGCCTCTCTTTGCCGCACGAACTGACGGCGCTGCAGATCTCCTCATCTCCAAACCCAGACCTCACAAACAGATATTGTCCTTTCAAAGAATGTTCATCTAGAGTCATCGCCCTCTGCTCACTAAAGGCTAGCCATAGATATGCTTCAGCAGTGTCTGACAACTCGCGTCTGATCTTTGTGAAATATTCTCTGCCTAATATGAAAATTATCGAAATAAATTTCAACAAATAAGATAAAAGAATCCTCGCAGTTGAAATATTTATAGACTTGGAGAATAAAAAAGCATTTTAAGTTGATGTTTTCTTAGAAGGAAGAATGAAAAAACTTTGAAGAAGCCCTGGGTCTTCGCGAAATAAAATTTATTCAAAATTTCCCGCGCATACTCGCGAATGCCAGCCTCGTTTAGATGTTGGGTTCGACATCCGGGACTTTCACATGACGAAGCTAAAATAAGAAGTGAGCTTTGGAGCTCCCAAAGAGCAACTTTAATCACAAATTTTGTTTCCAAAACACACTTTGGAGATCAAAAAATATCCCACAAGGCAGGCCCAGGTATGCATCTAGTGACTTTTGATGTTTTTTGTCAATTGTAGAGGATTTTTTGAAATTTTATCAGCGTTTTATTCCTTTCCGTTCGTTACTTTCTTTTTGTCATTGAACGACGCTTCTAAAATTTCCCATAAAGCAGCGCGAGCCTTGGGACCGACTATTCAAGGAAGGTAGAGACGTGGATGGTTATGTGAGGGATGTAAGAATTGGTCGTGAAATGTCTGCGTTACTGCTTTAGATGGGAAAAGAAGCAGCTAGGCGAGCTATTTGGTTTAGGATGAAGGTAAAAGAGGAAAATATTTGTTTGGATGGATGAGTTTGGGGCGTGAATTTTATGGATTGAACTTGACATACTTGAAAGCATTCAAAATGGCGGCAAAAACGCGCATGCTCTTAACTTACAGGAAAAAGTAATATATTTTTATTTAATTTTTTTCACAGGAACTGATTTGATTTTAATAGTAATTAAAATGCCCTTGGTGGTCGGTTTGTTCTGTTTGTAATGCGACGAAGCGGGGAACCGTCGCAGTATCATGATGAAACTCCTCGAAGAAGAGTTCGTCGTCCTCATTCACAAGACTTGGAAGGACTTCACATCAGTGACATAAGAACTCAGGAGATGGCAGAAAATTCCCCAACATCCCCATTCAAGGCTGGACCGTTTGTCTTACCCCAAAGTCCAAGCTCAGTTCAAAATCCAGTCAGTCCACATAGACTGTACCAACACAATCCAAGAAGTCAATCAGGCGTCCCTCCTTCACCTCATGGTGTATATCCACATTCTGCTATCTCACCATCTCGTTATCCACCAGGACCACCAGTATATATGACATCTGTACATTCCCCAAGTTCTGGGATTTCAACGCCTTCCTGTGCAACACCTACAAGTGCAAGCTCGATCCCTGGAAGCCCGGACTTCTTTGGCCATGTGATGGGTGAATCCCCAGCAATGAGTCCTTCAAAGTCAGATCCAGGTTATCCTATAAGATCTCCATCATACTTTACACCAGATCACAAGCCTGTTTTCTCTGATTATCAAAGAGAACAGTACAATTACCCCCAGGGTCCATCCCCTGGTGGCACAATTCACCACCATGGTTTTAATCGACCAGTACCCAGTCCTACTGGGTATCCAAATCAACCCTCGCCTAACAGTTTACCTTCTCGTAGTATAGGTGCTCCAAGCCCTTCAAGTGGCCTCCATCCAACTCAGTCTCCAGTATATAGACCAATGATGAATCCAGAGCATTTACCTGGTAATCCCAGTGGAAGGAAACACAATCCAGTTCCAGTTGGGAAACCAACTGATTCTCCAGAGACTGGCAAGGCTAAGGCAGTTAGTCATAGAATATTACAATGGTGAGATTGAATCTGTGAACTTGAACTATTATGAGAAACTACAAGAACTCTTCTTTCTCCAAAGTGGAGGCAACATTGTGGATATTCTCATTTGGAAAAGAAAACCAAACCCTCAGCTGACAAGTTTCCTGAATTCAAATAAATTGGAAGAAGGCCTTATTGGACTGTCCTCTCCTGGTAGTATTCCTGTGTTAGGAGCTCAAGGACCTGTTAATGTATTGCAATCACAGGAAAATGTAGATCACCAAAGAACATCAAATGAGCAATCGGGTGTTGATCCTAGGAGTAATTTACTGAATACTAATTCTGCATATCAACAATTTTCTGAAGGATTTACTCCCAATGTGTCACCATTTACTGGAACTCTTTTAGGAATGAAAGGTAATCAATCTATGCAGGCATTATCACGATCTTTATCATTACCTAATGCCTCTTTAAATACGAATACTTTAGGCGGTGGTCATTCAAACACTGATAGTGGGCAAAGAAAAAATACTCTGAATTCTATATCAAAATCAAGTGCCACTTTCAGTCGTAGTGTCTCAGTTGCTGGACATCAGTTGTCAAATGGACCTTCCATTGCTTCAGACTCTTCGGGAAGGGTATCTTCTGTCAGAAATCCTTCAGTCATGTCGGTCTTAGAAAATTCTTTCGGAAGTCAAGAAGAAATAGCAGTAGAAGCTAAGCGAGAGGCAGAGGTATATAAAAGGATAGGTGAACTAAGAAAGGAAGGACTTTGGACTGCTAAAAGATTGCCAAAAGTACAGGAAATGTCACGTAAAAAAGCACATTGGGACTACCTGCTTGAAGAAATGCAATGGTTAGCTACAGATTTTGCTCAGGAAAGAAGATGGAAAAGAGGAGTGGCTAAAAAATTGTCTAGAGCTGTTCTAAAGCACCATCAAGAGCTGAAAAGCAAAGAAGTCAAGGCTGAAAAGGAGGAAACTGTGAGACTAAGAAGAATTGCCAGCAGTATTGCACGGGAAGTGAAACAGTTTTGGGCCAGCGTTGAAAAGGTAAATTTTGATTTCATTCTATTATGATTGATCAACATGAGTCAAAACTAAATACAATCTCTCCAAATACAATATACACCTAATTGAAAAAATGTAGTCGGGTTCAAGAAGGTCGTATCATGGAAGCTAAGACCAAAAAAGATTTTGGGTACTGTGAAATGTGTATTATATTTGCATATAGACATGTAAAAATGCACAGTAGAGCAAAGTCGGTCGATGCGGAAAATGTACACAAGGGAAAACTGCAATACACATGAAATTAGCATAATTGTTTGTCTTCCCATGCTCCCCTTCGGTCTTAGCTTTGACGATATAATCTTTTTTTGAACCCGACAGCGTTTTTTCAATTAGGTGTATCCTAAAAAGAGTAATGTAGTTATTTCAGCAGTCCCGGAAGAATCATGCTAGACTTACTTTAATGCTCTTTCGTAAACCCTAATAGGTGGTTCAATACAAAGTGCAAAGTAGACTTGAAGAGAGGCGGAAAAAAGCTTTGGATGTACAACTTAACTTTATTGTCGACCAAACAGAAAAATACTCCTCATGGCTTGCAGACAGTTTAAAAAATCAACCACAGAGTGCAGAACAGTCACGAGCTTCAACAGCAGTAACATCACCAGCATCTTCATCCAAAGGTGATCCTGAGGAATATGATGGAAGCAGTGAAAGTGATGTTGAAGAAACAATAATGGAAGAGGAAGAATTGGAACTTAAGGTAACTACTTATCCTTTCTTTATTCCTTGTTTTGCTTACTTACTCAAGTTAATTCCCAATTAGGGGAATCAAAAACTTACCATCAAACCCACACCATTTAAACTTTTCAAGCCTTTAGTGTTATTCCTGGATATGATTTTAAATGAAAATGTTTGGTTGTCATAGGAATCAAATTTACATAAACATTAATTAGGTTCTTCCATCCTTATCATCATTATAATTTAACTTGTGACTAAACATTAATTTTCCAGGAGCAAACAGATGTAGATAGACAAAAAGAGCTGGATATGTTGAAGCAGGACAGTGAATTGACACTTGAGGAACTTCTTGGACAGCTGCCACCAGAAATACTAGAAGACAGAGGCAAAGAAAGAAATCATTCTGAAGGCAGTGGTGCTGAAGATGAAAGTGATTCTTCTGGCGAAGGAAGGTAACATAATAAAGAAAATAAGAGGATATAAAACAAGGGTATGAAATTTGGTCTGAAATGGGGAAACAGTGATAAGAGCTGGTAAATCAAGGAATTTCTTTAGATGTAGCTCCATCATTTCTAGAGTCAGTCGTTGTATTAACTATAACTATTGTTGGAGGAAAACTATAACAATTGGGTATTTCATAGTATGGCCTTCTGAACTTTAGACTTATACGTCATGTTGTTTTAGTAATGAGAGCAATGAAAGTGATATTGAAGTTGATGTGGAAAGTAAAGACAAAGAGGAGAGTAAAATCCCAGAGAGCCAAATACCGACAAGGTAAGTTATTATTAGTTACCAATAGGAATCAGGTCTTCACTTCAATGTTACCATAACGCTACATTGATGAACCTATATATACCTGATATCTAATTGGTTAGTGGTAAAGAGCAGAGTTAATATAAAAGTTGTCAAAAACATGTAAAAAAGAAAACAATAACTTGTGGAAGGTTCATGGTACAGGGCATAGCACATTGAAAAGATTGGTAAATCCAGCATTTTGTATATCTTGTATTTTAGAGTAATCTTACAGGGTTTTCAATAGAAATCGGCAACCGGCAGATTCCGCCGTCTACTCTTGCTAATTCAGCAGCCTACTCAGCCACTTCCCAATGTGATTGTAAATCTTGATTAAAGTTCTCCAAACTAGCAAAATGTGCGAATAAAATTATGAATTGTTACTAAGCAGTATTAAATTTGCTTTTTTAGCTCCAAAATGCCTGAGGAAAAAAATAAGAAAGATGGTGACTTTGTCGTAACTGAAGAGATGGAAGAGGATGATGAGCAAACTTTAGATGAGCAAGAAAATACTGAAGAAGATTTTGACCACAAAAAAGAAATTGAAGAGCTTGCCAAAGAAGGTATATGCCTACTATAGAGCAAATGCTCTAAAATGTATCAACATTGAAATCCCTGGCTTGTGTCCTTTGTTGTAAGATCTCAGTTCTTATAGGACATCAAGGAAAGGTTTTAAAAGGTCTATTTATGTTGGATTTAATATTCACAATGTACTAATATCTTATTTCTTATTGTAATAGGAGACATGCCCATAGAGGAACTCTTGAAGCAATATGCAACTGGAGAAGACACAACAGATTTTCCCTCTGATGAAGAGAGTTCAGAAGAGTCTTCAGAAGGTATGCTTTCATGATGACCTTGGTTTTTCTAAGTTTTGAATCAAGTCAATAGACGCTATTCATGGCTACAAAACCTTCAAATTTTTATCAATACCCTAAAAAATCCTCTGGGCCCACTACTCACAACATCTGAGTCTGAAATAGAAAAACATGGGAATCCAAGTGGATTTGATCCATATGATTGTGAGAATAAATTTAAGGGTTTTCTTTCAGAAGAAGCTGAAGAAGAGAGTGGTATGGAGTATCTGGTAAAGAAAGATGGTAGTTCTGATGGTGCCGAGTCTGATCCTGACCAAGAGCTAACCAGTGCTGCAGCTACTGCTGAAAGTCTGCAGCCCACAGGATTTACCCTGGAAACTGCACATGTTAGTATCTTGAAACTGATAATCTAGGTTATGTTGTGAAATAGTTATAATTTTTATCTGTGGTTCGTGCATCTCCTTAGGTCCTCGAAAACTCCTTTAAATTGATTATACTGTTCTTTTGTTTTGAAAGGTGCAAACAAAAGTTCCAATGCTGCTAAGAGGAACACTGAGAGAATACCAAGTCATTGGTTTGGACTGGCTGGTCACCATGCATGGTAAATGTTTGAATGGTATCCTAGCTGATGAAATGGGGCTTGGCAAAACTATCCAGACAATAGCACTATTAGCTCACCTAGCCTGTGAAAAAGGTTTGTGGGGTCCACATCTAGTGGTAGTTCCTACAAGTGTGATGCTGAATTGGGAGATGGAGTTCAAGAAATGGCTTCCTGGCTTCAAGATTCTCACTTATTATGGCAGTCAGAAAGAAAGAAAAGCGAAAAGACAGGTATATAGCTCACTTTTCATGATTTGTGGGGAAGTTGTAGTTCATTTTTTGGCAGAATAACACTTTTAGAGCTCAAAATAGATGACAATGATAATGATTATTATTATTTCTCAAGTCACTGTTAAGAAGCCCTGTCAGTTTTCCATACCTTATTAACCACTATCAAAGAGGTTAATGACTAATCTTATACATGTTGTAAATGACTAATGTGTAATTGATTTCCATATTGTTTTATTATATCTACTTCTACCTCTAAGGGATGGACAAAACCCAATGCATTCCATGTTTGTATTACATCATACAAGCTGGTAATCCAAGATCATCAAGCTTTCAGACGGAAAAAATGGAAATACTTAATCCTTGATGAGGTTGGTAGCATGTAATGGTGTGAATCTTTTTAGTAATATTCATACCAAGCCATTGACTTATTGTTGTTATTATTTTAGGCTCAAAATATCAAAAATTTCAAGTCTCAGAGATGGCAATACCTGTTGAATTTCAATAGCCAAAGGAGGTTACTATTAACAGGAACCCCATTACAGAATAACTTGATGGAACTCTGGTCTTTGATGCACTTCTTGATGCCTCATCTTTTCCAATCTCACAAGGATTTCAAGGAATGGTTCTCTAACCCTCTTACTGGTATGATAGAAGGAAGCAGAGAATACAATGAAAATCTTGTCAAAAGACTGCACAAGGTATCAATCTAAAAATAATTTCCACTAAATAAAAGCAAATCAGTAAATGTAAGTTTTTAGGCACTTTATATTTTCTTTATTAGAATTTTACAGACTTTTTCAGCTTGAGAGCAACATTTTTACATTTCAGACTTTTTCATTCTCTTCGGAATATGATTCTTTGACTAAATCACATCCATATTAATGCATATTAGAAAACAAAATAACTCCAATCAGAATGACATGTGGACTGAAATGAGGAAACAAATTTTGCCCAAGCTGAAAATGTCTTGTTACATGGCCACTATCCAATATTGATGTTGACAACTCTTCGACATCGATAATTTCAAGAGGCCTAGAATAAGGAACTCTTTCAAAACCCACATGATAAGCACATTTCGTGCATCAAGTGGATCCTGTCGAGAGCTACATTTAATGAGCTTGGATAGCTTTTCTTTTGAAGAAAAAATTACTTTTAAAACTTGCAATAACGATGGTTGAATTTATGAAGGCATACACATATTACATGACCTAGAACCTGGGTCTTCCATTTTGTTGGAAAGCTAAGAAGGGTATGAGAATAACCTGTTGCTTTGTTTCATGTCTCTAGGTTTTAAGACCATTTTTATTACGAAGACTCAAACTGGAGGTTGAAACTCAAATGCCACACAAATATGAACATGTGTATAGATGCCGTCTGTCTAAAAGGCAACGATTTCTCTATGATGACTTCATGTCTCGTACTAAGTGAGTACCATACGATTGATTGTTAGTTGCTGTGAGTTTTAAATGGTTACTTTATGTAGTCATAAGATTTTAAACATACGAACATTTGCCCTTGTCTTTGGATTGTTGTTCTTCGAGATGTTTACTTTTTTTCAATTTGTTTCTTTGCTTTCACAGTAATGAAAATATTAATGAAATCAAGGGCTTAGTGATCTTGATCTGATTTATTGTTTTGTACATACTCTTTACAGAACCAAGGAAACTCTAGAGTCTGGGCACTTTCTTAGTGTCATTAATATCCTCATGCAGCTAAGAAAGGTAATACTGAGCTACAATTACAAGTTTCTTTATATATCTAACAATGTAGTTGCCTCAATGAGCCTCATGAGTTTGCATTATGGAAAAGATCATGGGTCCAAGATCACTTATACATAGGGGCTTAAATAAAGGTTAAAAATATAAATACATTTTTCAGTGTCTGTTACATGTTAACCCAGTTTTAGAATTCATATGTCAGTATGCACCTTTGTTTATTAAATGTATGGCCACCTACTGTACTTGTTCGACTTTTGATTAGCAAATGATGAGTTTAACTTCTGGTCCGTGTTGTTGAATAACCATGATAACCCAGGAAGTGCTGAGCTTCTCAAAACACAAAAACTAGTCCAGTAGGAGTCATGCAGAAAAAAAAGGAGTCATTCAAAAAAGTGCACAGAATGGTTGACCATTTTCTAAGAAGGTACAACCCATAGTTATCTTGGTTGTCTTTTTTATCTAGGTCTGCAACCATCCTGACTTGTTTGAACCACGCCCAATAGTGTCTCCACTAAGACTTAGTGCCATTGTATATTACACATCTTCATTGATTATGAACGCTCTTGATTATGACCCATTCAAGCATGTGGATCTTGGATTTATTAACCTTTGCTTGGCTGACATTGAGACTACAGTCACAAGTTATGCTGCTTATAGAACTCAGTCTTTGCAGACACCAAAACAACTTATAGTGGAAATAGACAATATTCCAGTGGCTGCTACACCTTTGGTACCAGCAGCAAAGCTGAAAAGAGTACCTGCTATGAGCTATCCAGTGTCCTCTGCAGTCAGTTATGGTGGTACAAATACTATTCACCCTAGGACTGCAACATACTCCTTTAGCCAGGGTTTTCAGGATCACAGAGCATTTCCTCCCTATGGAGCAATGATGTGGCACCAAGATGGTACACCATATGGTCCTGGATCTGCTGTTCATCCAGCTGTAGCAATGCAGCAATCTAGATTAACATCTACACCACCTTCTCATAGCTACTCAACTAGACACAGCTCAGGAGAAATGGGTAGAACTCGAGGCCAGTACCCAATGGGACTAGCCACACCCATGCCTCCACCTCCTCCCTACCCAGGACATCTTCCTGCTATGGACTCTAACAATCGGCCTAATGTTCCTACTCCACCCCTGGATCCCATTGGCTTTGGTCCTGGTGTTTCTGTGCAACCAGTTGTGCCTGTTAAATCTCCTGTTACGCGTTATCCAACTCAATCTATTCCTCATGGAAGAGTGCTTGATGCAGGTCATCCAGACCCAGTACCTGTTCAGATCTCTCCAACTAAGAAACTAGCTGTAGAAAGGGTGGGAAATGTGGAGCCTGCACATAAGGAAAATAGGTCATCTCCATTTTTTCTGGTAAGGATTGTGGTTGGTCTTATTTGACTGTGGCAGTACTGTTTTTCACTGAAGTGGTTTATAATCAGCACATGATGAGTGCATACTTCTGGTCCGTGTTGTTGAAATATCATGATAACATTAGAAGTGCTGAGCTGATTATCATAAAAAGCACTCTTAATTTGCTTTACACAAGGCACTGGTGGTATCTTTTCTTAAACATATTTTACATTTAAACTTTTTTTTCAACACTTTAGAGCTTTCTGTCAGAAAGGCAAGCAAAACAGCGAAAGGAAAAGCTGGCTCGTCTGGCACTAGCAAATAGCTACCATTGTAGACAACAGCCTGTGTATGGTCTTGACTTGGTCAAAGCTGTCACTATTGTTAAACAACTTGGTCAAGACAGTTACTATCATTCAGATGCCTTAGAAGAAATGATCAAGAAACCTGAACAAAGAATCAGTGAAATGAATGAAATTATCAAAAGGTAACTCACGAGGAAATCATTTTTTTGATAAAAATCTGCTCTGTGCCCTTCTGTAAATGTATGTGTTCAGTGTTAAAGGGGCACTTGGATGAAAATGGATAAAAATTATTGCCCCACTAGTAGCAAAACATCATTTTCTTCACAGTAAAATGTGTTGTCAATTTTAATCAGCATCTAAATTGTGAGTAAATGGCGTCATGCACTCAACCCTATTGTTCTTTCTGCTTTTGAACCAAAATTTCTCAACTGCAAATGACTCCCAGGCTAAGCGTTTCACTAATCTGGTTTTCATAATCATGATTGAGTCATATCATCCTCAAATACTTCAATTACTTTGTTTTCATCCAAGTGGCCCTTTAACTCCAAGTGATCTGAATTTTGTTTTAAGGTTTGTGTTCAATGTACCGCCGGCATCCTCACCTGGAATTGTTATACACTGTTCTCATCCATCACCACATCAATCCAACAAGCAAAGACACCTAGAAGAAACATTAACATCTCAGCTGAAGCCCAAGTTTGATCTTTTACATCCATTTGTAAGAGGAGTGACAGTTCAGTTTCCTGAAGCTAGGCTTATACAATATGACTGTGGTAAGCCATAATAAAAAATATATATATATCTTAAGTTTTTTTAGCAAAAGTCTCTTATCCATAGAAAGGCTATATTCCCAAATGTTCTGTGACTAGATTTTAGAAATCAGGTTTAATAAGCCTTTTCATAGTTTAAGAATCGATTCCACTGCGCATGCGATTTTATCCCGAATTTCTCACCTTTTGTTTAATTAGGAACAAAAGAAGGTTTAGACAAAAGAAAGTGAGAAATTCGGGATAAAATCGCATGCGCAGTGGAATCGATTCTTAAACTATGAAAAGGCTTATTGGATTATAATGAGGTGATATTGTGCCAGTCATCTTTAAACTTTTGAGTATTACGTGTTACTCTTTTGTAGTTATGTTCTGGCATAGATTAGGTGGGTATGCTCTTTTAAAAACCCTTTAGTAGGATCATAATTCCTTGCTAAAGGATCCTGTCGAGAGCTACATGTTCTTCCATAATACCCCATGTGATTTGTTTTGAAAATATTATAAATCCTAGATCATAATTTCTTAGTATCATGGTTTGAATCTTGATGTGAATACCAGACATCAAAATATATTCTAACTAGCTCCAGAAACTTTTACATTTTTGGGAACTGTTTGTTTGCTAAATGTCAATTGAAAAGGTGGTCTTGTTTAAAATTGACAAACGTTGAGGATTTAGCTGAAAAAACTTAAAGATTCAGGAGCCACTGCCCTATGTTTTGTTATATGGTGTTTGTGCTTACATGGAAAAGACAGTACAAAGAGGATCAAATTGATAGCTACAAGTTTCCCCATGACATCTGTTTCAACAATGTCATATTTCTGTTAACAATAATTCATTATCGAATACCTTGCAGGTAAACTTCAAACTCTTGACATCCTTCTTAGAGAATTAAAACTTGGGAAACACAGGTGAGGATTGTAAAAATGATGTCATAAAAATGCTTGGTTTAGAAGCATAATATAAGAAATCAAGTTTATCTAATTACAACATTAAATCTAAACATTTTTGCCTTGTCCAGACAATCAGTACTTTGGGTTATAACTATATATTCATTGTGATTGTGCACTGGCCTAGATTAGGTTGCTATGCTCTTTCAAAACCCTTTAGTAGGAAAACAAATTATTCCTTGCTAAAGGATCCTGTCGAGAGCTACATCTACCCTAACACAGAGCACTCGAACCAACCCTTCAAGTCCTAGCCTAATAATTGTGATATTTTTGTTGTTCAGGGTATTGATATTCACCCAGATGACCAAAATGCTTGATGTGTTGGAAAAATTCCTTAACTATCATGGGCATGTATATTTAAGACTTGATGGTTCAACTAAAGTGGAACAAAGACAGGTCAGTACAGCATCAATAGCGCAACACAACCGTGACATCATAAAAACGAAGACAAAGGCGAAATTCGGACAAACAAACTTACAAGTTTACTTTCAGCAGATAATTTTCACAGCCGATCGGAGTTGATCTTAGTTTACATGGGTTATTATTGTAACTTTAAGTAAAAATAATAAAATTGGTTCATATATTCCTCGTAGCGGTTAAACAGAATACAATGTTTGTCCAAATCTTTAAGCTTTTATTAGAATCAGTGTGCTGCGCTATTATTTTATACATATAATGCAATCTCTGTTACCAAAAGCTGCTCAAAAAGAAGCATTCGTTAATATATCATGTAAAAAAAATGAGCACCTTTGGCTTTACTTAAAAATTTTGATTTTGAAGAAGTCTATATTTTGCATTTTTTAACTGGAAAAGCTTTCATTGTGACCTTATAGTTTATTTGGCTTGCTATATATTTTTGCAGTTACTGATGGATCGCTTCAATGCAGACTCAAGAATCTTTTGCTTTATACTGTCAACTCGTAGTGGTGGACTTGGTGTCAATCTTACTGGTGCAGATACTGTAGTTTTCTATGACAGTGACTGGAACCCCACCATGGATGCACAGGCTCAAGACAGATGTCATCGTATTGGTCAGACCAGAGATGTAAATATCTATAGGCTCATTAGTGAGAGAACAGTTGAAGAGAATATCCTAAAGAAGGCCAATCAGAAGAGATTACTGGGTGATATTGCTATCGAAGGTGGTAACTTTACTACTGCATTCTTGAAAGAGGTAATGTATTTTGTTCTTCACAGCCATTCTAAATTACACCAAAAAATGGAGACATCATTTTCATGCCCATCGTAACCTATTAAGAGTATATATAAAAAATATATATATCATTTGGGGATTGATAAGTTTGATTCCTGGACTTAGTATCAGGTGTGAGTATAGTTTATTAGGTCACTCCTTTGATTTGAGGGTTTTACTAGGTCCTTTAGTTTTCCTCCCTCAGCAAGCCTAACAAAGTACATTTCGATCATTGAGTTAGCCATATCCACAGGTCCTTTTAGGGTATAGCCCCCTTGCAGTACTTTGGAATGCAGCTCAATCTGGGGGACAAAACAACAGGTTCCAATTCTCAGGAGATTGGAATTCTTTCATTTTGTCCCCCAGATGGAGCTGCTTTAACGTCATATGCAAGGGGTCTGTTGATAGAATTTAAGGGTTTCCATTGATTTCCATCAAAATTTGATTTTAATGTTTAAACAAAGTGTCTTATTTACCACATGGGTATGACTGTCATAGGTTCTATTGTCTCCAACTAGCCCAACCATTATCCAGGGAATTACATTAACTGAGAGAGTGCAACATTAGAATTTGTACCTGCAAATATACCTTGGTCCAAGGTCCACCTTAGGACTGTCCATACTCTCAGTATCAGTTGCAAGAGAGCATTCTAACTGTTTTTTTTGTCCAAAATGTTTAGGCAAGCCTGAAAGAATTGTTTGCAATTGATTCTGCTGGTGGATTTGAGGCAGCTCTTACAGCAACAGCTAAAGCAAGGGAAAATGCCAAAAAGGGAGCTATTGAAGAAGAGGAGACAGAGGCAACACAAGATACTGAAGAAAAGGAAGCTAGTCCAAAACCTGAAGCAACTGGTGAAAAGGTGTCGCAAAATCTGCTGGAACAGGTAATTAATGAGGAGGTGTATTATATGCTGCTGTGTATTGAAGTTGAGTGCCTCACTGCCCACACTCCACTGTTATCAGCTATGGTTCTAGAGCTGCCTACTCACATTGATCATCAATAATAATAATCAAGAATAAGTCTATTATCAGCAGAGATAAAATGTTAGGTCATGTTTTCAACTGTGCCTATTTCCCCCCCCCCCCCAAAGAAGTTGCTGGTTATTCCAATGTCTTTCAGGATAATACATTCCTGTCAGATCATGACGGCCAGCTAAATATTTATCCTTGTTTAACTGTGACATTGTGGTGTTCAGCCAGTGGGTGTTGCAGTCACCAGACCAGGAAACATATACATTTTTATGAACAGTGTTGTCTTTATGGCATCCAGTCAGTTATTTAGTGTTTCACAGCTTTGGGGAAATGGATGCACACCATTACTCATATTATATCATATCTATAAGGACTAAACAAAAGATATTTTCCCAAAGATAAAACTTGTGGCTGGTCAACAAACAATGTTCAGTCCATCACCTCTTAGGTCATTCCTCTTGACCCATCACCTTACTGGTCACCTGTTCATTGATCTTGCCATCTGTCTTAGTATTATGCAACCATTATCTTCTATACCATAAATCAATATTTTAAATAAACTTATTGGTTTTGCAGGCCTTGTTAGGAGCTGAAGATGAACAAGATGCTTGTGCTGCTACCAAAGCCATAGCAGAGGAGGCTGCAGAGTTAGCTGAGTTTGATGAGGGCATTCCTTATTGTGATGAGGCAAGCAAGGTACGTTTCACCCTGATCTCACAATCAACAATATCCCTTTGTTTAAGATTTGTTGTTTACTGATTATCATGCTAAGGTTGCTTGATATTAAAATAGTTTGTTGAATGTTTCTTTACAGGAAAGAGATGAAGAAACATCAAGATTAGAAGAAGAGCTCACGGCACTTGAAAGTCAGGTAATGGCCACTGGAAGAACATGTTCAACAGTTTAAGTGAGAGTGGCCTGTTAATTTTCAAATTTTTTCATGGAAGCTCAACTTTATATTTAAAAAAAACTCTTGAAGAAAATTTATGGTTTATAGTTAGATTTCTTTATCTATGTACTAGTTTATCGATTATTTTCTCTTCCTTACAGCTCACTCCTGTTGAAAGATATGCTGTTAGATTCTTTGAGAATTCTGGTGCCTATGTTACTCTAGAACAGATAGAAGAACAGGTATATAAAAATTATTTTTTAACAAAAACTTTTGTATTGACAAATGGCTTGATGATGAACTATCCATGCTTATACTGATGACCAAGGTCAAGGGCTGTTTTGTCTGATGACCTGAAAGCCAAAAAATGTCTCAATTTAAGAATGAGGATGTAAAAACAAAAAAGTTATGAATTTTAGCTGAACAGATTAATTTTTCTTATAGGAACAAGTTGAAACAGCAAAGAAAGATTGGGAAATGGACCATATACTTGCTCTAAAGGAGGAGGAGGAGAAACGTGCTGCAGAAGATGAGGATGAAATTCTGTTCACATATGCACGGGAGGATGCTGCACAGGTTAAAAAATCTAAATCTAAATCTAAAACATCTAGACCCAGTAGTAGAAACAGTAGCAGAAGTTCAGCTAGTAAAAGATCTAGAAATAAGAAAGCTAACATGTCTGATAAAGAAAGCTCTTGTGCTGGCCCACAAGAAGGCAAGAGTGGAGATACAAGGGATAGTAGGCCGCCTAAGTGCTATACTTCTAGAACTAGCAGTAGAAGCAGTAGCTGTAGCAGTTCTAGTAGGGTAACAAGGCAGAGCAAAGCATAAATTATTTGATTGACATTTATATGGCTTCTTTTTCTCGAGAGATTCTTTACGGTAATATTAGGATTTCTAAGATTTCTTTCAGAAATTCTTCATTTGAGATAATGAAGAATGCAAAGAGTAAAAAAAAAAAGCAAAAAATTTTCGACAAATTTATGTGACAAATTGGTTTGCAAGGTTGAACCTAGGATTTCTTTGGTTGGAATGAAATTATCGATTACAAAAATTGTACAAAGTCTATTTCTGGCTTTCAAAACAAGGCAAAATTTATTGTTTATTTCAACAAGTGAAATAGGTTGATCACAAAAAGAATAATGAAACAGAGTGCTGGTAACAAAATTGGAATCAGTTGAACTGGTACTGTTAGTGTACCAATTTGTTCAAATATTCGAGTAATGGAAATTTCTGTATTTCTTTCCTTACTTGTACAGAGTAATTCATAGACAGATACATTAGAGGAGAAAATATCTTGCACAGTATAATAATTATTTCTCTATGATAAACATTTTACAAAAACTTTACAAAAATGTTACAAAATAAAGCTTGGAAAAGTGACTGAGTCTGCGTATTTCTTTGCTGTTCTCTTGAATATTGGTTCTAGAAAACATTTCTTATGGATGTTTATGAGAGGTTTTCTGAACCATGATATCTGATTGAGATGCTGCAATCTGGTAAGCAATAGACTGCAGAGCAAGGTTGTTGGTGTCCAAAGTATTGTTGCATGTCCACTGCGGTCATTGGTTTATGCCACTGACATTTTTGCAAGAGTGCTTGTCACTATGATCTTTAGCCAGAGGATTTGCTGGTGACTTTTTAAACCAGACATAATTCCTTTTATCGGTGTTGGAGTTAATTACCATTTCTAAATTCTCATGTCCAAATTATTCATGGCAAAATTTGTGACACCAGCATCTTGCATCCATGATGTGTCATCTCATTCAAGAGAGGAGCAAGGAATGCTCAGCACTTTGGACCCAAGTAACCAAGGCTCTCAGCTTAGCATTCAAAACATGGCATAACAAGTCTGCCCAAGTCTAAGAATAGGCCTTTTCAAGATACAGTCAAATGCACTATCAAATGCCTTGGTTTGAATAGACCCCTTGCATGTGACGTCAAAGCAGCTTGATCTGGGGGACAAAGCAATAAGAATTCTAATCTCCTGAGAATTGAAATCTATTGTCTTGTCCCCCAGATTGAGCAGCATTCCAAAGTGTAGCAATGGGTCTATAAATAGTGTTGTGTACGGTATCATGATTATTTTTTCTCTACCATGATATCATTCAAGGGCGGATCCAGGGTTTTTTTGAAGGGGGGGTCTCAGAGGTAAATTTTGTGGATAAAGGAATCCCAGTCGCATTTTTACCACAGGAAGCCCATTTGACCTCAGGAATGACAGGGGGGATCGCGACCCTCCCCCTGGATCCGCCCTTGTCATTTCATACAACAATTTTATTTTGAAAGATTTGACAATGAATGGAATGTTCATTGTTCAATAGTACAAAATGAAGAAACGGTACTGGACAATAAATTTAGAACAATCAACACACTAAAATTCAATTTTATTTGGGGCTACCACCCTATTGTAGATCAGCGTAAAGGCTATTCAAGGGTTCAATGAAATTGTTGTTTGGATTGGCTTGGTTTATAGTTTTGTGTTTTATCAATATGTAGTTCTAGAGTATCCATGTCTTGGGGTTGATGATATTGCCCCCATTCTCATCAAATATAAGTTCTTTTCTGGGGTGGTATGGAGGCTTAGCACCATCATGTGACAGCAGCCATGTTAGATGGCAGGAACAAAACAATATTCTTACATGAGAAAGAATTCGATTCCCGAGAGCAAAGGGATTTTATTGTTCTGCTATCTAACCACCGGCAGTCCAAGCTGTATAATGGGTACCAGTACGTGATGGTGCGAAGCCTCTATTGGTAGTTTCAGTAACCTTAAATAGTATTAATGAGAAGAATAGTCAATAGTTTCAATATTATGAAATTCTAGGATAGGAGGATAGGTGGCCCCTTAGAATCCACCCCTTTTCAGATGTCTTGTGATAAATGCTGCTTGTTATTGTCAGAGTACCTTATTATACCTAATGTGTTAATGTTTTATCATTTCTTTGTCGCCAGGTATATGTTAATGATCTGACTGGTGAGGAGATGCAAGTAAGTACTGAATCATTCTCATTAGAGTTTATTCCATGTCCCACAAGTGTAAAATGAACTTCTAATAAATTAATTAGGAATGTTTATCATCAGAATTACAAATCATTTTATAGATTTCTTTCTGGTTGACAGCACATGGCGGCCAGTGTTTGACCACCATTTAGAGCAAATGAGTTTTCAAGCTGAAATGAATAAGGAGAATTAATAATACAGTACTAGTAAATGATGTCTTATGTTTTGGTGTTCATAGATATGGACTCCTCCAACCCCACCAAGAGAGGATAAAGATGAAATATATGTAGATCCAGCAGTGGCTCATTTGTATGAGACAGTGCCCATGACTGAAAGCCATCTACCTCCTTTGCACTCTACAAAGTAAGACACATTAAAAAAATGTTTTACAGTTCATGAACTGAAACCATTCTTTACAAAACTAACCAATCAGGATGTGAGGCAAAGCATGTGTCATTTTCTATAGTATTATTTCTTTGCTTAACACTATAATATATTAGAAGGTACATGAATATGTATACTTCAGAATCTTATCCTAAAGAGAATGATACCTTGGCTGAAATTGAAAAACAGGCCCATGCTAAAACTATGATAATAATAATCTAATGAGTCTAATATATGTTGTCATATGATGATTCTAATACATGTTGTTTTGACATTTTAGAAAATACCACAGTGGAAAACGAACAGTTTACAGAATCATCAAGTACTTCAGAGAGCATTTACATGGTCCTGCCAAGTAAGTGCTAAGTTTTATGACTATATGATTAGGGAATCAAGGTAGACGAAGCAGTCGTGCGCTCAACTCTCACAAATGGGGTCTCGGGTTGAATCCCCATCACATGTGAGTAGAGTTTGTTAGGTCTCTCCCTTGATTGAAGAGATTTTCTCCTGTTTTCCTCCCTCCACGCTTGTATTTAAGCTGTATTACTGCATGTAGCTGCCTATTTAGTCTTGTTATACTTTTCCCAAAGGGACCAAATTCGCAGGCCTGCATCTGTATTTGATAGAGTTGGAGTTGATACATTTGGCCGAAGAAGAAGAGATTCAATAACCAAGAAAACAAAGCTGAAGATGAAGCAACCAACCATGCCAAGCATGATGAAACAGTCTGATTACACTCAGGTTAGTAGAGATCGCACCTTGCTATCAGATCCTATTACTTCCTTTACATTTGGAGAAAGTGCAAGCTTGAGTTTAAATCACTGCTGTCAACAGCTGTAGACAAGTAAAACCCTTAAAGCCTGTAATTTGTGCTTGCAAACATAAGGACTTCATTGATCTCCATTTAGGAACAATATATGCATCAAATGACTTTCATAAATAACATTAAAAAAATTTTCAAAGCATTTGCAACACATCACCTATAAACACCATTAATCTCATGATGGATAGTAAATTGCAAGATTCTGAGCATGGTATTGAAAACTGTTGTAAATCTAATTTCATAATTACTTTGACACTGTAGTTGTCTGTCTTGGTTGTTAGATTTCTATCAACTTAACTGTTAGGTTTAACAGGGTTCGATATTGTGATTTATAGGGCTCTAGTGTTCCTGAATGGCTGGTGCATGAGGACTGGGCTTTACTACAGGTAATCTACCACATTATTAGAAAAGAGTTATACATGTGGCTTTCTGATTGGCTAGGGGTGCATATCTATTTTGCCGTTTCTAGATGATGGCTATTTCAATTTGGATTTCATAAAATAAATACAAAACTTGCCTGCTGTGCTGGGGGCAGTTAGAAAGCACTTTGGGATTGGCAGAACTACTTTAACAGTAGGGTAACTATCTTGGATCGCAAGGCATTAAGGGGTGTCAAGGGGGCAAATAAAGCTTTGTTACAGCAATGACATCGATTGGTATTACAGCTCACAAGAGAATATTATGACAAAATTGAATTAAGATGGCACATTGATAACCTTTACCCACAAAAAAAGACAAATGCATGAAACACTATATATTTTTTGTTGCTTTATTTTGTTTTGCCCACAGGCAAGATGGTTGCCATATTGTCAAAGTAGTCCATTATTATTTATCATTTATTGTATGTATTTTTTGAAGGCTGTGAGCTCATTACAAGAACTTCCAGTGGATCTAACAGCAGGTGTACCAAGTCAGGTACCTAACTGGGACATTGTTAGTGATGTCGTCAATCTGAACAGTAGAATGTATAGATCACCTCGGCAGGTATGTATCATTAGTCTCCCACAAGTCTGCATGAACGTTTTACTTCAAACTTGTGGTATTTATTTTGTTGGCAGTATGTGGTTAAGGTAATGGTACTGTTTTTTGCTTCTAGTGTCGTGACCGCTATGTCAACATGGTGATGCCAAGAGAAGAGGGAAAAGTTCCCATGGTAAGTTTTCTGCTTAGGTTGTTTAAAGTAGACCATTTAATGGATGTAATTTCTTCCTAAACTCTTTAGTATTTTTCCCTTGCACAGAATTGTTATGAGTGTAACTGAAAGGAAAATCTTTTGGTTTTTCCCCAAGTGGTTCAAAATGGAAAATTTCACGTCCAAGAAATTATGTGACTATGTCAACCATTTCAAACATTTAGTCCTTGTAAAGTTTTATCTGGAGAAGACTGGTAGTTTACATCTTGCTACTTGTTTGAAAATAATACAAACTCTTTAGTTTTGGTTTTTCTAACTAAGCTAGTCTTAAATTTTGAAGTGTTAAAGAAAATTCCTGTTTTGTTTCAGCCGACACTTGAGGATTCTTTGAGGAAATTGAAGACAAAGATTAAACCCTATAATCAGCCATCAACATCTGGACAGTCTGTTCCATATCATGTTCCTCCAAAGGTATAACAATCCTGTAGATACAGGGCTGATTAAACCCACTATAACAACACCGAAAATCTTATCCAAAACCTATTCTCTGCCTGCAAGTAGCAGAATTTTCTGCAACACTTCCTACTATATATAGAAAAATTGCAAGAAAAATATCTAGATAGATGATTTACATTTCGTATGCAAAGTCGTGTTTTTTAATCCAACTGAGTTGATTGTGTGGTAAAGGTATTGGTGGTGATAATGATGAATGATCATGACAATAAAAATCATGCTGAAACCAATGGTTGTGATGATGATAATGATGATGATGAAGATGGTGATGATGTTGATGATGATGTCAATGAGGACAAGTAACTAGGAAAGTTTGGAAGACTATGCATCTTCCCTCCTGACAACAACAAAAAAGACAGCAAATAGCAAAAAAGACAGCAAATAGCAAAACAGAAAATCATATACCAAAAATAAAATTGAGATTTCGTATTTCCTTTGTCTTGTAATGGATATAGTTATGGAAATTAATCTTAATTAGCTTTTGTCATTATTTCATGCCGTCAGTCTAAAAGTGGAAGGACATTTAGGACATATCATCTATTGAGTCAAGATGCTGGCAGGTCACCAACAGTGCTTCATTCATCCTTGTTTGAGCTGGTCAAGAAAACTGCCACCAAGCGAAAACCTACAGTAAAGCAGCTGTAAGTGTAGCCACACAACATTATTTCAATGGACGTTTTTACTGATATGGCAGCCATCTTGAATTATGGATTACCAAGGTGTCAAATGCAGAGAAAATCACATTGAAAAACACAGAGTATAGAGTGGTGGGGCCACGTTTTCAAATAATTTGAGGCGTTGTGTTTCACATATTGTTTCCAGTTTCAACTACCAGCAAATTCAATTTTTAGGTGTGCTTCATTAAAAAGCACAAGTTACATAAAAAAGACACCTTGACAGCTGTGCAGTCCATATATTTTCTAAAAGTTGCCCCCTAAGCATCGCATAATGCCTTGTTTAAAACAATAGAATTTGAGATTGCCGCCATATTGATAAAAGGGTCTTTTCTCTTAATTATATGACTTGATCAAGGTTTTTTTAGTAATTAGCAAGAAAATAAGAACCTTGTTTGTTTTGCAGGCTGACAGATTCTCATAACAAGAGTTACAAGCAGTCATCTGTTCTCATTGGAAGGTATTTTTTGTCTCATTTTCGTTCTTCTTCTTCTAAAACCATGCACTCATATTAAACAAGAATGATAAAAAGGTAAATTAGACACCATGAAAAGACGAAAAAACTAGCTAGTACCATTCCCATTCTTTTGTCTTTTAATTGTTTGTTTTTGTTTGTTTTTGTTTTCTTGCCTACTTTGTTCTCATTGGTTTCTTTTGTCTTATTCTAATCATATAAACATTCCTTTCTACCACCTCTTTCTCTTTTACTCCGATGAAAGACTAGCGTCCAAAACGTCAGTTTTTTCATCTTTTTACGGTGTATAATTTACCTTTTTATCATTACTGTTTCATTAGAAACACCGACGCAGCTCACACTAGTTTTTAGCTAGTTATCACTCTCATATTAAATTACTGTGACTAAAGTGAATATTTTCTCTTTGTAGTGGCATATCAGAAGACAAAACTCTAAACCCCATCCAGCTAGCCACACTGAAGACTGAGAGAATCAACAGAGAGAAGGCTGCCCAGGCTGCAGCGGTAAGATGTAGATACTTTTTATTCAAACAGGGTTAATCCTTTCAGTAAATATACAATCACTGTTATCAACAAGAGCCCTTACTGTTAAGAGTTGAGATTTGCCAGTGCCACATCACCCTTGATTCCTAAGATTGATTGGTTAACTGAGTTTTATTAGTTCAAATATATTATGTAAGATACCCAGGTGCACAAATGGGTGATTGATCACTTCATTCAAGAAGGAATATGAAAAAAAGATGGTAGTTAGATTTTAAATGTGGTTGGCTTGATGATGAACTATCCATGCTTATACTGATGACCAAGGTCAAAGGCTGTTTTGTCTGATGACCTGAAAGCCAAAAGCCAAAATACATCATCAAATACAATTTTGAGTTGGTTTTTGTTGAGCATTGTTTTTATTATTGCTTCAGCAGCAGCAGCAGCAACAGCAGCAACAACAGCAGCAACAACAGCAACAACAACAGCAGCAGCAACAGCAGACTGCGCAGCCAACTCAGCAGCCAGTACAAACTCCAGCTCAAGTTCAGGTTCCAGTTCAGAGTCAACAACAGCAACAGCAACAGCAAAAACCACAATTTGTGCAGCAGGCAGCACAGTTAAGTGTGCCAACACAACAGCTGGTAACACAGAAACCAACTGCCCCAACTGCACAAGCTGCTTCTACTGCTGGAGTAAGTATTGTTGACTACTACTGCATATTGTCGTACGATTTTGATACATCACATCTATTGTCATGGGTTAAGTTTCTGTCCCGTTAGTATTGATCTGCTGCACATAGGTAATCTTTATGTGATAAATCTTCTGTTCTAGTATTACTCGTGCTTGGTATAGTATGGTATACCTGCTGTCCAATCCTTAGTCACAGGTCTCTGTAGTATTTCTTACTTGCCTTCGCAAACAGGACCTTAGTGAAAGCAATATTATCCGCTCTACATCTAGAATTAAGAATTTATTAATTTCTTGAAAAAAGAATGTGAGTTACAAGTGATATTTGAACCTGTGATCTTCAGTTTGCCAGTTAGAAGTATGTTCCATAATAACATTTCTTTTCTGTGCTTCTCTCCAGAACTCCTCACCACCAAAGACAGTAACAAATCTACAAGGAACTACAGTTACCACTGGTCTAGTCACTAAACGTTAGTACCAGCATTATTAGTGTGTTTGTGTTGAATTTTTGAAAAGCTCTTATGGGGAAAGATAATAAAGTATGTATGTAATTTTTTCTGTTCCTCAAACTATTTCTCTTATTATACTTCTCACTTAAGAACCTGTCTCATTTATCTGACTGAAGTGGTTGTTGTATATAATTGGGTGCTTTATTGGCTAAATTTCAACCTTCTCTTAATCCATTGGTACTTTTATGTGGGTTTTAACTGCATTTTTATACACCTATTTTGAAAATCGTTGTCGCACCAAGAGCCTCAAGTAACAAGCCAAGGCTCCAGAGAACGTCGGTACTTTTAATCAAAAATTGATTTATTCATGCTTCGTGCAAGTGGCTATAGCTCTCCACTAATTATCATCTCAAGCAGCCTTGCTTGGAGCAATTTGTGAAGTCAATAAATGAAAATGCACCATGAATAAGCTTATTACAGCTAAGAGTACCGGCGTTCTCTGCGGTCTTGGCTTGTTGCTTGAGGCTTTTGGTGCGACAATGATTTCTGAAATAGGTGTATATTGTGAACGTCACTAAAGGTTGCGACATACATCAGTAACTAATTGACTTCACTATTATCTCTTCCCAATAGCTGGGATAGTCTTGGGTAGTAATTCAAGTACTTCTGGTGGGACTAGCATTATCATTAACACCCCTACAGGAGGAACCAACAGTCTTAACCCAACAAGCTCACCATTTGCTACCATCAATAAGCGCATGCAGAGTCAAGTCACATCACAAGGACAGGCTGGTCTGAGGGTAAGTTGATTTGGTTCTTGGAGTGTCATCTCTTCTCAAACTCATTCAAATATGAAGACAACAAATTAAATCAAAACTTGGATTGGTTTGGATATCTGTTCATAATAGTCCCCTTCACAGTCCTCTGCGCCATTTTGAAAGGTAGCCGTGACTTTGCATCAAAGTGAAACAAACATTGAGCTTGCAATGATAAGAGACCTTTCTTAAAACTGAAACTTTCTGAATACTGCATACTGAATAGTGCATTCCAAGACCGAAGTACATTGGGGGTCATAGTGACATTGTCTAAAGTAGGCTTAATAATCATTATTTATTCTATTTTTAGTGTATTCCATCTGAAACAATATACCTACTACATGTAGAGAGTTAATTGTTGTATATTTACTTTTTATTTCAAATTAACGAGACAATGCACTATTCAGTATTCAACCTTTTTTGAAATAGCTGTATGTGTAAATAATAAGACTGTAATATTTTGTTGTTATTTTAGAGAGTGTCACCTACAGTTGTGATTGCCGGTAGAGGGGTAGCCACTTCATCATCTATGGTAGGCTTGGACCTGCCACCGCACACAGTGCACTGTGTTGTATGGGGCGTTCAGGGAGTAATTGCAATAAACCTTGAATATGAAATGTTTTTTTTTTTGTAATTCTTCTTTTAGAGTATGTCACCTACAGTTGTAAGTGCTGGTAGAGTGGTGACCACTTCATCTATGATAGGAGGGACTATCAGTGGAGTTCCGGGATCCAAGACTATTGTCACTACCAGTCTTGCTGCTGGTTCTACTGCAGGTCTTGCTGCTCAGGTTAGTTTGTCCAGTTCAGTCATCCCAGGCCTTGAATTTCATCTTTTCTCATCAATAATAAAAGACTAATGGCTAGTGAATTGGAAGGCTTCACTGGACACACGGTTTACTGAAGCAGTTTAAGTAAAAAGAAAAATATTTAAATATTTGAATATTTGAACAGAAGAAGTTATTACCACTAATATGGTTGTAGACTTCATACTTAAACTACCACAATCCTTTTTTAAATCTCTTTTCATACTTAAAGCGCATTGTGCAAAAGTATAACTACATTTAATTTTCACTTGCATGCTTCTATGCACAGGCTTTTTGCTGCAAAACGAAAATTATCAATTAATTGAATGTGAATTCAACAACTTAAAGTTTTTTTCCTTATTCAAGATGACAGCACGTCAGACTGCAACAACAAATGTGGCATCGGCAAGTAAGTATTTGTACACATTTTATAGTGACCATTAATAGACCTCTGCCTGTTTTGGGCGAGAGTGGGGGACTGTGAAACTGATTTTGAAGGGGGACAATAGGCTACTTCCGAGATATGCTTCGTTCGTTACGCACAAAGGTTTTTGTACAAAGCTATGTGCAAATTTAAATTTATTCATTTCTCTTGTCACGAATCTCTGAGCATTATGCATGAAAGTCGCACAGTGAAGCCTTTGTGCGTGACAAGTGAAGCACATTTTGGAAGTGGGCTATTGCTGTCACAACATATTGTGAAATTGCAATTTTAAGAAGGGGGGTGCTAAGTCCCTGCAGCTCATTATCTCTATAATAGCTGTTACAATCATGGTTTGTATTTTAATTCCGTGACTTTTTGATATTCTTGTAGGTCATAAACTTCCAGTAGCACAGCAACAGTTTGTTACACAAGCTAAGCAGTTTACTCCTCAGCAGTTAGCTCTTCTTCGCCAGAGGCCTATGCTTGAACAACAACAAATACAAAAGAGGATACAACAGCAACAATTGAAGAGAATACAACTACAGCAGCAGCAGCAACAACAACAGGCAGGGCAGGCAGGGGTCAAGACATCAACAGGTCTTGCAACAACCACTACAAGTGTTTCAGGGAAGACCATTCCAGTAACACCAACTCCACAGCAACTTGCATTGCTACAACAACAGCAACAGAATCCTCAGGCCCAGCAAAAGTTTACCATACAACAACAGAGTACACAACAGCAGCAATTTACGATACAGCAGATCCTGAAACAAAATCAATTACAAAAGCAGCTAACACCCCAGCAGGCATTACAGCTACAACAGCGCATTCAACAACAGCAACAACAGTTGCACAAAATGAAGCAACAACAGCAACAACAACTGGCAATGCAGCAGCAACAGAAACAACTTCAAGCACAGGCTGCCAGCACAGCTGCTGTCTCCCAAGCTGCTCAGAGAATAGCTGCAACAGCTGCCTCTCAAGCTTCTACCTCACAAGCATCTAACTTGAAACAAGGTGTTACTACTACCATAGTCCAGGGTACCCAATCTTCCCTGCCAGGGGGTGTACAGATGGTAGTGCAACAGCGCAAGCAAATGCCTGGAGTTTCACAGGTGCAAAAAATACAAGTCCATCCAAGCCCTGGTGTTTCCCAAGCTGGGACTACACAGCCACAGACCCAGGCTGCTACAGCAGTCCCTCCACAAGTTGTACAGCAAGTGCAACAACAACACCAGGTGCAGCAACAACAACAGCAGCAGCAGCAGCAACAGCAACAACAAGACAATCAACAGCACCAATCTCCTTATGCCATGAGGCTTAGAAATCCCCCCAAACATTAAGCAACATCATTCAACTTGTATATAATGTATTATTACTTTACTAACTAATAATCTCATATTGAATTGACATTTTGTTCAATGTTGTGTTCCCCTTCTGAAGCTCAATGGATATGTTAACAATGTGCACCCCATGGAATCATGGGATTGAATGGGGCAGAATGACAATATTGGTTCACATGAACACACAATTGAACCAGGACAAGATTGCATAAACACTTCAAACTTACCTACATACAGAATTCTTATTCTTGCCAAATCACTGTTGCATTATTGTCACTCTCTTGTCCTTCACTTTTCAAAACTCTGGTTCTCAGACTGAGTTCTTGTAGCCTTAGATTCAGCTTCATATGATGTGAATTGTTCGAACATACACTGAAAATATACCTACGTACCTAATCATAAAATCTTTCATTATTTGTGGTGTCGTTGCCACTGTAGATACATGTATTCTTGGTTTGCTAATGATTTCATATTGTTTTTTCCCCCATTATTTCCAAGATTCTTGAAGTCATTTTCACGAGCCAACCATGTTTTTTGTTTCACAAGTGATACTTGAATGGTGTGAAATCAAAAAAACTTGCGAAGATCCAAAAAAGATCTATTACTCGGCTGGTAGGAAAGCCTTCTGGGCCCAGTGGAATGCAAGGTGAATAGTGCTTTCCAATGGATACATTTTATCTGGTGAATATATTTATTGTATAACAGCATCAACTTATCCACTGGATAAGGATTTATTAATAGGATAGCGCTAGCCACCCTTCGTACAACCAGGCCCAGAAATTCAACATGGCCTGCTTCTAACCAATAATAGCAATCTTTTGTTAGAATCGAGTTTGCTTTTTGTTAACATTACCATAAGAATGTTAAGAACTGAAAAGTGTTCAAGAATATATTTTTAAGCTGCTAATCGCTGTTTTAGTGTGAATCATTGCCAAGACCTTCATTCTTGTAAAAAATGGTATTTTGTGATTATATTCTGTAAATCCTAGATAATTCCATGTGAGTTTGCCTGTAAGATAGCTTTTTTTCATTGTTTCCTCTGCAAAAGATCACTTTCTACTATTTTAATGGGCGTGGTTTTGTAGGATTTTCATCATAAAGAATTGTATATAATGTAATTTTTTTGTCCAATTTTTGGTTTTAGGTCTTTTAGCAAATAAATAAGAAAACCAAATGTGTCTTTTTTCCATTACATTCCTTGAATGCATCCTTTCAGCTAGTAAACATGGCATGCAAAGCATGAGTGGAAAAAATGAGGGGCACTGAGCACTTTTGGAACTTGAAAGGATAAAGTCATTGTTTTTATTCTTCCTACATGATGCCATTCTTTCTACCTGACAGCAAATCTCTTGAGTGTTTGATCCCATCTTGAACATGATATTTGAAGACATAGCAGCCCAAAGGGGTAGGGTCCCCTTCCCCAGTAATATGGGAAGTACAGTACCCCAGATGCCCTGTCCACCAATTAATACCTCCATTATCCAACTATCACATTGCGGACAGTTTCTTACACTACTGTCACCTTCCCAATGTGCCACTATCCAGAATAGAAATTCAGTTATTCTCAACTAAATTCAAAACTCCACGTTAAAAAAACTTTTTTTATTTCAATTCAACATTAAAGTACTGACATTTTCTTTCTTGCAAAAGATACATGTTGGCTCCAAAAGATTTTCAATTAAGGCTACACAGTACATGATAATTTTACCTAACATCAAATTATATTTATATTTAATTTACAATACCAACAGCACCTAGATTGCTATCGAAACAATAACAAAAGGTGACTGAAAAGGTAGAAAGCAAAATGATTTTCTATCGCATCCAAACCATTAGGGAATTGAATTTTCTTTAAACTAAATATCAAATTTTGTGAATGAGAGAAACTTTGTACTTTGATAAGATTGTTGAAAACCTAGATTTAAGAGGCATGCTTTTGTTGGTTGATCTTGACAAAATAATCTCAATATTTAACCAAACATTTTCATGTCTTTTATTTTATTCTTTTAAGAATTATTACAAAACCATCTACATTTTTTTCCACTTGAAAACCAAGAAAAATAGACCTTTTAGCAGTTTCAAGTGGAAGTTGGTGTAGTTGTTTAAATCATACATTTTCTGTATTTCTACTCCTACCTTGACTTGAAACAGAATAAGATCTACAGACAAAATATCAGATTGACCTAAAGTCCACAACATTGCATCTAAATCAAGTCTATCCAAGTCCACCTTAATCAGATACATATAATGCAGTGAACAATATTGTAATTTTCTTTAGATGTGTATTGAAAAAAATAAGCGGAGAACTAAGCATGTTATCAAAAGGTTTCTGCCATACATTTATCAGAAATTAGTGAAAAATAATAGTATGAAAATGCAGTTTCTTTGCTGTTCTACTAACAAATAATTATCAAAAGAATGGACTTTTTGGTTCACATAAAACCTAATCTCAAAACTTTAAAACCTTTTTGTTGCCTGTCAATGAGTAACAAGATTCATCTTTTTTCCTACTATGCAGATGTATAATCATGATGTATAAATTCCAGTAAAAAACACTAGTGAAGAAGCAGAAACCATAAAATAACATTAAAGTCCCCTACGCAAATATCAGTTCAGCAATGCCGAACACTGACATTTCTATTTTTGGTTTTCTTTCTTTCTTGTTTAAGTACTATGGTAAGAGCTAGTACAGCTATCTGTTACAAACACAAAACTGCTTTGGATGTAACTAAAAGTGTCACCCAGAAGAAGCAGTTTTGTCTATTTTAACAAGCCTCTCGTCAAACAAATACAAAATGGTAGAAAGCATATAATTATTTAGCTTATCAGTTACTTATCATCATCCTCTTCATCGTGGCCCTCTCCATTATCTTCACCAGCAACAACTGTTTCAAGGTCAGTTACTCTATTTTCAAGTTCAGCATTGCTTTTCTCTAGTTTTTCCACCTTGTTGTTCAGCTTTTTCAAAGTATCAAGAAGCTTATTCACATCCATGTCCTAGAAAACAAACATTGATGTGAGCTGTACTAGTTATTGTCCCCCCTGCAGATCCCCCAGTGGGATACCTAATTCCAATAGCCCACTTCCGAGATATCTTTCAATTGTCACAAACAAAGGTTTTAAAACAAGGCTATGTGCTAAAATAAATTAATTCTTTTCTCCTGTCACAAATTACTGAGCACAAATTACATTATGCATGAAGCCTCACAGTGAATTCTTTGTGCGTGACAAGCAAAGCATATCTCAGAAGTGGGGGCTATTGATTATAAAAAAACTGTTTTCATCAATACCATCATGTCAATATTATTAACTTGTACCATCATTAATACCCCCAACACCACTGTCACTGTCATCATTATCATCACCACCACTATTATCATCATCATCATCATCATCAGGGCTGCAGACAATGTACTGATAACCCAAAAAAAAACTTGTCTTCACTTATCACCACCGCAAGTACAGCAGTGGCGCAGCTCATTGGGGTCAAACTGAAAGCATGTGAAGGCACCTCTGGGGCAGCTGCTATACATTCCATGTATGACCCCGGAGCACAGCTCTAACCAGTTTGAATTAGGGTTGATTTGAGAGGAGGGAGGAAAAACTGAAGGACCGGAAAAACCTTCTGAGTCAGAAAAAGAACCAACCAGCTCACATGGGGTGACTGGGATTTGAACCCCGGACCTCAGAGGTGAGAGGGGAGCATTTTACCACCCACGCCATCCTAACTCCCCTAACAATGTAAAAGAGATCTTGGCAATGTACTGATAGCAATGAAAGAGGACAAATAACTTACCTCTTCTTGGCCAGCAGCACCTCCTTTTGTCTTCTTTGCAGCCAGTTTCCCCTTCAGCGATGACAGCCCAGTGGACTTCTTTGCAGTAGTAGCAGCCTGACCTTTCCCCTTAAACAAAGCCTCAAGGGACATGAGTTTGGGTTCGGCATTCTTCCCTCCTAACCATTCATCAGCTGTGAGAGAGGCATCGCCACCCTGAGTTGGTGGGAATAGATCTTCTTGGAACATCTCAGACTAAAAATGGAGAGATTTTTTGAGTCACAATTTCTTCTAACAAAATGGTAGGAAAATGATCACATGCAATGCATGATGGGATAGCCTGTGGTCCTCTAGACCACCATGATATCAACATTCACGTAATAACACACACATCAACGAGTACCTTTCTTGGAACAGTAAATGAGACAGGTAAAATATGCCCCTTTCCAGTCATTCTGTAGATGCGGCATATTTCATTGATGCTAATGTTGCAGCCTCGCTTTGGCATGAATCCAAAGCCCCTTTGAGGGTCTTTGCCCTGGTAGTTGGTAATCCAGTGGCAGTAGGGTTCTTCATCCACAAGTTCATAGTATCTGATTAGACAGTCACCCTAAAAAAGGGGAAAAAGGATAAAGATGTATGAAAATGATAGAGTTGTGTGACAATATTCCCATTTCGAGTTCGCCTTCGATTGTGTACAAATGTTTTCTTTCATTTTCATGGGTGAAGTAACAATGAAATAAGAGAGGGGTGACAGGCCTATGCAATGAATCAATGCTACTCTTACCTTTCCAATGAGCCAAATCATATTTGTGTCGGGATCATATCGTATGAACTGTACCCCATTTGAAGAATCAATATCCTCCAACGTCAGCTGTTCTAAATTTTTCTACGAAGAAAGATATTATGGGTATTTGAGAATGCAACATACATAGACCTCATAATAGTTTTGTCTAATATATGTATGTGAAACATTTGAAAATTGACGTACTACTGTATTTTACTCGTTTAAAAGTGGCACCTGAATAAATGCCGCACCTAAGACCAAAATTATTGATAAGCGCCACCCCTGAATAAGCTCTGCTTTTAATCATACAAAAATATTTGGGAAGTCGAATTCCTGCTCATTAAAAACTTTCTTACATCCAAGCTGCCATCATGTTATTAACATACATAACAGTAGGGGAACTTTCCATTGAATTTATTTTTATTTATTTATTCATTTTTTAGTATTCAAATCTATTGTTGATCAATTGGCATTGAGGTCGTTTTCACATGAAGCCATGTGAAGTTTGTTTTTATTTAAGTTTTTATTCTCAGTTATGTCAAGACCCTGAACGTTGAGATTCAAACCTGCATTATCCTGTCTTCCATACTTGCAGTGACAGAGATTGCAAATCTCCTTAAGTGACTAAAGACATTTTGACTTATGCTTTTCAAATTATGCAGTTATTTTTGATATTTGAAAGAGTTTTACAGTAAGAACAAAAACTTTTATTAAATATTTTTTCCAGATTGTTCAAGTCAAGTTCAGTTAATTCAATAATTTTGCCACAAATACACCAATTTTGTCATATTTTGGAACCCTGTTTTCGGTAGAAGTTCACACAAATAACTTTTGAATAACTGGTAGTTTTTAAGGCAACTTTTACTTACATCCCAAATGGCATATTGTCGTTCACTCATGCGAGAGAATCCTGTTGTGAACAGGTTGTCAGTCTTGCTACAGAAAGCAATTTGTTGTGGCTTGCTTCCCTCATGGCCCTCACACTTCTAAAAAATAAAGCCCTTGTGAGAATGCTGAATTACATATACATGATTTGTACATATTTCATTACTAACATTGGAGTTAACAGAAAGCCAGAATGGAGTGAAATATGTCATGGAGCAGACCCTGTAAAAAATGAGTATTTGGTCAAGTAAAGATATCTTTAGTAACGACTAATACAAAAATATCCCAAAATATGTACAAAATATGTAAAAAAAAAATGTAAGAGGAGGAGGTAGAAAAAAAAAAAAAAAAACCTGTATAAGAAATATAAGGAAAAGAGACAAAAAAAAAAAAAAAATATATATATATATATATATATACAAAATATTTAATCATGAATTATTTGACTTTTGTTTGGATACAAAAACTAAGAATCACTCAAAATAAAATAAAAAAATCAACCTGGCAATTCTAAAACTTGATCATTAGGTTAAAAACAAACAAAATGGACCAATTGTTTATGTCTCATAACTAACCTTAACGACATCCCCAGATCGTGGATCAAGTATTCTTAGCTTTTTGTCTTTACAAGTAGTGGCAATTTTACTGCCGTCATGATTCCATGCTACACAAAAAATAGTGTCTGGATGGCAATCAATCTCTGTCACAATTTCACCAGATTCCAGATTCCAGACACAAATCAAATTGTCGTGGCTGGCGCTTAACAAGATGTTCTCTGCAGTTGGGTGCCACCTGACTATGCCAACTCTACGCTGGTGGTGGGAGAGGGTAACAAGTGGGGTCGTTAGGTCATGGGCTAGACCAGTGTCAGGAATTTCCCAAAGCATAACCTTCATATCTTCAGAACTGGAGGCAATCATGTTGTCATTGAAAGGATTCCATGCTAAATCCAAGACATCTCCTTGGTGACCAGCAACACGGGGACTGTTAAGTTCAACACGACCAGTCTATACCACAATAAATAACCAACAGAATAGTGTCAATTAGGTACACCCAAGTCAATCATAGGTGTGCATGCTCCACTTATTCTGACTTATTCTGACACAGAGCCCTGTGTCATGTCATGTCATTTGGTCAAGTCAAATTATGCAGGTAATTCTTTCACATATTTTCAAAGCATTAGAAATAGGGAAATTTATTATTTTAACTTTATTTTTATGATTTGTGTTATCGACACATTGAAGTGGTTGCAATATAAACATGATTTTCAACCTTTGTGATTTGTCTGCCATGTTGGTGTCCCTCAATGGGACACCAACAGACCTATACATTTTAAATAAATTATTATCATAATCAATCACTTGTATCTTCGTATCTAAAACTTCTTTAAACTAGAACTTTGGCTTAGATATATCAGGGTTCGTGCCGAGGTAACCACTTAAAATTCAAGGACTATTCAAGAAGTATACAAGGACCCAAAAATGAATTTTCAAGGAGTATGTTCAGCTAACAATGCCAAGGTTTTGCACGGTGGTTGCACATGGCCGACCTTCAGATTTTCTGATCTTTCTGACTAGATCTATTTCAGAACCATGCAAGTAATGATCAAAGCAAAAATTCACGGAGTTTTTAAGGAGTTTCACTAATATCGTAAAATTCAAGAGCTTTTCAAGTGCCCTTAAAAACGTGAACTAAATTCAAGGAGTTTTCAGGAGTCTAAGGAGTAGCATGAACCCTGTATATAGTCTTGGTGGCTCTTTCGGTCTATGGAAGTTTTCTTTTATACAAGTCCTGGAAAAATTTTTTACTGCAATAATTTTCTTAAACATGCAAACTCTGTCTCTCTTTTGTCAGAAAAATCCATGCATCAGGGATTTTGGAGTCTTCTTAAAATTTGAACGAAATAATGGTACTAAAAGTGATTCCTATTGATTAGATAGACAATATGATCATTCCTCAATGCTTTTCCTGGAGATTATGGAAATGTTATTCATTAGGAAAAAAAAATTTTGTATGGGAATGTGTAACAATCCTGAAACTTTACGATACTCAAAAATACCAACTACTTATTCTTACATTGTCTATAATTTATTACTTTGAGTGTTGTTTGAAGTTTATGTAGGGTTTGCGTATTCGTACGTGAAATAAACAAATACATTTAAAAATAATTAAATTGTTATATGGGAATGTGTAACGATCCTGAAACTTTACAATACTCAAATATATCAACTACTTATTCTTACATTATCTATAATTTACTACTTTGAATGTTGTTTGAAGTTTATGTAGGGTTTGTGTATTCGTACTTGAACTAAACAAATACATTTAAAAATAATTATCCTTAAAAAAAGTGAAATATGACACCTTAGTTTATCGTTGAATTTTACAGCTCACAGAAAACTACATTTTATACGGACAATGACATTATTACCTACATTAATAATGGGTGGGACTGAATAATTTAAATTAATTTAAGTACAGTACAAGGAAAATTCCATCACTTATTAAACAATAACTACAACTGTAACGTCTGAAATCACGGAAATCAAAGTTTTGGAGCCAAAATTATTTCTCCACCAAGAAAATATTTGTTTGACATTGATAGCCATCGGATTTTTCGTTTTTATTTAAAAAAACACATTTCACAATCTAGGTATTAGAATATAGGAATTTCTCTTGATAAACATGGATCTTGAAAAAAATATATCGTTACTTCGGTGGAATATTTTGTAATATTCTGTCCAGATCTGTCGGTCTGACTTGGACTTGAATCTAGTAGAATTATGGAAGCTAATAAACAAAGTTAATTCTGAAATACAGAAGTCAAGTTTACTCGTTGGATGTCATAATAAACAGATTGAAATCACAATTACTGACAGATGGCTATCACAGGAAATCTCTTTTCAAAGAAAATGTTCTTGAAGTGAAAACGAAATTTTGTCTGAAATACTTATTTCATGTAAAGAAAGAAAGAATTTCGAGAATCAATGGGCAAAAGTGTTAAGAATCAAAGCTTTAATGAGATAAAAAGAGATAATTGAGCAATTTGACTTCTTTTGATGGTCTTATGGACGCGATCAATAGGTAAATAAGTGTGCAACAACTTGAATCCCAGAGATCTCTTTATATGGTCATGTATTTTACCTAGGCGTTTCATCCAACACGTTCATGTCTTCACGGAAGTTTAACTTCAAGAGAATAAAGATAAACCTCATAAAATACTTATTCCAGGTCTTTAAGGAATCTTCGAATCAGTACTATCTGATTAAAGAACGTGGACAGATTTTCTGGGTTTCCCTTGATTAAATATTTGTAGAAGAGTCTAGTTGGAGGCCATATGACCTGTTTAATACATTGACTCCCACATTTTAGTCATACCAAAGTCTTACCTTGCTCAAAGGAAGCACTAGAAAAGCTCCACCGCCAGCAGATGCAAGGCACACTGCTACAAACTTAGGGTTGACAGCACAAAAAGGAGCTTCCCAGGAGTTTTTTGAGACTTTGATGTCTTCAAATGTTTCCTCCTTTCGCGGGTCTTTGCCGAAAACATGGCGGAAAAGTGACTTTCGTACCACTCTAGACATCTCTGAAGCAATAAGTTGGGTATTAAATTGTACTCAAAGGTTGGAACTTCTTATCGAAGTGGTGTAAAGAGTCTTAGATGAGTGTCGGGTGGAGAAAAGGCTCAGTTATTTTCAGTCTTTTCCAACGAACCGGCTCAGCTCTGTTTGAACATGAAGAAGGAAGAGGAGGAGGAGTCAAGGCAGAGAGGGGAATGAGAACGAACCACACAGGAACCCCACCCTTGAGGAAGGAAGGAAGCTTTTATTGCATTTTACTAATACAATAAGTACGAGTCTTTCGTCATAAGAATTATTATTTTGTAAACATTTTTTTCGCGTACCCTATGAAGCAACTAAATTGCCACTACTTAGGTTCCCTTTTTGAATAAAAGTTTTAACTTGAAATTAGGACAGCAAGATTTCACTTTTGGGAGAAAGAGCAAAATTTCATATTCTTTTCGTTCGTTTGTTCTTTTGCAAAAATAAATTAAAACCTATGTATTATAGCCTGCGTTCCATCCGGCCTTTTTTTTCATAGTCTCTATCATATACAGTTTATCAAACACCACAGGAACCCCACAAAAAGTGATCGTGAAGTCTTTCGGCTTGTTTTGGGCTTCCTGTGTCATGTTGAACAAAATGGCGGACAAGTCGTACTGACAGCAAGAAAGTTAAAACGTCGAACTGCATTACCTTCTACAGCGTATTTATAACATTTTGTGACAAAATAACAGTACTAGGATGAATTCAGATGATTTTAAGGTAAGGTTTTCATATGACAGGACAATAGAAAGTGTGGTTTCGTACTTATTTTAAAAGCTTGTAAAGTAAAAGTTTTTTACCACATGCTGGAACGAAAGGTTCGCCTACGTACTGCATAAAAGCAATCAGTTGATTAGACATAAAACCTTTGAGTTGTTTCATTTCTAACCACTCCACTACGCATACCAACATATATATTTCAGCAGCAGAGAATTGCCTTTATTTGGGCTGCCTGTGAATGATGCAAATTTCCCCAAATTATTAATGGTCATGATGGCGTAAAATGGTAAAAAAAAAACAACATCGCGCTGTATTTTGAGACTATTACTTCAAATAACTATGTATAAACATCTTAAATACTACAATAACAACGAACATATAAAGTTATATGCTGTTAAAAAAAGTTTAAGAGTCCTATTGAATTAAATGTTGGCTATTAAAATAACAATCTCTCCCAATGTGGGATGTGTTGCTGATACCTTTTGTGACATAAGCCATTGCTATTCATTTGCCAACCAGAGATTGGTTGGCTGGTGACACAAACACCTCCCGTTTAGCTCAGTAATGGTAAGAGCATCTGCCTGTTGAGCAGGAGGTCTTGATTCAAGCCTCAGCCAGACCAACACTCAAGGTCTTAATATAACTGAGGTGAAAGGGCTACTATATCTGCAAATGGTTAGACCTTCACATGGCTCAGATGACCATGTAAATGGTGGTCCACTCCCTAATTAACTAGAGATATTAAAAGAGGACCACAGGTTTATCGGTAAATAGACCCCTTGCATGTGATGTCAAAGCAGCTCAATCTGGGGAACAAAACAAAAGAATTCCAAACTTCTGAGAATTGGAATTGGAACCTTTTGTTTTGTCCCCCAGGTTCAGCTGCATTCCAAAGTGTTGCAAGGGGTCTATACTGTCAAGTGTCATCTTCTATAAACAAAGTTCATTCATCCATCCATCCACCCACCCATCCATCCATCCATCCATCCATCCATCCATCCATCCATCCATCCATCCATCCATCCATTCTTCCATCCATCCATTCATTCATTTATTTAAAGCAACTTGTGACAAACTTTTGTAAAAATAGTTGACATATTAACATCACAATGTTTTTGCTAGTAAACATGAAGTATTACTATTTTTTGTATGGATGTTTTCTGGAATTGAAGAGTTAAAAGGAGTTAATCAACATGAATCATTATTATCATTTGCAATTACCAGAGAAAAACCAGTATTGCCCTCCAAAAGTCTTCACTAAGTCAAAGATGTGAGGAAGTCCAAAAAATAATTGATGACTATTCCACTAAGGTGCGTGAAAATTGTGTCATTTGAAAGGCTTAAAAGGACCACTACTCATTCCTTTTAGTTATTTTATGAAAATTTTGATGAATATTTCTGGCATCCAATTCTGATGCATATACAGTAGCTGAGTCCTGTCATCTCAAAACCTAGATATCTCAAACTTCACATTATCTCAAAAATGAGGCTGTGTCCTGTGAACTTGCAATATCATGAACCTCCATTATTACATGTATTTCAATCCTTTTACCTTGTTCCCAGGAGGTTAAAGTGTATGGGACCTCTCTGTATTTATCCTTGAAGTTGTTATGTAATATATACAAAATGAGTGGACAATCTGCATGGGCATTCACAAACGAACCTTATGAAAATGAGAGGAAGGCGAGTTATCATAAAGCCCATATAGATCGGCCATGTATATTAAAGGTCTAGGTTAGTTCTTTTGTTTCCTAATAAAATTTTCCAGATAAGAGTGAATCTAGCAGAGAAAATTCAAGTTAAAATTTATGCAAATTGAGACGATTCTGTATGAACATTTACAAACTCCTCTAAGGTCATGATTTCTATTGTGTTTTCCTCATGAATTATTGATGAGTTTGATAAAGGTGTTTATAAATGCCTTATATAAATCAGTTAATTACATTTTTTATGTGGAATATTTTTTGTCTATTTTAATTTATTTTTAAATCAACAGGAGCTACATGGATTTTTCCCAGAGCTTCTTGGAAGTATATTTGGTTATAGCAACAATAATAATGACTGGGGACTTAGAAAATTATCCCAGCGATCTGGAGCATTTGAACAACTATCAAAATTCCTGGGGCCATCTGGAGCGATATTCAAGTTGATTGACAAACTTCAAGTTGATGGATACTTAAAATATGAATTCTTCATCAAATGTCTTCCAGTAAGTATTTGTTCATTTATTCACCCATTTGTTCTTTCATTCATCCATTTGTTCATTCGGTACATTGACTTCAAAAGTCGTAAAAACCTTGACGTTTTCTATGATTTGCAGAAAAAGGGGTAATTTGCAAAACATTTGACACACACACACACACACATATATATGATATAAAAATTATATTTTGCCACTCAAAATACTATATTAATATTAAAGTAGTGAGATCCATCTGTTGTAATCACTAGTAAATATTGTTTTTTTATCGCTTTTTACAGATGCCATCCCAAAACTCATTAGCAGAGGGGAATATCCCAGTTCTTTACCACAACAAAATCCACATTTCCAATACTGCCAGTTCTAACTCTTCGAGAGTAGTACTTCTTGGTATCCTTTTGAATAATATGCATTGATTGAAAATTGTTGCTATACCAATGATTAGATTTTACTTATGTTTATTAGCAGTAATGTCATTCAACTTTTGGGTTAAACAGGGTCTTTAGTTTATTTCAATTGTTGATTGTCATTTCTTAACCCATTGCTAGATGCTTTTGAGTACTTCATGTTTCATTTTGCTTACTATCTTGTATATCAACAGAACATTAGCAGTGTAAGTAATCAGGAATAAATATTCCAATGTCATAATGGTATCACATGATAGGACTCTAGTAAATATTGACACCCCCAAGTCAGTGTCAGTATGGAGTCAGTATAGAGTCAGTAGAGTATGGGTAGTGTTTTTCAGCAGGCTGTTGGTTAATGTGGTTGGTAGTATTTTTGGTAGGAAGTCAATAAGCATGTTAATGGCATGGTTATAGTCGATACCCTTCAAACACAGATTTAGGGGTCATATTCTCTACTATATATACCATATCTTGTGAAGGCCATAAGTGAGGGCCATGAGTTAGATATGAGGGCCATAAGTTAGATTTGTGAGGGCTGTAAGTTAGATAACCCACTGGGTTAATACGTCACCCTCTTTAAATAAAGTTTATTGATTGATTGATTGATTGATTGATATCTGCTTTAATAAATAATAATAATAAATAAATAGGATTTAGCAGTGGTATTTCCACAGAGTGGCTCTTCATCCACTGTAATTCCATTTGGAATTTAGAAGTTGATTTTTGCATAGGAAAGGATACTAGGGAACCCGTAAAACCCTTGTAGCACAGGAGAGAGCCAACAAACAACTCTACTCACATACCACACTGAGCCCAGTGGGACTGTAACCCGGGTCGCATTGATGAGAGGCGAGTCATGCATCCTAACAAAAAATCTCCTTTTTGATTGTATTAGTTTGAATTGATTTCTTTTAGACATCTCAAGATTCAAATGGGACAACTGAAGTCCAGACATTATACTTGGCCATCCTTGAAAGCTATCTTACTCATTTTTTGTCTCCTGCGACATCAATCCAACCTAACACCTCAACATCATCAAGTCTGTCTGGCAGAAATCAAGCACCTTGGTTAGTATATGCAGTATTACTTGAGTTAATACTGACTTTGCGGACATTAGTCTCTCTCTTATTCACTTGTCGTATGTGACACAGGAATATAATCCCAACTAGTAACCACTGGTCATTATCTATTTTATTATGTGTTCATTTGTGGTAGGTACAGTACAGGGAGCTTTCACAGGTTGCCACAGAACCAGGCACAGTTTAGCGGTCTTATCCGAGCATCACCGTCAGGACATATTCCTCCAGTCCAAGGTCACAGTACATATGACCATAGCACCGGAGAGATATGGAAGTCTGAAACTTTTTTACAGGTAAAGCACTGCAGGAAGGATAAATTAAGGATCTCATCACTGGTGGGGATATGGTGGTGTTAACTTGTACTTACTAGCTATAATTCAAAATGTCTGGGGTTTTGGCAACTTTCATCTGTTATTGGCTAGTATTTTTTGTAAATGGTCAAAGCCAAAAAACAGGTCTGGGGCTGTGTTGACCTCATAATTATGACAATCGATGTAATAAAGTATTGGTAAGGTGTGTGTAGTGTTGGTTGGGAAGAGGTGCTATGGGTAAGTGATGGAGTGTAAGAAGGGTTTGCATGGGATGTCATTAGCATAGTGGTGTTGATAATGAGTGTAACAGCTGTTGCTGGTGTGTTCGTTGGATGTGGGGAAGATGCCAGTCAGGTGTGGTTGCTGCTGCTGGGGTCTGTATTTGTGTGTAGTTTATTGGTGAGTTTTCAAATAAAGTGTTTTAAGAAGTTTTTCTGGTATTTTTTGTCAACTGCGTCCTTTGCATGTTGCAGATCCTTATTGAGTTTTGGCTCAACCAGAATACCATGGATTCTGTAACAAGTAATGTTCTTTCACATGGACAGGTACTACTAAATATTATTATTTCAAAACCTTGTTTTCTGTGTTTGTCATTGTAATGCTTCCTATGCTTCCCCAACTAATTTGATATTGATATGACTTATGTTTTACGTTTTTAGGTTTATTTCATGCCAAGTGTTGATTTAGTGCAGGCTGTTAGAATGTTAATCAAGCAGGTTCACTTGTTTGTGTATGACAGTGGAATAGAAGCCTTAAATCAATCTGCTCTCAGTCCTATTGAAGAACTAAAGAGGTAAAAAATATTGCATATTCCTAGACATGAAGCACTGCCTAGCGCAGGGGCAATTGCCCCCTTTACTTTCGGCACCAAAAATAATTCATGCGGGATTCCTATGGATTTGGTGGTTAAATGGTACATTGTACCTTCTATATGTAACCGGCGGCAAGGCGCTCAGCTATGAATCAGATTGCAAGTGGTTTTGACAAAAGAATTTATTGAAAAATTCACACAACTTTACAATACATGAAAAAAAAAACGGGAACGAGATTACAGGATATCTCTAATGAAAACAAGAAAAATATTTACAATGAGATAAAATAAATTTGTAGCTTATCTAAATAGCTAAAAGTTATGAATAAAATACAGTTTTGCTAGATATAAATAGAAACGGAAATACGTAAATTACGTACGGAAATTATTTCTTGCTTACGCATTTTCCACGCAAACAGTTAACTAAAGAATTACATTCCTATGTGTACACGAGGCATTCCTAATTAAAAATATAGATTTATGTCTAAATAATTACTGTCCAAAATAGTGTCTTTTGACTCTGTCACATATAGTGTTGCAGTAGTTTACCCACCTCTCATGTTTGATTCCCAGTCTTAGCATCATGTGTGAGTAGTGTTTGTTGGTTCACTTCCTTGGCTCAAGTTTTTTTCCAGTCCATGGTTTTCCTCCCTCTGCAAAACCCAGCAAGCTACATTCTAATTCAATAAATCTGTTAATTAGCCATACCCTGACTTTGATCAGCCAATAGAATTTGAAGGTTTTGAATTTGAAGTAAAATGTTTTCTATTTCTTTGAAGGAATGTCATTCAACAGATGTTACAGAAGAAGCTGTATTGCTTCATTAGACACGGTTTTGCTCACTGGCCTCTAGATCCATCCTTTCGAGTGGTAAGTTAAATCAACCATCATACATTCTTCTTCTAACCAACATCTTTCATACTATAAATTTTTCTAACAAATAAGACTATTTTTATTGTCATTTCTATCATTGCAAGTAAAGGTCACCACTGTTCTCACATCAATGCACAGGCAGGGTTAACTTTCAAGATAACGCAGGGAACTGTGAAAAGGCTATTATATTTGAAGATTTTACAAGATTTTGACAGAAATGACTTATCTTTATTTATTTATTTATTTTTGTATTTATTTCTATACTTTTTTTTAGATTGTAGAGACATGGCTAAGTTTTATTCAGCCCTGGCGATATGCCAAGAATCCTCAGGCACTCAAGACTGATTCTACTAATGTATTTAGCCAAGAATGGTGAGTTATTTAGTGACCAATAGAATAACATGGTGGATGGAAAGCCTCACAGGTTTTGCAACCCACTTGAAAAAGGCTACCAATAGATCAAATTAGAGTTTAGAAGTTGATTTTTGCAGAGGGAGGAAAAACCAGAGAAAAACCTTCGAAGCACAGGAGAGAACCAACAAGCAATCGAACCCAGGTCACCTTGGTGAGAGGCAATATTACACTCACCACTACACCACCTTTGCTTTCCTAAATGGTCAATTGAACCTGTCAAAGAAGTATGGCAAATATGGGTGCATATGCCAATCAATTTAGATTGATAAACTACATAAATTAAACCTAAGTGTGGAACAGAAAGCGTTAAAGTTTGTTTCAATCTTTTTTCTAACTGCAGGACTTCTTTTGTACAAGAAAACTTCCTATTTTATACTGAGGTTTTACAGGAGTTTGTCCTGCGAGGGTTAAAACTGGATCTTTATTCTCACAAAGATGTTTTCATTCTGGTTAGGGTTACCAAGGTAGCACAACAATCCAATGCCTTAAATATTACCAAAACTTGAGAAGCTAAAGCCTCCCTCTTTTCAGAGTCCCTTCATGCATATCCCTTCCTTCTTGGTCTCTCTTTTCTTCCAGATCTCTCCCCCCCCTCCCCCACCACTCCAAATAACTGCTGCTCAGTCACCAGTCATGATGATGATGTTAATAATGAACATATTTAATAGTGAATGAGCAGACATAGCTTGTTTCTTGCTCAATGTTACTGGTCAAAATGACTGGCAAAGCAAAAATGTGACTGGACAAGTTCCAATTCTGGCTGGGCGTTTTCATTAACCAACTGTTATTTTAACAACTGCTATGTTGACATGTGTGTTTTCTTGTACCATTGAAGGTTTTTGCTCAAGAGGGACTTGCAGATGTCATTCAGGAAGGTATGTAAAAAATGACATTTATGGATAGCTAGTAGAATACAGACAACAATGAAACTTAGGAAGACAATGTATCCCCTTCTGGGCTTGCTGTGGAAGTTGTTCCTTTCAGTCGCTCTCAGCCAAACTAATATAGACGCTGGTAGGCAACCAATAAAGAATGCAGAAGAGATCGTGTTATTGGTGCCTTGCCCCACTTCCACAATGACACAACCTGTTGTTTAGGCCATGCTGTTATCTGGAACGAATCAGCTTGTCCAGGAAATGGTCTGGTTAACTGAGGTTCTCTTGCAATGGTATTATGTAGTTTGATGATATAGTAATTATAAATTTAATCTCTTATGTATATACCTGTATTGCTGTTTCCCGTTATTCCTATATTTGCCTTTGATTATTTGTGGTTTCAATTTCATATCTATATATTATGTAGTTTGAAAATCTTGTAATGATTAATTTAACTTTTTTGTTTTGGGCCAAATCGTAAACCAATTAATTAATATTTTGAACTGAATTTGTCTACCCACATGAAATAAGTTTTGCATGTATGTATATGACATAGACTATGAAGTGTGACTACTCTGCTACTTCTTATGTATCCCAATACATTTCAAAGGGGTGTCTCTCCTTATATGATTGTGTACATGTATCATATTTATCTCAATCATTCAACCATTCCATTTCTGTTTCTTTAGTTGAAAAGCTACTTGTGCAACCATCTGTGAATGCTAAAGGACCTCTGAGAGGGTCCCCTTCTAGTATGGGTGTGTCATTAGGGTCCTCCTTGAGATCTAACATGATGGACTTGGAAGGACCTTCCTTCTCCTATGTGCCAATCTTTCAGGAACCCGGAAGTGAAAAGGTAATCTTTCACCTTGTTCTTAGAAATTGAAAATTACCCTGAACATTTGCATTATGTAGTCATCTTCTACCACTACCAGACTTCCTGAAAAATGACGCTACAAGGCTCGGTCAGGATACGGAATTCCCGACCTACGCCAATCACAGTGCGCGAAATTCCACCTCTACATGGGGCGAAATGCATGAACATCCTTCTATTTTATCGAACCCTGAAACAACCTCTGTTCTGATCAAAGTCAGGGCATGGCTAACTCACAGATCGAAATTTAGCGTGTTAGGTTTGGCAGAGGAAGGAAAAACGGAGAATTCGGAGAAACAAGGGAAAAATCCAATTATTTCTTACATGCAATACCGGTTCCATGAATTGAACCTGAGACCCCCGGCAGAGGTGAGAGCACTAACGAAGCCACTGTTGATTACCAGAACGGCACGGAGACAACACGTGGTGATTTCTATTGTCTTGTGATCATTGAAATTGTTGGGTTACCAAATGGGGTGGGCACGTGTTTGCCCCACAATCCATGCCATTACCAGCGTATTGGTCAACCATAACTAGCGTATTGATCAACAACTGGGTATATTAATGAACGTTTTTGCGCGCAGCTAACAATTATTTTTTCCCCTATCAGCTCGAACGTCTTCGTTTCAACATCTCCAGTGCGTTGGCCAATATTCGTAACAAGCATCCGGGCATGGCTGGACAGACCACACAGGCAGCCCAAGGCCCTATGGCGTGGTTCAAGAGCCTGTTATCAGGAGAGTTTTTTGACGAAGATTACAGCTCGAAGCGGGACACGGATAAGGTCGCGTTATACCTCGAACAGTCATATGAGAGCCTCGCCAGTATTGTTAAGGTATTAAGACATGGTTAGAAATCAGTACATATATTTATACCTTGTGAAAAAATGCCTCCGTTGTGATCGGCACCCCTCTCCTTAGACTTCCACCGCCCTTTGTATATCTCGTCACTCGCCAAATACTCGCTTCGCTTATTAAAGAACTGCTCGGCATACAAGAGAGGTCGACTTGGGGCAAGTCTACCCTCTCCCCAACTTGCTGGAAATTCCAAGTAGGTCACGGTTGCGTGACTTCTTTTACCACACTAATGCTGACCAATGCAAGCATCTTTACCCATGACACTTGAGAAGATCCCAAGGCATTTTGGAGAACGTTATGCACAAATCGAAAAGGTCTATTAGGACATTGCTTTGATTGCGTGACGTCGCGATTGCGTGACATCGCGATTGCATGACTAAGGCAGTGATATTACAAGTTTGACACTATTGTTCTTTGCAGGTCAGTAGTGACGTGACCGATTCAGGTGATCAAACAATCCCGCGGGCCACCCCCAGTGGAGCGAGAGACAGGACTCTTCCTAGTTTATCATCAAGTACTAGCTCTCAGGGATCTATACCAGAGTGTATTCAAAATGAGCGAGGGCAGTTGATTGTTACGCACAGAGGAAGATTCCAGGTATGTTATGTCTCTTTCGGGCCTCCGTCTGCTATTTTCTCTTTTCGACTTCTACTTCTCCCTACCTCTGTCCTTCTCCTTTCCTTCTCTTCCTCCCTCCCTCCCTCCCTCCTTTCCTTGCTCCATCCTTTCTTTCCCCTTCCTATCATTCGTTCATTCTTTCGTTCGCTTGTGATAAGATTCATCTCATGCTCACTTTCATGCTCACTCATTCATCCGCTCGTTCGTTCGTTCGTTCTTTCATTTATTTATTCTTTCATTCATTCATTCTTTCTTTCAACACGTTTGTTTGCTTTCTTGCTCTTTTTTCCTGTATTATCTCAACAAGGTTCTGCCTTTTCCCAACAGATGATAAATGGTTTGCGTCGATTTGAAGTACAATACACTGGCGACCCTGAGCTACAGCCAATAAGGAGCTACGAAAATCCAACTCTTGTCAGACTTCTTTATCGATTTTCTACCTATCTCAACTCCAAGGTAAAATGTCCAATGGAATATTCCTCGTATTTGATGGCATGACAACTACAGGATATTCATTGTGTTCCTGTGGTATTGCAAACTTCTTTTCGTACTTCCTTTCTATCAACCGACCAATCTACCCATATACCCAACCTTATTTGCTCATCTACCTACCCAACTACCTACCTATCCACCTACCTACCCAACTACCTACCTATCCACCTACCTACCTATCAACCTACCTACCCACCTACCTGCCTACATACATACCTTACCTACCTACCCATCTATCTACCCACCTTCCTACCCGACTTCCCTCTCTTCATAATCTTTTTTATTCCTTCCTTTGTTCCTTATATTCATCCATCAATCTTTTTTCCTCTCTTTACCTTAACCCTATCGGTCCTACAATCTCTACTTTTCCTATTTATTAGATTGGTGACCACCTCCATCAAACGTACAATAATACAGGATACCTGAGCACCATAGCATGTACACTGTCCCCATGTCTCAAGACCCCCTCACATAACGGCCCAGGCACTTCACCGGTATCAAATGCCCAGACCTGTCACGCGGTTCGGGATCCTCGGATAAGTTTACGTTTTCTCGCATCGTACAAGACAATGTTCTATCTCATCATGCTGTATCTACTGTGCAAGGTTTTCTCGCTCAAATCATTGACTATACTAGCTTTGTTTATCCTTGTCCTGTTCTTCTCTTTTATGGGACATGTCTGTCCGAAGCACTGTGATAGTGATACTCTGCAAAAGAAACTGTTCTGAAGTGACTGGACGTTATCACCCTGGAACATTCTGCAAACTGAAAGTCCTTTAGGAGATCGTTTTTCTATAGAACTAATGCTAGAGCGGAAACAGCAAATAAAACGTGCAAATCAAAATCACGAGATTTCATGGCTGGATATTTCAGAAGGTTATTATGAATTCGGCTCTACAAAGGTAAAGGAGATCAGACTCCTTTACCTCCTCACCTCTTTCATCAACTCCGCATATGGTCTTTGACTTTTACGCGGTAGAATGTATTGCATGACACGATAGTCACGTGATTAAAATAATATGACAGGCTTGTGGGCGCTGTATCTAAAGCTAACATATCATTTCACTTAGTATTATGGCTTTCTTTAATTGCATTAACTAGGGATGTTAATCAAAGAGAAAAAACACTATATACGCTTCATGTCCGTAGACTAACCGTCAAGTTAAAATGATCGTCATGCTGGTCCCTGATACTTTACGCTTTTATAAGAGATACTTCGTGTAAAATTATATAAAATGACAATATTGGGCTTCCTTTGGTAGCATGCTACAAAGGGCTTGAGTCGAGCGATGATTAATATAAAACAGAAGAGATCATGGGTAATAATATCATTACATGTAATACTTTCAGATTGCATTCTGTATTGATCCTAGCTGTGTCTTTAGTGTTTTGTTCCGTATTACTATCCACAATGGCACAAGCTGACCTCATCAAGGCTTCTACCAACAAGTTTTCGTTGCACTTGCATCAAGTTCTTCGAGGACAAGCAACTTTTGATGCAGAACAGAATCTGTTTTATTCTCCTTCGAGTATTTTGGTTGCACTGGCCATGACACACCTTGGAGCTCGTGGAAACACAGCCAAGCAAATGAGCAGCTCATTCCACCTCGATGAGATCCCGGAAAAACAACTGAATGCAGAATTTCAGAAGTTTCTTCAAAAGTTAAACCAGAGCAACGCGAAAGGCAACGAAATAGCAATGGCGAACCGATTGTTTGTTCAGATGGGCTTCGAAGTTTCCAAGCAGTTTCAAGAAGATAGTGAAAAGTTCTTCAACGCGGAGGCGGCTTTGGTTGATTATCAGAAGAACAGCGAAGGAGCAAGACAAGAAGTGAACCAATGGGTAGAACAAAAGACGAAAAATAAAATAAAGGATCTGATTCCTGAAGGGATGTTTGGTCCAGACACACGTCTCACACTTGTCAATGCTATTTACTTCAAGGGATCTTGGATGTCAAAGTTTGATTCAAATAATACCCAAACAGGTCCATTCCAGCTGACTCCATCCAAAACGGTTCAAGTTCCCATGATGTATAAGTCCGATAAGTTTAAATACTTCGAGAACGAGGGCCTTAAGTGCAAGATGTTAGAGCTGCCTTATTCAGATGAGAAGATATCCATGATCATTCTTCTCCCTGATGAAGTTGATGGTCTGAGCAAGCTAGAAGACTCTCTCAACTATAGCAAACTGGATGAAGCCATTGGTCATCTGAAGATGGCTCCCAAGGAAGAAGTTGAAGTCACCTTACCTAAGTTCAAACTGAGTGAAAAGTTTTCCCTGAAGGAGGTGTTGAGTAAGATGGGAGCAAGTGACCTATTCAATGCAGCCAAGGCAGACCTGACTGGGATAAATAAAGATGGACAGCTGTATGTTTCTGAGGTTGTACACAAAGCTTTTGTAGATGTGAACGAAGAGGGAACAGAGGCTGCTGCTGCAACTGCTGTCGGAGTTGCTTTAATGTGTATGCCGATGAATCCCATATTTTTTGCCAACCATCCTTTCCTATTTCTCATTCGCCACAATGAAAGTGGTGCGATTCTATTCATAGGTCGCTTGGCTAACCCAAAGTGAGCAAAGCCATGTGAACTAAGTTGTGTGCCCTGGTAAGCACATAAATCTGGAGCTTTCTTATCAAGTAGGGTGAAAATAGAATTATAATATTGCTGAAAAAGAATTCATACGCAAAGAGCTTTTAAAGCCAATATCAAAATATAATTTAGAAATATATTGAGCTTTGTAAAAGAATTTTCTGTAAAAAAAAATTGTGATAATATAATGACTTCAATTTTGTTATGAAGTTTTAAAAAAAAATTAGTTATTAGATTAGGATCCTTAAGGGCCACTGTTCATCGACGTTGGTAACCAAAACTCAGCAAAGGAATTTAACATATTAAATATTGATTAATTGAGGATTGGAGAGTGATGATGCAGTGCAGGTTTTTAAAGTAAAGGTTTGAGTCTGTAATTTTTTTCATGCATTTGTTGTATTTCAATCTTGATTTGGTTTTTTAGAGTGGGATCCCTGAGTTTTATGACAAAAGACATTTGTGAGCAAGGGGGTAGAGTACAAACACTATAAGTGTGTAACATAAATACCACTAAATACTGATGAATTATGCTAATCGTATTGTTTTCTATTGTTTAATTAGCACTATTTACCACTAAATAGTGCAAAGTGTTGCACACTTTTAGTGTTTGTACTCTACCTTGACTGAAACATATTCAAGATAATTCGATACAAATTGTCTGGGCTAACTCTTTACAACAGAGAATCCGAAACTGGAGTATCTTATTGCATTTATTTACACAAATATTCATAGTAAGTTACACAAATTTCATTTCAAATTTAATTAATTTGCTATATTCACACTAGCTATGTTATAAATCGTAAATAAATTGTACTTTTCTTTCTAAACTATTACTACATGGTAAGCAAAAGTTTTTACATAAATTTGACCTAACAACTATAATACACAACATTTTCACAGCTGAATTTCATTGAAAGAAGGTCTAGACTTCCCTTAATATCCACACTATGGAAATTTGAAATACTCATGATTTTAAAATTAATTTTGATTTAATTTCCATGCACGCTATGAGCTTAAACTGGATTAGATGACTTGAAAAATCGATAATTTTATTGACATAACACAAAAAAGTGATAATTGCCGCAGTAATTGGTTTATTCATCTTGAGCAACTTTAATAATGACCTAAAGGTCAGGTTATTCACGCCCATTTTCTTATAAGCATTATATTTTCCCCTCTTGTTGCACGATTCTCTTACTTTCATAAAAAATATGCAACGCAGGATAAAAAGTAGTCTAATTCATTTGTGTAAGTGTTGATTGATATGTTGAGAAATATATCTTTGTTTTTACTATATATTGTAATTTGTTCATAAAACTGGAACAAAAATGAAAGAGTAAACAACACCTGCTCACATTGCTGGGTTTCATAACGAGTGGGAGGACTGTGTGGCCCAGACAACTGTTGACTAGGCTGAGAAATATGAATTATTTTATATATGCAGTTGTACAACACCATTGAGCTTGATACCAGTAAATGCAGCTAGATTTTGGATGTGATTTTGACTAAATGAACAGAAAATCATTAGGAAATGGAGAGATTGATGGCATGGTTGTTGCGATTGTCCAGTTTTGATCCAGGTCTCCCATGATATGAAACTCGGCAATAACCTTGTAACATCATTAACACAGGGATATTAATTATTCAAGCTTTGAAAACCTTGACAATCCTAGATACGTTTTGTCTACAAATAGGGCATTCTGCTACCTGTTTACTACACTGTAAACAAGTTACCATGTGCCCACATTCTAACAGTACACAATCTATTGCTCTGTCCATGCACACTTTACAAATGTCTTCAGAGTCTTCATCATTATCACCAACTATGGGAGAGAGAAAATGAAACAGATTTAGTCACTTTACCCCAACCTATGGAACCCATGGGTAAAATTCTGTCCTTCATTTTAAGGAACGACCATAAGAATTTTACCATTGAGTTCCAGAGGATGCCTCTTTACCCATCTTACAATATTGCTTTCAGTTCTGCTAAAGTAAGTTTTCATGTCTAACAAATGCAAGGCATCTCCTCAATCTATACCACAGGCTAGTTTCCTTAAAAAGTTTGTCTTTTCTAAACTTGTCATAAGAAACCTCTTTGGTTGGCATCCCAAAAGGTGACGTCATTATTAAAGTTGTTGACAGGGTGTTGTCCAGAAGACTCCTGCAAGGTTTATACCGGTATTATACTAAAACACCTTGCAGGCAGGCAAGGCAAAGTACTTTTATTGCATTGATATATATACACGCTGGGAGCTGTTTTAGAGAACAAGAGATGCAAGCTTAGGAACAAGAAGTGTTTCTTTTTTTTTTCTTTTTTTGAGTGCCCTTCAGTCCCCAGAATGTTTATATCACAACACAGACATATGCAGCTGTTTTATATTGCTTTCATAAAATATTTTTGAAGGATTTTACGTGAGAGTATCTTTCTTCTGATATGAATACGACAGTAGCCAACTAATCAACACACACTTAATGTTATAAATAGAAATAAAATGCACATAAAAAAGGTAGCTGCCTTACAAAACTTACTCTTCTTTGAGTCATTTCTTGATTTCCATAACATTCTAACTTTTTGTAGAAGTTCCTCCTTCTCGCAACAACCTTTGAAGTCTACACAATTAACTGTTAGGATTTGTTTTATCTCTCTGATGGAAAGACTACTGACTTGATCGATGCTCGTAATATCATCTATTGTTTTTGGAGGGGCCTAAAAAATAATTGGAGAAATATCTTTGAGCACATATTACAAGGGCTGCAGGGAACCTTGAAAAGTGGAAGGGGGTCTTTAGATCTTATATGAGTTCAGAGATCTTAATTTAGTGACTGGAAATGTACAGGCAGGTTTTTGGGACTGAGTTTGGTGGGTTGGGGGAAAAGGTAACCTGATTATCAGGCTCTCTAGTGGGGGGGGGGGGGGGGGGGGGAGAGAAGAGGAAAAAGGAGAGCCCCAACTTCTTCCCCCCCCCCCCTCTTCCCTAGAGAGCCTGGGAAAGTTAGGGGTTAGGGATAAGGAAAAGTGAAAGGGTGTGCATTTAAAGGGTTGCTGCTCAATTACCTTCTTTGTATTTGGTGGTGCTACCTCGCCATCAGAACTTGGTGCCCTGTTTCGAGTATTAGAGCCATTACTACTATAAGAGTAACTCTGCCGCTGCGTATTTCGTGGAAAAGACACATTTTGTGTACCAGCAGGAGAGGAATTGAGTACCAGCTCTATTAGTTCTCTCTTTTCTTTGCATTGATGTGTTGATATATTTTTCTTTCGAAGATATTCTTGTAAATCTTTAACTTTGATTTTGACAAGAAATTCCTTGTGTGATTGAGGAGCATTCAAGGATCGACATGTGAGACAGTTTGGGCAGGATTGATCGGTTGCACTTAATCCTTCTTTGAAGCACTCTTTGCAGAAAGCTCTTTTACAGTTATTACAGGTTTGCTGTTGAAGACAAAAAAGATATAACACTATTTAGTGAAGGTACATTTTTTATTGGGGAGGAGCTAGGGCTGGGAATAGAATAGTATATCTTATTTCTGTCATTTTCTTGTGTGTCTATTTGACTATACACTTATAGTCCACTCAACAAAATTACTTGACTCTGATTGGTTGACAGGAGTACAATTATAGCGTTAATTGTACTTCGTAGGAGTACCGAATTAAGTCGCTATGGAAACATGGCCAAAACAATGTCAACAGTGGCAAAAAAAAGCCGTAAAAACTAATAAGAACTAATCTTTTTTATGCATTTCAGTTGCGCGATGGACTGAAAATCGTCCGCCAAATAGACAAAGATGAACGGCGTTGCTTCGCATTTTTTACTGAAACTTTGTCGTGTGAACTATAAGTAAAAAATCGCACGATCTTCTCGTACAATTTGGAATTAATAGACACTCCTAAACATTACTCATATCTATTAATTTCCAAATTGTACTCGAGATCGTGCGATTTCCTACGCTAATAGAAATGTAGGTCTGAGAAAAATCACTTTATCAAAACATTGGTTATAGATAACAATAATAAACTGAAATTAATTAGGTGAAAATAAATGCTCACAACAATTTTGTTTTACATGCACAGAGTAACAGGGATTATCTTGCAATTTTCGTTGTTGCAAGTAGCAGCGTTGCAGAAGTAGAACTCAGTGCTACTTTTCATAACAGATTGCAGCAACTGGCAATGCTATTGCACAGTGTATCACCGCTCCAACAACTTTTCTAGCAATCTTAAGTATATTTTTCAAAAACACATGCACACATTTCTCATTTCTTTCAGAAGAGCCAAAAATGTTGCAAGTTGCTTAGAACATGTTGCAGTGTAGCACCTCAATCACCTCTGCAACTTGCAATGTTACATTTTCAAGCATTGCGAGACAAGTTGCAGTGATAATTGCACATCCTAACTGGAACTTTATGTCCCGTCAATGTTAAGCCCCAGGGTGCTGGGAGGGCTTATCTCGGGAAATTGACCTTATTCAATGTCCTCGCATAATTTGACATGGCTGCCATCTTGAAAAAGCAAAAATTTAAACTTATAAACATATAAACAAATAAACATATGTACCTTGGATCGACTCCGTCACAAACCTAATGTATTATTCGTTAGGTCCGTTCTATTGTATATCAATTTGGGGTCTTTTGTAGTTTCTTTCGATTTTTTTTTACGTAAACTGTTTGGTACCGGAAAAGGAGTCGACAAATTGACAGCATTTTAATGTACGAAAGCAATTGTTTTTATTTTCCTCCATCGACATTATTAATCAACAAAAAATATACACAAATAATACTAGTAAAACCACAGATATTTGGAAGAAATATCAATTTAACGAGTATAATTTTGTGGCTCTGCGGCTTCTGATAACTTCAGTAAACTTCATACGCAGTTTGATTAACATTCGACCCGTCCTCATATCACGAAACAACTCTTTTCCTACGAATCCTAAATACTCCATCATTTTATAATTCCATTATTGAATAAGTCATGAATAAGAGAAAAAGGATTAAGTCTTAAAAACAAGTATTCAGGGGATTAAAAATTAAGTTATAAATTATTCGATTTCCGACATTCGATAAGCGAGACTACTAAACATGCAGAAGTCGAGGCGAGATGATTTTGCAAGAAATGATTTTGTAAGCTTTTTGTTTGTGCTTACCTTACGTCGAAGTAGTGTAAAACTCACATTACAAGAATAACAAACCATTTCGGCACTCGGAATGTTATAGGAATAACTATTCGATAGATTTGAAGTCGTTGAGGGGAACGGACGGGTATTTGGTGAAGTAAATGGTGGCTGTTGTTGTGGTCGAAACGATCCGCTCGCTCTATTCGCTCCGCTTTGGTTACTTGTGTTATAATGATAGTTCAGGATCGACTCAATGTACTCTCTGTTGTCTCTCAGCTCTCCGTTTAAGCCACCAGCACCCATATCAAGTGCTGTGAAGACACGGAAATCTAGAGACACGTTTTCGCATTCCCGGTTGCTAAAACCGAATGAGGTCTACCTCTGTGACACAAGTAGTGACTGGACTGGTACTAGTCTCGCTCCTCTCTGTTCACGTCACAGCAAATTCTAATATTCTGTGAGTCTTTTCATATATTTTTCAAATATTGGGCGTTTTTCCTCGTCTTAAAACAGGACAAAATATATCATTACTATTGTAAAAACGATGATTTTCTCAGATGTTATTGTTAAAGAAAGGTATTATACTCAATAAATTGACACCTGGAATAAATAAGAAAACATATGAGCAGAAGTCTTCTGACAAACTGTCTGGAATACATTGGGAAACAAATTATGGTGTAAAAAATAATTGAAATGGTTCATATAGATCAAGAAAATATAATCAAGAACAGGAATAACACTTAAAGAATGGCATGTCAAATGAAACACTCCAGGGCATAGCCTCCCATTTTCTCCTGCCAAGAATCGCCAACAAGGGAGACTCTACAAGTAGGGAATAAGATTGATCCATAACAAGTGCAATCTACCATTTTAATTCTGCTACGAAACACATATACATGTTTCATCTTTAGAGTTTCTGGCCATATTCACAGGTTTAGTGAAATGTCTTTTGGAAAGGGGTGGCAGTTGCTATATGCCTTTGGGATGGATTTTTTTATAATACACCAATACAATGACTGGACATTATGAAGGTGTAGTTAAAGAATTGAGAGATAAGTTTTAAATGAAAAAGGGACTGAAAACTCAAAATGAAATAATTAAGAAAGCAAAGACTGTGAAAAAATAGTTGCTTTATCATAATTAATTTTTTTCAAAAAGCTTAGCTTGGATTTTGAGGAGTTGGATATCAAAGGATGAAGCTTTGTAATTGGCTGAAGAAAAATTGAGTGCATGACGTCTGAATATGAGCCTCAATTTAACAAAACTCAAATCAGCTACACATGGCAGGATGTTCTTGGAACCTGGTTAATGATATAGTGCCATCTGTTCTGATTCCCATCAAACTTTACAAGCAAAAGACTAAGTACATGTAAGCAAGATTTACTGTTAGCTGCATGTTGATTATGTTAGCCACTTCAAGGGTTTTCTCTGTTGATCTCCAGTTTTCCAACCTTTGCAAAAATCAACATTTCCATATGATTTCAAATCGAATAAGAATAAGGAGAAAATTCAACTGCTAAATCTTTAGTGTATTTATCTAATGTATTTTAATCATTTAGACATTTTCATGCAGCTGATTTCAATTGTCTATGTATAAGGCTGATTTACACTCACTACTTGAAAATCAAAATTAAAAAAAATCTTAAAACTATATTAATTTGTAAAAAGTATGAATAAATCATAGACAACAGTAATGAAGATAATTTGAAAAGAAATAATGGGTACTTGAATTTCTAAAAACAATAAAAAAAATGAAAGAAAAAATTGAAGCCAATTATGATTACACGTGACAGCAACTGCCATAAATCATTAAAATGAAAAACTGCTACTAAACGTGTTGTGCTTTATTAAATATAATTGATTCTGGTTCCAAAATGAAAGATAAACAAATGAAAGATAAACAAGATATATTGTAGCAAATTTTTGCCACTTTTTTTTTGAAAATGATTGGTAGATTCTAATGGTTCTGAGATAAAAATTTTTTACGTTTCTTGAAAATTTTTGGTTAAAATGCATTGCAACATACTGAAGATTGTGCATTTTGAAATTATTTGCCTAAAATCGTATTGTCTGGGATCTGTGAGTCTGTCTAGTGTGTAAATTATGTTGTAAACTTTAAAACATTATTGATCGATACATGGGAGTTTTACATTTAACATTTGAGCCCCTGACGATCTCAATAACTTAACAGATACAATGCAGAATACGTATGATTTGGGAAGAAACTACACACAAGTGATGGCAATCTTAAAAGTATTGGGGTTTTTACAATGCCCACACATTCTGCAGTCCCTAATTAAAAGGTTGGGAATTGAAGTAGGATGAAGTTATTGGGTGCACACCATTAGTGAGAGAGAGTGAGAGAAAATCCTAGAGCACTCATGTGATAAAGCAGCCATATGGTGTACCAAACGATAGAAATTTCCTTCATAGATTTTGTATAAAAATAGAGCTCAATTCCCCGAGGATAGAAAATGTATTGTTTTTGGTTCACCCACATGGCTGCTGTGACGTCACGTGAAGACACTCAATACCATAGAGAACTAAGAACTCTAATGTGTGTGTGCACGTGTGGTGGTGGTGACAGTGGTAAACATAAAGCCTGGACATGATGTCAGGTCACAGTGGACCAACCAGTGTCACCAGTCAAGTAGACCTGCCTAAGGCCAGTGTAAATTTTTTCCCGCTGTTATTTTGAGCCCTAGTTGTTTTTTTTGGAATCTTTTAGAGGGTATAAGAGGAGTACCCAAGCTGAACTGTACTGTAGTCACATGTAAAAACAAGACTTATTAAAGCAACATTATCAATGACAGTTGGTGTACTTGTAAGAGTTGAGGCCATAAACAAATAAATTTTACTTTAGACAAAAAAATACTAACACCATGTCTCCTTAATGCGATGTTTAATAACTGTACAAAACCAAGAGATTTCCAGACCTGCAGTCAACATTCTCTCTGAACAAGTTAATTAAATTTGTTATTCTTGCATTCTTTCATATGAAGTAAAATCCTAGAAACAAGATGTCATCCATGGATACTGACACAAAGCTTGTCAGCTGAAAAATGTACAATTATTGAGTAAAATCATCTAGTTGCTCAGCCAGGAATCCTGAAGTTGAAGAAACTGGTCAAAAGAAATGGTAAACCTGTGTTATCTGGTTTTCTCCTTATTAATATTAAAGTCCTGGGATAGTTATTGTCTTCATAAGTCATCTCCTCCTTCTTGGATATACTTTGGCTTGACATGCTTCCATAGTTTCTACATATAAACATAATTATAAAATATTTAATTATTTACAATTTGATATTAGCACCTTCTTATATGATCAAAAACGTTACGCGCTTATTATATTTTGGCCACCCCTTGGGGATCCTTGATATCCTTGGGATTTGTTTTTATGGGCAGACAAAAAACTTTCAAAGACCCTGGATAAAGAGCATAAAATGCATGACAAATTCCCCTCCCCCAGGGGATAAAAAGCCAGAACAGGATACCATTTATTTGCAGAAATAACATGCAAATGTGTCCATGATTTACACACATCTTGCACCAATTTTTACGCAACATTAACAATCATGGTACCAACATGGTACCTACTACAATATACCAACTGCAAACCAAGCTTGACATACAAAATATGATATCAAATGGCAGGGGGAAAACTTCATACAGGATTTTGAAAGCAATATCCGGCTGACCAAAGTCAAGCAAATCCCCTGGGTATATCCCTGGGATCTAGTGTATTTCCAAAACTAAACAAAGCCCCAAACCCAAAGGGGCCAAAACGAATACCAGGACTACACCAATTGCCACATGTTCCCAGGGGTTCTGCAGGGGTGTTCTGGGGGTCAACCCATGGGAAAGAATGATAAGTGCATTATCAGGGACCACAGAGACAGGGGAACTGGGGGAGCTGTAGCACCCCCCCCCCCCCCCCCCACTTTACCTTTTCCCATACTAGTCTCTTATATTTCCCAATCTAAGCCCCCCACTTTTTAGGGTGGTCCCTGGTACTTGATTATACATGCTTTACAATCATTACAGGTTGAATTGTTAGTATGGTGTAGACACTAAGGATGGGTTGATTAATATGATACTAGTTTAAATGCATACATAACACTGATAATTATACACCAGATACCTGTGAATGGTACATACGTACCTTCCAGACATATCTATATCATATTTATTAATCCTTTTTTATAACAATATGCATTATAATATTAATATATTATTAAAACATGCAGTTATGTGCTTACCCCTTGGTTCATTCTTTCCCAAACTCGATCCAATCCTTCATCAAATACTCTTTCAAAAACAACAGCTCCGACCACAATAGTCAAGAGAAAGGTAGAACTTCTTCTAAATAACGCATTATAAGCTTGTCTGGCGAGTCCCATGATGATTTATCTATATAATCGTACAAAAAAATGAGACCAATTTACTCCAACCGGCAAAAAAAATCCAAGATGGCGCAATAAAACAAACTGCGCATGCGCATTACTCCCAATGCTTACTGGGATATCTAGCCTCGGCGTCAAACTATTACGTCATCTTCCCGCCAAGTTTAATTGGAATCGATTTCAAATGACAAGGAGCCCATATAAATACTATAGGTCATTTTAAAACTGTTAGTTTCGTGTCTTATTTCAAAACTCTTGGCTCTATAGGCTGGTTAGCAGTTGTGATACACACTCTAAACTTATGGCAGAAAATACGAGAGAAGAATTTCGCTTCACGGACGAGCTCTCGCTCGAGAAAATGTAAGAGTTGATATTTTTCAAACGCTGAAATGTGGCAAGATATATCTACCTGTATCATTCCTTTACCATTGAAATCACAAAAATTCTCTAGGACTGGGGGATACTGAGAAAAACATTGGTTTGAATGATGAATATTAAGGCCAGACCACGACTACTTTAATATTTCAGAAAGTATTTGGAATGGACACGTGAAAAACAGCTTCACCTCCCTCATGTTTTCAATGGCAGAAGTATCAGGGGAGGGGTGGATAAGCTGACTCTTTGTCCACTATGTTTGGGAAGCGTCCCCTCAAAATTCATTATATATTTTATTAATATAAATTTTATATACCATTGAATTAAATGATAAATGGGTGCCACAACGTCAGTCAAAAGGATTTCAAATGTGCCAAGTTTTGATAAATATGTATTGTCATTGAATTGATTGCAGCCGTCAATTGCAAGCCAACTTTGCAAAGGAAAGAGACTGGGATAAATTCCACAAGCCTAGAAATTTACTATTAGCCATGGTATGAACATTGCGTACCACACTTTTCATTGCTACGCATTGATTGAGACAACAGTCGCGACAGGGAAATTGGGCAATACGCTTCCATCAATCAAATAAATTGATTGGTACCTTAATATTTTCTGATTGGCGGCAGTGTATTGCCCTATTTCCCTGTTGCAACTGTTGTCTCGATCAGCGTGTAGCAGTGAAAAGAGTGGTAAGATGAGTTAACTAATAATTACTGAAATATTTTATGGTAGGTAGTATAGAAGAGATGGAATACCCTACTTGCTACAAGCAAAGTAATAACAAACAAGAAAAGCAAAAGTAGAGGAGGGAGGGGTCTTAAATGGTTGTTAAGGAAATGCATCTGGTGTAACTAATGATTTTGGACCAGCACTGTTTTCTCTAACTCCCCAGTTGAAAACACAGCATGCATAGATTGTGCTAGGAAATTTTAAATTCAGGTCATGGGATTTTTCCTGGGATTAATATTTTGCTACATGAAAAGAGCTTACACAGGCTACTGATTGATAAATGATATTAAAAAGCAGGTCTTGGTATTTTATTTTAGGTTGGTGAAGTTGGTGAGCTTGCAGAACTGTTGTAAGTTTTTATTTTCTTTTACCAAAATTATACTACCAACCAGTATTAGAGTGCATCTGAAAGACAAAAGTTAAAATACCAGAAAAGGTGGAATGTAGATGTCACATGAACATAACAAGTGTTGTGTTGGCTTGCTCCAATTCTTTTTTTTTTTTTGCAGTCAATGGAAAAATGAAGTTGATGAAGGATTACCTGGTAAGAATTTTCTGTCAAACTTTTAGTGCCAGAAGAAAATAATGAGTATAAGCTGCATTGATTTGCATCAGTGTGTATGAAGCATAAATAATTGGAGAATTCTAGTACAGTGTTATAAAGTATATAACTAACATGTCTGATAGTCCTTAGCTTCATGAGACTAAAAGAGGTCTTTGATAATCCATAACGAGTTTGTTAATCTTGAAATTGTCTGAATTTTGATGGCTGCATGCTAACATACGTTTCTGACTTCAAGTATATAAAATTTCCCATTCAATGGTATGGAAGGAAAGCTAGGGAATACCTGAGGAGTGACCAAAAGCTAACTGACATGTAATTCCATGTCATATTATCCTACAGACTGGTCAGGACAGGAAAAGAAACATCTAGGACAAGAACTAAGTGATGTGCTGATATATCTAGTTAGGCTTGCTGAGAAATGCCATGTTGATCTTCCAAAAGAAGTACTAGCCAAAATATCTTTGAATGAGCAGAAATATCCAGCGGATATGGTAAGAGGATCATCAAAGAAGTATACAGAGTACAAGCAAAAGGGGAAGAGCTAGTTTTAAGAACTTAAAATATAATTTTTCATGTTGTCGTTTTTTTCCGAACCTTGGATTTAAGTCTCTCCATTTGAATACAGGTTCACTCTGCATTTTCATAATTTTTAATTTGGATCAACTACACTCCCCAAACAAACTGACAGAACAAAGGATGAGAACCGAAATCCAAGCAATGTTCGAAAAATGAAGGTGGACCAACATTGTCCCATGTCTTGTTCTAATGATTTCTAACCCTCTATACTACATACCACTAACCAGAATTATTCTTTATTTATTGTTCCTATTTATCACACTGTTTTCTTTGACAATTTTATGATCGATGGAATCTGTTAGCGATGGAGTCATGTTTCTATGGCAAAAACAAGTTAAAAGGGATTTGTTTCCAAAGGAACTATGCTGTCACTGTTATTTGCCTCTCCCTGAGTACCGTTTCAAACTCACTTCCACCCCCCATGCGTACAAGACAAGGCAAAAACCCAACTGGATGAGTCTAAGATAAGCAGTCTAAGGGAACAACATTAAATTTACATGTTTATGCTTTGGAAATTTTTAAAACTCTGTTGGAATTTTAGTATGAAATTTTAAACAGTCTTATTTTGAAAGTTCTCTTAAGTAATGTTAAAACTTATAATTTAAAAAAATGTAGGCTTTGTTGCACAGCTTTCATTTTATTATATTTTAATTGATATTTAATTTTGTAATGTTATGTTACAATGTAAATCATCAACAACACACTCCCAGAAACATAATTTAGAAAGTTTTGTGTTTAAATATTTTATTGAAGTTAAATTTGTGAAATGATATTTACATATGGCTTTTATTTCTTGTCATTTTTTCAAGGGATCTTGCTCTAAGTACCCTTATTCAATAGAGCTTTTAAGTTGTGACATATTTTTGGGTCCAACTGCTCAGAAGAAACACTAAAGTCAGGCAAAGTATGTTTCCAATGATTCAACCTCCATCAAAGACAATTAAAACTTTAAACAAGTCACAAAAAAGAAAAATCTTCATAAAATAACATTTACTGTTATTAATCTCTCATTCTGATTGGTTGGAAGCACATGCTTTATGAGCACACAGCAAGCGCGCGCAATTTCAGTCGCACAATTTCTATCTAAAATAATGGTAATTATAATTTGTATTTTGTAAAAGAAATAAAAAACTGCTGTGCTGTGTGGAGTTATAAAGCACTTGGGGATTGGCAGAACACTCAAGAAGTGTCCAGAAGCACTCCGCTAGGCGTTGCTTCTCCTAACACTTCTCTCGTGTTCTGCCAGCCCCACATGCCTTATAATTGCACATAGCACGTGTGCACATTTCCTATTTCTTTATCATAGAACTGATTTTTGTTTTGGACCCAGAAATCGTTTTTTTATATGAGTAACGTCGCACTTGAAAGCTCTATAGACAAATTTGGCTAACAAAATGTTTTACCCAATTCAAATCTACTGGGAATACTTTTCTTTGTCAATTATATTTACATGTCAATGAAACACAGATCCAATAGAATTTGAATTGGGTAAAACATTAAAATTATGTTTACTTTACTATCATCTTAAAAAGTAATCAATAAGTGTTGAAAATGCTGCGAATCCTGCAGCACCAAAAAGAGCTGCTTTGCCTCCAGCTGAAAGAAAGATTCCAAGTGTTAAGTTCTAAGCCTCTAATTTATGAACCAAGGGAAAGGTATGGTTAAAGGTAAACAGGTTCTACACAAATGATCAAAATGATAATACTCCTTTTTACAGTTCCATTCAGTGACCAAGAATAATAGTTCCAAGCCAAGGCTGGAGTTGTCATACATGATAAAATCGTAGTTTTGCTATGTGCGGAAACTTCAAAACAATGGACTACTTCGATGATAGGGGGCCATCTTGCCAGGGGGGCAAAACAAAACAGATAAGAAAAAAAACCAGTTTTGTGTGTTTGTCTTTCTTTTATGGGTAAAGGTGATCGATGAACCATCTTAATCTTTGGATGTATTCTCTTGTGGTGAGCTGTTTTTTTTTTCAATTGATACTTAAAAATATCAATTGACGTCATTACTGTAATAAAACTTTATTTCCCCCCCTGGATGCCCCGTAATGCAGTGTGAGCCAAGATGGCCACCATATTGTAGAAGTAGTCCATTAACCAACTTTATTTATCATAATTATATAGCACATATTATTGAACTGGTATCATTTATCTTGGTAAATAGTTCCAGAGGTTCTAAAATGTTCATTTTGGATAGGTTTAGGCAAATGCTGGAGGCAGCATTCTGGCAAACCAGAGTACACCAGTGTGAGAATAAAATTAATAACCTCTGGGACTATCATGAACATTGATAAAAACAAGTTAAGGTCAAAGCATTTATAGATCTGTGTAAATCTACTTACCTCTAAGCCCAATCAGTCCTCCTGTGATTCCTCCAGAAAGTGTGCCATTCTTCCAGTCTGATTTACCTCTATACTATAATTTGGGGGGGGAAATCATATCTTTTACAATGATTACTACACTTCTCAGTGGTGGCTAAATAAATTTTAGGCAAAGTTAAAATCGAAACTGCTTGACAACGGTTTCATGCATGTATACACTCGGCATAACTAAGATTGGTAGAAAAACAAACCTCCTCTTTCAAGGTCCTAGGGACAGGACTGGTTTATAACCTATAAACCATGCATTTATATACTCACACTTTCAACTAAACATTCTGTTCCAGAAAACATCAATCCAACAACTGCAAAATTCTTTCCATATGATGAAGCTCTAGCTCTCATATCCTTGAGTATAGCTTTAGCTGATTGGTCAGCTACCCCCGTCATAGGGTTGGGCATGGACGAGTCCATGCCAGCTGTGAAAAGGCCAAATACTATACCAAGGCCATATCCTACAATAAAACAAAATTTGATTTGCTAGGACTACAAGTATTAACTGATTAACACGTGACCAGTAAATGTGACCCATCAAGAGCTATTTGGCCAGACATTTTCATTTAAAATGCCCATCATTTAACGACAAAAATACTTCACCTAACGTATGGTTTCGCGTCGAGACGCGCCAACATACAAACTTACCAGCCACTCCAGCAAGTGCAGATTTGAAGGCACAGTTTTCAAACACTCTTTCAACCATTAATTCCTGTGGCGTGCGAGAAGCTTGAGGCAAACCTAGGGATGGTACTATTGGAGCCCTTTGTCTTCTTGCTTCTTCGATAGTTGGGATAATAGTACTCATGCGTAAATTCCCTATCGGTCCTGGAACAGGAGCTTGCCTTCTTTCTTCGTGGTCCGCCATTTTGAATTTGTTCAAACCTTAACACAGGTAGCCCAAACTCGAGAAAAAGTTAAAACTGAATGCAGGGTCTCAATAATAAAATTAAATGCAGCACAAGAAGAAAACAAAGATATTGTGAGTTTTACGGGCTTTTATTAAGACAATTTCAAAATTACCCAATTCCATCGAAGCACAAAACTACCAGTATCTAAACACAAAAGTCCAGTTTGGGCTACCTGTAGAACATAGCCAAAGGAAACCGGTGATTAAATGTCAGATCAGTCAAATTCAACTTTCACCGCAATCCAACCGTAACTAGAGTGGTCGTACTTCAACAATCCCACTCGTAACTCCTGATCAAGAACAGCAGACAATATCAAATGGAAAAAAAGCAATGATATTTTTTTAATGCGAAAGACGCATTGGATTTAATCTCATAACCCGTTTTAATGCCGGACTATGACGCGTAGCTCTATATACTCGTAGATGACGCAATGACTTATGATGAAACACGTGTTTAATACTCACGCCCTCAAATTAGTGCGACCGGATATCATAGCTTGCGTACTAACATCACGCACAGGAGTCCCCGGTCTTCCACCGATATTATTCACACACATATTTTTCTCTTGTTAGGATTTTTTAACGTTTGGTGCTGGTACAATGGCCACACGTTTTTAAAGTCAAGTGTTGTCAAGCAAGCGAGCGGGCTTTACATGCACGTACTCTTACAGTTTAATTAACCCGGTTTACGTCACAGGTGCTTTTACGTTGACACTCTCAATCATGTGGAATGTTGTTTCCTTGCTTCAAGGAACTCGTTCGAGCCATTACCAGCTATTACCTTGAACACTATGCATAAACCAGAAGCTTTTCGGCTTTTGCGACTATTTGACCACCATCTCGTCTAAGTCTTACCTAAGGTCATTTTATACAGCAAATTAAATTATTGTAAAATTATAAACATAAACATCAAAATGCGACAATTTGAAAGAAAAGGCGGTGTTTATCGTAAGGTAAGTTTTTTTAAAATTCATATACCGTGCTCTAAGTTAAATTTTTCGTGTGAGATTATGTGAGAAAAGTTTTCAAACTCTTTCCGAAGCCTTCCCGAGCAATTTTCTTTGCTGCAAAGACTCTGCGAATGAAGAGCGAATAGATTCGGATTGGGTTAATAAAATGTGATTGGTTAAAATTAAATGAATCGTCTCGGTAACATCCGCAAAACATACAAAGTTCAGACATGTATTTTACGAACCTACCTTCCAGCAGCAGGACAGCAAGACTGAGTTTTTAAAATGACGTAAATTTTATGTTTCCAACCTCCTTTTGCAGGCCAGGACTCCAATGGAGAACAAGGCTGCTTTCCAAATATTTTGGAGGAAAAATTGTCCAGAGGAGCCTTTGCCAGAGCTGCTAGAACTCCTTGACTCGCAAGAAAGCCTACAGCAGCGAGTTGACCTTTGCAAACAAAATTTGAATAGAGCCTTGGACATTTTCAAGAAAGAAGGACTTCTTTTAAGATTTTTATCCAAAGTTTTAGACAGTAGTGATTACGATGACTTCAAGGGAGATGTCTGTGGAAGTCTTAGGGTTATTTTTTCGGATTCATTGGGATTTGTTACCGACGTTAATGATCTGTGCAGTTCTGCAGATGGAGCAGCTGCGGAGAGGAGCTTAGAAAATGAACCCGTGACAGACAAGGATTTTCGTGTACGCGGAGATTCTTTTGCGTTTACAATGGACACGAAAATAAAAGAAAAACTTGACAAAACGGGTGAAGGGTTTGAAAATGAGAGCGAATCAGGGCCAGCGCGAGGCGGAAGTGATTTCCATTTGCAGGCTAGTGCTGATCTGAACGAATCGCATTTCAACTCCTCTCCAGAGACATCTGTTGGTACAAATGTTGAATTATTAAATAACCAAAATGATAAAGTGTTTTTGAACAGAGAAAGCCTTCCGAACGTTGACATAAACTATGAAGGGAGGAGTGAAATTTTGTCCAATGAAGATGGCGAGTTTGGGGATGAATCAAACCAACAAGTCTTGATGGCTGCGAGGGATTTTGAGTCAATGGAGGGGAAATCTAGTGACTTAGAAGCTTCGGAATTAAAAGAAGACGTACAAGATATCGGAAGTGTACCTCTAAATGCCGTGTGTGGCCCTTTCAAGGCAGGAATTTTGTCCAAGGAACGTAAATGTAAATGGAACGTTGAGAATCCTTCGAGAGAAAATCGCTGGGGTTTACGCGGGAGTTGTAATCCTCATACAGATAGTGAAATGACAAACCCCTCCGAAACTAAGTCCTTCGAAAGCCACAAAACCGAAGACGGAAATACATCTGAAAACATCGGGATGAACGTCACCGAGAATCGAGAATCGAAAGGCGAAGGTGACTCCGTGGAAAACAAAAACACGAGCTCTGATCAGGAATGTGAGAATGACAATTCGGATGAAAGCATAAAGAAGAATGAGGATAGTAATCTTGATATAAGCGATCACGAAGATCGACCAACCCTCGCCGAGGAGGAGACGTTTTTTGATTCGACAGAAGAGAAAGAAGCGCTCGATTATTCTCCCGATGTGATTGATCAAGGAACGAGTATTGTTGACGACTTGATCTCTTACCTAGAGGGAAATATGGGAAACAGCAGTGAAGAAGAGGGGGATTCTACTTGGGGAAGTAGTACTAACTTGCCATTTGGCTACCAAGGCAAGCCAAATAGTAATTTTAGAAAAAGGCAGTTGCAGTCTGTAATGTCAACAACTAGTGCACTTAGTGGAGACTCTTGTCTAAGTCCATGGGCACTTGACATGGCAATGGCAGAAATCCACTCTGCCGACTCCTCCGATCAAGAGGACACCCCAGCAGAATCAAGCGAGCCGTCGCCTGTAGATACAGTCCCTAAGGTGCTGGGTGATACCTCAAGCAATGATACTGACATGAGTGGAATGCCCCCTGTAAGGCCGCCACGCAGGCATAGCAAGAAGGGTATGGTTCGTGCTCACACAGTGGGTACACCCAAAGAAATCAGATCAAGTATTAGTGGATATTCAGAGGAAGATGAAGTGTTCAGGAAAGAAGAAGAAGAAGGTTATGATGGTATGAGTAAAATAATTTTCATTTAGGAAGTGAATGGGATATATGATCTTAATTTTATTCAATACTAAAAAAATATACATGCTAAAAAGTAAGGAATTTGAATTAGTGGTTGAGAAAGCCCCATCATAGATAGCCAAATCTACAACAATATTGCCTTTATTCAAATAAGCAATAGCTAATAAAGATAACACAATTTTAGTTAGAAATACCTCAAAAGCCTGATTTTTCAGTTTTGATATAAAATTAATTAATTAGATACTGTACTAACAACACACCCTGGTGAGAATTCATTTAAAAAATGATAATCACCATCTACTGAAATAATATTATGTACAACTTTAAAACATATTATATTGAGCCAAATGTCTTTGCATCTCGTTGTGTATTGAGACCAATTCTCAGGTAATATCTCTAGGGCTTATGAGCTTGTATTAGGATATATATTCATTTTTCACTGATAATCCATCAGCAATGTTTATTCACTTATAAATTACATATAAATAAATAAATTTATGAATTGGTTTACAAGATCAGGTTTTAACAGATCTCACCAGTGTGATTTCTCTGATTTTGTATGAACCAAATAGATTTCCACTTCCTTTAAATTTCTCTTACCTCAAATCAATGAGGAAAGGAAAAAAATCCAAATTTAGAAAATTGATGTATTTTCCATTAAATTTATTTCCTGGTGTATATATTGATCATATGGCTTCAACACTAAAAACTGCTGCTTAAGTTTGCTTCTATTTTTTTGTTTTGTTTCCACACCTGTTTCAATCTCTGATATTATGCAGATTTAGAAATGTGGTTTTCTTACAAGTGAAAACCCAATTCAGATTGAAGTACCATGAATAGAAAGATGGTTGTCACAAATCCTATTTCATTTATAAAAACGTTGTTACAATACAAGGCATTTAAGAGATGTTTTCTGTTTATTTTGTCGAATGAATAAAGTCAGTAAATAATATATTTTCATTGGCTAAACCACAACATTTCTCTTAGTTTTTGATATGAATTTCTATTCATTATTTTTTTAATATTCTGTTTGCTTTACTTTGTACCACACATAAAAGTCAGTTTGTAGTTTCAGAATATTTTAACATTATTTTTCCTCATAATAGGGATCTCTGGTAGTTCCAGAAATTATACTTACTCCCCCCAGGCAAACAATTGATAACAACATATTTTTTGTTGAGATGGTGGTGAGGGGATGTTGGTGGTTTAGTGATGTCAATGTGAATGATGATGATGATGATATTGATAGTAATATAAACTATTTTATAATTGATATTTTGGCGTTGTAGGTGACCAGGAAAACCAAGCACTTTCTCAAAGTCATACCAATGTATCTGCAATAAAAGACAATGCAGTTAATTTCCGCTCACTTCTAGACACAGGGGAAGATGAGAGAAGAAAGTTAAGGAAGAGTAGGGGATCAAATGTGATTTTAGATCAAGATAATATTGATTTTCCATCGTCTCCTCTGTCATCTCCTAATCATTCTAAGCTTGTAAGTTTTCATTTTTACTGCAGTTTCTCTCTCTCACTCATATTCACTTATTCTGGAACTCCTATTTCATTAGGTCACCCATCTGTTCATTCATCCATCCATCCATCCATCCATCCATCCATCCATTCATCCACCTACCCATCCATACATCCATCCATCCATCCATCCATCCACCCACCCACCCATCCATTCATCCATCCATCCATCCAGTGCATCCATCTACCCACCCATCCATACATCCATACATCCATCCATCCATCTACCCACCCACCCACCCACCCATCCATCCATCCATCCATTCATTCATTTGACATATTGCTTCTGTTTGTTACAATTACATTTAATTGTCTATCAGGGCACTGACGAACTTAAAGGAGATGATGCTCAGAAATTACAAAACAGAAAGTGGGTGGCATCTGCAGTATTAGACAGTGAGAAAAGCTATTTGGAATGCCTTAATACACTGCACAAGGTACATTCACAATTATTTTGTAACATGTTTTGTTTAAAAAATATTATATAAAAAAGAAAGATAACAAGGGGGGGAGGGGTTTGAAGGAAGCAACTGAAAAGTGCTAAGTGCATTGTCATGGAAAAGGCAATGAGACAAGATATACATTTTGTCTAGAATTGTAGGTTTGATTGATTTTCTTATTGTCCTATAAGATTTGAACATCAGACTGTAGATCAGTCTTCATTGATAATGAGATCAGATTTCAATGACTTTGTTGATAGAATCCTTTGTGGGGTCAGCCAAGTTTTGGAGAAGTTTTTATTTTGGTCTTTGTGTTCTTTAAATCTGCAATCGTACATTGTGAATGTTTGTTTATTCCAGACTGCATTTTGATTTCAGTATATGAAGCCCTTAAAAGCATCTCTAGAAACATCTGCACCTATTCTCTCAACAAATGACTTTGAAAAGATATTCTTCAAAGTGGAAGAGCTGTTTAAGATCCATGATAAGTTCTATAGTGACCTTGAACTTAGAGTATCAAATTGGAACATCAGACAGATTATTGGAGACCTTTTCTTAAGCCTGGTAAGTGTTTGCTGTCTGAGGGCTAGAGTCATGGATATCATTCTATGTGATAAATTATTATAGAGAACCATTACCAACACAGGGTTGTGTAGCATATTAAACAATCAGTCAAAGGAGGTGTGGCTTTTACCACTACTACCTGGACTCTGTGTCATATGTGAGTTGAGGCCATTGTTAATTTTGTCCCTTGCTTTGAGGGTTTTTCTCCGGGTTTCTCAGGTTTTCCTCCGTCCACAAAAATCAATATTCCATAATTCCAAATAGATCTTAGGATATATTCTCAATAAGGTTAGGGACGGCCATTAGATAGTTGATGGGGGGGTTGTGTAAATCCCCCCAAAAATATCAAGCAAGCACTTAAACCTTAAAAAAATATTGTGCAACTTCTTTTGCTAGAAGAAAAATATCTAACTGTATGCAAAAAAATAACGTGCAAGGGTTGAGCCAAAGAGATAAATATCATGCAACCAAAATTCCTGCAACCCCCCCCCCCCCCCCCCATCAATTATCTAATGATCCATCCCTTAACATCTCATTTTGCACTGTAATGCAAATAAATTGGTTATTTTATTTCCTTTTATTTAATGATATATTCCTTTTTTTCTTTTCAAGGTTTATCAGTTTGATGTATACAGAGAATACATTCAAAACTACAAGACAGTCATGGACACCATACGCAAGTGTAAAGCGAATGAACAGTTCAATCAAATATTTAGCAAGGTATATATCTAGCACTGAGTTTGATATTCTTCGTTTCTAACTCAAAAACTGCCTGTCCATATATAGAAAAATGTGTGGTTCCAGAAAATATCCATGATGGAATTTATAAAACCTGGGGGGGGGGGGTACTCCCCTATATACGCTATACGAGGTACATGCCGCCAAACAGGGACGTATGGTTTTTCGGCGATTCTACTCTGGAACAGGGTATATGAAATCGCGCTTGCTCTGGAACAGGATATATGAAATCACGCTCTCTCCTCTCTGGAACAGGGTATCTATTTTTGCAATACTGGAACAGGGTATCATTTTAAGCGATCTTGCTCTGGAACAGGGTATGAATTTCAGCGATTTTACTCTGGAACAGGGTCAGGGTTCAGAGGGCTCAGGAGCACATCCCTACCCTAAACAGGCAAGATCCCCCCCCCCTCTCCCAGGTTATAAAAACACCCCCAAAAGGAACTTCCAGTTTCCTTCCATACAAACTCTGTATTTTTTTCTTTCTCTGATTCCCCTCCCCTCCCCTCCCCTCCAGAATTTTCAATTTCCTCAGTGGGTGGGTATGGGTATTTTCTGGAACTACACAATGTCTTTTCTTTATCATCAATGAAAAGGCTCCAATCACAGAAATACTCAATCATATGCTACTAAGTAGATAACAGAATGTTTTCCCAGTTAATGATCCTGAAGATGATTGCAGTTGGGATATGTGTTACCTAGGAAGCCAGTCTATATCTTTCCCTTAAGATTTTACATTGCTTTTGATCTTATTTTTAAAACAGCATGGCCAGGCATGGCCGGCAGCCCTAAAATCTAAAAAAAGGGATTTTAATTGGTTGTTATGTTTAAATTATTATTCTTTTTTATATGTTAATCATTGTTCAGGAAATAAAACTCAAATGCTCACAAGAGGTAACAATCGTAGAGAGTCTGTTTAGCAAACCAGTGGACAGAATAGGGAGATATGTTACTGCATTAAGTGTGAGTACAGTCATATTGAAGCCATATTATCTTTCACATTTGTGTAATATTTGAATTATTCCTGAAATTATGAATGAGCCCATAACTCATGCAAAAAGAGGTATTTGAATTTCGTAGTGGGTTATATAACTTTGTTGAGGGTGGATATCAAGAATCCAGTGGTAATGAAAAGATTCCTTCATAAAGGGTCATGTTAGTTTTGCAAAAAAAAAACGTCTCATTTGTTATAAAAACTTGTAAATGCTGTTAACCACTTCAAGTATAGCAGTGGCACAGATCAATAGACTGAGGCTTTGCACCATCACGTGATAGCCAATAGATCTCTGGTTTGCACATTAATATCAATAGGTGATGTCAGCACAAACTTCACTATGGGATAGGAATATTAGACTTTTTTCATACTTCACCAATGGTATATACCCTCCTCAACCCCCTAGTACATGTTTGAAAATTTGGGGGACGGGGACTCTAAGTTCACTTCCTTGTCTAACAGAACTTCAGAAAACTATCAGCTGTTGTTTGTTAAAACGTTTTGCCCCATCTTTCTGTAGGATCTTTTGAAACAAACTCCAGATGAACATCCAGACCATGGTATCCTTCTTGAAGTCCAGGTAATTACCAAGGAATTCCTGGCAAAGATCACTGGTGGAGATCAAAAAGATGGACCTGTAAGTTGCATGTTTTGCTAGCTATGCCAGGGACCGTGGAGAAAAAAATTGATTGGGGGGCTAATGATTGCCAAAGGTGCTAAAAACGGAGACCCTTGGAACTGTGATTTCTAGTGTTTTGAGGTGCACTTACAACATATTTATTGCATTGGCTATTGATATTGAGACCCTTGGAACTGTGATTTCTAGTGTTTTAAGGGGCATTTACAGCATATTTATTGCATTGGCTATTGATATTTTCAATGGAAAACAAGTAATTCAAAATATAATAGCAAACATTTTGGAGGACCTATAGTCCCCCTGCCCACCCCTCTCAGCAGTCCCTGTATGCTACAAATCTTTCAAGATAAGGGAATACGGCTCGGAATACTACTTTTGTTGAAATCAGAGAAAAAATATATAAGATCAATGTTGAATGAATCAAGAAAAAGTATACATGGATCAGGAATGATATGTTGACTGTAATACATTTTCTTAATCTTCCTTACAGCCAGTTCAGAGGGTCAAAAGAGACCACAGGTTGATAAAAGATGGATTTTTGGTTGAACTATCGGGTTAGTAGAATACGATTTTCCTTTGCTTAAAACCATTTGTTATCAAACAGATTTGTTATCAGTCCTGATTTCTTTTTAAAAAAATTTTTGCCTTCACTAATTTATTGTGACTCCTCTTAGTACTTACTGTAGGAATGTCTGACAAGCTCGAGAAATGAGCTAGAATATCTCCAAATTTACAATTCTGATTACTGAAAATAATTGATTATAAATTGTTCCAAATTGTCTTCTATATATAAAAGAAAATTGTCTTGTTATCCTTGTAGTATTCTTTTAAAAAACAAATACCGTTTAGTTTTTTGTGGAACAAATTTTTAAGTCCAAAATGTTTTCTAAGTCAGAATCATGAATTGTTAACCTCTCTCTTCTTGTTCTTCCCTTAAGTATTTATTATCATATTATTATCTTTCTCTTTTTCCAGATGGAATCAGAAAATTCAGGCACATTTTTCTTTTCAATGATGTGTTGTTTTCCACAAAAAGAAAAATGACTGCCAGGTTCGTAATCAGAATATTGACATTTGTATTTTAATTATCATAAAACAACCTCGGACAGGCTAACGTAAATCCCCTCTAAATTGTCTTACATGCAAGGCCAACATACAAATGTAAAAGATATGGCAAAAATTCTATTCAGACAAAGATATATTCCTTTTGTATTTTTCTGTTAGTCTTACGTCCAAGATAATTATGAAAGATGTCTGTGCACTCTTACCTAATACTTTCTGGCTTCACCAACATGTTTCTATGGTGACACGTCATCCAATCAAAATGTAAAACGTTCTTAAGTTTCATGTAACTGTACAGGAACTAATGACACCTATTATTATTACATTTTAGGCAAGAGCACTATGTGTGCAAGTGGCATATACTTTTATCTGATTTACTCTTCCATCCACATGAGAATTCTGAAGGTACAGTGCTATCAATCTGGTGATGACAAGGATACTAGTTATTGTCTTATGAGTATATTGCTGATGATTTGGATAATCATGATGATAATATATTGATGATGATGATGTTGTATCTGAATTGTGATGTCCAGGACAATGATGTTGCTGCTGCTTCTGCTACTGATGATGAGAACGATAATGATGATGATGATGATGATGAGAACGATAATGATGATGATGATGATGAGAACGATAATGATGATGATGATGATGATGAGAACGATAATGATGATGATGATGATGAGAACGATAATGTTGACGATGCTGTTAATGATGATACTGAATAAGGATGATAGGGATGATGATATGGCTGATAATGATGTCATGGATGATAATGCTCGTTGATGATGATTGTAGTGTTACATGTATTTATTATAAATGTCTTCAAAAATGGCTTTCATGAGAAAATCTTTTGTAATTACGGAAATTTGGATAGCTTAAACAATTGCATTTTTGCTGTGTGAAAATATAAAGCAAGCGAGGATTGGCAGAATACGAAAAAAAAGCCCTAGGAGAAGCACGCTGCGTAGTGAATATCTAAATAGAAAGTGCGCGCTGTGCTCTCTTTAAGCACTACCACGGACCTTGAACAATAAATGATTTTTTAAATATTTGTCTAGCCACTCAAATGGTCCCAGTTGCCAGTGAAGCAGATATCGAGTTACTAAAGGGTAGAATCGTTAGTCTAAAGTCCGAGATCCGAAAAGAAGAAGGCACGAAGGGCCAAGGTCCAAGCCCTGATGAATCACCCTCCACAAAGGTACAGAAATTTAGCAGATTTTCTTTAGACTGCGAGCAGTCCCACTTTTCCCTCTAGACTCAGTAAAGACGAGTGTTTCAGGATTCCTGTGGACTCGCGCGGAGATTGGAGCCGAGGGAAAAGTGAGACTGCTCGCAGTCTAGAATTTCTTAGCATTAACGGCTTCTTGTTTGATACTTTTCCCCAAAAAAATTAAGTCTAAGGGCACTTTGTCTTCGTTTAACAAATGAAAATTTCTTTTAAAGATTTATTTAAAATAAGGTCTTATGTGCGTGTGTTTTTGTTTGTTTTTTTTTTTTAGCGAAAAAGAGCGCAGTCAACAAATAAGGCAATCGAAAAATTAAAAAAGAAACTAGCTCAACAGGTGAGAATCCACGATAATCGTTCATGATTTTTTGGTGGTGTTTTTGCTGATGTTTTTGGTCGTAACGGTGGTAGTGGTGGTGGTGTCGTCCTGATGATAGTGTCTTTGTTGTTTATTTAGTTATCTAGTTATGTTTTATTTTGTACGTACTGAAATGATGTATGTTTTTTGTCCTGTAGGAAGCAGCATTACTCCTTGCCATACCTAGTCTACCTTTTCACTTGTACCACAAGAAAACGCCAAAGGTAAACAAAAAACTGAATAAACTAATATCAACCCCATAGTTGACTACGAAGGCAGCCTTCATCCTCCGTGATTAAAAAGTTTTGTAACGACGGTACATTCCAAATTCCGGATTCCATATTCCAGGTTCTTAAAAGGGGTCTTCCACAACTAGGACTCCAAATTGGTCATTTGCATCGTACACTTTCTTTTGTTCAATTAATTAGCACCAATTGTCTAACTATTCTCATTAGGAAATACAAATTTGAATGAGAAAAAAGTGGAAATTTTTGTATCCGCAAATTATTTTTTGCGGATACGAAAATGTTTGCGTCCACACGCATCGTAATCGAATCGTTTTCACCGTCCACACGTATCCGTTTTCGTAAATTTCGTGGATACGGACACAAAAATTTGCGGACACGTGTGGACGCAACCCGTATCCGTAAAAAAAATTGCGGATACAAAATTTTGCGGATACGTGTGGACGGGGCCTAAATTGACGCCATCATGCCAAAGGCCTATTCCGTAATATTAATTTTATTACCAAGGCGCCTGTATTTCGTGGATTCGATACTGAATTTCGCGACCCAAAACACCACAAACAACAGGGCATTCACTAGTTTCTGTATCAGACTTAAGTTCGTTTCTTACATTCTACCTACTGACCTCATTTCTTTGGTATTTCCAGACTTACACATTGCTTTGTAAGAGCGACGCCGAAAGGGCAGACTGGAAAGAAAGCATTCTTTCTCTCATCAAGAAAGGTCAAGGTAAGCGAGCTGCATCTTATAAATATTATTTTTTGTATTAGTGCATATGAAGAACTTATAGCTGATAATTAGGATTTTTTACGACTTTTTTGGCAATTTATTGTTTCTTTGTTATTTATTTTTATTGCACTTCACTTTAGTGGAAATGAATTTTATAACCCATCTCCCTGCTGTTAATCACACTGCACTATTTCCGATTTCCCGCCATTTCAGATCAACGCGTGGTTATGGTATCTAAAGAAACCATTTTGGCGCGAAAATCATTTACTGAAATAATTGATAGTTAATTACTCTTATTGACTGGATTTTTACATTATTTTTCTTATTTTATGGTATGTGGATTTATTTTAGTCTCTGTTTTCTTCAGATGTTATTTCTAATATTTTTTTCAAAAAACTGAAGCCATAAATACTCTATTTCGTTTTAACGTTTATATTTTTGAAGTAAATTTTTGCGTGGTCAAAAATCTAAATCAGTTTTGGCATCTTGCAGGTCTTTATTCCTTTTAAGTATCCTTCAATTAAATCTTTAATATTCAATTTTCTTCGTCGTAGATAATCCTCCCGGAGGCCATTTGAGCGTCCTGGAAGTGCAATCATTCCTTGAGGCGTGTAAAAAGGTTTGTGCAAATGACCTATAATAACCTTGAACACTACTAAAACCCATATGTCAAATTCAAACAACTCTATGTTTACAACAACCGCAGAATCCGCCTCGACAAATCCTTTAGACCCCAGGTGTTAATCCTGAATTAGCTAACTGTCCGTTGTGTAATGATTATTCAATATTCAAATAAAGACAGAAAAAATTCCATCCTCAACTGACACAAGCTGCTGAAAGACTCAGTAATCTACTCTCCATTGGCTGGGCCCAATATTGTGACACTCTTGGCCAACTAGAACTAAAGCACATGACAGCACAATTGCCGTATAGTGCTTCCATATTGACATTGATTCCATAATACTCATTCGTATTCTAACGGCTGTAGGTCTAGTTCTTCTAAAGCCCAAAAGCGTAGGCTTTCTTTGTTTGTAAACAAATCTACACATGTACGACCCAACCGTTAAGTGGTATGAATAATATGCGTTTCCCCGGTTCGCCGGATTTGAGATTATTCCGACGTAAAAGTGCTACGGCTAGTGATTTTCGCTCTGTAAGTCTCAAAGGATCGCGTTCACCCAACTTTGGATTACGTCGAAGAACTACATTCACAAACTCTCGTGAGGTGAGTGCGATTAATTTAATCCGTGGCAAGTCCGCTCCCAGAAAAGATATGATTAAATCTTGAGTTTAATATATAAAAAAGTTTGGTATAATTGATGGAAAAACTTTATTAAATGAAGATACAAGCTTCAGATATATGCTACAAGCGGTATCTGTGACCACAAATATATCATTACTCGCTCTTGTCAGCTCTAACGAAATCTGTTTTGATCATAACGTCGACAAACGTAAATAACTTGTCAAACCGTTGTCAGTACTTTATTCTAATTTTCTTTTTTTAAAGACAAAATTTATTGTGTGGCTTGGCAAACTACGTAAAGAAAGCTACCATATTTTTCACCTTTTATTTTCAAATCAAAAAAGAAATTATTTAGTAGTAGTTTACGTCAAAATGAATATAATTTCTTGAAATATTCTCTGTGTAATATAGTTGAATAATTACAGTAAGAGTTATTTGTCGTTTCGCGTTGTTTTAAACGTTTCTTTCTTTCTTTTCTGTTTAAAATTCAATGAAAGAATTACAAAAATACAGCTTTCCTTCAATGTCAAAAATCTTCATAATCTCGTTATTTGTCCTGTGACACACTTTCTCGAGATATATATCGCTGGAAGTAATAAAGTTGATGAAAAAGCCGGAAATAAAGAACATGCTTGTAGCTTTTTGATTAAAAAGACTTCTTTTCCTTCTTCACTCTTGCCTTAAATTCTAATAATAACAAATAAATTCAAAAAAATAAATTCTAGATTTCTCTTCGCTATTGTTTTCAATAAGGGTTGCTAAATTCCCCACAAGAAGAATATTTTTGTACAAGTAAAAATAGTTTTTCTTTGAATTCTAAAGAATTCAGATATTATCCTTATTTTCTCTCTCTCTCTCTCTCTCTCTCTCTCTCTCTCTCTCTCTCTCTCTCTCTCTCTCTCTCTCTCTCTCTCTCTCTCTCTCTCTCTCTATATATATATATATTGAGTCGTTTAAACAAGGTTTTTCCTTGTGCTACGTGCTCTTGGCTGGTCTTAAAATCTAATTTCTAATTGAAGGTACAAGTTTGATGTAGTTGTTTACATTTTGCGGTTGCAGTATCATCATGTCTTCCGTGTAAGAGCGATATCATTTTCGATCCTACTGACTTTATCGCGATAACAATATTTTTAATATCCCCATAGAATGCCTGCGTGACGTCTACAGCCGTTTTCAAATTCAAACAGTGTAGTTTCCACCCAATTTCATCGGCGAATTTACTTAACATAAGCTAATAACTGTAACTACTCATTAATTCACTCGTTTTGTTCACGTTCTAAGCCTCCTATCACTCAATTATGCCTCACTTTCACTTTAATATTAATAGTTCTCTATTCAATTGTATAATTCTTTTGTTGGGAGCATGCTGCTAACAATATTTCTGCCCTTGTTTTCCTGCTAGTATTAATTAATGTTGTTGTTTTGTATTTCAGCTTAGAACATGTAAGACGCTTGGAAAGGTGTCGATTGAGGAAGGTGGGTTTATTAAGTGTTTGTTTTCTGTAGTACAATAGTTATATTCTTAAGAAATGAGGGCTTTGAAGCACTGTGAATTGTTAACGCGCATAGAAATAAGTTAAAGTCAACAAGACGCGTACAATGTAAACGTTTTATTGTTACCGAGGCCCAATCCTTCTAGTCAAAGCATTCCGCGTTAGTTGAACACGGAGGGGGACTGAGACGAGGTTTGACAGCGGGAAAATTATACGGCATACATTCATAGCTGTTTTGTAGGCTTTTCCAGTTTTACCGTAATCTTTGCAAAGTTCTTTGATCTAAATGAATGAGCTCTTTTTGTATGAACCAGTGCTAAACGTACGGTAATAACTTACCGCACGTACACATGATATTAATGGCTTCCAATTGTTTTCAAATACTTATTCAACCCCATAAGAATGTATATATCACCCATAATACACCATGATCACTTTGTCCTATCCGCATCCCCTTTCTATATTTAATTTTTCTCGAAGTAAGAAACAAAGTAATACTATTTTATAAAATTTAATATTTTATAAAACTGTTTTCCTTTCGTTCGCTCTTTCGTTCGTTCTTTTGTTCATTCGTTCGGTCGTTCGGTCGGTCGTTCGTTCGTTCGATTGTTTGTTGGTTTGTTTGTTTGTCGTTCGTTCGTTCGTTCGTACGTTCTTTTGTTCATTCGTTCGGTCGGTCGTTTGATAGTTTGTTGGTTTGTTTGTATGTCGTTCGTTCGTTCGTTCGTACGTTCTTTTGTTCATTCATTCGTTTGGTCGTTCTTCCGTTCGTTCATTTGTCGTTGAAAAAAACCAGATCATAATGCCCAACTTATATTCAAATCAAAAACGCCGACACACCCAATACAGCACGGCTCGAAACTAGGTGATCTGAAAAACAAGTCAACAGTCAAAAGATTTGAAGTGCCATTATTTATGGGTCGGAAACTATTCATTATATTTCAATATGACATTTCAACTAGGAGGTCTCTTACGATACTCACAATAAACAGTTTCTGTTTCGATAGACATACAGATGTTACTCAGAGTTTTTTAAATTTTGGTCGTTTCGTGGTGCTAAAACAATTTAGCTTTACCAAGGCATGATTTCGTCATCTATCTTATTCATAGTACTTTGACTTTTTGTTTTCTTGGGGTTTTCTATTTGTTTGTTTGTTTCTTTTTTGTTTGTTTGTTTTTTAACGCAGGGGCGTTTTTATTCGTTACAAAATGAAACTAATTTACTGTTATGTTGTGGGTTTCTTTTGCAGATAAAGAACTTCTGAATGGCCTACTCTACGTAGACATACAAAATGGAAAAGGATTTCACAGAAGTGGTTCGTAAATTTCAAAACGCCTTTCGTAAATTTTAATTTGTTTCTTAATTTTTCTTTTTTTCTCTTGGTTCCTATTCTTGTAATACTGCAAGGAAGGTGCGCTTTTCTTCCTGGGGGATGGGGCTGGGGCTTCAGAGGGAGAGCCTTTTTAAAAAGTTTAATGCAAATCCGCCAGTCCTTACCAATAAAAACGTCAAATAATACGTGCATGTTGATCCATGGTGTTTTTAGACTTGTACTGCGTATTAGAGGTAGATCACTATGGACAGTTTGTACGGAAAGCCAAGACAAAGCTATGTAAAGCTACCGGTGATCCCGTGTGGAATCAGGTACACTTTCTCTTCCTTTGCCTATCTTTTTCTGCCTTATCTTTTTTTTTCTATTTTTTCTTTCCATGCAATATATCCCTTTCTTCTTTTTTTTTCTTTTTTCCTTTTTTCCATTCCCTTCCTTCATCATTCCGTTCCTTTCCCGCCTCCTCTACTGCCTTAACATTTTATATTTTCTTTCCATTCGATTACTTTCTTTTCATTCGTCAACTTCAATTCTCTTTGCCATATCTCTCTTCCCCTCTTCTCCTACCTTGTGCGAGATTACTCTTCATACCTACTAGTTACCCTGTGTTAAACCATGCATGTCTTGCATTTACGTGTTTATTCAAACTAAAAGCACCTATTTATTGACTTTCCCAGGATTTTGATATCGAAGTAGAAGGAAGCAAAGAGTTAAGACTACACGTGTTTGGTAAAAGTCGATACGCGCTCATGAGCGATGAGGAGTGTGGTCATGGTAAAATAATGGTAAGATATTACGACACTTATATTCTATCGCTTCTCCAAACTCTGTGTACGTACATTTCCTTGTACAACCAATCTCGTACCCAGAGCCCTTATTTCTTACTGCGCATGCTCGATAAAAATATTATTTTGACGAGCATGCGCAGTAAGTAATAAGTGCTCAGGGTACGAGATTGACTGTGTATTAATTAGTCAAAGACTGACGTTTATCTTATCATTCTCATTTTCCATATTTTCATTTCTTCGTATTTCAGTTAACACGTGAGAATTTGACCGACCAAAAAAAGCGGACCATCACCATCGCTCTTGATAAACAGGTAACAACATTGTGCTATATCATATTAATCTATATGATATATGTTCTAATGCTTTGTCACGTTGTCACGCAATGTTTAGGGGGCGATCACGCTTTCTATCCAGTATTCAAAAACGTTACAAGGCATCCAAAGAAAGAAGTCCGTCAGTGATTCTGGTGTGTTTGGTGTGGATATTGATGCTGTTACGAGGTAATTCTTGAAACTATACAACTAGACTGTCCCTGTATTTCCCTTGGCCACTGTTCCCATTTCAGACCACGTGTCATTCCTAGTCATTCCCTATTACTGGTTAAATGAATTCAGAATTAAATGGGATGGGAGGTGGGTTGTCGGGAGGACGGATTTCGGGAGAAGGAGGAGGAACAATAGAGGATGATAGTGTCGCCAATATTCTAGATTTTGTGTCACTGAAGGAATTTCTCGTAAACATATTGTTGTAATTTTGTACGTTTTTTTTATTTTGTTAGTCGTGAGCAATGCGACATTCCTCTGATAGTCATTGGTTGCGTACGAGAAGTTGAAAAGAGAGGAACCGATGAAGTAGGTATCTACCGGCTGTCTGGTGCATCCTCTGATGTCAGACGACTTAAAGACGCATTTAACGAAAGTAAGTATCGGCGATAAACGTTAATTCAAAATTTCATGATACCATGATTGAAACAACCTCTGAGCTGATCTAACTAAGGGCCACGGCTAACTCATGAATTGAATTGGAATTTAGCGTGTTCGGTTTTGCGGAGGTAAAAACTGGAAAACCTGGAGCAAACCTCTTACATCAAGGGGGAGTCCTATAACACACTCTACTCACATGTGATGTGATGCCAAGCTAATGAAGGAACCGAACCAGAGACCCTAGAGATGAGAAGCGAGTCACTTCCACTACACCACCCTTGATTCGCAGTCGTATTTTAACTTAAGATCTATATCATGACTGTAATATAAACTAACGTTTGGATGTTTCCATGGTTGCAGACAGCCAGAGTGCACTAGTTCAGTTACCAGACGCTGATATACATGCCGTATCTGGATTGCTCAAGTCATACCTACGAGAACTACCCGAACCATTATTCACTGATCATCTGTACAGCTCTTTCGTGGATGCTTACGGTAAGAAGTACAGTCTGTCGTTCTTAAAGCAGATTTGATAGGATTGTAATGAAGTATTTACCATCGAGACAGATGACTTTCAAAACTTATCATGGATGGAAAATACAAAAGAAAGTAGCCACCACTTGGACAGTTGTCCGGCTTTTATAAAAGGTGTTCCTTTTTTTATTATTATTATTTACTAGTGTAAAAAAGGAAAAAATTACGAGGGGGAAAAATGGTTCTGGAGGTAAAAAGTGGTGCGGATAAAACCGGACTAGCTACGGCCCTGTACCATTTGTGCCATTTCTTTTGTATTTTTGCCGTAAGCCATGTATCCAAGATAACTTTGAAAGGAGTGCCGTGCCGTGTCCCATGCAGCCTTCTTCTGATTGGATAAGCATAAATTTGGCGAACTGCGATTGGTTCAACGCAGAGAGGTTCAACGGATGTCGTCAACTTCGGTTCCATGACCGTGCGTGTGTCACACACGTAAAATATCAACTCTGTCATGAGTTTAACTTAACCTGTAGTACGCACGGCAATTCTATCAAGTTTGAGGAAATGAAATCTCGGTCTTAAAAGTCTCGTATTCAGTTCTTGCTTCGGTTAATATCTAGGAATGTCCGACAAGGAAGAAAAGAAGAAGCGAATGCTGGAGCTGCTGGATTCATTACCTAAACCCAACCGACTAACTGCAGTTTACCTGTTTGAACATTTGAGAAGGTAAGTTGATTTAAATATAATCGAATTTTCTTCAAATGAAATTCTGCATTTTTATTCCTTTAACACCTCCCTACTTCAAGGGTACCTTTACAAAACTCTCAGTAACGCGTAGTTACTTTTTGAAAATTCTTGTCTTTGTCCAAGTATTTTGTCGTCCGCCTTGCAGTTTGCTCCATTTCGTAAGAAATGGGCTTCTAAATTGCACTTCGATCTTGCGTCAACGGGCACTCAAGTAGACTTGGGATACTGAGCGAGCACTCAGCTCTTGCCCTTCATTTTGTCTGTCAAGCTCAAGGGAATCTTGCAAACAAAAAAGCTATCCTTGGTTTGAATAAAGGGGCAAATTTCCCCCTAAAGCTTATTAATTTACAGGTTGTTCGTTCATGGCTGCACATTTTTAAAATGGTATCATCTATTTGTTAACAGAATTGGGAGTTGTAGTGATATCAATAAAATGGGACTTAACAACCTAGCTACTGTTTTTGGACCTAACGTATTACGTCCCTCACTAAAGAACAGCAGTCCTATGGACCTTTCACAAGGGACCCTGAACGTGATGTCCCAAGTAGGAATATTTCTTTTCTTTCTGAAATCAGACTCGGAAAGAACGATGCTACCGGACGATCCTCAACTTAGAAATAGACTAGACCCTAATTGGTCTGCCGCAGACGATAGAAGGGACAGATTGATATAAATGCTGTCCTTTTCTACGGATTCAGTGCTGACGGGATCCCTGTGTTCGTCTTAGTTTTGCTAGACATAATCTTCAATAATTTTTGATACGATACCTCTTTTTAACCCTCGAAAAGTACGGCTCACTTGGAGAATGTGGCTGAACAGAATTCAGTATATTGTGAAAGAATTTGCCAACCAGAACGTTGAGTTCTTAGTGTGACTCATTGCGTCGTGGTTTACGTAGCTCGGCGAAGCTACAATATAAAGAATTTTAAAGAAAAAGGGTAGTCTTGAGCGTACCTAGAGTAAAAATCGATGGAATAGTTAACTCGCCCGACATAAAAATATCCAACATGGCGGAGATGATGTCACACCATACTATGCGATCTTTTAAAATGACGGCGATGACGTCATACCATACCAAGAAAACTTTCATAATGGCGGGGATGACGTCACATACTTTTCTAATTTTCATTCTACCCAATCTAGACCATAATACACCTTGTTTTTTTGGAAAAGGACCTACGTAATAATGTGCTATTTTTGGGCACTCAACACTTTAAAAAATGTTTTTAGATGTATCATTTTGCAAGATGCAAATTACTTAGCAAAATTAATTTTCTTAAAATAGTCGTTTCAGCCTTGGTTATAAGAGCAGCATCATTACGGAAATTGCCCACGAGATTAATTAGTTCATAAAAGTAAACCAAGATTCGCTCTACTTTGATAGCTAGGTTTAGTACGTTACATAAAGCGGTCTTTGGCCACTGGATTACGCAAATGCATACTGCAGATTTAGTGCAGTCAAACAACGTCTTTACATCTCCACTAGTACACTATTCATTCCTTGCTTGAATACTCATTTTCATACTTACCGCATCTCGACAACTCCTTTGCACGTAATTAGCCTCATCGTGTTATTCCAAGCACCAGTAATCACTTAATGTTTTCAGCCAATCAAATTTCATTATTTTGGTGTACCGCTGACCAGAATTTGATTACTTTCCTCAATTCATATTTTTTATGCAAAAAACGTTGCTACGCTGCGAGCAACAGCTGTTCGTGTGCGGGCGGACCTTAACTATTAAATAAAATAGTAATTTCAATTATAAACCGATAATTATATTTGATATTCTATGGGAAATGATATGAAAAGAAGATATTGACGTTTGAATAGCATATTTATAGCTGGTATAAAGAATGCATAGTTCTTCAAAAAGTTGATTTTTAAAGTATACACTTATTTTGATAAAGTTAGTCACACCTAAAAAGCTACAAAGCTGAGACCGGCAAGGATCATGGGTAGATACATTTACATGTTTCAACCGCTTGATAACTGTTGATGGACTTGAGATCTTCTACCAGTTAAAAGTTAACCTCCTCTGAGTATCCTCAACTGCTGCAGTTTGTGTCAAAAAGCTTTACTTGTTGAATATGAAATATTTCCCATGATTGTCAGCGATCACAGCTTTCTAGGTTTTAGGTGACTAACTTTATTGGTATATGGTGGTGTTCATAATTTATGAAGAGAGCAACGATAGTTTCTGAGGGGGGAGGGGAGGAGTGGCACAAAAAAATTACATCTGTCAGGTAAGATAGATCGAAGATTGAGAAGGGGGGGGGGGATGATAATTACACACGTTTCCGGCTCTACTTGATCAGTTATGAACACTCTCTGACACTTTTATCATCGTTATTTCTTAAAGTTAACAATTTGAAAGCAAAAATCAACACACAAGGTATTTTTATAAATCTAAGTTTTTCAGAAATCTTTGAACAAATACTATTACCTTGATGAATTATATCCTACCGCCACTTTAGACCATCATGCTTTGCAGGACATGAATCCATTTTAAAAGTATTTCATCGCTTTGTAACCAGTCCCCTATTAGATGTTTTAAACTTAGTGACGTCACTGTGTAGTTCTTGGGACTGGTTACCAGTCCTTGCTCATTCTTCAGAACCAAAATGGCAAAGAGTTTTAAAATATCATGTATCGTTCCTAAGCCTTGTTCCAAGTTAGTGCTTTGATCTTTCAAATAATCAAAATGGCGGACTATCTAAAAAAAGTGACGTCACTGCAATTTCTTGGGCCGTTTTTAGCTGCCAAATTTAAGAAATACAATACTATTTAGGGATAAAAAAACTAATTACAAACTCATTTGGATTACTGTTTTTCACACCCGTTTTGTAAGTTCCAGATGATCGATATAGCGGTGAAAGAACGATGGTATTTGCCTGAAAGCATACTTCTTTTCCTGCACGGCATGATGGGTAGTGGCAGAACTACTATTTGGTGTAAAATAATCTTTATTTTTAATTTATAGACGTTCTTTAAATGAAATCACAGAAATCGTTCATCCAAAAAATATCTTTAAATTCATTGTGACAGCCGGCATATTTGCAATGGAATCAGTTGAATGTAAAATAATAATGGAGTTCTAAATTTTGTATGTAAGAAAGAACTTGACGTGTTTTTTGAGTTGATATTAATAAACGTACAAAGAAGGAGGAACGATCCTAGCTTTCGTGTAGAAGGTTCACTCTAGACGAGCTGTTTTCTGTAGATATTTCTGGGGTACCTTAGAGCCTTCCTTTGAACCTCTCTTTGATTTGTTCCAAATACATTAAAAATACATACAACGCTTAATAAGCGCAACCTGTCTTACCCAGTCCCTACTCAAATCATTTCCACATATGTTATGTTTAGAGGTCTGGGGGAGATATTATTAGTCATGACTATTTGTTCATTTCCGACATGTTGGATGACAGTTGAGAATGGACAATTGTAGAACGAGTAATTTACACAAAAACACTTGTCGTCGTTATATTTGTCATCCATCATGGCGGATATGTCACGTGTCCTGTTAGCCACGTGACCGCGACACTAAAATATATATATTCGCACGATTCTGACATAATTAAAGAAATTTTGTATTTGTTAAAATTAAAAATAAGCCTCCCTTTAGACATGAGTTTTTAAGATGCTAATTATATATGACCCCATGCGAATGAAGCTAGGGTCTTCCTAACAAGGGTTACACTACCGGTTAGTTTTTGATGATATTTAATTTTTAGCGTAAAAAAACTTGTCTAAATAGAGTTGATAAGAATAATACATCAGACAAAGTATAAAATAACTGTAAATCGTAGTTAGAAAGTTTCAACATATAGCCAATGTCAAAATATTCTAATATCAAACTTAGTTATTCAATTTTATTAAATTTAAATGAATCAGAATATAAATGATTTAATCTATTTAATAAAACAAATATGAATGTGTGCCCGATGATTGGTTGATGATATTCCCTCTGCTCTCTCGGGCTTCCTGTGGAACACAAAGGAAAGCCACCAATCTTTGACCCCGAGTGCTGTCACTCTTACTGCGCATGCTCTATTCAATATTTGGGCTTCACCGAAGATAGGAACAATCAAATCCTGTCATTCAACATGTGTGCTTTACAGTGTGAACGCAAAATCTCATTTAAGCTTTGGGAAAATAAACAATTCAAAGCACTTCAAATTATTATTTTTACTAAAATTCTCAATAAGTTATTTTTTTTTTTACAAATCTACAAAATTCATGATTTTCAATAATTTAAAATTTTACATCGTTATTCGTTTGTAATAACTAACCCAAAACGAAAATACTAAATAAACCATATCTAATAACAAAAAAAATGTATTGGATGGTAAATTCATAATATCCGCAACCCTTCAATATCTCGTGCCCCATTCCTTATTTACAATGTTATTTACATCCTCATTTACGATCAAAGAAGCATAGGATATTTATTGTTTTAAAGTTGCAGCTTCCGAAAACGGTTGTATAAGCATCGAATTCAAACTGATGTGTGTCAAAAATTAATTTTACAATAATTTGCTATAAGTGTCGTAACGCAACGCTCACTCGCTAAATAGCTACTTAGTCGAGTGAGCCGGTTGCGTGACGACACTAATTCTTCGACTGCACGTTACGTCATCGCGGCCTCTCGGGGGATCGTTGGTGCCATTTAACAAAAGTTTTCTTATTAGCACCCAGGCTGCATAGGAGAAATTGTGGCCGGTTAAGAGTGAGTAATAATGGTAATAATCACGGTGTGATTACATGACCGAATACTGACTTTGGACCAATCCTAGCCCTCGAGGCTGCAAATTATCCAATTACAGACCTGCAGCGTGGCACGGTCACAGTACGGCATTGGTCGACCAATCACAGCCCTCGAGATTGCAAATTATCCAATCACAGACGTGGAGCATGGCACGGACACAGTACGGCATATCGGTACCGTTTACAAGTTTTCCAGAGTCACGGAATTTGCTCTACCATCTTAACTAACTATGATAAGTTGGTAATGCGTGAGAAGATTGAATGACGTAAAACGCTTGGAATTTGGAACGAAAGGTGTTGCAAATGTGAATGGATGTTTGTCTACAAACTCCATACCATCCAACATGTTGACATGTGGTATAATCATATACTCCTAGTATGTCATTACATGATATCACCTTGTTCGTCAAGAACGACTTGAATGCTAAAGGCACCAGCCCCAGGTTTACAGCCCCAAGTTTACAGCCCCAGGTTTACAGCCCCAGGTTTTTTTACAGCCTCAGGTATACAGCCCCAGGTTAACTGGCTGCTGCGTCTGATCGGCTATCTCTATGTTAATCTTGCGCAAAAAGCAAGAGTATACCAGTGGTAACTTCGTATCAGCAACCATTGAAGTGGATCCTAGGGCTTCTGAACTGGATAGAGTGGCCTTGTGTGGGTTACACGCTGGCTGGCTGACTAACCGTTTGTGAAGAGGGAGAGATCCAGTTAGACCGAGGGCGAACGTCCTCGATAGGCTGATAGTTTATCGAGTAGAGGAGACACAAGAGCTGTCCAACCTGTTTGGTGGCTAAAAAGGAGAAGAAGAAGACATGATAAAGAAAATAAACTTAATTCAATATTTTTGGTATAACATTTCGGGTGTCCATGTCCATGAATGCAAGTAAAATTAAGTAAAGAAAACCTACCTAGCGCCACATCCCCGTCCAGTTTCGGGATGGAAATACTCGTAAAACAGGACTAACTGGTTCCAGTTTGGATCATCAGCATACTGGTGCTCGTTGCCATGGCAGGGTCGTTTACCGTTCTCATCAGGTAGGAATAATGACGTCAGACGACGAGAAAGCTCTTGAGCTACGTCACGCAGTCGCATCAGGTTGCCAGAGCCTGTTGGGCATTCTACTTGGAAGGTTTCTCCGTAGAAAAGGTCGTAGCGTTTGAGAGCCTCTACGATCAGGTAGTTTACTGAAGAATACAACGTCAATAATTCATTAAGAACAGGCCAGTCTCGAGTTCCAAATCACCGCTGTGTTCCTTGATTACAGACTCATTTACACAGGTTTAGCCTCGATTTTGTGAAGAATATTCACGTGTTCCTGTCAAGGTGCATTCTTTACTTTACCGTTGGTATTTGTGAATATTTAAACACTGATACGAAGCTAACCCTGTGTAAATGAGTCTGTAATCGAGAAACACAGCGGTAATTTGGAACTAGAACTGACTGGTCTATGAGAAGGGCATGGGACCAAAGCTAAGGCTTGGCAGTAGTTACTCAGACAATTTTTCCTTTTTTACTTACTGCAAATCCAAACTGGTCCTCTCCAGTTGCTATTGCCTCCAAACATGTATGTATTTGATTCTCCTGGCACGTAGTCCACTTGATAGGACTTGCCATCTAATTCAAATGTGTAAGGATGATCACTGTGGTACATGGACACTGAACGAATGCCGTAAGGAGAAAGAAACTCTTCTTCGTCAAGCATGTACGACAGCAGACTGTGGAGTTGCTCAGCGGATGGGATAGAGAGCAGATGTGTGTCGCTGATTGGATCCAAGTACACGATCTGAAGAACATTGAGTCAAGAAAGTTAGAGGCCCCGAAAAACGTGCCGTGAGACCACATCAAGAAAACTTATACGCATGCAGTCTTAAACAATTGATTTCTTTTCTTTTCTTTTGGAATTTGACCTCAAAGAGCTCGATGATTTATGAACGAAAACATGTTTGCTTCACTATGTTACCGCACGTATACTGGTATAAGATGGTGTAGATAGTTACTGACCTGTGACGCCAGATCTTTTCTCTTCTCGACAAACAAGTTCAACCGGTTTCTGAAACCTGGCAGTTTTTCAAGATACTCTGAGTCAATGACCCAACAGGCCAGCAAGGGAACCAGGCCAACGATGGAGCGCACGCGCAGTGGGAATGTCTTGTGTCCAGTTTGGAAGTGATCGTAGTAGAAGCCGTCCTCGGGGTCCCACAAGCCATAGCCATCTGACATCTTATTTATTGCTCGTGCAATGTGGGTGAAATGTTCGAAGAATTTGGATGCCATGTCTTCGTAACTTGGGTCCGAGAGAGCAAGTTCCAAAGAGATGTTAAGCATCACGATGCAATACAGGGCCATCCAAGCGGTGCCGTCAGCCTGAAAGGCATTATGGGAATGGGTGAGAACATTTGTTTTTAATACTACACATTTGCAGTGTCGTTGAAATATTTGAAAGATTTCCAATTAAGTAAGGTCACAAATGAATATATACTGAGCCAATATATTACACCAAATGTAAAAAAGTCACTATTTGCTTTCCACATCAGAGACCACGACACTTTTTTTCGAATATTCATTGCTGTAATTTCAAATACATTAATCTGGGACCACTTTTCCTTTAACTTAATTAATTTTTTCATTTAACTTAATTAACTGGATAGATCTGGTAGGCAGAGCGTGAACATGAACTATTTGATTTTTAATAGTTACCTGGCAAAGGCGACCACCACCAGGTAATGGCTTTGAACGATCAAACACGCCTGGAAATGATGTGAGGAAATGTACTCGTTATTAGCAGTTGCCATAAGCTCTTCACATACCATCTATCATTTTTAGGAAGTACTTTATGTACGTTTCGTATTTCTTGGCTTCACCTGACACTCTTGGTGGTCAGTGTTAGAAAGACCACAGGTAGAACCTGAACTGACTTTTAACGACTGACTGAAACCTAGCAATTACGATATCTCGCCTTGAACTAGCAACTACTTTTTGCTCCATACATAAAGAACAACAACAGCAAAAAACAAAAGCAGAAAGTAACTCACCAACATTGTCCAGACCAAGGAATCCACCTCCAAAAATGTTTCTCCCTTCAGGATCTTTTCTGTTGACCCACCTGATAGACATGATTATCGTAGGAAAGTATTAGCAATACATCATCTAATGGACACATCTGTCTTTGGCTTCTAACAATGTATTAATGTATTATCACCAATACTATAGGCTTCACAGACTTGCTCATGTGAAGGTTTCCGAATGAAGGGAACAAAAGGGATCCAGGTGAGGGAGAGGGTCATTTTTTTACACTTCTACTTCCTCCCTCCCTCTCTCCCTTCCTCCCTCCCTCCCTCTCTCCCTTCCTTCCTTCTTCCTTTCCTCCCACTTTCCCTGTAGAGGTTACTGAGCTGTTCTAACATTGCTGTCTTTCACTTGACGTCATCCTCTTTCTCGTACAAAATGTTCACCACCTAAATCGCAAATTTTTAAAATAATTCTTTCTGGCTGACAGCACATGGTGTTCATCGTTGAACAAAGACGTTTTTCAACTGATGGAAGCCCAGCAATTTGGCTGACCTTGGAAAATTCTCGTTAAAGCTTTTTTCGCGCGAACTTAGAAATTAAAGTCGATCATTAATACATCCGACTCACCAGGTGAAATTTAACAACAGTTTCTGAAAACACTTGGCTAAGAACACCTTGTCTCTCTGTTCTTTTTTGGCGGTCATCTCGTACACGCGAAAACACGCGAGAGCGTGAACAGGCGGGTTGACGTCACTCAATGCGAACTCGTAAGCAGGTATTTGACCGTTAGGCGCCATGTAGGTTTCTTTTAGGAATAGTAATAACTGGTCTTTGACAAACTCTGGATCGATTTTAGCAAATGGAAGCATATGGAACGCCAGGTCCCAAGAGGCGTACTGCAAATATAACAAGAAAAAATGCCTTTATCGTCAGTTTGGTTTCTTTCTGGGTATCACCAAAGGAAACCCAATGCTCACTGTACAGTCACTAGTATAAAACTAGGTGATGTAAACTCTAGAGAGAAACGTATCCGAGTATACAAAAAGTGTCGCGAGTATACTTTTGTAAGACAATGTGAAAGAATTAGCCTTAAGTTTCAAGCATGGAAACCAGGCATGTTTGAAAGTCATATTTACATAATTCTACGATAGCATGAAGATGTTTCGACTAATTTGCATATGGACTTGGAGCATGCGCAGACATTTTTCACTCGTGTCGATGTTGTATACACTTGCAAATTTAGTCGTGAAAAGATCATCATTAGTGACTGTCATATAAGAAAAGAGCTGTTATTACAATTAGCTTTACAAGTTTGAATCAGCCTTTAGTGCCTTGTCTCTTTTTGGTTTACCTGTGGTTTTCGATTTCCACCACAGGAAAACCAATCCATCAAAAGTTCATGCTTACCCAAGGATATTCCCATTTGTCTGGCATCGATATAATGTCTTTATTGTGTAAATACTTCCATTCAGAGTTTCTCCCGTTCGTCCTGGAGTGTGGCGGGGTAGGCATGTTAGGGTCGCCCTTGAGCCAGTCTTCTGTAATATAATAGTAAAACTGCTTGCTCCACAGCAATCCCGCGTATGACTGGCGCGAGACTAGTCGTTCTTCGTGTGAAAGCAATTCTGAATACGAAACAGGTATATCATTTAGATAAATTCCAAACTTTCTTGTAGCAAGGCAGAGGTATAAACGCCAATTCATTCGATGCATGAGTTCATATCTACTGCGCATGTCTGAAAATCGGCTTAAAAATGGCTGACGCGTATACTCAAAGAAAGAGAAGAAAGAAAGAAATGGAAATATATATATACAATCATGCACACGCGTAGGGACTCTTAAAGAAGGAATCTTACCCTTGTTCGCAAATCAAATTAACCAGGGTTAACAGTCGGGCTGCACACAGACAGTAGCCTTGACAGGATCTGTCTGGTTTGTCATTACCAGCTATTAACAACTTAACCCAAAGCCAACTTGCTCTTTTATTAGATAACCTGCTGAGTGCCCTGCAAATCACTCAAATTACATATCGCATCTCGGTAACATAAGATACTCACCAGGGATAACAGTTCTGTAAAATGCGTCTGCTTCCATTCTTCTTGTTGCCAGAACCTCATCGAACGAATCCTTCCCGAACGGCTTCGGAACTCTGTCGGGCTGTACTGACAAACGACATCTGATAGTATGTGCTTTTCCTGCAGGAATGTCGAGGACGTAATGAGGGGCCACTTTGGTCCCTTTTAGCTTAGGGTTCACCGCATCATGGTCCTTTTTAATGAGGTAGTTGTGGAATGCATCCTTGACATAAGGGCTGGAATTCTTCAATCCATACAGACGCTGTTACGCCAAAAGAGAAACATTTGCGTGGATTGAGAATTGACTGTGTGTCATCAAGAACATTTTACTGCGAGCAGAGTCTTCCTTATTTTTTCTCTATTCCTTAGGCAGGGATAATTAATGTCAAAAGAAAATTGACTCTTGATGAAAATAATGACGTCTTTAAGTTTGCGACTCTGATCATTAGATCAACAAGATCATTAGCTGTGACGCTGTAAAAATACAACTTACAGAGACGACTTGCCGTTCATTTCACTGTGTCTGAGCCTACAACTTCATCATTTCTTAAATAGAAAAAATCGTAAAAAGAAAACACAATTTAATTTACCTCTAAATTCGTTTCATTATTGGTAAAGAGTAGCTCTGGTATCTCTCCATCTGTTCCAACATCAGCTGCAAAGATATACTTTCCAAGGGTGTCATGGTAACATTCCACCATGCCAGGCGCAGTTTGCGTCAATTGTGGCATGTTCATGCACTCCTCGTGCTTACTGCTCCATGCCCACGTGTTCCTGTACCACAGTGTTGGCAACACGTGAATACGCGCTGTTTGTGGTCCGCGGTTAGCTACGGTTATGCTAATGAGGAGATCGTCTGGTGTGTTCTTTGCGTACTCGACGGAAATATCCCAATAGCGGCTGCCATCAAATATTTCTGGAAGAAAAAGGAATCGAAGAAAAATAAGTGAAGAAAAGAAAGAGGCGAAGAAAAAATAAGTGAACTTGAAACAAACATCCTAATGAATCTGGAAATACCATTTCCTTAAATTTCAAAAATTCCTTCACATCTTTTTGCTTTCCCAAACTCTATCAAATAAAATCGAATCCTAAAAGTCGTGGCAAGCAAGCAATTGTAACTAAAAGGCTAATGAGAACTTAACTTTTTTTTTCAATTTTAACCGGCTATGAACCCTTGTCCAATAGTGCACAATATTTCCTGGTCGAATTGTGCGAGGGATATGATGTTTATCAATGCAGCAGCTTCATTGCCCAACTCAGTTTACTTTGGAAAAAATATGGAGTTAGTTACCTGTATCGATTAGCTCGTATTCCGGGTCTTCCTTGGTTCGTTTCTTGTTCTCCTCAACAAGGTCCCTGTATGGGTACTCGTTCTGTGGGTATTTGTATAATGCTTTCATGTATGAGTGGGTTGGAGTTGAATCAAGGTAGTAGTAACACTCCTTCACATCCTCACCATGGTTACCTGGGAGAGTTGATTTAAGGGGAAAATACGGTTTATTTTAGATGATTCTCGGAAAACTCATTTTGGCCGCGGCTAGTATTGAGTGAACATGTTAAAAATATGGCCAATTGTCGATTTGAAGTAAGGCATACGACTTAGCCTGCGTAGCAGCGCAGGTTATATACGTCTCTAAAGAAAAAACACTCCTGAAAATTACAAAAATTTAATTTACAAAAATTAACACAACATCAGTTGTGTCCGCCATCTTTGAGTCAGGATTTTGGCTTCTCTTCTCGAGCGCGCAGGCTCGTAAAGTCGAGTTGGCTCGAATCCAAGAGGTTTTTCAAAATATTTCAAAAAGATCGAAAAGTAATTCTAGTTGGACTACTCGAGGAATATCAGTGAAAATTCTTCGATGCGGGATTGGTTGACCTTGGTCTTCATCCAAAAGGTCACTTACGCAAAATAATTCAATGACGTCAGTTGTGTCCGCCATCTTTCTCTTCTCGAGCGCGCAGGCTCGTAAAGTCGAGTTGGCTTGAATCCAAGAGGTTTTTCAAAATATTTCAAAAAGATCGAAAAGTAATTCTAGTTGGACTACTCGAGGAATATCAGTGAAAATTCTTCGATGCGGGATTGGTTGACCTTGGTCTTCATCCAAAAGGTCACTTACGCAAAATAATTCAATGACGTCAGTTGTGTCCGCCATCTTTCTCTTCTCGAGTGCGCAGGCTCGTAAAGTCGAGTTGGCTCGAATCCAGGAGGGCATAAAGATAATTTCAAAAAGATCGGAAACTACTCGAGGAATATCTGTGAAAATTCTTCGATGCGGGATTGGTTGACCTTGGTCTTCATCCAAAAGGTCACTTACGCCCCAAAATAATATATATTTCATTATATTTTCCTTGGGGATTACTGAAATCTTACCTTCGTTTCCTGTGAGTCCAAATAATCTTTCCTTCAGTATGGGGTCTTTCTCATTCCACAGCGCAAGACCGAAGCAGAGCCTACATTCTTCATCTGTTATGCCGAGCAATCCGTCCTCGCCCCATCGATAGGCACGGGACCTAGCATGATCGTGAGGAAAGTAGTCCCAACTGAAATAAGTAAGAAAGGATGGAGTTTAGTTAGTTCATTAAACAAGATGAAAAGACTTGGGCAAAATAAGCCGAGAGGAGAATGACGAGAATGAAGAGAAGACGAGAAAAAGAAGACAAACGACAATAAGAACGAATAAGTATGATGATAAAAAATAAAAATCACAAAGGAAAAGCAACGAAGATGAATTTAAGAGGATATCCAAAGGAATAGGGAGGAAGATATTGAGATATATGGTAAAGAAAGGAAGAAATATTGAGAAAGCGACGTAGGGTAACGAGGATTAAAAAAAAGGACAAAAAAAAAAGCGACATATCCTTTCCTTACAATTTGTTTTCAATTGCTAATTTTACTCTGCGTGATCTTTCTTTGTCGTTGACAAAGGAGTTCAACATGCCACAGCTCGCATACGACCAGGGTCAAAAATAAGTTCAAGGGTAGGGTCGGTGGGTGGGTGCTCTTGTGAGCCTCTTTACAAGCCTGGACTCGTGTCCAACAGAATATAACGTCATTGACCGAGAGAGAAAGTTTGAGTTACTTTATCAACCATTTTAAGAAAATTCACTTTCTCAACACTAAATAGCATTTTAAGGTGTTTTCACAGCTATCGTTGCAGTAAAGAGTGGATAGGTAAGGACCTTAGTGTTACCTCGGGTCTCAGATATCGACTTACGGTTTCCGGCCCTGTTGTTTACAAACAAAGCCGCTAGTTATGTAATGATGTTTATCGAGGTCGATAAGTAGTTTAAGTAGTTGACCTAGTATTTGCGTTTTTCGAATTTTATTCGATTTTTGACAAAGTATATAGCTATGAATCTAAGGTTTGGAATCAAATTTACTAGTATCATCATCATCATCTTTTTTTCTTTTTTTTTATGCCTGGAAAAAGTGATGGCAAGCATCTGATAATAATTATACAAGGTACCCCGCTCACTCTCTCGCTGTACTTTCAGAGCAATAAGACTCCCTTGTACTTAATTATACAAAGTTAAAAAAAGGGTCGGTAAATGCCAGTCACTTACCAATTGCCGTCGGCAGAGTAATCCTCCCGTACCGTTCCCCACTGTCTCTCTGACAGATAAGGTCCCCAAGTACGCCATTTAACATCATTTTCTTTGTCTTCTTGTAGTCTTGTTGATTCTTCACTAGGGTGGTCCCAGATTACATCAGGTTCAGAGGGTTTTCTCTTGGCTTTCTTTCTTCCAATCTTCCTGATAAATTCTATGTAACTATTGGGTTTTTTCTCCAACCCGTTGCCATCACCTGGTAACATCTCCTTCTGGATGTAAGAACGCATATCTGGGAGGTTGAAGCTCCCAGCTCGTAGGTTGTCCCATAACTTCTGCAAGCCTGTGTTTTGCCTTTGTTCGATACGTTCAAGTTCTTCGAATTCTGTGTTCAAGAAGAGCTCTGAGCTGTATAACCGACGAAGGTGCTTTGGCATCACTGGCTGCTTGTTTTTCTTGAATTTTTGGAGGACCCTTTCCTTCGAACTTTGAAAATTGGACGAAAGTTTGAATATATTGCTATTGAAGCTATCCATTTTGAAGAGACGCAAAATTGCGCGCCAAACTGCTATGCAAAACAACTAGATATATCCGATAAAAAATCTTCTATCTTGTATTTATCAGATTATCTCAAGAGAACTGTTATGGACAAGGTCATCTTTGATATAACAGTTCCTCGAGATCTAACGGGTATGTTTAACAAGAGCGAAATCATCACAGGACAGAGGTATACACGCGCTTCGTATGTACCATGAACCAATAGGAATGCAGTGCTGCAAGAAAGCCATGCAAGTGCCAGTACATCTCCTCGTGCTCACCACGTGCAAGGTGAATTTCGTACAAGGCTACTGCTATTAATACCAGCATGGAACCGAACAAGATACGAATATTCTGTAATATTAGATCTTCTGCAATGACAGGAGATAACTTCCTGAATAATAATATCTTTGTAATACGATTATTTGAGCAGTTTTGAGATTTATTAAAATGCAAAATTACAATTTTTCGTAAATAGTGCAGCTACCATACCATACTATATATATTCTAGTTTTAAATATTTCTGTTTTTGTTAATTAATTTTTTTTTTTTTTTTTTTTTTTTTTTTTTTTCCAGCGTATGTTGCAAATCGACGATTTCTCCCTTGGAAATTTCAGTGGATTTTTTAAAATTTACTCTTCAAAATGTTTTTGTGAAGTCCATTTATCAGGTTTGTTTGAAAGTCAAATTTACATATTTTAACAATAGCATGAAGACTTTTCGACTAATTCGTATACGGACTTGGAGCATGCGCAAATCTCTTTCACTTGCATCGTGTTTGCTCGCCGCCATATTGGATTAGTTATGTCATAAACTCATGATTAACACAGAAGCAAACCAATCGACATTAAAATCGTGGTCGGTCAAAATGACCGGCAGCAAGAGATTTCCTGACCGGACAAGCTTCATTTCTGTCCGGACATTGTCCTTTAATGACCGGCTATCGTTACCCCTGATTATTTTATCCAGCAGTTTTTTTAAGGAACGTAGATTTGTTGTACTAAATTATTCTCGTGACTCCAGCCTTATGGCTGAAAACGTTCTTTACTGGGCTTCACACTGACCGACACTGGAAACTCGATAGATCTCGATAGACCTCTTCAGTTACCTTTGGTGTAATCTTTTCACACCACGTGTCAGTAACTCTCTTAAAGTTCATATAACCCCTAAGAACAAACCACTTTAGTCGAATTCTAGAAATCATCAGCTTTCAAATGATATACATATCAGGTGGATTGTAGCCTGCGTGCCTCCGAACGTTTACAACAGAAAATTCCGGATGCAGCGCAGGCTAGTGGATTGGGAAATTCCTCTATTCTAGGCTTTCTGTGTCAAATTGGCCGTGAAAAAGTGATCTGGAAACGAGAGTAATTCGTGACGTCAAGATAGGTATCGGAGAATGCGTACTAGGTACTCTTGTGCCTTCTCTAAGAAATGACAAGTGATCTGAAACAGCAAGACATTACGCCGAACTGAGGTAACTGAGAGGTCTATTTTAGTACCTATGCCTATGACTTTGAAAAACGAAACTGTAGATTTGCTTACTGAAGAAGATCACAACAGTTATAGATTTCAAGGGGCGGAAGGAGAGAGTTTCAGGGCCCAAGTGACCCTGAGTAACAGACCCTATATATTATCTGGGAAACAACGGATATTCATCTCACGATCAGAGAATCGAATTTCATTCATATAAATTGCTTGTTTCGGGTTTTGATAGCGATAGAAAAAGAATGTACATGATTACACCTAAACTAAAGCCCCGTTTACACGAGCGATCTTTGCGGCGATTTTTGCTGCGATTTTTGCGGCGATTTTTTTTTTGTTGCGATTTTGTCCATAATAAATAATGGTAAAGAATTTACTTGTAAAGTTTTTTTTTTCAGGATACCAAGATTTTCCTAGACGAATGTCTCTTTTGAAGGATGAGACAAAATATTTCATATTTCCGAAAATTGCCACAAAAATCGCCGCAAAATCGCCAGTGTAAACGGGGCTTAAGATCAGTGCATTCTTGTTCAATCAATGGAAGCAGTTCTTTGGAAAGACTGAATTTCTATCACAGTCGATAACTAATCGACGATCTATCGGCTTTTTACGAAGACTTTTGCTTAACACTGATGTTGTCACTAATGTTGAACGCGGGAAAAAGGTTTTAAACGTCATACATCGTGAAAAAAAGCTAGTTTTTTAAGAATATCATTAATTCGCTCCGCATTGCTTCTTTGTTTATTGGTATCGCTATAATATAATATATATTATATGTATATAATATAGCCCAGTGGTTGAGGAAAAACCTGGGTTGATTTGGCACTGCAGTGCATTGTGGGACCGTTTGAGGGGACAGTTTTTCGATGGCGTCTATTTTATCAGTCACTTCGCCAAATGATCCCATTGACATGTGGGGACATTAAAATTTCCCTTCTTTTAATAGCGAGTTCTTATAATTATTGTCCATCCTACTCAATCGATTAAACCTAATTTTGGCTTCCTAAAACTACTAAGATAAATTTCTCTCTATAAGGTAATACTAACTTTTTACTGACTTTCGATTATCATGCTCAATGCACCTAGTCACCCCCGTGTGGTGCTACCAAGACCCTCTTAGGAAAGCCCGCACGGAAAAGAATAGCACTCGTGCCCAGGCTCCGAGTATTCTGTCGAAGAGCGTGACAAAGTGAAAGGTTACGTGACATGACCCAGCAAGCACAAGCCTCGAAGAAAAACAGGCTACTGGCACGATATGTGATAGAAATGAAATCAACACATAGTTATTCAACTGGATGGTGCAAGGATTTGTCTTGGGGTCTTTCAAATTGTTTCATTGTGTACTGCGCCCCGACTAGTAACGTCAAGACCCTCATGCTAGCCGACATACCCCACCAAAAAACAATGAAAACTCTCGCTTGTTCAATCTTTTTTAAAATAACAAATGAAGTGAGGTTAAAGACAGCACAAGAAATGAAGCAAAACCTATGAGAATCAGTTTAAAACTATCCGCATAGGGAATCCTCAGGCAACGTTACTAAAAACAGCTAAAGTAGTAGTGGGACAGCCTTGTCATCCATCTTTATCAGGTATGAAACTCTATTATGCCTTACTGTACCTTAAGTAAAACGTTTTAGCACGCTGAAGTATTCATAGTTCTAGAGTTTTGAACTTCTGATTTTCATTTAAAAAATTGGTGTGATGTCCGAAAAAAGCTCGAGTAAGAGCGAAGAAATTTCTTTTTTATATATATGATATATATTTATGACGCATCACAAACTAGTTTTTCTGCAAATTATTTTCAGTGAAAGACACTTATATTTAGTTCCCTATAAACGAGTGTGGAAACCTCCACGCCCTACCCCACCCCACACGGGTGTGGTTTGCATGAAATTGCCAATTACAATGTTTAAGCTTATTTTAACATAAACTAATTAGTGTAAGTCAGAATTGTCACAAATGATAAGTAGTTAAATGTGACGTTCTGCATGCAGGCAGGTTATGCTTAGGTAGGATCAAGTTTCGGCTTCATTGTAGCTTTGATTGATATTATCAGTCAGGAACGTGCTTATGGGTCAAGTCAAAAAATTGTTTCATTCAGGTGCATCGCATCCTACGGAAATTTGTTGAAATTTGTTGTACTCTCAATTACTACGTACAAGTGATATATCATTCAAATCAATTCTGTTCCCGTTTCGAAAACCACCCTACATCATATCCTGTTAAAAGCTGGTGATGACGCGCAATTTGAAGAAGTTTGTGCATGTTGAGGGAACTCCTAAAATATTCCTCTTAGCATCAATACAAATAATTTTATCCAAAAAGTGCACGCAAAAAATTGACTTCAAATTTACAAAACTTTTTTTTTTTTTTTGCTTTGCTTTTTCAACCACCATTTAACACCAGGGTCAGGAGTGTAGAATACCTCTGTCAATGCCTCTTGCGGAACGGTTTTTCACTAACTACAATTCCAGTCATTTTTCGCTAAATTTTCAGCTTTCAGGTAAAATTTTCGCATAAATTTTTCAAGCAGAATGGGAAAAATGTAATACAAAGCAACAGAAAATAAGAAAATCAAAAATTGTTTACCTGTTTATGTTATCGTCCTGAGTCTTTTGTTCTTGCTTTTTTTTCTTTTCTTTTTTTCTCTTCACGTAACGCTTGTGTCACGTATTTCCCCCACAAAAGTTGTAATAGTTTTTGTAAACCTTACAAACTTTTCGAAAATCATGTTCCAATTCCTTTTTATTTATTTGCTTATGTTAATAAAACAACTCTCTTATATACCTTTTGCACATTGATGATATCCGATAGCGAGACATACGATTCGTGACGAGAAGCGCGCGTTCGCTCGCCCGAATTCACGCATGCGCAGTTATATACACCTTAAGGTCAAGTTTACGTAGTGTCCCGCTCAAAGTTACTTGGTTGCCCAGCGGGAAACAGCAAACCTCTACAAAACTTTCGATAAACTTTATAATCAGTCTTGAACTCGAAGTTTGTCAAATACCAACAATATAGACATTGTTTAGTGAGAGCTTCTGACGTTTTTTGGGCCATACTGTTTTGAATTCAATTCTGGTTTATTCTTGTTTTCGATAATCGTGCTGCTAGGGGTAGAGATCAACTTATCGCTCTAACCTCCCCTCCCCTGTAAATAAAGTAATTGAAAAGTTTGGAAACAACTTTATTAAGGCCAAGGCCAACACTGGAAAGAGCTGCACTTGAAACTGTGCTAGATGAGCCGTTCTACTACTATGTCAGTACTGATAACCTGGTGAAAATTTTTTAATACTACGCAGTACAAAACTATGAATATCCCTGCATTCAGATCAAGTTTATAGATTCCTCCCCTATATTTTTGCTTTAAAAATTTAAAGATTCCTTATATTCCTTTCTCCCTATTTTTGTGAATATTATTTTTTGAAAATTTTATGAGTTCGAGCAACTGTTCAGCAAGATTACACAAGTTGACACACGCCACTTATGTTGACCTTGCTCGCTGGGAGTTTGAAGACATTTTGTGCTCAACTTCATCTTCTACTACTGTTTCTCTGTTTTGTTTGCTCACTTTAAAACAGTATTATATTCACTGGAGCCTCGAGCTTTTTTTAAGCCTAGCAACAAAACAACGATAAATTTTGCTTAAGATAGAGTACGAAAGTGTGCAACACTTTGCACTAGTTACTACGGTAAATAGTGCTAATTAAACAATAGAAAACAATAGGATTAGCATAATTTAGCAGTATTTATTGGTATTTATGTTACACACTTATAGTGTTTGTACTCTATTATTGAAATGTTTCTTAATTTTGGCGAATAAAGAAATCTACGTTGTTATAGAGTCACACAAGACTTGGCATTTGTAATTAAGATTACACCATGACGCCTTTTATACCCCAGGACCCGGTTGTACGAAGGGTGGATAGCCCATACCGGCGGATAAATCGTTATCCAGTGGATAAGTCGATGCTCTTATCCAATAAATTTATCCACTGGATAAAATTTCATCGGATAGTGCTATCCACCTTTCGTACGACTGGGCCCAATGAGGAAAGCAGTTAATTACAATCATGAAGTTTAGCAAATTCAGCGTTTTCGAATGACGTAGGTTTGCCATAGCAATGCCCTTGGCCTTTTGATCTTTGTATCGATCTTGATCAGTAAGCTTAACAGGAAACCTCGCAGGAAACACGTTTGCTTGAATTTTCCTTCCCGATCAAGCGATATATGTTTATTTAGCAAGCGTGAGTTAAATCCTGCGCTCTCGAAGCTGGATAACCTGGCACCTTTTAGTTTACAGTTCTCTGGATAAACAACTCTTCAGTATCGTAAACACTGCGGCGAAACGCTCTAAGAAACAGGAAATACCTCGCTATGATTTTAGGTTCCCCATATTTGTTTAAATACTTTTATTAGATATCTAAAGTGTTCTCTGATATCGTTGCTCGGTCGATAACCTACCGAGATGTTCAACGGTTGGCGAGAGTTTCGAAGCGTGAAACTGCATGAAAAAGAACTGGCTGCTTCAGAGCAAAGTGTTTTCGAATAGTGACAAGTTTATGGTGTGACAAGTGTCAGTACGATGGACTCCTTCGTTGCGATTTCCTAAGCTCCAAACAGTAGTTCTTGTACTAATAAATCAATTTACAACATAAAAATAGATAAAATAGTGTGGTCAGTGTATTAAAACACTCTTGAGAGCCAAATCTAAATTACTTTTAATGGAAACTGTAGACTAATATTTGACTCGAAAAATTCTTCTGAATGCCAAATTGGACTCGGCCTACGGCCTCATCAAATTTTGGAAGTCCTCGGAATTTTCCTCGTCCAATTATTTCTTAATTGGACAGCATGGAGTCCTATTACATATACTAATTTGACTTTTATATTCTTATAGTAACATGTGTTATCCATTATATTTTATGAGGGTTTTTTCGTGCAGCTTTTGAACGACATCTTTCAAGTTGTCGTCCTGGCATTCACTCGTTTTCATTGAGGTCAAGTTTCGTGATGATTTTCAACCACTTCCCCAACATCCTATTTCATTGACCTTAATTACGTTTTGTTTGAAAATTTATTCATTAAGCCTTGAAATCAGTTTATCGCTTTTTATCGGAGAAAAAAATCAAGATAAGTATCGATCTAGTGAGACATTCGCTGCCAAGTCCAAGTTTAGTGACGTCACGAGTAATTAAATTTCAAATTTATTTCCATTCAAAGTAAAACTGGAACAAATAAAGATTCTGTTTTTTGAATTAAATAATTTCAAACAAAATTTCCTTTGATAGTTACAGGAGCTAGAACTAGTGTGTAGGCTAAATGAGCCGAGCAATTGTATGCACGACCCTCGAACTTCTTTTACGTAAAAGAAACCTTCTTTCCGCTTCAAGAGGTCAGCAGTTCAAGGGGATCATTTCATGCGTGGTCGAAATTAATGAGTTTAACTTCCGCCAATTAACACCTGCTTAATGACCAAGTTCAACCTAAATTTCAAGTATCGGAATCATAGTACTGCAGTGAGATTTTCCGGAATAAAGCTATATATTAAAATGAACATTCCAAAGAGTTTCTAAGAGAATGAGTAAGAGTATATAGTATAATAGTATAGCTCATGAGTTGAGCGTTGTGTGCATAGAATATTAAATGTAGTGGTAGTGCGTGTGAGCGAAAAGTTTCCCCAATCGGACCATTTTAGAGTTCCAAACTACCGCTGTGTTCCTTGATTACAGACTCATTTACTCACGCTTAGCCTCGATTTTGTGTAGATTATTCAGGTGTCTCAGTCAAGGTCCGTCAAGTTTCAAAGTGTTTGTATTTTTGAAGTTGTGCATCCTTTACTTTACTGTTGGTATTTGTGGATATTTAGACACTTTTGTGACATTATAATTTACCAGTGTTGTCCACCAAAATGTCATTTCCTGACTTTCCCTGCGGCTAGTGAACGTCATGTATCTGAAGCAATTCGCCGTTTTCTAATGCGCATAGCATATCCAACAGTTACTATTATGCAAGACCGATATGAATATTCTCATTGTATTAAACCACACTGACTCCTGCATTCAATCGATCAATCAATAAACTATATTTACAAAGAGGGTGACGTATTAACCCAGTGAGTTATCTAACTTACGGCCCTCACTACATACAAAGTTACAAATTGTAAAACTATAGCGATCATTAAAAGTTAATATACAGGGGCATTACACTATACTTGATCCACTGTTTTCCCATTTCAGACCACGTGTCATTCTCTAGAGTATTATTTCTTTGTTTAACGGTCGCGCATGAGAAGACACACGGAATACGGATACAACTCAAACAAAGAATCTTATTCTCAAGAGAATGACACTTGGTCTGCAATGGCAGGACATTGGGACGCCCAAGTGGATTTGGTCCGTAAATGAAAAGTCACTTGTGAGTTTGAACTCGACCCTTCTATTGTCTATTCCTACCGTCCGGTCATATCTTTCATCAGACCGTAACTGAGTATTATTTTCTGCTCATTGTATTTTTTCTTTTTCTGGAAATAGACGAAAATAACTTTATTATTTAAGATATTTGCAATGGGACGCCTGAAGTTAGAACAGCTATAAATGAGGAAAGGAACAACTCGGTGGCAACAAAAACCAACAGCAACAACAACAATAAATACGACAATGAATCGAACAACAAATACGACAAGTACAAAAATATATACAACAATAGCTACAACGACAAAAAAATACAACAGCAACAACAATAATTACAACAATAAATACTACAACTGAACAAGTACATCAGCAGTTGCAAGAAAATTGACGATAACGCAAAGAAACGGTTAAGCCAGCATACGTGGGCAGTTTTAAAAATCATGACTCATTATGACGATTGTCACTTCTTTTTATTAGAGGTAAATCGAGGTTAAATACAGAAATCCTAGACGACCAGACCAATTAAGGCGACCACCCTCTGTTCAACGACCTTTGGTCAATATTTCAAAGATATACACACTCATTTACTAGCGGTATAATGTGGTAGGAAAAATATAAAATGTACACTTGCCGCGATCTTTACCCGTCTGTCTGTCTTTCTATCTCTCCCTCTGTCTGTCCTCAGCTACTCTATCTATTTTATCATATTAATTATCCTCCTCAGGGATATTAAAATCCTCAGGTATGACGACCTCCTTCAAGTTTTCCATTCCTTTTTCTGGTTCATCAGCGATTAGTATCTCAATCAAATTCAAACACGTTTTCTTTGCTTCTTCATCTTTTTCCCATTTGTGGAGTTCTCTCAGGATTGCATATATATGTTTCTCTCTCATTACTTTGCGGCCATGTGAAGTTGCACAAAGCTGGAAAAACAAAGAAACATAAAAAGTTTACTGGCGCCGAAGAGACCCAAGTGGATGCAATATTTAATCCCACGTCAGGTCATTAAATATTTTTGGTTTTATTTTACGTCATTCCATGTCTCGTGTAGATTTTTTTAATAATAATCAGTTGAATCGCAAGTTTCCAATGAACTGTTTGACAGCATATGGTGGTTAGTGTTTGACCATCATTTGGAGCAGATAATGAATTTCAAAGACTTTTATCAAGATTAAAATCCAGCGATTCTGAAGTCTTGGTAGACTAAGAATGAAAGCAGTTTCAGACAACGTTGAAATTATAGTTTCAAAGTCATAACCAAAACATTACAGCCAGTCAAGTTCAGTCCAGCAAGTACTTTTTCAGTAAACAATTTACTTCTCGTTCCTCTTTGCTTGTACAACTGGGTTTCTGCTTATCTTTTGACGACCTTTGCTCTCAGACAAAAAAAAAACGGTTTCTTTTCCAGTGTACTGATAATAATTGACCTTTTGGGTGAAATTCTTTTCCATTCCAAACCACTTGTTATTCCCTTAAGTATCATTTTATTGTTTACTGATAACCTTTGAGGAAATATAATAACAATGGTATATCTTGCAGAAATAGTTTTATTCTCAAGGGGGTAATGACAACAGTAAATGCACCAAAACTGAAAAGACTATGTTATAGGTTATCATTAGCAGACATAATTTTTTGTCTTGCGTAAAATTTTAACTTGTGGATTCCAGGATTTAATGGTGTATTTGTAATGTAGGTACCTGTGTAAGTGCTTCAATCAAAATTCTTCTAATGCTAGGGTCTGCTTCACGCTGTTTATTCTCATCAAGGTATTGTAAATCTGGAGGCAGCTTGTCCATATCAGCTTCATCTAACTCCTCTCCACCAGCCAGCGGCAAAAGAAGGTGCGGCAGTATGTCTACCTCATCACTCAATAGCCATTCATGGTACTCTATTGGATGATTTACATATGATCAAAGGTTAGATAATAGGGAAAGTATAGTGTGCTATTCACAACAGATGTTGACTTCCCCCATTGAGGAAAGTGAATCATAGGTACACTGCTAACATGTGAAGGAAACATACATTTTCATAATGGCTGATAAGTGCATGAAAAAGAGGTCACCCAACCCATTAGTTCACAATTTAGCACATGAAATGCATTCATAGAAGAAAAAGAAAGAAAAGTATAGAAATTGACCTTTTGTTTTGACCTGAATTTGTGCTATCACCCTTTATTTTGAATGAGCAGCCTTGCTTGATGACTGTATGGCCTCATCATTGTGCACTCGTCAGCCATTATGAGAATTGTTAATGGTTGATGTAGTGATGGGGTCACTCTCCTCTCATCACTGCAACCTGGGTTCATGTCCTTATTCCATTTTTTTGTTTGAGTAGAGTAGCCTGTTGGTTCTCTCCTGTGCTTTGAGAGTTTTTCTCTGGGTTCTCCCATCTTCCTCCCTCCATAAAAATCAATGATAGGTAACACAACGCTACTTTGAGTGTTTTTCTCCAGGTTCTCTGGTCTTTCTCTCTTCATAAGAATCAATGATAGCTAACCAATTTATTATTAATACACCTATCCTACCTCAAATGCTGACTCACCAGTATCAAAACAGCAGTTCTTTAATACAGCCGCCATACCTCCCCTTCTGACAAGAGACTCTTCATACATCGTGAAGGGAAGAAGCCGTTGTATAACACATCGACTCTTGTCTAAGACCATCTCACGCACCTCCTTCAATTGAGTCAAGTTCGACAACATAGGTGCCAAATAATGTAGCTTTGCATTTGGATTGTGATCTAGTTTAGAGGAAGTATCCACGATTTTGAACATGTCGAAGCTCGGAGAAGAAGCAAGTTTTTGAGAACCCTGTTCAGTTCTCGTCAAGTTTGAAAGAATGAAAGCAATTTTATCTGCCTCCTCAAACTTTGGATCCAAAGTCATTTCAATCAACTCATCTAAATTCTCACATTTTAGGATAATATCCGCGGTGGGAATTTCTGCAGAGAGATTTACAACAGCCGTCAATGCTTTGCCACAGATCGTCTTGCTAGGATCACGTGTTAACTTGGTTATCTTTAAAATAAATTCCGGGTGGCTTCGCAAGAACATCTTACCCTCATCTGATCCAGTTAGGCCTGTAATATAGTCCAGGGCAAAATATTTTACATCTTCGCGAGCATTTTTGTCTAAAAATGGCAGCAACTCGTTCACTGCATGTTCATCCACTTTGGCCGCCATGTTGGACGTGTGTACGAAGGAAAGAATGGCGCGAGTTCTTTTACACAAAGGTATCCCAAAAACAATATTTCCAAAAAAAATGTAAAAAAAAAGTTTTAATAAGTCTTAATTTATATATCATAAGGAGGGATTAAATATAATTTGATATGATATAATTTAATATTATATAATATTATAAAATAGCATTTAATTTTTTAAATTAAGATTTCGACATTTATCGACTGGGCTAGCTGTGGTATATCCAAATGAAGACATCTTCTAAGACATGTATGTTAAGGTCACGGACATCGCAAAGACATATGTCAAGTATTGTCTTTGTTTATCGTGATTTTAATATATTTTGCAAGTCTCCCTGCCTCATGTCTTGTAAGAGGTAAGCTATATTTTCACTCCAACAGCTAGTGGAATTTTTAATCATATTTACTTCTTTTTTATTTATTTGGAATTCTTTGGCGCGTTTCGATTGAATGACAGCTGATTGCGATTCGTGTTTCTACTCACGATTTTAGGTCCGCGTGCAGTTTGACAGTCATATACGCGTGCAGTTTGACATCTCATAATACGCAATTGTGTTCTACTTTACCCACAGAAACTCTCTACCACAAGTTGTGTTTTTCGTCAGTGCGGAGAAAGTAACTCGAGTTATTACTTCAGCTCTAAAATGTTCAAGCGTTCTTCACTCAGGCACCAGCACGCGTCGTTGATCCTGGAACATCCGATGGAAGAGACGAAGAGACTCAAGGAGGATTCACAAGCGAAAGTAGGCTGGAAACGCTGGGGACCTTATTTGGGTGAGAGACAGTGGGGGACACTACGAGAAGACTACTCCGCACAAGGCAATTCGTAAGTTTAATATATTTGTAGCTAATGACACTTCTGTTACTGTAACTGTTCTAATACTGTAACGCGTTTCCTCTCAAATTTCAACCTTTTCTGGGTGTGTACTTCTCTTCTTCTTCCAGCAACGCTTAAAAAATGAGTCTTTTATTACTGGAATTTGAATAACATTCTTTCTTGTGGCTTGTTGCAGATGTAATGGTAGTTTATCATTAATAAACTTATTATTAGTTATATATAGTAGCTGTAGAAACAGCTGTTAAAGCACTGGTAATATAATATACACTAATTGGGTGAGGCAGTTTGTTGCAATAATAGCAGACTTTTTAAGCTTAATGGATATGATAAAAATCAAAGACCAAAGTTCATTTAACGTTGAAAATTTTCCCCTGGGTTTTGTAGATCAATACATAGATTAATGCACTGTCACACCACCATGGTTAGCTAGCTAAGTTGGTAAGAGCACTGGTCTGTTGTGTGGGAGATCCCGGTTCAAGCCTTGCCGGGACTAAAAATAACTGAGGAAAAGGTGCTGCCTTTGTAATTACATTTGCAAATGGTTAGGCCTTCGCGTGGCTTGGATGACCATGTGACTATGAGTTTATCAGTTGAATTACTGTCAAATGTTATCCTCTATAGACTAACCAAGAACCAATTAAATTAAAGAAAGAATTCGAAAACAATGCCAAGTCAATGTTGAGGCAATCAAAAACCTAGCCTGCACGAGAATAGTAATTTGACCCTGATGTTATGTGTAAACAGTTCACACCTCCCTTCTGAATAATGTCGATTCCCATGGGGTTGCTCCCCCTCCCCCCTTGGGGCTGGCTTAACATTGATAGGTGTATAAATCCTTATTTATAGGGTGGTTTGTATAGCAGTCCTGATGAGACAAAGTATTGCTTTAATTAAGGAATGGTCAATGCTTAGCATGCATAATATATGCAGTTCTGGATGCACATGGGAGGTTGCTTAATAAGCACAAAAGAAGCGTAACAGTCATACAAGGCATAGCCGGTTTTGTGTGATATCTGGATCTTTTGGTTGAGACATCTCAAATGTCGATCATCTCAAATCTAAAAATTTCCCACATTCATTGTTCTACCTCTAGCTCCCTAGTTACTTTTTCTATGTCAGACAAGCTAAAATGTGTTTGATATTAACAGACACCAATTGCTGAAATTTGTAAATGTCTGTGTTAGAGTCAATGAATTCTAAAGGTACATCAAGAAAAAATTTGATAACTACTAAAAAATCTTATGAATTCAAGTTTGTTGGTCAGACATTATGTATTTCCATTGGAAAAACTACCAATTGTTTGTTTGGGCACTTAAGCATAATAGCTAGGCCTAGGATCGGTTTACTGTTTTTTGAGTTGTCTTGACTTTTATATCCATATATCTACATTGGATGACAAGTTAGATTTTGAGTGTCAAAAGAACAACAGAACTTTATGAATACTGATGGTGATACACTGAGAGAAGATCTAGCGACACTGTCTTGGTGTTTAAATGAAATTAATTACATGTCACCCCAGGCTTTTTTCAACAAAAGCTATGCATTTTATCGAATTAAAACATAAAAAGTAATGCTATGTGCTCTTTTAGTTGGGAATACTTACCTCATGACCATGCACGGTCTCGTTCATACCGCTGGGGAGAAGATGGTCTGTTGGGAATTACAGATGAGGAGTGTCATCTCTGCTTTGGCCTGGCATTGTGGAATGAAAGAGATCCAATTCTGAAGGAGAGGTTTTTTGGGCTCACAGCCGATGAAGGTAAATAATCAAGTGGGGATAAAAACAGTGGAACATTGAACCCTTTTACTCCTGGGGACCAGGAAAGAGGTTTGAAATAATGAGCATTTGAGATATTGAGGGTAAAATATTTCAATAATGCAAGTTTATAAGATGCATGCATCCTCAAGTTCAAGATAACTGGGAACTTCTAGATAACTGGAGTTTGAGGTAATAATTTTGTTTCAATAAATGCAATGATCAACAACTAAGAACACAGGAAGCCCAATTAGGTAAAAAAAATCAGGATAATAAAGGGATTTAACAGTGGTTCCACAGGGTGAACCTTCTTCCACTGAACTCCAATTGAAATTTAGAAGTTGCTTTTTGCAGAGGGAAGAAAACTTGGGTGCTTACCATTTGAAATAATCCATCCAGTTGGAAATTTGTTTGCTAATGATAAGAAAAGAGGGGGAAATTTTGAATTCTGACAGATGGTATACGTGTCTACTGGAAGATCCAAAAAGAGCAGGAAAAGTTATCGCAAGATGAGTTTTCTGGAACTTTCCAATCAGAAGATACATACCATTTGTTTTTCCAACTGGAATTTCCAGTTTTTCCTGGTAAATGGATAAGATAGAACTGGCAATAAGCAACCTTTCTCTCCAAGATTATGACCCGGGTCACATATATTAGTAAAAGGCAAGCATTCCCACTACTATGGCAACCAGCATGTTTCCCTATATTTATCAATATTTAGATCTTATTAACCGAGCGGGAGGTCTGTACGGGATAATCTTGATTAAGTCAAGATTATCCCGTACAGACCGACCAAGCTCGGTTGATAAGAGTTTTATTATATGACCACTTTTCACTGAAAAGGACAAAATGTTTTCGCTGTAAGATTAATATGCGATCGGACCGGTTAATACCGGAGAATCTAGACCATTCCATGATGCGACCTATCCAATCACATTGCTCGATTTGCTAGTGTCCAGGCTCTAAGATTCACGGTCATATAATAAATGCATTTAAAGGGAATATGTCAATTCAATCATACACCCTTTAGGCTGATTAAAGGGCATGGCTGACTCACAGAATAAATTGAAATTCAACTCATTAGGTTTCGTGGAAAGAGGAAAAATAGAGAGCCCAGAGAAAAACCCTCAAATCAAGGATGCAAACTAATGGCTACTCTAATTACATGAGGATATATCCTAAGACCACGGAGGTGAAAATCAAATGCTCTATGCATCTTTTCACAAATATGTGTAGTGCTAGTATTTGATCTTCAATGCAGCCAGCCTACCTTTATATACATTTATTTTATTATTTAAATAATGTTTGATACTGACACACACAACTCTCCCAGGTAACCATGGCGAGGATGTGAAGGAGTGTTACTACTACCTTGATTCAACTCCAACCCACTCATACATGAAAGCATTATACAAATACCCACAAAACGAGTACCCTTACAGCTTGTTGGTGGAGGAGAACAAGAAGCGATCCAGACATGAACCAGAATATGAGTTGCTTGACACAGGTATTATTTATGACTTTTTTCTATAGACCAAAATATTAATTGAAACCTGTGAACAGGCACTAACGTGGGCTTTAGGGTAATTGACTTATAAGGAGTTTTGATGTTAGCTTGAAGGTTTGACAAAACTGCCATTATGCGGTTTTGTTGTCTACATTTGCCATGTCCCCTCCTCTCCATCCTTTTCTCACTTCTGCTGCTATTTCTCCTTCTTTCCTTTTCCTCCCCTCCTTTCCCCGTTTTCACTTTCTTTTTCTTATTTTTCTTTTCATTTCATGCCTATCCTTTTCTGGTCTTCCCCTCCTCTCCCTTCTGTTCTGTTCCCCTTCTTATCCAGACTTTTCTCACCTCTGCCAACCCTTCTCATTCTCTCCTTTTCAACCTTTCACTCACTCTTTCTTTCCTTTTATTTTCTGCCTATCATTTTCTCCTTTTCTCCTTCCTCCTGTTCTGTTCCCATCCTTCTGCACCCTTTCCTCACCTTTGCTCCTCCTTCTCCTCCCTTCCTTTTCCACTTTTCACTCTCCTTTCCTTTCATTTCATTTCCATTCTTTTTCTGCTTGTCTCCTTCGGCACCCTTTTCCCACCTTTAGTTCTCCTCTTCCCTTCCTTTTCCACTTGTCACTCTTCTTTCCTCTCATTTCCTTTCATTCTTTTTCTGCTCCTCTCCTTTCTGAGAGCACAAAGCGCAAGTGCGCACTTTCTATTGCAATATTGCATCTGATTTGTATTTTATAAAAGAAATTCAAAACTTGCTGTGCTGTGTGCAGCTATAAAGCACTTGGGGATTGGCAGAACGCTAAAGAAGTGTTGAAAAGCACTCTGCTATGGGTCATGCTTTTCTTAACTGCACTTCTCTTGTGTTCTGTCAAACCCAGCATGCGCACCCAGCACACCCACCCAGCACGCTTGCACGTTTTCTATTTCTTCAAGGATGATCAAGTGACTTCCATATATAAACATTTCACAGGTGCTTTTGATAACAACCGTTACTGGGACATCGACATAGAGTATGCCAAGAACACCCCTAACGACATCCTCATCAACATCATGTTAACCAACCGTGGCCCAGACACATCAAGGATTCACGTCCTTCCGACCCTGTGGTATAGAAATACTTGGATCTGGGGCTGCAAACACGATGGGTGGACTGGTAAACCAGCGATTGTCGAGACAAGCCCTGGTGCAGCTGAATGCTTCCATGAAGGGTTTGGAGGATTCATGTTTGTTAATGATGTTGGCCCTGATAATAAAATGCCGGAAATGCTGTTTACTGACAATGAGACAAACACTTGGGTAAGAATCGAATAAATGCTTGCTGCGCTCTTAAGTAATAGTCCTTTTTAGCTTGGGCGTAACATTTTCCCCGTTTTAGACCACATGTCATGACCACGTGTCATTCCCTAGAGTAGTATTTCTTTGTTTAGCGGTTGCGCATGAATATAGATACAACTCAAGTAAAGAATATTATTCTCAAGAAAATGACACATGGTCTGAAATAGGAAAACATTGCGCCCAAGATAAAGAAGTCTATTAACAGTAAAGAATTGCGCTTTCCTTCGGTCGACAGTGCAAGCACATCACGTGCGCACTGTCCTCTTTAAGTCTATGGCCCTCATCGAAACGTAAATAAAGGTACAAATGATGTCCTAGGCTGGACTTTAGTCTTGAAAACGAGTGCGCACGCATAAAACGAATGTCAAAAGAATGTTACCCCGCCTTGTTTTCAATGAACGCTTCGTTGTCTTCAATCTGAAACACCCTGATTTTGAGAGTTTTAAACCAACCCGCTTTGCCACAGTTAGGACGTTTCACCAAGTCTTATATCACCTTTCTAGTACGTTATTTTATATTTGCATGTATTTTTTCGTATGCTTTACGGCCGCGCAGTTAAGACGTTTGACGGAAATCACATGTCACTTTCCTAGTACGTTCTTTTATATTTACATGTATATTTTTCTACGCAGCGTCTTTTCAACGGGTCTCCTAACTACACTCCTTACGTCAAAGACGCATTCCATCGTTATGTTGTAAACGGCGAACGCTCTGCCGTCAATCCACAGAAGCGAGGAACCAAGATGGCGTCCCATTACGTGTTGGAGGTTCCTCCAGGGGGCCATCACGTCTTGAGGTGCCGTTTGATGGCTGAGAATGAGATCTCTTCAAGTCCTTTTGCAGAAAGATCTTTTGGTTCTGTGCTTGAGAAGCGAAGGAAAGAAGCTGATGAGTTTTATAAAGCTGTGATACCTGGTATGTTGGGATTACTTCGAGCAGACACTTGTAATTATGCCGTGACTTGATTCTACCAAGAAAAACTTGGTCACTCTCACTGGTCCAAAGGACGGAGAGCCAGTATCAAAGGGCAGGGGACTTACTAGCCTGGGGGAGCTATAACCAGCCTGGATAGCAGATTAGAAAGAGGTGTGGGCGGGGGGGGGGGGGGGGGGGGGGGGGGGGGCTAAAATTGAAGTTTGAAATTTTGATGTTTCTTGGAAATCGGAAGCATTGAATAAAGAGTGTGGCTACACCTTGTAGCTGTTTCATTACGGGACTGATTTCACTAATAAATATAACACTAATAAACTATGTACGTTTTGTACAGACTCTCTCAGTCCAGAGGAACGCACAGTATGCAGACAGGCCTACGCTGGCCTGTTGTGGAACAAAATGTTCTACAACTACGTCGTGAAGGACTGGCTGGACGGTGACGAAGACATGCCAACCCCACCCGATAGCCGGTATCAGGGGAAAAATTCGAACCCGGACTGGAATAACCTTTATGCACGGGATGTGGTTTGTGTACCGGATAAGTGGGAATACTCAACGGTAAGTTGTTTAACAGGCAATAGGCCTTTTGCAACAACAGGTCATGTGACCTAACCCCAACCCCCCCCCCTCCCCCGTAAAAAAAGGAGGTTGTGTCAAAATGAACACCAGAAATGGAAAGAGTACCTCAATATTAGTAAGAAGGCAAAGTTTTAGCTTATAATGTTGACTATAGTAGAAATGGCACGGAATACTTGCCATCCAGCACATTCTTTTCCCATACAAATCCTTATAAAATATTCAATTTTGTATTTAATGGCATTTCTCCTGTGTTACATGTTATACGAAGAAAAGACATGAATATTGACACGACTGAAACAAACACTTCTGTTTTCAAGAGAATGTGAAAACATTGCGTCCAAGCTAAAGTGGTCTATTGCAGATTTATCTGTTGCCACTTTTGGCTCAATACGTACAAGAGACAAAAATGGAAATGCATCTTTAAATACGTTAGCGGTGAATAATGTCATTACGCCAAAGGGGATGATATGTGGTTTGAAATGGGGAAATTTAAGGTTATTTAAGGTCGAAGATTCGGTGGTAGGTGGGAACTGAGGATCAAACTAAGATCCTTCCCCCACCAGGGGCAGATTCAGGATTTTTCCAGGGGGGTGGGGGTGCACCATCCAGGATTTTCGTTTTAGGAGGGGGTGCGCTCTTTGCTTACAAACTCAAACACCCAAAATGCATTAGATATCAGCCAATCTAGGGATGAGGGTGTGCTCCCCCGCACCCCTCCCCTAGATCCGCCCCGCTTCCAGCCCTCCTAAAGCCACTTTCATTGTTGTATTCATCGATCAGTCATTTTCAATATTATCCAGATTTCAGCTTGTGACTTAGCCTTCCAAGTGCTTCCTATGGCAAAAGTCGATCCAGAGTTTGCCAAGAGTCAACTGCTGCTCTTCTTACGCGAGTGGTACATGTCTCCTAATGGCCAGATTCCCGGACCCGAATCAGACCTCGATGAAGCTCAACCTCCTGTTCTTGCTTATGCGTGTTACCGCTTGTACAAGATGACGGACAGGAAAGGTCATCGAGACATCGCTTTCTTGGCCAAGTGCTTCCATAAACTGCTCATCAATTTTACTTGGTAAGATCCTTCTCCTCTTCTTTCCTTCTCCTCCTTCCTCCCGTCCCCGTCCCCGTCCCCGTCCCCGTCCCCGTCCTTCTCCTTCTCCTTCTCCTTCTCCTTCTCCTTCTCCTTCTCCTTCTCCTTCTCCTTCTCCTTCTCCTTCTCCTTCTCCTTCTCCTTCTCCTTCTCCTTCTCCTTCTCCTTCTCCTCTTTCACTTTTTACTTCATGTCCTCTTCTTTTTCTCCTTGTTTTTGACGTTCAGTTTCTAAAACTCCATTTCCTTCATCATAGGTGGGCAAACAGAAAGGACGCATTCGGGAAAAGTATTTTTGGTAACGGGATTGTTGGTAAATAAAAGCTTCTTCTCATAAATATCTTCAGTTGTATTTAAGCATACAATGAAATGTTATCAGTGATAATTAAGATTGAACCAGTCGCAACTCCCTAAAGTCAACACAGGTAGATTTAAAAACTCGGTTATCAATAGAGCTATTTTCAAATATGAATTACCTGTTCAACTACGATAATTACGTACTGCTTTGCTTACCAAGCTGTTTTGTTTCTTGGCGTCAATACATTAGTTATTCATTACATTTGTAGCGTTTGTCTATCGCCAGTTGACATGTAAATAAGAAAGGTATATTTATTTTATTGATTAAAGGCCATTGACTGATTGATTGATAGATTGACTGATTGATTGATAGATTGATAGATTGACTGATTGATTGATAGATTGACTGATTGATTGATAGATTGACTGATTGATTGATAGATTGACTGATTGATTGATAGATTGACTGATTGATTGATAGATTGACTGATTGATTGATAGATTGACTGATTGATTGATAGATTGATTAACAGTTTATAATCTAATTGTCAGGTAAAACAGTAAAGGAAGAATCCTTTACGTGTGGCACAGCAGAAAACAAACAACAAGAACAGCAGACTGTGGTCCAGGTATGACGTTCAGCACTTCACAGATTTGTGGGCTTGATTTTTTTTCTGCGATGCGTTTGGCATACAGAAAGTTAGAGTTAAAGGAAATTATAGTCATACACTTTGCTGCGCCCCGGGCGGGGGGTTCATGTCATTTCCCTCCATGGAGTGGGCGGGGTGGGGTAGTCATGTCATGCCATTGGTACCGCATGGATGGCCTTCTACTGTGCTGGGATGCCTGTGTTATTTGATTGTATGGGGTGGGGTAGTCATGTCATTGATATTCCTTATATCGTATTACAGGCAGATGGTACCGCATGGATGGCCTTCTACTGTACTGTAATGCTTGGTATTTCCTTAGACCTCGCTGTACATGACCCTTCCTATGAAGACATGGCGTCCAAATTCCTCGAGCACTTCACTCAAATAGCCGACGTGATGAACAACACCCCAGGATTCTTGTGGAACGAGGAACATCGCTTCTACTATGACCATGTCCACACCAGTAAAAATTCCCGCTCAACCTTGCACATGCACTCTATCTCGGGTCTCATTCCCATGTTGTGTTGTACTGTGATTGAAGACGAGCACGTCGAGAAGTTACCTTCCTTCAGGAAGTGCTTGGAGTGGCTTCTGAAGAATAAACCCGACTTGGCTTCCAAGGTAAAGACGAATCTCATGAGACACCTTTTCCCTTTATACGAATCTTTAGCGAGAAAAAAAACAACAACAAAACAACAACAACAACAACAAACAAACAAACAAAAAAAACCTCAAAAATTCATTGGCAATCGTTATGAATGAAGCAGTACTAAAAATATAGTTGATCTTAATTCTTTTCTTCGATCGTTTTTTAAACTAACATTACGCTTTCCCGGAATTTCATTTTTCTTTTAACTTTCTCAAATTTTTATTTTTTGCATCTTTTATTGAATATGTTAGAATTTGTTGTAAAAAATGTGAATGTAAATTATATTATTTTACGTGGAACATGCATGGAGTGAGTGCTCGGGCAATTTCCCGCGCGAGCCAACGTAACTAAAGCACTCGACGCCACATCAAATCGAAATTTAGCAGATAACTTTTTGCGAAGAAGGAAGAAGACCCTTGAAACAAGGAAGAAAACCAACAGGGCCCGGTTGTACGAAGGGTGGATAGCGCTATCGAACGGATAAATCCTTATCTAGTGGATAAGTCGATGCTGTTATGCAATAAATTTATCCACTGGATAAGATTTATCCCTCGGATAGCGCTATCCACCCTTCGTACAACTGGGCCCAAGTCGTTACTCACATACGACACCGAGCCCGCGGGAATCAGTCAAACCAGCGCACACCACTCGCGCTTAGCTGTGATGTAATTTGTTCATTCATTACACACACCAAAATTTCTAAAACCCAGTTAATCTCTTTTTTTCACTAAGATTTCTCTCCTGGATCCAACCAGTGAAAGTCAGCGTCATCGTCTCCTGGCTATTTTCTCCAGAGAAAGATTATCCCGCGTGCTCAAGTTTATGCTGGACGATAAGGAGTTTCTCTCTCCTTTTGGCATCCGCTCGCTATCATTGGTTCACAAGGATTGTCCAGTGGAGGTGAGCTGTGTATGTACTACAGAGGAACTAGAGGAGATTAGAAAGGTCATATATGAAGGACGTTATATTGCAGAGGAATCAGTGGGAAACACAAGTGAGCACGGCCCGATTTGGCTTGGCAGTGAGTATCTGAATACAGAGATATGCGATATATGCTTCACTTGTCACGCACAAAGGCTTCACTGTGTGACTTTCATGCATAATGCTCAGAGATTCGTGACAGGAGAAAGGAATAAATTTAAATTTGCACATAGCTTTGTACAAAAACCTTTGTGCGTAACGAACGAAGCATATGAAACCGGGATGGAGTCGGCAAATTCTTTGGGTATTACAGTGTATCGATGTTTGTTATCTATTATTGGTAAAAGACATAAAATATGTCAGCAAATGCTCCCACTCCTTTGAAATTTTTTATAAAATTAAAGCTCTCGGGAATGCGATTTCCTGTGCCTCGGTTTTTGAGCGCTAAAGTTATGTCAAAGCTTTAAGCAACTCATAACAGAAAATAATTTTTGGCTAAAAGCGTGGGGGCCTCGGCGTTCCTGTTTTCCCCTCATTGAATGAACCCTAAGAATTATTTTCCTCTGTTTTTCCAATTTTCCAGTAAACTACCTAATCGTGGACGCTCTTGAGAGGTACGACTTCTTCTACGGCGACACATTCAAAGTAGATTTCCCATCGTACTCTGGGAACCGTTTGCGCCTTCATGACGTGGCTCTAGAGCTCTCCCGCCGCTTGGTGTCGCTCTTTCTTCCTAACGACCATGGGCGTCGCCCTTGCTACGGGAACAGGGAAAAGTACACGTATGACGTCTACTGGAACCAACTGTTACAGTTTTATGAGTATTTTAATGCTGATAACGGACTTGGTTACGGAGCAAGGTATGTGGTACACAGGAAATGACGTCATTTATGAATTTCAGAGGTAGACTGGTCACAAGCTATGTCATTGTCTTGAAAATAAGATTCTTTGTTTGAGTTGTATCCATATTCATGTGTCCTCTCGTGCGTAACCTTTAAACAAAGACTGAAATGATACCCTGGTAAAGAGGTCTATTGAATGCTAAATAATTATGAAATTGCTTACTATTTTTTCAGCCACAACTCTACCCTGGTGTCTCGTCTGCTTGACAAACTTGCGTCAAACAGATAAGTCGTCTGTCTGTCCGTCCGCTCGTCTTCCATTACGATAACCACGAACCCCCGACAATCATGTTGCTTTCACGTTGCTTGCTGGTTTCTTTGAGAATAACTTAGGCGTGGACCAGGCGTCAAACTTTTTTTATGAACTGAATGCAAGAAAACAAAGGGAAATAAGCTGCCTTGCTTTCTTTTATCCAATTAAATTCAGCACACAAAAAGCTAGTCTCCCATGCATCCGTTTTTAGTGTCGGTCGACCGACACTAAAAACGGATGCGAGGGAGACTACACAAAAAGCTCGACTCGGTTTTATATGGTCGAAATCAATTGAATTTTGTCCCAACATCCACTGCACAATCAATGTAGGTGGACGTGTATCGTTTTTATGCTTCATTTTTTTATTTCAAAAAAAAATACTGCTAAAATAGCTTCAATCAATGGATAATAAGGTGCTACACCAAAACAAATATGTCTATGTGCTAGAGCACAATGCATCATGGGATGCCTTTCAGGAAAAATACGGTACAAACCCCTACTATTCACTGCGCGTGGGAATCGTGCTACAAAGTTAATGTCATGGTTACTAGCATGCCAACGTGAGAAAGAAACATATATACTCATTTTCAAGATGTGACTGTAATTAGAACAGTTTATTTTTAACGTAAGATTTTTTGATAAAATCCTCAGAAAATAATATAAACATAGCAATAACAAAATTATTAAAAATTAACACTGGAAAATAAAGTATTTTTAATATATAATGGATAGCTTAAAGCAGTAGGTAAATGTAAGATGACTTTAAAATAAAAAAAACTTATTAAAATAAGTTAATAGCACCTAAAACAGTAGCTCCCCGGCCTGAGGAAGGAAAACAAAAACCTGTTGGTTAAGTAGTACCAAGTACACTTCCTTCATGTAAGCGATCTTAAGATAAAAATTCAGTGAACATACTAAAGTTTACTATAAAGAAGAGAGAAATTAGAACCAGTTAATTTAAATGAATTAAGATTAAAATTTTAGAATAAACTGATAAAACTGTGGCAATTCAATGTTGTTTGATGTGTTTTTAAATAGTAAGGAAGGAGCCACAGAGCACCCAAAAAAGTGGGCTAAGATTGAGACTAGTATGGGAATAAGTAGGGGGGGGGGGGGTATAAAGATTGGAAAACATAAGAGACTAGTATGGGAAATGGGAAAAAGGAAGGTAGGCTGTAGCCCCCTGCCCCACCCCCTCCAAGGTCCCTGTAAGGTCAGCACCTGGCTGTCTTCCTTTCTCGTCTTGCTGACATATGAAGACAAAAAAAGAAAATACTCGAAAATACTTAGACAGGTGAGGGAAAAAGAAACAAGTAAACGAAGGGGGAAACGGAAAATAAATGAGTGGAAAGAAAAGAACAGTATTAGTTAGGCACCAAGTTAGTGGTGGTTGGGGTTCCTGTGTTAACGATGAGAACCTTGGGTGTTTATTTTAATTCTAAGGCGGACGTGCATCGTTTTTATGCTTCATTCTTTATTACAAAACACTGCTAAAAAAGCTTTTATCAATGGATAAGAAGCTTCTACACAAGAATAACTATGTTTACGTGCTAGAGCACGACACGGCAGAGTCTAAACGCCTACTTGAAGACAAGGAACGAAAGAAAAACTGGAAAAGATGGGGGCCATACTTATCTGAGAGACAGTGGGGGACGGTACGGGAAGACTACTCAGCTGATGGCTCGTGGTGAGTATTAAGAGGTCGTGTTCACAGTTCAAGTATCTAATAAGCTAGTTATTTAAATACGTACAGGGTCAGGGCAGATAATATAACTTGTTTTGAGATTACATTAACTATATGATACAATTTACAGCTTATAGATAGAATGATATTCAAATAATATAGAAAATTTTCTAACGCTGTATTTTGAGTCAGTTTATCGTAAAGGAAAGGTCGCAATGAAAACAAGTTTAGCTGCAGTTAATCAAGGTCTTGGGGGATTATGGATAATTTCTGAAACTACAGTCTTAGCTCAAGCAACTCATATTCAGCATATTAATTTTTAAAATTTAGTTGGGATTATTTCTCACACGACCAGTCCAGATCAAGAGCCTATCGCTGGGGTGAAGATGGTCTACTTGGAATAACTGATCGCCAGTGTAGGTTATGTTTTGGACTTGCCCTTTGGAATGAAAAGGATCCTATTTTGAAAGAAAGACTGTTTGGTTTGACTGGAACTGAAGGTATAGTTAAAGTTGGGGTGTTGTACTTTCAAATATTATCAATACTCTGAAACAGCCTCTGGGATGTTTTGTCTGGGCACAGCTAACTTGCAATTGTTTAGTTTGAGTTAAGTTTTAAGTAAGCTGTATGGGATGGGCTCGGAAATCGTATATTAAGAACATATGTGTAATAGGTAAATTATGAGCCTTGTATGAAACGACTGAAGAAGAGGGCCAATGAGCCTTTCACAACTTCAAGTCACGTAAAAAATGAGCCAGCTCAACTAGAAACAGTGGCCAAAACCGCTGTCCATGGTTTCTAGTTGAGCTGGCTCATTTTTTAGTGACAACAACCAACACCAACACCAACAACAGTCTTTCTCAAGACTACACTCACCTGGACGATCACATTTCACAACAAATTGAATAACCATATTTTACATTTATGTATTTTGTTCTATTTCCCAGGTAACCATGGTGAGGATGTGAAGGAGTGTTACTACTACCTTGATTCAACTCCAACCCACTCATACATGAAAGCATTATACAAATACCCGCAGAATGAGTACCCTTACAGCTTGTTGGTGGAGGAGAACAAGAGGAGGTCCAGATTTGAACCAGAGTTTGAACTCAATGATGCAGGTACTAATTTGACCTTTTCCATAGATATTTGTTAAAACCCCAGAGGGGGTGAGGGTAGATCAGTCCCCTCCCCTCCCTGGGTCAAGGGAATTGCTTACTATCATTCACGTGACTTTTTGGAGTTGACTGGGGGGCAAACAAGCGGTTGACTGAGGGGCAACTAGCGGATGTTAAGTCAAAGCATGTCAAATTAAATCCCCAAACTATTGTATTTGACTATTTTTACGACATGAAACCAGAAAACAAAAGATCAAAACAACCTCCAAAATTCTACAAGGCATTAAAAGCGCAGCTATTACTGGAAGTGACGTCTATTGATAGCAACCTATTGAGGGTATACAATCACCTCCAGGGTCTCTGGTTCGATTCCTGTACCTGTACATGAGTAGAGTTTGTTAGGTCTTTCCCAGATGAGGACCTAGGGCTACCCTAAGTGTCTTTTTTTTGTGTGCTTATTTTTGTTTTCTTTGAATTCAACCAGTTAATGTGCATCTATTTTGTAATTATACTTCTACTGCTAATATAATAATACTATCATAAAAGCGATAAGGCATTGCTTTAGCATTTGATGATGACATGTTAGAGAATTTTCTCTGGGAATCTCAAGCTGCTTCTCCCTCTACAGAAACCTAACAATTTAACTTCCAATTACATCTGTGAGTTACTTATGCACAGACTTTGTTTAAGATAAATTTGAAGATATTTTTAATATTGATAATAAGTGCACTGATTGTATTAAAGTCTGTCTGTCTTTGTTCTGTCTGTCTCTATAGGTGTGTTCGAAGATGGTCGCTACTGGGATATACAGGCAGAATATGCCAAGAACACCCCCAATGACATCTTAATCAACATCACAGTCACAAATCATGGCCCAGAGAAAGCCAGACTCCATGTCTTACCAACATTATGGTTCAGAAACACCTGGATCTGGGGGTGTAAGCATGAGGGATGCTCACAGAAAGCAAAGATCAAGGAGACCGATACATGTACTGTTGAATGTTGGCAAGAAACTTTGGGAAAGTATATATTTGTTGCTGATGTTGGACAAGATGGTAAACCTGTTACTATGTTGTTTACTGAGAATGAGACTAATTCTGAAGTATGTTTTATATATATTTTTTGTAGTTTCTTTTTTTCTTATACATATTTATAATTTTTGGAAGATGATGATGATGATGATAATGGTGGTGGTGGTGTTGGTGGTGCTGGTGATGATGATGATGATGGTGCTGGTGATGATGATGATGATGGTGGTGGTGGTGCTGGTGGTGATGATGATGATGATGATAATGGTGGTGGTGGTGTTGGTGGTGATGATGATGATGGTGCCGGTGCTGGTGGTGATGATGATGATGATGATGACTGATGATGATGAAGATGATGTGGATGATAAAGTTGATGACAATGATGATCTACACCTAGCAACATGTCTTACCAACATTATGCTTTACAAACCCCTGGAAATTATACAGGGAAAATTGCAGACTTTACATATAAATTCCATATTGTTTTGATCTTTTGCTGATTGGATTCACATGGTTCATAGTGCATTTTGGGCTTGGTATGCAACATACAACATGCAACTTGCCAATAACCTTCACAAACGTTTTTGAAATAGCTGTAAACTCTTTATACTGCAGCTTCTATTTAACTCTCCAACGTATACCAAATACACAAAGGATGCATTCCATCGCTACATCATTCAAGGACAAAAAGATGCTGTCAACGATAAAAGACACGGAACCAAGGTGGCTCCCTATTACGTGGTAGAAGTCCCTTCTGGGGGAGAGTGCAAAATGAGATGTCGTCTTATGGCCCTAGATGAGGTCGTCAAGGACCCTTTTTCTGAGCGGTCCTTTGGGGCTGTACTGGAACGTAGGAAGAAGGAGGGTGATGAATTTTACGAGATTGTTATTCCATGTAAGGAAACAATTGTTGAGCTATTTTAATTTATACTGGATGAGCGTATTATTGCACTTCATTTTCTTCAAGTGTTCTGGGTTGGTAGCATGCAATATCCTGGTCTCTGCATTGATGCAGTCTTTAAGATCTTTCATCTGAAACAGATTCAAAAGTTTTCTGCCCTATTGTTTCAGCCTCTTCTGCTGAACAAGCTCTAGTTAGCCGCCAGGCCTATGCTGGTTTGTTATGGACCAAACAGTTTTATCACTACATCATCAATGACTGGCTAGAGGGTGACCCAGGAACCATTACGCCGCCAGCATCTAGACTGTCAGGGAGAAATTCTAACCCAGAGTGGAGGCACTTGTTTAACAGAGATGTCGTGTCCATGCCGGACAAGTGGGAGTACCCTTGGGTGAGTTTTGGTTTAGAGAATGTCAAGCCGCTTTCTCTAAAGCACAATGATGGCAGCCATGCATGACAGGAGGCGCAGCAATAGAGTCTTATTCCCCTGGGAAACTGAACTCTTTCTCGTGTAAATTAGATTAAACCAAATTCAAATGTTCATACCTCCTGTTATGGTGATGCCAAGCCTATATATAGAGGCCCAAATGCTTTGCCCAGTCTCTGAGCTTCAGAGATTCATACCTAGTTTCCAATTCATTCCAGCCAAAAAATAGATAATGTAATGTTTTTTATTCAGTATGCCACATGGGATTTAGCGTTCCACATGCAACCCATGGCTCGAATTGATCCAGAGTTTGCCAAGAATCAGCTGATGTTATTTTTACGTGAGTGGTACATGGCTCCTAATGGTCAGATGCCTGCCTATGAGTTTGCTCTTAGTGATGTCAACCCCCCTGTTCACGCTATGGCATGTCACTTTGTTTACAAGATGACAGGAAGAAAGGGACACAGAGATGAGCTGTTCCTGGCCAGATGTTTCCAGAAGCTTTTAATAAACTTTACCTGGTAGGCCAGAAAGGCATTGCACATGTTCTGACATTGAACTTTTCTAAAATAGCACACAAACCTGCCCAGACTTGCTTAGCTATTTGCGGGGAGTGTATTTTATTTAACTATTGTAAATGATCTTTAAATATTAATAAATTGTAATTGTAATTGTAATTGTAAAATAGCAAAAATGGTGCATTGTTGTCTAGCTTCTGTACTAAAAATCTTTTCTTCATCATGTCTTATTTGGTATTGTTTGTACCCAAGCTAGACCAGCATGCACCTTAATTATTTAACTACAGAAGATCGATGGAATCGCATTCAAAGAACCCATGTTTATTAAAGGACACTGGACGAACCCAATCCAAGAATTGAAACCAGTTTTTCTGGTTTGCTTGTTTTGGCAGGTTTTTATTTTTGTATTATATTTGCATGTACAAACCTTATGAATATTTTTTACATGTATTTAAAAAATCACTGGCCCAAAAAAGTCTCCTCTGTCCTTCATTCATTCATCTGATGATATAATAAAGAAATAAGTGGTGTTATTCATAATTTGTCATAATTTCTGTTAGGTGGGTGAACAGGAAGGATCCAACAGGCAACAATCTTTTTGGTGGAGGATTTCTTGGCCTGGATAACATAGGTAAGCTTCGTGTGACACTTTTATTACCAGGCTGAGTTTTACTGTGAGTGGTATACCTGTGGAAGTGCACTCTCCTCTCAGCCCTGGTGTCTCTGGGTTCAATTCCTGGACTTGTGAGTAGAGTTTGTTAGGTCTCTCCTTTGATTGGAGGGTTTTCCCCATGGGGTTATAGAAATGTGAAAAGGAATAAACTGTGTTATGAATTATGGATTAAATGTGTTCTACATTTCCCCTTTGATTTTTAGGGATCTTTGATCGCTCAAAGGACCTTCCAGTACAAGGCAGCCTTATGCAGGTATAAACATGATTATTTATTGAAATCATTGATTATGACCAAGTCATACATGACCAACAGAACTACATAGTTATATTCCTATTGGAATGCTTGTGTTTTTCCTTTCTAATGTGTCATTGATCCACCATGTTGAAATCCCAATATGAGCTGATGGATGCTCGCATGGATGCTTTCTGTTTTGTTAGAATGCCATGGCATTTATATCCTGCCATGTCTCCCATTATAGCCAGGCTGATGGTCCTTCATAGTTTTGTGTTGCCTATGCCTGTGTCGTTTCACTTCATGGAGTGGGTTACTACCGGCTGGGGTAGTGACGTCATTTTATTGATATCCCTTGTATCCAGCCACATGTACCCCATAGATAGCCTTCTGTTGTTTCAGAATGCCTGTGTTGTTTCGCTGTATGAACTGGGGTGGGGTGGGGTAGTCATGTCATTGATATCCCCTTATATCCTATTAAAGGCTGATGGAACCACATGGATTGTGTTCTATTGTACTGGGATGTCTGTGTTATTTGATTGTATGGGGTGGGGTAGCCATGTCATTGATATCCCTTATAGCCTATTACAGGCTGATGGAACCACATGGATGGCGTTCTATTTTATTGGGATGCCTGTGTTTTTGATTGTATGGGGTGAGGTAATCATGTCATTGATATTCCTTACATCGTATTACAGGCCGATGGTACCTCATGGATGGCCTTCTACTGTGCTGGGATGCCTGTGTTATTTGATTGTATGGGGTGGGGTAATCATGTCATTGATATTCCTTATATCGTATTACAGGCCGATGGTACCGCATGGATGGCCTTCTACTGTGCTGTAATGCTTGGTATTTCCTTGGACCTCGCTGTACATGACCCTTCCTATGAAGACATGGCATCCAAGTTTTTTGAACACTTCACTCAAATCTCTGATGCTATGAATACAATGGGTGATGGCTTAGGCTTGTGGGATGAGGAGGATGGCTTTTACTATGATCATCTTATGTGTCCTATATCAAAGAAGAGCCAGCCACTGCGGGTGCGCTCCATGGTGGGAATCGTTCCTCTCTTTTCTTGTCTCGTCCTTGAAGACGAATTTGTTGAGAAACTGCCTGGCTTCAAGAAACGACTTGACTGGTTTTTGGGAAACAGAAAAGACTTGGCGTCTCAGGTAAAGTTTGACTCTTCAGAGATGATGGTGGTGATGATGATGTATTTGTATGTATGTATGAAGATGATCGATGATGATGATGATGTTGATGGTGGTGGTGTATGTATGTATGATGATGATGTTGATGCTGATGATGATATTGATGGTGGTGGTGTATGTGTATGTATGTATGTATGAAGATGATCGATGATGATGATCAGTGATGATGATGCATGTGTATGTATGTATGAAGATGGTCGATGATGATATATGTGTATGTATGAAGATGATCGATGATAATGATGATGATGATCAGTGATGATGATGATGATGATGATTTATAGATTTTTCTTTTCATTTTTTTCCAGGTATCCTACATGCAAACTGACGGCCAAAGCAAATACCATCATTTACTGGCAATTCCCACCAAAGACCAGCTTTGCCGAGTACTCAAACACGTACTGGATGAGAATGAGTTCCTCTCACCTTATGGTATTCGTTCCCTATCTCTCTATCACAAGGACAACCCATACAGCCTTAAAGTGGGCGAGGAAGTATACAGTGTGGAATATGTACCAGGGGAGTCTAATACCTTCATGTTCGGAGGCAATAGCAATTGGAGGGGTCCAATATGGCTGTGCTGTAAGTAAATTATTGGTAACTGAAACCTATTTGTTTCGTTGAAGAGCAGAAAGTGTGTCGTTCGAGTCTTCTGAGGCGGATTTTTTGGAAGGTGATTTTTGCGGAGGGAGAAAAACTGGAGGATCCGGAGAAAAGTCTTCGAAGCAGAGTAGAGAACTAACAAGCAACTCTATTAATAAATGTATAATGTTAGAGGGGGAATGCGGAGCATAATTTTGGTTGAGGAGGCTCGGGGGGGGGGGGGGGGGGGGGGGGCGGTAACCCACGAAAAACTTTTAAGCTGAGACCCTTCGAAGTGCAATTTCTAGTGTTTTGAGGCGCACTTACAGCATATTTATTGCATTGGCTATTGATATTGAGACCCTTGGAACTGGAATTTCTAGTGTTTTAAGGGGCATTTACAGCATATTTATTGCATTGGCTATTGATATTGAGACCCTTGGAACTGGAATTTCTAGTGTTTTAAGGGGCATTTACAGCATATTTATTGCATTGGCTATTGATATTTTAACTAGCAAACAAGTAAATCAAAATATGTCAGCAAAATTATTAGGAAGCTCATCCCCCTCCGCGGTCCCTGTGTAAATGTAAGGGAAACCTTTATAATATGTTGAAATGATCAAGATTCCACCCTGATATCTCTAATAAAATACTTTATTAGCATATTTTTTGCTAAAAAATATAAATATTCGATTTCCTATCCCTGACCTTGTATTTTTTCTTTCTAGTGAATGCCCTTCTTGTCGAGTGCTTAGAACGTTATGACTATTTCTATGGTGAAAGTCTAAAAGTGGAGTGCCCAACAGGCTCGGGCAACCTGATGCGACTAAGTGACGTAGCTCAAGAGCTTTCTCGTCGTCTGACGTCATTATTCCTACCTGATGAGAACGGTATACGACCCTGCCATGGCAACGAGCACCAATATGCTGATGATCCAAACTGGAACCAGTTAGTCCTGTTTTACGAGTATTTCCATTCCGAAACTGGACGGGGATGTGGCGCTAGGTAAGAAAAACACGAAACGAGCTCAAGGTTTTTAACCAAGAGACAATGCAGTTTTATAACAAAAGTCAGTTATGGTTTTCGTCGCGGCTATGGTTTTGGGAAAACAATGGCAGATTTCGGATACCTAGAGTCTATTTTCTTATCTTGGTCCTAAAGTTTTTTCTTGCAGCTTTATTTGTTTAGACACTTTCACTTTGTGTCAAATGTTTCTCCATTTCAAACCATGTGTCATTCCCTTGAGTATAGTTTCTTTGTTTTACACGTTAGAACCTAAAACGTTTCGTAAATATTGCTTTTAAAAATAACGAAATGGAAAACAATACTTCCAAATTAATGGAGTCCGTTTGAAACAAAAGTAATCCAAAATAACCTAAGACGCAATCTGTCAAGATCCAATCTCGTATCCAGAGCCTTTGTTTCTTACTGCGCATGCTCGACGAAACATGCGCAGTACGAAATAAAGGCTCTGGTTACGAGATTGGTCAAGATCCTTTTGGATTCACATGCGCGCTCTTGATCAAGATGTAATCGGCTTTAAAACACAGCTTATTGCAAAGTCACGGTACGCGGGAATGGTACCGTAACGGTAACGGCGCAGCAGCCCTCCACCACAGTTTTCACAGTCGTGGCAAAATTGGTGGGTTATCATGGCCTTTTTAGCGCACTTTAGTTTTCGTCTGTATCTGAGCCCTTTATAACAATTTTTTTTCTAATTCTATTCTCATATGTTTTTTTGTTACAGTCACCAAACAGGATGGACAGCTGTTGTAACTTGTCTCTTGGATAAGTTATCAAACCATAACAGCTGAACTCAAGTCTGGCAGAACTGTTGCGTTTATTTAATCAACACTAAATATTTATTGGAACTGTAGGAGATTGAATCATTCGCACATTCATATATCCCACAATAACATGTTTTCGACATAGATACGACTTACGTAGGACCGCGGAGCTAGGGGAGCCAAGGGGCTAAGGGGCTTTAGCCCCACCAATAATTTTGCCGCCATTATTGATTCATTTGCTTATTTTTTTATTTGATATAAAATTGAGTATTCGGAAGAGAGATTTCTGAATTATTAGCCCCCCCCCCCCCCCAATCCAAACGTTCCGCGGTCTCTGTTACAGCCGACTGTTCGTACTTTTTTGCTGTATGCTTGAATTATTAGATTAGTCGTCGTAGCTAAATGTAAGTTAAATCGCATTCTGAAGTCTACAAAATTTTCACTTTTTGAACTTCCAAATTTACCTCGAGGATTTAAGAATTCATTTCCAAATATCCAGGCGCAATAAACCGATCCCGGTTTTGATTGTCCACCAAAACAAAAAGAGAGTTTTTTCCAAATGGAATACAGAATGTCCGATCAACAAACACGAATTCATAAGACTTTTTAGTAATTATTGATATTTTTCTTAATGTACCTTTAGAATTCATTGATTCTAAGACATTAATATTTTTATCGGTGTCTGTTCCATGCTGTATATCAAAAACACAATTTAGCTTGTCATCCAATAAGGACGACGTTTTCTCTTAAAATCGTTTCATCGTCCACACTAATGGGTATCAGTACATCTTGTCCGCCTAGAGTGGCAGTGAAGTTTCTCTCGTCTCACATCCTGTCAAACTCGTTGTTATTTTATTTTCATACTTTTTCTTGTAATGTATATCGCATATTCTATATCTTATTTTTAAAAATAATAACGACTTCATTAGGGTAAAACACGTGTCAGTAACTTAAAAATTTTTTTCCAAATTTATTTTATGTACACGTATTTTTGTTTGTTGTTGTTATAGATCGCAAACAGTTATTCATGCATGCATGTTACGTCATGGCCACCGTGTTGGGTGACGATAACAAAGCATTCCTCATTCAGGACCCGTTCACACTATGCCGAAAACGAATTTTTGAAATGGAACCGAGTAAATAAAAATTCGGATTCAAATTTATCCGGCATAGTGTGGACGGGGCCTCAGTAGCTTCTCTCGTTCGATGAACCAACATGGCAACTGCTTTATTGTTTTTTCTTTATATCTCGAGGGTTCTGAGTCATGGTTGAACCTCAAGAATTAAATTAATTACGTTTGCAACTTTCCAAACAACAAAATCTGTCCCGTAACAAGCGACAGTACAAATATTTCATACACTACATATTATTTCAGTTCTTTCTGTCGAAAGGTAGAGGCAAGAGAAAATGAACTAAGAGAAGGAACCTGTAGAATTAGTCCTGAAAGAGCGTAGGAAAGGGGAGAACTACCGAAGAAAAGAAGAATGATTGAGAGAAAAGGACAATGAAAGAAAGAAAAAAAAGATTTTTTGAAAAAAAACTGAAGATTGAATGAGTGAAAGGGAATGAATGAGTGAAAGACATTAAAAAAAATTTAGAAAGAAAGAAAACATACCGGAAGCATGAATGAATTCGAATGGACAAGCAAAAGGATGCAAAAGGAAAGGTAGCAAGAAAGGAATGAGAGAAACAGAGTTAAAAGAAAGAAGTAGGTAAAATGGTGGAAATCTACTTCCTTTACTACTTTACCGGAAGTGTGTTATACTTCCGTTTGGTGTTTCCACATCAGGACGAGGCAATACCAATGTGACTGCGTGAAAGGCAAAGTTTCCCTACGTCTCGTCTTTAACAAAGCTATTGCTCTTCGTTTTTTGAGTTTTTTTGGTTCCCGCCTCACAAGATGGGCTCTGTAGATCAAGCTGCACTTCTCCTTAAGAAACAGCTTCGAGGTTTGTGTCGATATTAGGCGTTTTTCTACTTATTTTTACTCGTTTTTGGTCGTCAACTATTCTATGCTCATCAGCCATCAAGAGTACTAATATGGCGTCATATTTTCTTCTCCTTCAGATCTCAATAGAGATCCCAGCGAAATGTTCTCAGCTGGCTTAATATCCGACGATGATATTTATAAATGGGAAGTGATTATAGTAGGACCTGCAGATACTTTCTAGTAAGTCAAAAATTATCGGGATTGTTAGCATTTGGCGCTGTAGTGTGGCCTTTGTTCAATGATCTTGTTCTAACGTGGAGCTGAAAACATGATCTAAAACTTCTTTAACTAACAGTATTTTTTCTATGTTTGTTATTCTAGTGAAGGAGGCCTATTCAAGGCTCATTTGGTCTTTCCTAAAGAGTATCCACAACGGCCACCGAAGATGAAATTCGTATCTGAGATATGGCACCCGAATGGTAATACAAAAATATTTTTTTCTTCGAGTTCAATACTTCTCTCTGCTTCAACTTTCTCAAAACCCTTTCGATCCTTAGAATTAATTTACAGCCTTACAGATTATAAAAAAGTAAATGAACCCTTTGGTCTCTTATATCAAATCGACAAAATCAAAAACGTCAAAAAGAAGTCTTATTTTGAGTTTAGTATAAAGAAAAACCTTTCGTGTAAAACACTTTGAAGCCCATTCACTTCCAAGTCTACATTGATAACTTTATTTACGTCTCATCAGGATCATAAATCACTGTCATTCCTTTTAATCTTGGCGAAAGAAGAACAGTAGCAGAAAAAGTTTTATATTGAATGTTTTTTTCTAGATACAGTAAGTTAAAACATGAAAAACATCCATTGCTGGTCATGAATATTAATTTTCATAAAATTGGACACTCAAAAGCGACGAAAAAAAAACGTAATGCATTGTAAAAAAATATTTTTTTAAAAAACGTTATACGTGTATAGAAATAACTTTCGCATATTTTATTGTTTTCTAGTTTTTTAATTCTATTTTAAGATATTTAAATTTTGAGATTTTTATTTGTTTGTTTCAGTAATGCCCCAGTAAATGAACTAAGAAGTTTCTATAAATAACAATAATGTTCTAGGATTAGAAGTGGGCAAAGGTTTTAGCTACTCCACTTTTTATGACAATGTCATACATAATTAAGTTTAAGTTCGAGTTTCGTTATGAAGAATAATATTTACTCCCCAAACCCCACAGAAAAGTGCTTCACTTACTTTTCCTCCACCCTTAGGCATTATACCTTAAGCTTTTGACCATATCCCACCTTTGAGAGGAGTATCACGAGTGACATACACCAAAACTTAATAATTTTGGCTTTTTAAAATCTGCTAGTTTTTCTTTCGATATGTTGATAGCATTTTGTTTACAACTTAGGCTTAATTTGTTGTGAAATACGATCGTCCGGGTGAGTGTAGTCTTGAGAAAGACTGTTGTTGGTGGTGACTGACGTTTCGACAACCTGAGCAGAAGTCATCTTCAGAGTCCAGTGAATAAATGTTTTCTCATGTAAATCAGTGTGTAGAGGCTCTGACACTAGGGTTTTGACACGAGAGTGTAAAGTCACTCTAAAAGAAAATCCTATTCATTCACATAGTTGATTTTCAAACATAAAATATAATATAGCTCAATCTTTGCTGGTACAGTATCACTGAAAATACAAAAAAATTTTGAGCTGCAATTGAAAGATATTGTTGTAGAAGAATTCATCCCAAATTATTTGCCATTCTTCAAACCAATAAGTCTACATGTATTTACCAGTTGGAAAAGTAATAGGGACTAACGACTTATGGAAAGGGACTTTAGCCTCCCCACTTTAAACAGTGTATTTTCAAGTCTCAGCCCAACCAACTTTTAGTCTTAAGCAAACTTGTCTGATATATTTTTAAATCTAAGCCCCCACTTTCAACAGGGGCTTAGATCTAAAACAAAGGCGTTTCTTAAAAATTAAAAAATACCTTTTTCCTCCTCAGTACATCAAAATGGTGAGGTTTGTATCTCAATTCTGCATGAGCCAGGAGAGGATAAATATGGCTATGAACATGCAAGTGAGCGTTGGCTGCCAGTTCATTCAGTAGAATCTATCCTAATGAGTGTGATATCCATGCTGGCAGACCCCAATGACAAATCACCAGCTAATGTTGATGCAGCTGTAAGTATATTTATAAGGTTTTGATTCAGTCATGAATGATTTGTTTTTAGTCCATGGAGGGGGATACTCCCTTTGTCAAAGTGGTAGGATGATTGGCACTCCTTTTTAGGATAAAAATATTTCCTGTGTGAACCTGTAAGGGAGTCCTTACTTAAAGGAATGTATATTTGATGCTGAGCAATTTTTCAGAAAATGCTGAAATTTGCAGTTTTTTGGGGTGAGATTCATTTTTTGGGCCAGCTACTTTCAAGAAAAACCACTTTTAAACCGCTGACCACATGAATGGTTTACTGGTAATACAGTTGTTGAAGGGAGGTGTAGGGAGGGATTTGTTTTTTGGGTAAAAAAAATGTTGGCAAAGGTTCAGGCAGCCAGCTATTATTTTCAACCCTGTCCTGTCAGTGAAGGATTTTTTTAGTTTGGGTTTGAGTTTTAATGGAAAACCTGAATTCAAAACCTGGGACAGGTTTGTCATCCAAATTCAAATCCTACATCAAACATTAGAAATAGGGCTTGGTTGGTTTTTAAACACGTGCTTGGTTTGAGCCCTCAGTCTTGAATTTCAATGCAAACCCTCACCCTAGCATTTTAACCTTTATGTAAAGACCTATTCTGTGGAAAAACATCAAAGGAATTCTTACTTATAAATTTTTCATCTTATTATTTTCATGGGTGAACAGAAAGACTGGAGGCATAGTTACAAAACTGACTTTAAGAAGAAGGTCAAGCGCTGTGTCAGGTTAACAGAAGATTGCTAATGCTAGTCTGTATATAAGCTATTCATGTTTCTTGTTAACGGATGTTACAACCAACTGCCTGGAAATCACTCCCTGGGATAGATAACACAGGAACTTGATTGCAAAATTTTGACAATGAAAAAAGATGTAATATAAGGATTAGAGTTAAGCTATAACTAATACACAAGCACTAGCACAATAGAAGTAATCAGGAACCGTAGGGAGGGAGGAATAGCCTTCCCACTTTTTGCTAATATCCATAACATTTTTGAATATCAGCCCCCCTCCCCCACACATTAATTTGTCAACTAGCCTGCCATCCCCCCCCCCCCCCCCATCTTATATATTAATTTAATATTGTTTGCAGTGCTTGTTGGGCAAATCTTACTTTTGCATTATATAATACCATGAATTATTGAAACATGCAGCTTTAGGTTTATTACCTTTCATGTACTAATGGCCTCTTTTAGTAGCACTACAAAGTTAAAACATCTTGTCTCAATTTTCTTTTCTATATAGTTTCATAAAATGTTTGTTAGCTTTCTGAAAAAGGGCAATGTACCCCTTGTCTTATATTTTGAAAATTGTTTTTGTTCCACTTGCTTTCTTAACCTTAAACATCACAATATAGTGTATGAAAAGTTTATTGGTTTCAGGAACACTTGAATTTGCTTAAGATCCCCCCCCTTCCCCCACAAAAACTTCAAAACTTATTGAAATATTAACTGTGAATATTCATAACAACACTATTACCATGTAACAACTGACTACTGTAGCTACTTTAAAAGTCTTAAAAGTTGCACCTCTTTTCACCTTCGAAGGTGGCAAGAGTCATTTCGTTTAAAAAAGTTATCTTTTCTAAAAAGAGGACCATAGTACAGCTATCAACTGCTAAGAATGTTCCCATTCAACTTGCTATATTTTTTGTATGCTGGATTTTGTGCAGCAGTCTTATTTTGTATACATTTAGCTTTAGCATAGCACGAGAGAAAATAGTTGTCTGTAAATATTTTACTATTTTGTAACTGCTGCAACAAACTTGTAATTTAAGCTTTATTCTTCATAATAGGAAGCTTGGTATAAACATATATTCTTCACACATCTTAGAGTTTATTGATATCTTTTGGCATATTACACAATTATACTTCAACTCAGTTTTTGGATGCATCACAAGGTGAATTTTGAACCATTTCTAGATAAAGTTCATTTGATATGCCAGGGGGGGAGGGGATGAGGATTTCTCCTCAAAAACCTTTATCTTTTTACAGGCCCCCCCTTAGGAATTAATTTTCGAAGCCCCCCAAATGGCCCATGAACATTTTCAAATTCAAATTGAGAGGCCCCCATGACAATTTTTTAGATCCCCCCTTTACAACCCCCAAAAAATTTTACCTTCCCCCCCCTGGCATATCAAATGAACTTTCGCCATATCATCAACATGGTTACAATGACATAATGCACAAATAAAGAATTCTTTTGTCAGGTTAAGTGCACCTTTACGACCAAGCAACACCACCACACAGTCTTTTGCCACAGCTCTATCCACTTCTGCCTGCTTCTCCCTCCTCTTAGTGTCTAAGGAATTGTTCAAGATTCACCTGACTGTGTCTATATGCTTAGATTTACTGTCAACTTAATATCTACCTTGTACATACAGTATACCACAAATTATTCGCAATAAATATAATTAATCTTTGTCAAATTAGTACTTGAAATGATCACATTGAATAATACAATAAACGAATTGTGTAATAAAATTATATTTACCTTTTTATTCAAAAGTGCTTTCTTTTTATTTAAAATGGTTTAGTCAAACTTATTTTCATTACATTTAATAACAATGCTAATTATACAGTTTCTCGTTAATACCATATAGGTAACTGTCCAATTATTTTCTTAATTGGACAGGTCTTGTTGATATGGGATTAATTAGGCAGCTATATAAATAATAGGTAATGGGATTTCATGCTCCCCAATCAAGAAATAATAAGACTCGAAACATTCCTCTGACTGCCAAATTGGACTTGGCCTACGGCCTCATCCAATTTTGTCAGTCCTCGGAATTTTCCTTATCCAATTATTTCTTAATTGGACAGCATGGAGTCCTATTACATATACTAATTACCTGTTTCATTCAGTGTTTGGAGCATATTTTGTTTGTAACCAATCAATGATAGGGTTAGCTGCGTTCAGCTGGTATAATTTCTCTCAAGAGAAATTATACAGACTGAACGCAGGCTATGATAAGGTAAGAATGTGAATGTTGCATATGTATTATTACTTCATACTAACATTACTGCAATTTTCAATTTTATCAGACTTGGTGTTTGCGAGCTGCCAGTCAAACTCCTTAATTTTGATTGACAGCAGCAGAAAACCTAATTACAAGGTACAATCACTATCACAACATGGTTTGTTACTAGAGTATGATCCACTCATGTGATTGCTCCCACCACTAGTGTTGTCTGGTGTAACATCGGCATTAGACACTAGATATTTTCTTAATCACTATCACTGTCATACACCTTTATTCTTCTCCTAGTCCTTGTAACGGTTGGTTTGTTACTAGAGTATGATCCACTCATGTGATTGCTCCCACCACTGGTGTTGTTTGGTGTAACAGCATTAGACACTAGATATTTTCTTAATCACTATCACTGTCGTACACCTTTATTCTTCTCCTAGTCCTTGTAACGGTTGGCTTGTTACTAGAGTATGATCCACTCATGTGATTGCTGCCACTAGACTCTGGTGTAACATCATCATCAACTTTATCCTTTACCAACTGCATGCCGCTACCTCTGCATGGCATAGCTTTTGCCCTACTTTTCTCATTCTCATTATCACTGGGTTTAGTTTTGTTTGAAGATTTTGAGAGATGGTATTGTGTTTGGAGATGTCTGTCATAAGGTGGGTTGTCATGATTGTTTGAGGGATCGTCAAACTGTTCCAAAATTATCCTACGTTGACGCCTTGTGAAAATGGATCGTTTTTTGTCTGGTTGTGGGGTTGGTATGATGAGGTTTGGTTGTTCATCATCCATGATGTAATCATCATCATCATCATCATCATTTGTAGAAGGTTTTCCTCTTAGCCAGGTTACACTAGATGTTTCATCTTTACCAGTTGATACTTGATCATCATCATCATCACCAGTATTATCCCTGCACTTTTGCAATCTGCTCATCGTGGTTTCCTTCGGTTTTACCTTGCCAAAATGCTTCCCATCATCACGATCATGTGCCCTGTTTACCGTCTTTTTCCTTCTTTTCCCCTTGTCTTCGGATTTTCTCTCATCATCATCTGTAGTATCATTCTTGTGATCATGTGGCATTCTTATAGTTGTACTATTTCTTGTTCGTTTCCCAGTGTATTCCGTATCACTATCACTGTCACAATCATCATCATCATCATCACTATTATTTTGGTTTCCTTGACTACGTGTCCTCAAAAGATATCGATGATTAACGCCCTCTGGAATAAGAGAACTTGACTGTGACGAACTAGAAGAACCTTTGACGTTTATGCCCAAAGGATAATTATTATTTTCCAGGCGTTGTATCTGCGAACGAGTAACCCTTGATGTTGTTGAAGACGACTCTTGCTGTTCATTAACGTTTCTATTGCTTATTGTACCAAGTCTACAACGCTTCGATGGTAGTTCATCCGATGGCATTCTTACTGTTGTACTATTTCTTGTTCGTTTCCCAGTGTATTCCGTATCACTATCACTATCACTGTCATAATCATAATCATCATCACTATTATTTTGGTTTCCTTGACTACGTGTCCTCAAAAGATATCGATGATTAACGCCCTCTGGAATAAGAGAACTTGATTGTGATGAACTAGCAGAACCTTTGAGGTTTATGCCCAAAGGATCGTAATTATTTTCCAAGCGTTGTATCTGTGCACGAGTAACCCTCGAAATTGTAGAAGACGACTCTTGTTGCCCATTAACGTTTCTATTGCTTATTGTACCAAGTCTACAACGCTTCGATGGTAGTTCGTCGGATAAATTTGGAATGAAGTCTGGATCATTAGAGCTCGCTGCTGATGCACTCTGAGAAAAAAGACTTCGTGACAAAGGCTTATTTTCTTTCCCTTTCTCCTTCTTTCCATTTCTTATTCTCTTCCATTTCTTAAATTCGCTTTGATTGCAAGTAGTTTCATCATCTTCCACCACATATGATGAACTCGGTAAAGACATTCCCATATCTCTTGGAACAGCCGAATTTCTGTTATCGCTTCCAGTTGATTTTTGTTGCGAGTTAGGTTTCGTTGGAGATGTCAGGACGACGGAGTCACTTAATTCTGATTCAGAAGACGAGGGAACTCGAATCCTTGAAAAGCTAGACTTTCTCGGACCGCTTTGTGTATACTCCTTCACGCGAGCCACAGATATACGCAGGGGCGAGTTTCCACTTTTATCACTATCAATAGTGTCATCATCATCATCATCATCATTTCTTGTTCTTAATGTGTATTGATGACGTGGACGTCCATGACTTGGTCCTGCTGTATCTTCAAGCGTCTGACGAGGTGAGCTAGACAATAGTGGATAAAAACCAAAAGTTAGAGAAGGCAGGTTTTTATTGGGGTGGGGTTTCAGATTCAGAGGGGCTGGTCATCAGTAAAAAGTTAAACTTTTGTCGAGGGCCAAATGTTTTTATTTTGAGGAAACCTTTTTCCTTATTGACTTAATAAGAGGGTCTTGAAATTTTTCCTGAGTTTTAAAACCGTTGTTATAAAGTTTACAACAAACCCTCAGCCTTCCCCACATAAAAAATGTACCTTCTCTTGGTGATCACTAGACTCGATATTAATGCGAAAGGGTTTTAGCTAGGATATTATACCTGTTGTGGTTGGTTATCTGAGTTATGGCACGTGCTGCCGATGCTGCAGCTGCTCGCTCATTGGTTGATCTCGTATTCAACCACCCACTAGAACCAGTCTCCTGGATGTTTTGCGCAATCAACTGGTCTTGTCTTTGTCTTTTGTTTCTAGCCTGTTAATGTGAACAAACGTTAAACGAGTCTTGCCAAATTAAAGCAAAGTAGCGCACACCAAACGTTTTTCTACAATCAATCCTCAACAGACCTCTTTTTCCTTGGACGTAATGTTTCCCCATTTCAGGAAACGTTTCTTTGTTTGAGTGGTATCCATATTCATTTGTCTTCGTGTTTCTTCTAAACAAAGAAATAATACACTAGGGAATAACATGTGGTCTGAAATTTAAGGTGGCTCGCGCCTATTTCGCAGGGAGACACGACTACGAATCTAATCATATCTTTTATCGAGGAAACGTTTTCCGATTTCCGCGACTTTTTGCGACGTGATAAAAGGATGTTTGAACGTTATATTTAAGAAGAGCCACCTTAAATTTCAGACCACATGTTATTCCCTAGAGTATCATTTCTTTGTTTAAAGGTGGCATGAAAGGCACATTAATATGCATAAAACTCAAACAAAGAAACTTGTCCTGAAATGGGAAAACATTAAGGCGCTCAAGCTAAAGCGAGGTCTATTTGACTGGAACAGGCTTTCAATATACAACTAGACAGAACGTCTTTATTCTTAATAGACTTCAGATTTGTTTATTTTCTCGAAATGAATTGCTTCAACGTGATAAATATTTTCTACGACAATAACACAGTTTTTACCGCTCAGATAAAACTGCCCACATACGACGCCCACATACGTCAGTATTCTCCCCAATTATTCGTTAATCATGAACGGTTATTATACAGACATCTGATAAGTATATGTCAGTTACTTTAACTGACATATCATATTTGTTTGGAGATCTAATTTATTAAAAGTCACGCAAATTCACCTGCTCTTTTTGAAGTCTTGCTTGGGAGCGAGTGCTTCTTCTCGAGGCCTGGGAACGAGCGTTTCTCGTCGGGGCTTGGGAACGAGTGCTCCTTCTTGGGACTTGGGACCGAATACTTCGTCTGGGGTCTTGAGATTGAGTATTTCTGGATGAACGGGTGCTCTTTGTCCGCTGACTTGATTCTGCCCATTAAAATAAAAAAATAGGTCTATTAAGATTAGATTGGCAAAACCAAATAAGACCAAGAGGCCGTTTGATTCCCTGTTCATATTTGACCTAATACTTGACATTTATTTTGGATCTAATCAAGGTCTCGAATTCCCACAGGGTTCCCAATCATTTTATCGATTGACTCACCTAGGCTATAATAACAATGATGCAACCTTGACCGGACATACTCTAACCAGAGCCATATTAAGGCGAATTCACGATTGTCACATTCATAACCAGAATTTCCTGGTTTTTCTTTTTGAAACGTTCTCAGATGTCATGGACCATATTAAAACTTTCTTCCAGTCGGGTAACTTAAATTTATTACTGTATGGCCGGTAAAAAACGTCTACTTTCTTTTCTTCCTCCAGGAAATCCCCCAGACTTCATAATCTAAGAAAACGTGGGCAATTTTGGAAGAACGCTTAAGAATTTCCACCCTTTGACACTGAGCCAATAATTGTCTGTCACATTTTTACCATTCACCTTACGGATTTTTATTCAATGTGGATTCTAAATAGCCGAAGTTATTTAAAGTGCACAACCTTGTTTGGGGGAACGGAGGGGAGGGGAGAGGTGGGGAATTCTTTTCATTTTTCCCTTTCTTGTATGAAACCAGGATAAGAGGCGTGCATAAAAAGGCATAATATAGATGCTTGACATACCGTCGGCTTCTTCATCTGCATCGCTAAGACTACTGTCTGTGGATGAAGAATCGCATGACTCGTCGCTACTGATGTCCTCAAACACGGCGTCTTCTTCAATACTGCACAGAAAAGAGAAAGGAAGAAAGAACCATCATTTTTGTCAGCATTGTCCTTCGCTTATTGTACTAGTAATCTGATTGGATCAGTAGTAAGGATTGTTAGTCGTGTTAAGTTAAACGGATATCCTTCATTCCGTACCCGTAACCGTGTCAACTGCTACCTTTCATAAGGGAAAGGCGAGTCGCGAAGTGTCGCGTATATTCGCACGCAAGCCACTGTGATTGGGACCACGCGTATACTACATCAGTTACTGAGGCCGAGTGCCACCTACTCTTCCAAAAAAAGGAAACGAAGGAAGAAATTAGCGCAAATGCAAGCAAGTAATTGGTCCTATGGATATCCTACATCCCGTACTGAGGCCGAGTGCCACCTACTCTTCCAAAAAAGGAAACGAACAAAGAAATTAGCGGACATGCAAGCAAGTAATTGGTCCCACGTTTATCCTACATCCCGTACCGAGTCTAAACCCAGTGCCTCCTAGTCTACTAATGAGGAGACGACTGCCGCCGCTCATGAAGACAAACCGAAAAAGTTATACATAACAAAACGAGATTTGAACTAAGACTGTGGGTGGGGGACGTAGTTTTTTTTTTGTACTACCATGTCAACTAGATAATTAAGGGATTTAAATAACCTTACACGCCGACCTGCCCGTTATGATAACGAACATTTATGTCGTTATGAGGGGTTGGCAAAGTGGCACGAAAGATGTTGCCGAAACCTTAAATTACTGAATATTTAATTTCTATTTGATTCTTTTGCGTATAATTTGACCACGTTAGTTGTTGTATGCACTGGACATTTTGACTTGATCTTCTTTCGCGTATAATTTAACCGCATGAGTTAATGTATGCACTGGAAGGAATTCGATGTTGTCATTATTACTGTTTTACGAGGTCAATACTAATGCCGCATAGCCCTCGTTCCACGATCGATTTGGGGTTTAGAAGTTGATTTTCGCGTCCGAAGGAAAACAGTAGAAAAGCGCAGGAAAAACTCGACAAGCATTTCTACAGACAGGTAATGTAGAGTCCGAGAATTGAACCTATAATCACAGCGATGAGAGGTGGCACGATTAGCAGCGTACCCAACCATGAGTGCTTTCCAGTGTATTATCTCGATGCAAGGAAAATACAAAAGAAATGACACACTGAATTCCATCGAAAAAAAGTCTGACTTCTTTTCTATTTTTCCTGTTTCCCTTTGCATCCAAGCGAGTTTTGAGGCTCACATTATAATTTAACCTACAATAACCCATAGTTTTAGTGACTTAGAGGCCAAAAGACCCCTCCGGAGTTACCTTCGGTTTAATGTTTTCCCATTTCAGGCCACGCGACATTCCCTTGAAAATAAGATCCTTTGTATAAGTTGCATCCTTTTTGATGTGTCTTCTCATGCCAGCGCAACCGTTACACAAAGAAATGATACTCTAGGGAATGACACGTGGTCTTAAATGAAAAATCATTACGGCCAAGGTAAGGAGGTCTATAAAGTTGAGAGGGATGGAGGGAGCGCAGAACCCACAGATAAAACTGCATTGGTATGAGACTAAATAAAGGTAGGGCTCAAACCAACGCCTCTCAGCTCTCAGCCCAAAAGCGCTTTAACCACCAAACTAGCTGGGATCATACCCGTCTAAGTAAGGGATTTTTCCAACGTAACTGTCAATCAAACCTACTTGTTTAGAGCACAGATGTCTATCATGACATCACTTCCTCTAGTACTAGGACTCCTCCGTCTAGATCGTCTGCGAAGCATGTAGGGACTGTTTCGAGTAACAAAAGCATATTCTTCTTCCATCAATTCTTGAGCCAGGAAAAATCGTTCTGGTGTATGACTGGAGGGTTGAGATAGGTTTGAATCGTCAATGAAAGAATCTTCAAGGTCATATTCGTCAAGATCCTGTCAAAGAACAGCGGAAATTTAAACATGGGTTGAGTTTTTCGGGCAACAGTTCTTTTAAAAAGGAATAAACATTATCCATTTGTTTTCGTGCCTTGACTAATATGCGATTTTGTTCGATGCTAAAGAAATTTAGGATATCAGTCTAGGTATTTGAACATAAAATGGGACTAGAAAAAGGGCCGAAATTGAAAGAAAGAAAGGAAAGAAAAAAACGTATACTAAAGAAATAAAAGATCTATTCTAAAAATGGCTTAAGGAGTTTTTCAGTACATTGCGATGTATTGACCTGTAGAAATACAAATATAAGTTTAGTTTTGACTAGAGATATTTTGATGAGCCGGCTTTTGGCGGCGTGGTGAGATGGATGGAAGGATGGTGGGCAATCTCGATAATGACGGAAATCGGATGTGTCGTTCGCGCCTTTCACAATCCTCCTTCCGTCAGCTCATTTTCCAACCGTCTTTCGACTTCCAGTGCTTTATATAGATGTGGAAGTTTTTTATTAAAGGAAAAGAAAAAGAACGAAGAAGAAAAGAAAAAGATTACGAATCTGGGTTGCCATATTTAGTTAAATCTGTTTTATAGTATTTTATTCGTTTTCAGTTTAAGAAGAACGCATGAAACAAATTAAGAACATCGAGTCGAGGAAGGAAAAAGAATGGATATAGACAGACATTGTGAAATGGACATCTTAAATGAAAACATCGAATAACGAAAGACGAAATACTTTCGCATGGAAATCTGTGTTCTATATTGCGGTATGTCACACAATGAAAATAATAGAATTAAAAATAAGATTTTTAAAAAAGAAAGAAAGAAAGGAAAAAAAAAAAAAAGAAAGAAAGGCGAAAGAAAAAAAGAAAATTAAAAAGAATTTCACAGAATAAGTATGAATATATAAATCTATTTTGAAGTCTTGGCTGACAATATTATCGCCCGATATCACTCTTTAAAGACATTTTAGCATCCTAAAGGCGTAATAGTCGAAGCACCTGCTAGAGCGGTCAAGTCGGTTAGGATACGAACGCTACCGCCATTTAGGTTTATCGCTCTTCCAGACGCTGCGTGCTACATATTCTGAAACCGACTCCCATTTGAGTATGTCGAAAATTTTTCGGATAAAACCCGGCTTTTGAAACTCAAATCGTTAAGAAATGCAAGTGGAGTTTATAAGGATTTAGAAGCGAGGTATTTTCGTTGGTGAAATCTGTGACACAAACACGTGTCGTGATTGGTCATTTTTATGGCGGTTTCTGGGAACGCGTGCGTGTGAAGCGCTTGTTTTTGCTGTTTGGCTTGATGGAAAGTTTTGCCGAAAAAGCCTCGAGTTATGACGGATTATCCTGATTTGACAAACACCTATATTAGTTAATTTGGATTCGAATGTTTTTTCCTATGGCCGTTTTAGTTTTTGTGAAAAATAAATAAATAAATACAAGCAAAAAATAAAGCTTTTGGTTATTGGAGAACTGCAGGAGTTGAAACTGCAAACTGAGACGAATTGTTTATGTGTACAACGGAATTCTCTAACAATTTCATTAAAATCGTAGTACAACATCTAAATACACATTAAAAAGCCCGTCCAATTACTAATGCAATCAGTTAAATTGTTTCAATGAATGTATACTAAATGAGATTGGGAAACAGGGATGTTCTACGCATTAAAACTAAAAACATCTATAAAAGATGTAGACACATTTCAAATCGAGTAATCGAAAATCCACGAGGTGAATGCATGATATTCTTAAAACCGAGGCAAGCTAGACAAAACACGCTTAAAAAAACTTTATGAATGCCTTTGTCATTTAAAAATGAGAAAATTGTCCGAAATTTTAAACCTATTTTCAAAAAGACCGCTTAGAATTTCAGCTACGCTTTGCGGTGGCCAAATCAAATGTTTTTCTGAGGACACGAGAAACCAGAATGCAGTTATGTCATCCAGGGAAAAATTTTCAAATCAGATTTTAAATGTATACTAATTAATGAGATTAGGTCTCTGTTCAGACATGGAAGGAGAATTAAACCGGGGAAAGTCTGAAACACCTATTGAAACAGGATTAAGAGCCCAACTTTTATTAGTTGCATATTGGAACTCCAAAAGAGGATTAGATTCCCAACTTCTAATGTAATTTTGAATGGAAAAACTTAAGGGGGAACAACATTCAACAAAAAAACGATAGGCTTAATTCAATGGCTTTTGAAGTTCCAGTTGATCTGTTCCAATACCGAAAGATGTCCTTATTTGGTAAGTTTGAGCTTGTTTTCTATTAAAGTAGATGGAGTAAGTAAAATAAGTGAACAGGCGTTGTTTTGGCATGCGGGGAAAATTAAATGAAGTTAAAAAAAAGGTCTTTATGTATTTTGTCTTTCTTTTTTTTTCGTAAATGGATTCATTGATTACGTGGAATAATTAAACTCGAGAAATCAAGAAAAGAAATTCAGTTCAGGATGCATTCCCGGCGTGAGGTCAAAAAGAGCGTTAGGATCCTACTGAGCTGAACAGTATCCTGGCACATGCATTTGTGTGGAGTTGTAAATAACTGCTAAACAAATGTAAGGACCAAAGGGGGGTTGTTAGAACTTACTAAGGGTTTTTGAACCTGTCTGGAATGAATGCGGCTTAAGATAAGACAAGGACCTTGAAGTTTCAATCTGTTATCTTGAATATCTGTTATGTACTGTGAGAAGGGATGAAATATGGAAAAAGGGTGATTAGAGAAAAAAAGAGAAAACAGAAAAGAAAAGAAAAGAGAAAAAGAATAAAAGGAAGAGAAAAATTTGATACTAAAAAGAAAATAAACGTAAACATATGAAAATATTATAATAACGATTGAATAACATGTTTAACTATTGTTTCTATGTTAAAAAGTTATTTTATTTCTTTTAACATAAACTTAATATTTGTTAATACTGCCAACTCCCTTTTGAGGGCTAATTTCAAAAGGGCAGTATGTGGTATTCTGTAATAAGTTCTCCAACTGATGATAAATTTAGATATTACGACCTGCCATGTCATTGACCCCATAATGAGAGTTTATTGGCCAGCTATGAGAGTAGAGTAGATATTTATCTATATAATACTCAATTGAGAATTGGTCATCAAAACTACGACTTTACATGGAAAATATGTGAGTAAGAAGACACTTCAGAGTACAATGTGTATTTTACGTGAGGTGAATATCATTTTTGAGATAAATCTAGAAATGAAATAGATAAGAATAATAGAAGAAGGTAAAGCGTCTTGAAAAAATAAATAGAGTTAAATAGGATTTTTTGGACTAAACAAATTAGAATTAACATTTTGTGCTCAGTCTTAAAGATGTACGATAGGAGTAGTGGAAAGGGAATAGTTATTTGTTCTACTACAACAAAAACCAACCTTTATTTATATCATTAGGAAATAATGTTCTAAAAGATACTATTAGACAGTTTGGGATTCCTGTTTTTTTCTTTACCCAAATCATTGGTAGTCATTATCACGCTTTTATTGCTTTCCTTTATTTCACTTTACCTTTTGCAAAGTTTCTCTTCAAAGAAAAATATTCTTTCGTTTATGTACTGCTTGGAGATTTTTGAGATCCTTTTTACTAGATTTAAAGAATTTTTCACTGGTCACTTCTGTTTGCCATAAATTTTGCTTGAATTTACTTGTATGATATTTTCAGAGCAACAAGATATCATAGAAGTTGCTAGATAATAATAATAATTATTGTTATTATTATTATCATTATTAGTATAATTATTTTAAAATGTAAGTTTATAAATAATTACTTGTGGTAGCACAAAATTAAGTTTAGTGATATTTTTACAAAAATAACATTGGATATTTTTTCAATTCTTTTTTATCTATTTATTTAACTTCACTCATAACATACTGGCAGGAACACCACAACAGCAAACCAATTACTGTAGGCCAAAATAAAACAGACAAAAATAAAAACAGATACATACACAAAGTTATACTGAGTTCAGCATTATTTTTAGGGCGGTACTTTTCAAGATTTAACTGAGATAATCTTAGAGCATCCTGTGGACGATGCTTATTAAAATTACAGTTGGATTTGCCGACCAGTGTTCATTTAACTCTAACTGAACATCAGCCATAAGGCATATATGAATAAGAATATATTTTTCACTTATTGAAAGTTGGAGCATAAGATCAAAAAAATGCAAATTATAGAAACAATAGAACATGATTTTGTATAGAAAATATTTTTATCTTTGTAATGTCAGTTATAATGACATGATATATAATGCATATATATAAACATGCAGACCTATATGACAGTTTTTATTGTATACACTGAAAATAAATAATTTAAATGTCATGGAAGTTCATATACATTTAAATTTCCCTCAGGATATTGATAACTATCTATTACTTAATGCGCAGAAGATATTTCTTTACTTACATATGGGTATGACATGTGACCTGGTTCATAGTCATCATCCATGTCCTCTTGCAACTCATTCTGAATGTCATACAGCATCTCCTCTGTGACACCATCATCATCGTCATCAATCCAGACCTGCTGATCTTTGTCAGGAACCCGTACCTTGGTGGGCGGAGACTTCAGGGGACTTAGGTGAACCTATGTCATCAAATAACACCAGATATATATAATACTGATTCCATTCGAGGTGCTCAGTTTAACCACAACGAACTTTAGTCTTGCACTTGCAGTAAAATTGTCATAAGACTGATATAATTTATCATTTCTTGATTTTCAGATAGTGACATGAGTATGACCAATGAAAGTGGGGTTTAAGAAGCTATGTAGACATTAACTTGATATCTTCTTTATTGTATGACTTCTGAATTCAAATTCGATCATAAGTCGTGGGCCAAAGGTTTGTTAACCACTGGCGCTACACTCACAAAAGGACGATTTCTTTATTACATCGAAACTATTTTTATAGGTGGACAGATATATCTAGTGCTTGTCCACCTTTTGTCGGTAGAAATTCAAAGAGCTTACTAATTTACATCATCAGTCTGAGCTTCATTCTAATCAATCGTTAAGTCCTAGCCAAAACAATCGATCGGAGTCTTTCAAACACCCGTAAATTGCACCCCTACAGTCACATAGCCTTGCTGATCAAAATGTCGTTTTATTTGGTTCGTAATCATATCCATCACAAAAGATCATTTTTTAAAAAGATGGGACCAAGCAGAGTCTTTGTAAACTAAAATTCTTAAAATATCAAGTACTCAATTAGTTATTTCGGATGCCATAAATAAACAGAGGGGTTTGGATAATTCTCTGTGATCTAGTTTCAAATTTTTGTGCGAATAATCCAAACAAGATTAACATTTAATAACATACCTTCGATATCGAACGAAACCTTGTTTTGCAGACGGGACAAGTATTGGTATTCTGGAAAAAAAATGCAAAAGACATGTATAATTTAGGCTTTTACGATTGATCTAATGGTCAACCATGTGTCGTGTTTACCTTGGACCATTCAAGGATACAACCAAAACAAAACCAGTGCTTACACACGCTCAGTTTGCCTCTACACCGCACTTCATCAAGGCAAATTATACAATTAGAAACGTTGCTGTAGAAGGACGAATTCTTCGTGGTATTCATGGTGTCATAGGACGATTTTAAACCGACATCTGAAGGCAGTTCTAGACAGTTTTTATCTTCTTCTCCATCGAGCGGAACTTCAACTTTTGCATTTCCAAAATGGCGCGCTGTCGGTGAATGGATAAATACCTTGATCGTGATTGGATGATTAAAAATGAACCAATCACGAGGCTCGTTCTATCAACAAGAGATTACCTGGGTCGAGACAGTTTTGTTGATATTACCCGCTGACAAGAAAATCGTGGTTAGTCAAGAGGAAATTCTCTCAATGAAAACATGGCAGAGATTGAGGGCATGTTAGCTGGTATAGAAAGCCCCAATAAACGGGCTAAAATGGATAGTGGACTGTCATCTACAAATTTCGACGAATCTAAGTTTGCCCGCTACTATAGGACTGACGCGGTGTCTTCCGCGAATGTTTCAGAATCACCAACAGTTGTGTCAAACGATGCTGCCGCAGCGTATTTCTCCTTCCCATATACCTACACTACAGCCAACTCTCTATCGACCTACACAGCCTCAACACAGAACGAAAACATTCCTGCCTTCTCTTACGGCTCTTCATATGTATACGACTATACCTCAATCAATGGTCTCTCTTCAGACTACCCAAATGGCACAGGTACGGCTATTTAATTTTTTGTATAGTTTATTGTGCGTTGGACATTAAATTTTCAATTCAGCTGTCAGATTCATAGCATTTGCGCTTGGGAGAATATGCCGGATAACTCTTGCGTTTATCACTGGTATTTTAATTCCACATCTCAGCACCATGCTCCACGATCTCCAGACAATAACTTGCATGATTTTTGGTGTGAAATTTAGTCCATTGGGGCGTATTCGATGAACAGTTCTCGTAAATGTAGTGATCGGCGCGACGTGCTCAATGTCGAATCTGTTGAATTATAGTTATTGTTGAACTTTGAAATTCATGTATTTTTAAGTGAGTGCAGCATATAGTCAACAAGTCGTAATGTTTGTGTCGATGATGAATGAAGCCCTGACTTTCTTTTTAAAAGTATATGGCTTTTGTATTTCCGCGTGTGATCGATTCAAGAAGCAAATCTCTCGAGAGTACGTATGATTTGTATAGTCATTCAAACACGCAAGTATAAACCCGATCGAGTCGCGAGGCTGAAGAGTATCAGACTGGTGACATAGTAGTACAAAGACTCTTGCGGAATTTGCTCCGTTTTAAATGACAGACAATCAGAGCTGAAACTACGATGCCCAACCAAGCAACGGAATGCTTTACGTTAGATTTGGGTCCGACTGAATTAATTTAGAAATGAATAGCAGAGTTCCAAACGCGCTTTTAAATGAACGCGTGTCGATGGAAATAATACATAACTAGGCTTATTTTTTATCAGAGGTCCATCAACTGCCCAGCTTCAACAGACTATCTGGCCTCTGTATTTTAGAACTGGTTCATATTTACGATCCATGGTCCATGGCTTTATGCATTGTTTCAAACGGGTACGATGTATGCCGCATCGAATAATCTGGATTTTAATGCGTGAATATATTTTCTCGAGTTCCATCAGAAAATCACCCCGACGATAGCACTAAATAGCTCCAGTGTTCTTCAACTATTTAATTGATAATGTGGCGAGAACATTTAGCCTAAACTTTCGCCAAAGCCCACTGGTCCCTCATTAGCAAAGGAAGTGAAAAACATTCCTAAGCTGTGTGAAGATTCGAAATCTTGATTTTCGAATGTTTAAAAGTAAGTAACCACTTGGGACGCTGAGGATTTGTGGAAGCGTCAATCGCAACATTACGACAAAATAAATGATATCAGATTTATACGACCCGAAAACACATCAGAGTCAAAATGATGAACCTTGAAGATTTCCCGAATCCTTTAAATCACGAGAAAGCATTTTTTTGTTTTATTTTCAATGATTCATCAACAAGTCAGTGTGATAATCTTTTCTCCTTGATGTGTTAAGATTTTTATTATTATACCCTATTGTCATGCTATTCTCAAAGTGAGTTTTCCAGATTGTATATTCAATGCTGGTTCAAAATCATGGAAAATACGGTCTCTTCCATTCCCAATAAGTAAAAGTCTTATGCATTATGATTAATTTTCTCTATTTGGCATTTCCAATTTGGTGTTTGTGTAATAAGTGACAGTCTAGACTGAAGCGCAGACTAGCTACTTCCTTTAAATTATTACGGTTATGGTTGTGGATAAATACTAAAAAATTTCAACCTCATTTTTGGGAAGATATTAAGGAATAAGGTAACCATTAATGAAGTGCTAGTCCAAAAATAACCGCTCTTTCTATGGTTAACTTTTACTGAATCAAGCTTTGATGTGTTTGAATAATTCAATAGTATATGTGCTTTCATGGTAAAGACTATCAATATATATATATACATTCGTATCTAGATTAAACCTACTCTCTGGCATTTAGATTTATTATGATTTTTAAGAAAATGATGTTTTTTTGTCAACTGTGCAGATATTTCATCATTGAAAATCATCCTTTACTTAATTTTGAGTAAGTGGGTACCTGTTGTTTGAAAACCAGTCAATGAAATAGAAATTGTAAGCATATATTTGATAGTATAGTATATGTGATGTACCTGTTGTATACTTACTAGTGATGGTATTCGTCTGTGATTTGTTGCTCATTCCTGAGTAATCCTTAGATTTAGTAATCTCCCCTTATTGGGAAATCAATTTTAAGGCTTATTTCTAATGCTTAAATTAATGTCCTTCCAAGGCTATTGTATCATTCAATATAGTTACAAATACAGTTACTCGTATATCTTAAACTTTTACAACAAAAAAAAAAACGAAAATGAAAATATGTTTTGATTTATTTGTTGTCACAAGTACTAGAAGTTGTTTAAACTCTCATTTTCCAGTTTATTTATTTTTCAGTTTATACTGTCAATAATTAACTGCAGCATTAGAAGTTCTGTTTGCATAAAATTAATTGAACATAAAAGACAGCCTATCACTGAGGTCTTCACTTCTCAAAACAATGTTTTATCATTAGGATGGAGATAATTTTCTTTGTTTTTTGATCTTTTCTATGGGCGACAAAAATGCAGTTCTCCTTTTTCTTTGTTTTTTTTTTTTTTAATATTCAATTATTTTGTTTATATATTCATTTGACTCAAGTGGAAAAAAGATTTTGATGCAATTCCTTTAGTTGTCAGGAAAAAAAAAGGGATCCTTAGTTTTTAAAGAGTTTTCACAGTGTTTTGTTCTATTTCCTCTGTTCTATTCAATATCCAATAAGAGGTTGGGAATTTATCATAAAATTTGTCTGACAGCATGGATTTTCATTTCAATGAGATTTTAAAAATGCAAAAGAGAAACAAGACGACTGCATGGAAATTTTGTAAGTTACTGTTATTAGTATTGGTGTACCACTGTGGTCTAATATCTGATTTTCTGACTGTGTATTCAGCAGTAGTCCTGCGTTTATCTTAAAATCTTTCAAAAATGAAAAAATATGACAATAAATAAGATGTCAAAGAAAAATAAATATATGAAAAATTAATGTACAGTTTGAATCTTGAACATATGTAAATTTATTCTCATTGTTATTGTGTTAGTCCAGTATATTTATATATATATTATGTATATAATTTTCATGGTTTTATATCTGTATGCATTTTAGAACAGTGTGGAGGTATTTTGTTCCAGAGTAAGTCTAAATTGAGATAGTCAGCTGTTGTATGCTAATAACTTTTGATGTAAAACAAACATTACTATAAACTCAAGCAGAAAGTATTATTACATATCGTATTTATGTTATTAGAAGAGATAGCATTCATATGTCTTTTTCTAATATAAACAGAAAAATTACTTAAAATTAACCATATTCTTTTTCATTACATCAATACCTTGATTCAGTGGGGAGCTAGGCATAGCAGCTGGCACAAAACACCAAATACATAATTACAACATAATTATTTATATATACGTTCATCTTTAGTCCAGTACTAAGTATTTATGCAAGTCTGATTGACTCAACTAAACAATAGAATCATTTTGATTTCATGGTTTCCTTTGTGTCATTATTCTTTGCCCTTTAGTGGCTAGTTTTGAGCTCTTGAGGCATGGAGGGATGTCTGGTTTACGCTAAAGTCCTTCATTGTCATGTGTAGTTTAGCTTGTGGTTTGGCTGACACAGATAAGAAGTTTGGACATTTGTTTTGTGGTTTCTAGCTGTATAAAGAAAATTTACTTCAAGAGCTCTTGTATTTCGTCTAGAACAGACTTTAGATCTCTCTCTGAATCTATTTAATCAAAACATAAAAAAGTATCGAATATCGCTGTGAGAGTAAGTTCTAACAAAGAAAAGGTGCGAAAAAAAATTAGTGTAAAAGCGTAAGAGGTGATCGTGTTAGGAATTTGATGCCTTGAGGATTCCAACAGAAAGAGATACTAATTTATGTGTATATTTGTACATTAATACATATTTTTAACTCTTTCCTTTTACTAAATCTTTAAACGATTCGTATTTTCAAATTGAAATTCCGAAACGTCATTACCTAGAATCGATGTTACGAATTTAGAAAAAGTTATTAAAAAAGACAATGTGATATATATGTATATAATAGGATTTTTCTTTCGGAATATTGTTGGTAGTTAACCTGTGGTCGTTTAGATGAGCTGCTTTTCTGACTTACCGTCGTCCTTTACTTATAAAGTGAAATAAAAAACAGTGTAAATAATATCCTCTTAACATATTGCAACATGTCTACTTGTTTCAAGTTCATTCATTCACTTAATTGTTGATTGTTTCGTGTAAAATTAAGTGGTTTTTCTGGGGGTTTTTTCTCTAAAAAAGTAAATAGCTAGCGCTCTTAGCGCTGTCATCTTTAGAAGACATTTATTTGGACATTTTTCCTAATAGAATTTAGTTTAGTTTTATTGTTTTTCCTCTGAGAATTTTTATGTTTTCTTCGTGACAATGTTATTGAATCCCCAGCTAAGCTTAGTAGCATTTTTACGCTAAGGATTTTTTAACTACTTTTAAACGTCTTGAAAAGTTTCTGTCTTTTCGAATGAAAAACGCTGATTTTTGTCCATTAGCTCAAAAACATATTCAATTTTTTAGTAAATTACGTCTCTTACCAACGAAAAAAAGATTACATTACAACCATTCTTTAGCAGTCTCGATTACCGTGGGTTTAGTTAATCTTTTATTCGTAATTCAAAAACAATAACGTTTTTAATATCAAGTGTAAATGTTAGCTTTTCTCATCAAAAGATTATCGAGTTTTTCAGTATTTTATTAAAATAAGCTTATTTCTTGAACATATTTTGTTGCCGAGAAAGCATAGTTATTAAATAAAAATCATTGTCATCTTTGTTTTGTTAACGTTATTAGATTCTGTGCTTCATTAAAATACGTGTAAAGCTGAAACGTATTATTTTGATTTGTCGGAATAGCAAAGATATTTTTGAAAAGTGACCATTTTTCTTTTGATGTCTTTGCTTGCTTTATGACTTCATAAAAATTCTCTTCGTTTTCGCCCGTTTTCATTAGTTTCTAAAAGACAGACTCTTCTAACGTGGTCTATGAATATTGTTGCGGGGTCCGTGGTACGATACACTCGTGTTTACAATAAGCTCTCGATGACTGACATCCCAAATTCCTTTGACGGTTTTGAGTGGGTTATTGAACAACTTTTCCATTGTGATCATATGTAAGACTGTTTGGCTTACAACCCAAAGGAAAAGTCTGTTATTGCTTTCTGTGTTTGAAAATTGGTCTTTACTTTGATTTTAAAGAGACAATGAAATTTTAAAGTTCTGCATGCGAAGGAATTCATCCAATAGTGACTACAGTTGTTGTCGCTTCTAATGGTATTATCATCAGTCTTGAGACGAGTTTTTGCTCTATACCTTTATTCAAAGATCATAATAATTATTGTCAATTTGAATGTTTTTCGAGACATGCATTACACCATTCTCATCACACATTACATCCAAATGAAGTAGAATACTCTGCCCGGCAAAACCTTTTCCTTATTTGCAGCGTTTTGGGTGGTTCGTCTTGGTACGCTCCCAACGCTTCTATCTCGGGCTCAGTGAGCGACAGGACATATACTTTAAGACAGGTGTTATTGCTTTTCAGACGTATATCTTTGTTCTTGTCTGGAGCAAGAACTACTGTCTGACAAGATAAAATTTTAAATCCTCTCTTAAGAGGTCATCGAATTCTCGTGAGGGGCAGCGTTTCTCCGCGAAGTGCGCGTAAAAAATTGATTCAAGTTAGCAGAGTCTACAACTACCCCGACCAGACACAGAGTACAAATCCTCACAGCCATTTTTCATTGCTACTTTACATCGTTTTTATTATTGTTATTTTTAAAACTTTTTTTTATTAATAATAGAAACTTTCTCTTAAAAATATTTGACCGCAGTGATCAATGTAATTACGCAGTCGATGAATAAAAACAACTGTTCAGCAAGTGTTTCGGTGTGTTTCTAGTAAGCCCACGCTATACAGGTGTGTACGTATGAGAATTGCTTACCGACGAATTTCTTCGTCCTCATTGGAGTACTTAGCTTCTTTCACCATTATACCAGAGACTAGACTGTCCTCAACCAGGTCAATTAACCTATAGCACACTAGCCAACATTATGTTTAAGAATTGACATTGCAGAGAAATTGGCCCATTAAATCTGCAATCTGATATTGACAGTGTTAGGGCTGTGTCAATGTCAAAAACAGCCTTGACTGGTTGAAAATTTTTTTTTCTTGCTGGTATTTCATAAAATTGAATTGGCAAAGTGCGGTTAAGCACTAAAACATGATTTTTCTTTAGTGGTGACTTTGACTTCAAGTTACGAGAAATCTGATAAAATTCAATATAAAAGTCACGTGGTGTTATTTCGCGCATGACAATTTTAGATTTTCAGATTTTCACTGGGCAATCGTAAGTAAAAACGCACTAGAAACTAGAAACACACCGAAATACTTGCTGAACAGTTGTTTTTTTTTCGTCGACCGTAATCGTTATTTTCTAAGATCTTTGGTAACCCGTTGGACGCTTTCCAACGCAAATCGTACAACGCCTCTCAACGGGCAGTAATTATAAGCTAACCTATTTTTTTGGTTTGATGCTAGGCTAAATGTTTAACATTATAGTAATGTTGACTAATGTTAACAGGTTCTCCCGTTGCCATTACGACTAGGCGAAATGGTCCAGCATTTTTTAAACAGTGTGAGATGTCGGTCTTTGAGATCATGCTGCTTGACTGTTAACTGAGTAAGCAAGATCTATAACATCAGGATATCTGTGAAGTATTTAAGGGACGTCATTATAGTCTATTCAATAAACGCAAATATACTAATATAGATTTAGTCAGTTTCCAAGTACATAAACGTGAAGGCTTTGCTGTTTGGGTGCCACGAAAAAGGCGCGTTGATTTATGTTTTTTTTTTGCGAATACTTACACTTGGAATTATAAGACGTTTTAGTTTGAAGTTGAATTCAAACTCGGCCAATCCGAATCTCAAAAATTCAAAGTTAATAGGTAAATCAGATCAAGGAAATGCAAAGCCTAGGAAAAAACAATAAAATGCCCTGTCATGCCTTGAGGAACTTTCAATCATACTATCGCCTTTCTAATCGAGAAAGTTATTTATATTATGTCTCTTCCTATTAAATGAATAAATGTGATATCAAGGAAGCGATACTATAGTAAAGAATGTACCAGAAAGAAAACTAATTGGAATTGTAATAAGATAATGAAACAGATAGTACACTTATAAAAAGGGGGAAGTTTTGAAGAACGTCTAAGAATACATTTTCAAACTAAAATAACGATTTGTAGCACGAAAGGAAAGAAATCCAAGGAAAAAATGGGGGGAGGGGATTTAGCTTTGTCAAGAAATGTTAGTTTTCCGTTCTTCAGTTTTGGAAAAGATTCACTATGTCTCTTCACTTCCAAAGGAAAATGATTTTAATGTAATTTATAATGTTTTAATGTCTGTTAAAGCAGCACCTGGCACAAATTTAGATTCCTGATGCCATGTCTAACCAACATTTTTAGCTTCAGTTCATCAACACTTATCGGCTGTCACATCTCCCTATAACTCCTCTTCATTCCTCCTGCCATTGCTGTCGTACGGTCATGAACTTCCCTCGGAAAAGCCATTTATCTTCACTCTAACATAGACGTCTTTGTTCCTGATACAAAGTCTAGTTCTGAAAAAGCTTAATAAAGTAATTTTTTATTCAAAAAGAGTTTGTATCTTTCAAGAAGTGAAAGCCAAGTCTTGATGTAGTACGGATTTCAATTGTAAATGATCTATAACCAACGTCCAATCGACCTGCCAGTTTTTCAAGGCGTCTGTCATCGTCCTAAGTGCTATTTCTAATATTTCTGTCGTTTGAGATTGACGTTATGTTCAATTAGTTTGTTTTATAATTAAACAAGACAGTAATTTCCCCTTTTCTAATAATTACCACGAAGGGATGACTATCCAGTTGAAGGTAAATGTATTGTTTTGACAGTGAATGAGTGTTTTGATACGATGAAATACTGGCAGCTCTAATGCTTATAAACACTAACTTCATCGAAAAATTGACAGTGCATTAATCATTTCCAAGAAAGAAAAGCCTTACCTGATGTGAGATAGTCTGTCATGTGGATTATTTGAAAAGATTTACACGCTTTCGTTCCTAAATATTTGCATAAGTGACATTTTGTTTCGACCAAAGTATTTCCTTTTAGGATGTTTCTGAAATGATTTATAATCATAACTATTGCCATTATATTACTGTATCAATTATAGACAACCTAAAACATAGTTAAATGATAGTTGATATTGATTATACCTAAAATCATTATTTAAATCAATCGGACATTTTGTAAAATAATTGCTATAAATCATTTTAAGTATGGCAGAAGTGGCATCCAAATTTGGATATTTTACTGAAAACGTCTGCAAATAAACTAATGGCGCTAGTCCTCATTATTTTTATGATTCAGAATTGATAATTTAAACGAGTGATGAATGAATCTATGAAGAAATAATTATATCATCATCTTAAATATAGTTTTTCAAAATTTCAAAATTTCTGTGGCTCTAAAATGCCTTTCTTGTCTACCAATCAAATGCCACGAAAGAACACGTACACTAACACTGTCCAATCATAGTGACCATTAGCAAAACGGAGCATTTTGATTGGCCGACATACGAAGCGTGCCAACTGAGATCTGATTGGCTGATTGTTCATGTCGATATTCATAGCATAGGATTGCTGACATTTTACAGTATTAATAGAGTGGGTTTCCAATGCAGACAAATCACTAAACAAGACAAATCACGGTTAGTAGGGAACCTTTGTACTTAACTTAATTCGATAACCTACTTTTATGACATGACCAAAAGTTAGCAATAATTTTTTCATTGCGATCATTTTTACTAACAGACTTACACCTGGGGCTACCACCGCACGTTTCCCGCCATTTTTTGAATCTGACATGAACAGACGCTTTTTCTCTTACTGTTAGTACTTAGACTTCTCGCGCTTATGTCATGTAACTCGTCAAAATAATCTTCATTATCTTTTAAATCTTTTGAAGATCTATTATTTTTTTGTCGTAGTAATTCGTTGCAAGCCGCTTCTTTATCATCTTTTAGATCAAAGCTGTGGTCTATCATCAATGCTGCGCTCTGATTGGATGAGCTACTACTAGGCTAAAAGTTATACCCTATTAGTAGCGAAAAGTATATATTTGACCATCTAGTTGGATTTGACTAAAGCAAATAGACCTCTCGCCCTCATGGCTTATAAGTCAATAGCCCTTTGGGGCTCGAGAACTAATTGCTAACTAACAGGAATCTTTAATATACTTAAGTATATCTCCTGGCGGCCATATTCTAGTCGTGACGATTCATAATTAAACTAATAGACCTTTTCTAAATTTTCCAAAACTGGCAGTGACGAGAATCTGTGGCACCAAGGCGAAAAAGGCGGGCTTGATAGTATTTGATTACCAAGCTGTAACTCATGGAGGAGCCAGTTCGAAAACGTATGCAATCCAATGACTAAGTTAGACACAGAAACCTGCTTTTATCCTATTTCAGTGATGCAGTGATCTGTAATTTTTTGAGTCCTTTTTATGATCTCTACCACTCGATATTCAGTTACTAGCAAGATTTTTTATGAATAATTTCACTTCACTTCAAAATGGGTCTACCTACGAAACTAGATACTCCGGTACTGGTACTTAGTTCGGCGCGCAGAGTACTTAGTCCTTCATAGACTAGGCGGCGTTTGTTTTAATTCTTTCTAAATGTATCGCCAATAGATCATCTTGATCACCTATTTCATTCGAGACAATCGTCGAGAAACGATAATTTATTTTTCGGAGCCTAACTGGCACCGCAGAGCGGGATGTTACTAAAATCTACTAAAAGTTTAACTCTCGATCTCGGCCCTCCCTGCCTTAGAGCCTTTTTACGTATGAGTGGCAAACGTACGGTACTGTCTTACAGCACTTGCACGTTACGACATCCCCTAACGTATAACATCAAAATGGCTTTTACTAAGAATGGTCATTGGCTGACTTCAGCACATACGGTACAGCATGCCGTAACATTGAAATGGCTTCCCATAAGAATGGTTATCGTACGGAGTGGGAAACACACAGTACTGAATTTCAGCATGGAAGAACAGGGCATAACATCCCTTACAATTGAAAAGGCTTCCCATTGGCTTCCAGTAATTCACCCAACCTCAACGCGTTGTTAAGTCTAGGGTAAGATAAGGTACGGCTACAAATTGCCGTGTCGTCCACTGCTCATACGATAAATTAGGCCTACAGGAGAAATGATGACGGGCTTTTTTGGAAATCAGTACATTGCGCGCCCGGAAGCGCGGAATCATCTTTCTTAAGTAGTGTTTTAACTGTGGATATTTTTAATGTAAGGACTTGAAACAGAGACAGGATATATTAGTTGGACGGACGGGCTTCTTGTGATTTTCTAGTGTTTTTTTTTTCTACGACAAACGATTTCAAGGTTTGACTGTATTCAAGGCTTTGATGTAATGGTTGCTGCGTGAGCAAAAATTAAGTTTGATTTAGTTTTTTCGCTTATTGAAGTCCCAGTGAGAGAAAAGGGGAAGAACGACAGGCAGGCAGGCAGGCAGGCAAGCAAAGAGAAGAGCGATAGAGAGAAGGGCAAAGAAAGGGGGGAAAAAAAGGAAAATTGAAAGTAAGAAAGAAAGAGAAAAGAAAGAATGAACGAAGAAAGCAATTTGTGTGAGAAAATAGTAAAAAATAGCTAGAGGTTCTTCTACCTTCAATATACTACAAAACCACGATACTATAACTAAAGGAGACGTGATTTTGTATCTTGCGGCCCTAGGGCGTACATAAAGTTGACTCATTCGTTTTGGAAGTCCTTATACCCTTCAACACACCAAACATGATATATCAACATCAAAGATTTTAGACTTCTCGTAATCTAAAACCTGTTGTACCTTAGGGCGTGTTTGCAAGTTAGATTCTAGTCTCAGCTTGCTCTAGACTCAACTTAAGGTTAATGTAGATACACCTGCATGATGGTGCCACATAGTATGAGTACAGTGAGCTTGATGTGGGCCACCGTTGGTAATAGTCTCAGCTTGCTCTAGTCTCAGCTTAAGGTTAATGTAGATACATCTGTATGATGGTGCCACATAGTATGAGTACAGTGAGCCTGAAGTTTGCCACCGTTGATAATAGCACAAGAGTAAAAAATCTTGATAGCTGGTGTAATTCGTGACCTGCCGTCAATGTCGTACAATTACTGTTGTAGTGAGCTCGATAACCCTTGATGTAATCATTATCAGGTGTTACCATCAAAAATCCAGCCTTGACGGTCGGGTTGCTAGACTCAGTCGTATACCACAGGTAAATATACGATTCTTTTCAAATTCAGCTCAAAAATCGGTGAAGTTACACCACACGTAATTTATTAATTTTTCCTCAATCCAATTCACGTGTTATGAGTTCTCTTGAGCATTATTTCCTTTTCCACAACCCTTTGAAGCTTGGTAATCACGTGCTGATTATTTGACTGAGAGCAAATGAATTAACATTTTGATTCCCATGGCTGAAATTTACTGGACTGCAAACAAACTTTCTACAACCTGTTTCGAGAGATCGTAATAAAACTGCATTTCGTAACGCACTGGTTACACATCGTTTTATTCAGTTCTTTACAAGTAGCTAAAAAGAATCATGAGTTTAAAATAACTTTGCTCTCCAATACAGACACGTGTCCGTTAACTGCAAAGGACATATTAAACAGCGAGACGATACCAACAAGATGCCATACTGAAGGGAATGACACGTGCATTGAAATGTAAAAAAATGCACCTTGGTTAAAGGGACGTGCTGCAAGATGAACTGTCCGAATGAGTTTGTCGATTCGGGTCAGTCTGGCATGACCACGATTTGATCCCAATAGACTATTTTAGCTTGTTAGTTTGGGGGTAATGTCTTAAGAATAATATTCTTTTTTAGAGTTATACCATAAATAATCGTGTGTTTTCTCCTGCGCAACCATTAAACAAAGAAATAATACTCTAGGGAATGACACATGTTTTGAATTGGGGAACACATAAAACCCAAGGTAAATTAAGAGGTATATTTAGGAGTCATTGCATATGACAAACAGCAGAACTATAGCGATAATACCGCAAGGAAAACTGACTTTTCTCGTGCCTTAGGGAACCTTTACTTCATGTAATAAGATCTAAGATACCTCAGAGTTGGAGTTCCCGCCATTAATAACCACCATTGCCTCAGGCGGAGCGGTTTACCTTATTAGGAAGTCGGTAAAATAGTGCTACCATATTAGGAAATAATTATTATAAAATATATAGCTTTGAAAAACCTACGAAAACAGCCAAATAACCGCTTTACAATGAAGACACGAGACTGTATAAGGAGATATTACGATGCAAATTACCTTCTAACTCTACCCTTCTGAGGATACCGTAGACATGTCTCGTATACTCATCACATATATTGGATTGGAGACACGAGACTATATAAGTAGATATTACGATGCAAATTACCTCCTCACTCTACTCTTCTGAGGATACCGTAGACTTGTCTTGTATACTTATTACATATATTGGATTGAAGACACGAGACTATATAAGGAGATATTACGATGCAAATTACCTCCTCACTCTACCCTTCTGAGGATACCTTGTCGTTTAATCATCACATTTATTGGATTAATTGATTTTTATTAACAAGGTCTGATTGATCAAGATCAAGTATGTATTTCATATGTAACGCGGTGCTTATCAAAAAAGCAGCCGAAACAACCCAAAATAAAACCCACAAAAAAAAAATTAAAGTGACACTAGCAAATTAAATTTCCGACTGCAATTAGATGAATGTCTTAACTGATTCCCACATTCATTGCTTAAAATAGAAAGCTTTGGTAACTAAGGAACTTAGGTCATTTTAAAAGGATGAAAGCCAATACAATTGCCGCTGGGAATGTGCTAGTATTGCAGGCGTTTACCATGGTATTGGCCAGGAATGATTAGTCATTGGTTTGTTTGGTCAGAACACCTTGAAAACGCCGTTGGACATCAGTTTTTGACATGGGCGTAGCGAGATCTCGGTCATAAGTTAAACGGTTTTACGCAATACCCACACCTTTGGTAAATTCTTTTGGGGGGCCTTTGGGGTTCTTGTCATGTCAATTAGTCGTAACTCGATCTTGAATCTCTAATACTGTTAAGTATTAGAGAATCATATTCCAAATCCGAGAAGCAAAATCAAAGTTGAGCCTCCTTTGTGTAGCGTAACCATGACAACAGAGCTGTCACACGGTTATTGGCGCGTGTTTTTGCTTCGATGACAAATATTGGCTCTGACGTGAGATCATAAAGAATAATCTTGTCAAATATTGATATTGGTAATCGCTCTCCTCTTTCCAACGTCAAATACTCATTTCATTTTTCAAAAATTTCGAGATTTTATCAGCTTTGCGTCTTAGCTTTTTGGCGTGCATTTTGCTTCTTAGTAATCTTTGAAGCAGTATTTTAGAATCTGATTAAAAATATAAATTCTTCATTTCAGTAGATGATCATAATATTACCCAGGGAGGTGAGATTGTCTCAGAGCAACGACCTTGAAGGAAAAATTTTTCTCGGCCGTATTTATTTTGATCTTTTTACAAGCACTTCATTAGCAATATGTCACTCTGTGCTGTCTCCATTAACAATACCATCTGTCTTTTGACCATATTTTGCTAATACAGATAAATAGTTATTAATAAGCCATCGGTTAGGCATTATAAGCAAACTGATCTGACTGTAAATGGCGCTCCGGGCCCTCGTTTAATTCAAGTACTCTGTTAAGTGTTTAGGAAAGTACTCGGCACTCATTTACATTCACGTTCGCCATCTCTCGCTGTCTCCCAGTAGCTTCTAGTCTGGAGCTTATTTACGATCTTTTTATTCTCGTTCATGCTTCATCTGGTTGGTTTAGAATCCATGCACTTATCAAAAGTATAGGCGCTTTCTACATCAGTGATCGAGAACTAAACTGACCTCCAGCATTTGACTGAGTTCGACTGATTATAGACTGCAGTCACAGTCATACGTACACCTTTGTTGTACGACGTCGGTAGGTCTTTCATTAGGTCATATTAATATGTGCTGCAGGGCTATCGCTGTTGGTTTTTCAAAAGCCGTTTACTTAAGATCTCAGTTTAATCAAAAACTAATATTTATCGTAGTTGAATCTTGCGAATCGAAACGAGAAATTTTGCGGCAATAATGATGGGTTAAATACGAAGTCATTATTTTAAAAGAAATCTTTGAGAAACAATCACTTTTTTTTGCTCACTATGTGAAACTATCAAACCAGGTTACCCACTGTAACTTCTCTCGTATTTGATTTGAAAATTTTGAAATATTTATAAGAAAAAAATTGAAGTACAAAAGCAGCCCAAAAAATATATTTATTCGTCTGCACAACTTCGGTTGACATCCTTAATTAGCTTACTATTATTCCTGTTGTTTCGTTTATTCAATTATGCCATTTATGTACTTTTTGTTTTATTTTGTCGCAGTTTTCTCACCAACAACTTTATCTTCAGTCACATCTTCGTCCAGTCATTTTCCTCTCTCGACAAACAACAACAACATCGCCCATCACAATACGCCACCTTCACGAGTTATTCATTGTCGAGCAGTCGCAGACGGGTGTAAAGAAACAGATCTTATACAAGTCTTACAACCCTTTGGAAAGATAACGTAAGTAAAGCAACCAATTTTATTTAACTTAAGTAAAACAACCACTTTTAAAAGGGGACGTATTATCGTGACTTAGAAAATATTTTTCTAGTGGATTTTGCCTATCGAAATTGTGTTCATGACATCGCACGCTATTTTCATGCATTTGGAGCTTATTTGATGTAAAAATAATTGGAAATAAAGTCATAAGAAGTGTGGTTCTGGATTTCATGATTAGACTTCGGTACAATAAACGAACAGGCGGACGTGAGTCAGAACCGCAATTTAAAAGAAATGTAATTTCGTTTTGAATCTCCATGGCACGACTGAAAGTGTTTGAAGTTTTTATTTGATTGGCTGTCTGGAACTTCATCGGAAATACGACAATTATATCTTGAATCAATAACCAAGTTTCACTTAAATCCAAATATACAAAATTGCTAACATGATAACTTTACTCGTTAGTGAGTCAGTAAGTCATATTAGTCTAGTCAAGCCGACTATTGTGTATTTACAATACTGCAAGCAATAACGAACATTGTGGGTGCAATTCGTTCTATTCATTTTGACATTTGGTTTGTATCGGGGATCGATTGTTTGGGTCGAAACAAACGTGGTCTTTTATTGCGGAAAGCGAGCCAGACATTAGTTCGGAAATAGACGTCGATGAATATGAATGTTGAAGTAACTTTGTTGTGAACGATTTTCAATTCTGTGCTCGATTAAACACAAGTGGATCAAAGGAGATTTTGTCCTCTGGAGCTCCCATTCAATAGCATCGAACCATGCGTGTGACAGAAGACTGACAGTAGACCGTGAAATGACCATAAAAATATGATTGATTGCACTTCCATAAATAGAAGCAGTTGACTCAGAAACTCTAGTGCTATTTATGGAGGCAAGTGGGCATGTCTGATTTACAATCTTTCAATTAGAGTAATTCGATATTTCTGTCTGACTTTGGCTGGATAAGGTGCTCAGCTACTTTTTTCTGTTTGTAAACTCGAGTAAAATCGTCCAACGTAATCTTCATAAGTGGGGGTTTTTAATGGGCATTCATTTTCAAAAGATGCGAAGGATTAAGAAAACAAAAAACTAATAATAATAAATTTGAACTTAGCTGTAGCACAACACCGACCTAAGCACGGAAGCTGGCTACGGGGTTATCGAACACACATCTAGAACAGCTCTTAAAAACAAATGCCTTGAATATTTCAAATGTTAAAGCAAGCCAGTTAACCTAGTTTGGTCCGGTCGACCGTGACGTGAGAAATAAGCTGTAATGCGGATCCCGCCGGATTGAGCCCGTGATGTAAAATTAAATACATAATGGGCGTGGCAAATATTGTCAAAAAAAAATTGAAATGAGAAGTTGATGTGAGTGAACCGGTTTACAGTGAGTAGCCAGGATCATCCAATAGGGACATCAGCAATGGCTATTACTGGTAGTTTTGGTTATGGAAGAGAGTTCAAAGGCTAAGAGCTGTAAACGTTTATTACATTTTGCTTCAAATCTTTATGGAATCAGCTAATCAATAAGCAAATTTTCTTATGGCTTGGAACCTATTATTTTTGACGACAGCAACTTTTTTTAGAGGAAAAAAGAAAGAAAGAAAATTAGATCAAAGTGGTGGTCATGTTGGTTATGCTTACTATACGGTTAAAAGTGGCAGCCATGTTGGATGATGTTCATAGATGGTTTGCAATCTTTCCTAAGGTAATAAAAGTGGCAGCCATGTTGGATACTGTTCACTATAGATGGCTTGCAATCTTTCCTAATGTAATAAAAGCGGCAGCCATGTTGAATGATGTTCAATATAGATGGTTTGCAATCTTTCCTAAGGAAATAAAAGTGGCAGCCATGTTGAATGATGTTCAATATAGATGGTTTGCAATCTTTCCTAGGGAAATAAAAGTGGCAGCCATGTTGAATGATGTTCAATATAGATGGTTTGCAATCTTTCCTAAGGAAATAAAAGTGGCAGCCATGTTGAATGATGTTCAATATAGATGGTTTGCAATCTTTCCTAGGGAAATAAAAGTGGCAGTCATGTTGAATGATGTTCAATATAGATGGTTTGCAATCTTTCCTAAGGAAATAAAAGCGGCAGCCATGTTGGATAGTGTTCAATATAGATGGTTTGCAATCTTTCCTAATGTAATAAAAGCGGCAGCCATGTTGAATGATGTTCAATATAGATGGTTTGCAATCTTTCCTATAGAAATAAAAGTGGCAGCCATGTTGGATGATGTTTACTATAGATGGTTTGCAATCTTTCCTAAGGGAATAAAAGTGGCAGCCATGTTGGATGATGTTTACTATAGATGGTTTACAATCTTTCCTAAGGGAATAAAAGTGGCAGCCATATTGGAAGGTGTTCAATATAGATGGTTTACAATCTTTCTTAAGAGAATAAAAGTGGCAGCCATGTTGGATGATGTTTACTATAGATGGTTTACAATCTTTCCTAAGGGAATAAAAGTGGCAGCCATGTTGGATGATGTTTACTATAAATGGTTTGCAATCTTTCCTAAGGGAATAAAAGTGGCAGCCATGCTGGATGATGTTCAATATAGATGGTTTGCAATCTTTCCTAAGGAAATAAAAGTGGCAGCCATGTTGGATGGTGTTCAATATATGGTTTACAATCTTTCCTAAGGGAATAAAACGGCAGCCATGTTGGATGATGTTCAATATAGATGGTTTGCAATCTTTCCTAAGGGAATAAAAGCGGCAGCCATGTTGGAAGGTGTTCAATATAGATGGTTTGCAATCTTTCCTAAGGAAATAAAAGTGGCAGTCATGTTGGATGGTGTTCAATATATGGTTTACAATCTTTCCTAAGGGAATAAAAGTGGCAGCCATGTTGGATGATGTTTACTATAAATGGTTTGCAATCTTTCCTAAGGGAATAAAAGTGGCAGCCATGCTGGATGATGTTCAATATAGATGGTTTGCAATCTTTCCTAAGGAAATAAAAGTGGCAGCCATGTTGGATGGTGTTCAATATATGGTTTACAATCTTTCCTAAGGGAATAAAACGGCAGCCATGTTGGATGATGTTCAATATAGATGGTTTGCAATCTTTCCTAAGGTAATAAAAGCGGCAGCCATGTTGAATGATGTTCAATATAGATGGTTTGCAATCTTTCCTAAGGGAATAAAAGTGGCAGCCATGTTGGAAGGTGTTCAATATAGATGGTTTACAATCTTTCCTAAGGGAATAAAAGTGGCAGCCATGTTGGATGTTCACTTTAGGTGGTTTGCAATCTTTTCAAAGGGAATGAAAGTGGCAGTTATGTAAAAGTAATGTTTTTCCTAAGAAAGAATTGGTGGCGTCCCGTTTTTTTCTCTGCATTTTGGTTGAGCTAAAATCTTCCCATGCATCTTACCTATGTCTCTCAAATGATATCAGAAAAAAATTATATAAAGGGTCAACATTAGGGATGCTACGTATGTAGCAAATGGACGTAACTTGTCCTAGTCCAGAACTGGACCCATTTTTCTCTCTAACTGATTATCTATAATTCTTACCAAAGCTCAATCTATTCAGTTCCTCTACTCGCTTAGTCTCCGCCGCGCGCGCACCGATAAAATTGGGTCCAACTCTGGACTAAACGAGTCCTAGAATTGGGAAGGCAAGCTCGCGTTTTGGCGCGAAATTCACACCAATTCCACAGGAACTCCACCAGCATAAGCCATGGAGAGAACTCAACATGGACCGACATAGGATTTCTTAAACATTTCGATTCTTTTCTTTCAAATATGATATAACATAAAAACCACATTTCTTATCCTCTTTTCATCTCTCTCCATATCTTTTTTTTTTTACTAAAAAAAAGCCCATTTTTTTTCCTGAAGACATTTGAAATTGAATTTGGGTCAGAAATAAGACGTATCCTGATTGATCGGATACGCAAACGCCATGCATTCAGGCTGCAAAAGTTTACAGCCTTTGACCTGAGGGCAGACAGTCGGTCCACGTGAAAATACAGCTGTATTGAGACTTTTTGTCCAAAATAATAACCTAAAATTGCTCGTGTTTCGGCAGCGGGGTGCTTCTACATCTGAGAGAGTCATTAAAGCAGATATTGTTTATTCGCCAACCATTTTCATTTGGTTGATTCAATCATGTTGTTAAATTATACATACAGCGTGGTTGGAGATTACCCTTATCTTAAATTGTTTATGCTGAGAAACAGTTTCTTAGTTCCTTTAACTGCTATCTGTTTGTTTAGTTTCTTGTTTAAAAAGATGGCTCAACTCAATCCAACCGGGTGCGTTCCGGATACCAACTGTGGTTGTTGTGAAGTTTCATGCAGGTTTTCCGCTAAGATAACGACAGTAAAACATAATTTAATTGCCATTAAAAAAGTTGAACAAATTTATCAGAACCTGACCTGGCTAGTTCTTTTGTGCGCACCGCGGTTTTGTTCATTCTTCTCCTCTGTCAATTGAGTCGTAGATAAGAAATATAAAATATATAAACCTAAAATATGATTAACTTGTCGTCTAAAATGTTTTTGTCTTCGTTTCTTTATAAATTATAAATATTTTTCTGAATCTTTCTGGAGTCCATGTCCATTTTGTAAATAAAGTTTTTTTTTTCGACGGAAAGTTTATTTTATTACTATAAAATCGGAATAATTGAAAAATTCATTGCATTCCCGACCGCGGCATTTTTTTATGATGTACGTACTCTCTCTTTCCATACTTTTAACTTTCTAATCAATCGTTCACTAATCTAAGAAAAATGGCTCCAAATAAAGAGCCCTCTCGATGATATTATTAAACGCCATTTCAATATACAAGCAAGAGACAGCATTTATGACTGCAGCTATATTAATTCCATTCAGATTAATTGAATTAGCTCAAGTTTATTCTTGTTTCCCGCCTTTTTTGACGCGGACGCCAGCGTGGCGGGAAAATACCGGCGTAAAGACGATCTCATAAAATTCGTAATACTTAATTATTCGTTAATCCGTTTTAAAGCCTTTAAAACGATGAACCCGACATGGCTTGTTTACTTTTACTTAGCCTTTATACATCTGGATTATTAATTTTGAATCAAGCAATAAAAAATAAATAAAGGAAAAAACGACTCAAATTTTGTTTACTCGAATATTTTATCCAAACATCGTGAATTATATTATTTATTTATCCTTTCTTGTTATTTGTTAATCTCTTAATAGTTAAGATTGCTACTGTGTTTATTTAGCCATTTGTAAATATTGATTTCTTTCCTTTCTTAATATCAGTGTTTCTTATCCTATTATATTCAATTCGTTTTAAGATTTACTAATTCTTTTCTTGCAGATATGTTACATTATTACCTAAGATAAGACAAGCTTTAGTAGAATTCGAGGTAAGTTTACACTTTGGAATAAAAGCAGAGGAAAAATCGTATTTGACTGAACATGAAAAAACTTGTACAACGAAATGAATAAAAGAAAGTCGAAAGAAAAAAAGGAAAAGGAAAGACAGAAGTAAGAGAAAAAGATAGATATAGATCAAAAGAAATAGTAATTAAAAAGAAAGAGAAAAGAAAAAAGACAAGACAAAGAAGGGAGGGAAATATCGTTTTTTTTTTTTTTTTTTTTTTTCATTACGACTGAACCTCAGACATTCAGGGCCAACAAAAAGGCGGGGGGAAAGAATGAAAGAAAGCAGGATTTTTTGAACAAAAATTTTTGTTAAACCCGTTTTGCAGTGATAATCGCATATATTTACACGTTTTTTGACTAAGTAGAACTTTGGAAATAAATTTCTATATGTCTATCCATGCTTCGCCTCGTTTTTTTCGTATCTTGTTTCTCTATTACAAATAATTTCTTGAATAATTCAATCTTCAGCTGGATCACATTGTCTGCAGTTATTATAATACTTGGCAAGACGCAGATCTTTAGCTAAATTGCTCTGTACACGTTGTATTTGTTTTTGCCCAAGTGATGGCTTTTCGTTCAATTTGTTTAAATGAAGCATAATAAGCTTACGGATTTCCCAACGAGATTATCGTTAAAGAAAAAGCAAGTGAATGTAAAAGAAAATTGCTTTAATCCCATGTATATGCCTTATATCCCTACTCAAACATGACTTAAACATGATCTTCTGTTTTCTTTTAAAGACTTTAGAAGCAGCCATTGCTGTTGTAACTTATTCTCAGGTAAGCCTCAGTTCTGGTAATACCATAAACCATAGACGTCGCTTATTCGCGCGCGTGCAGAATTTACTCGAGAGAAAAATACTGGCGGGGAAAAAAACGCACGCGATGTTGCTTGACAGTTGTCATCGACACAGCACATTAAACTCGACTCAGTTTAAATTGGCTGTACTTTGTAAAACAAATGAGTAATATACATGACAGGGATAGAATATCTTGAAATCTCGCTACATAAAGCGACATTATAAACATGTTCGTGACGATATTGTCGTGGGTGCGACTTTAGAAATGTTGGTTTTGTAGTCCCTTAGCATTAGCCAGATAGCAAAATATATACACGTGTTTTATAAACAAAAATAAGTCGGTGTTACGTGAGACCGACAATCTAAATTATTTTATGATCCGTGATTTTCGGATTAACTATTTAAGATTTGTGTGGAGAATCATTTCCTTTTAGATGATTAGCGTGCCCGGCGTGAGAATTGTATGCGAATCTTCGCTCCTTAAAAGTCTGCATTCAGGTATTTCAGCAGTGTTTTACGAACGAGAAACATTTTTTTGGCTTTTTGTGTGTTTTGAACCTACGTATGAATATTAATACTGGCGGGTTCCTTATAAAAGATTTGGCCCTCGGTAACACATTTCCACTTATCTATTTTTTCCCGTTTTGCGTTGTTTTGAAAAGCCGGTCCGGATGGTCGGTCTTTGAAAGAAATTGTGTTATCAAGTAATCTGCGTGCGATGTGGTGAGATGTTTTAGGATATAGGGCCGGAAAAAATCGAATTCCTGTTGTTCTACTTGCAATAATCACTTTATTTATTGTACGCGCGGTCATCTTATTGAGGCCCACTGTATACACTTAAGAGACGCATAATGTTTTCCCTTTTCAGGCTACCACCCGTTTATAATCTTATTCCCTTAGTCAATACGCGTATTAACAACACACGCGCTCAAGCTGTTATCGATAAAGAAATGAATAATACTCAAGTAAATGACATGTGGTATTAAATGAGAAAACATCACGGCCAAGATCAATAGATTTATATCATTCATACGTCGATAATTAGTGAGCTAAGAATTTAACGAATTGTCTGTTTTATGGTTTCCAGACAAATCCTCTCACGGTACTTGGCAGACAAATGTTCGTTAACTACTCCAAGAGTCAGGAGATCAAGAGGTGCGCTGTTTTTCTGTTTTTCTAAAGAATAATATTTCCGTTTTAAATTACCTTGTTATTGTATAATCCCATACGAAGACGCACTACTCCTATATACTTACATGTGTTGTATGGATGTTTAGGGACAAGGTCATGAATGGAGACAGCTCTAGTCCAAGTGCTGAAGCTAGTAATATACTGCTACTCACTATCATTAACCCTCTTCACCCCATTAACGTAGTAAGTATACGCCTCTTTCTATATTGTATTAAACAACGACCTGAGCTAGTGCTGAAGGAGCCACCACGCGAGTGTGTCAATATTTTGAAGTAATGAAATCGCGCGCGCGTGTGTTTCTGTACTGTGATATGAATACATGGCGGGAGCGGCAGAGGCCGAAGGAAACAACTATTGTAAGGGAATTAGAGTCCCCAGAATATCCATATCAATGTGCAGAAAAAGAGGACGTTCCTTATTCTTTTTTTAAATCGTTTTTGCTATTTTGCGGGATAGACAATATCCACTGTTTTCCCATTTCAGACCACGTGTCATTCCCTAGAGTATCATTTCTTTGTTTGACGCTCGTGAATGAGAAGCCACACGAACATGGATACAATTCAAACAAAGACTCTTATACTCAAGATGGAATGACACGTGATCTGAAATGGGGAAATATTATTCCTAGGTGGATTAGGTCCATTGTGTTTCAGACCTTTCCCTTAACCAAAGTCTTCTCAAATTTTTAACGAAAAATTCGATTTTTTCGCGAGAAGAGTCTGGGTACGAGAATTGTTTCTGAGCATAAATATTAACACAGTATCCAGACAAGCAGATGTGTACCTAAAGTATTTTAAAATTAACGTTTAAATTTAATCTCAAATAATCGTTCTGTTCATGTCGCTTAATGATAAGGTCATACCAAGAGAAAATGAACTAAGAGAAGGAATCCCCGTGCCCTATCATGTGCACACTTTGATGCTATTTTTAGAATCATTGATGCTATTTTTAACTCGTTACCATGCCCGCGCGATAATCACGCTTCCCTTTAATGTCTCGTTTAAGGACACGGAAAGCGCCATATTTCGCTACGCCCACGAAAAAAACACAGGCTTTGTTTACTCCAAGACTGGAAGCCGCCTATCCTCAAGAAAATCAATAAATATCTCCAAGCTAAAAATAGCATCAAACTGTGCACATGATAGTTACAAGGCTATATTTATTTATTTATTTACATTCATATTTTAACAGGAAGCTTCTTCACTTATAAATGTGATTTTCAAGAAGGTCCTGATAAATAAGATATTTTGACAATAATATGCAAAAAGAGAATTTGGAGGTTGAATATCGAAACCAGCGCGTTACTGAAAAGTCAACATCATTATTACTAGTATGTAAAATTGTAAAAGATGAAAAGTTCAGATTATCTAGGTTTACAGGTTTAAAAGAAATTCGATTCAAAATGGTTAATATTAGAACACTGTTTAAGAGTGTTACTCAGATTGTTCCATTCTTTCATGGCTTGAAACTGCATTGTTTATTTTCCCCAGTTAGTTTTGGGTCGTGGTAGGATTCCTTCTCTTAGTTCATATTCTCTTGGTCATACTCTGCTCAACAATTCAGTTACATGTGTGCCAGAAGCAGTCTTTTGTGGGTGAACGCAAAAAATGCTAAACCATTAAAGACTTTATTTGCTTTTTCTGATCGTTTCTATGTTCATTTCTTTTCTCGCAGAAAATCTTACATAAAATTTGCAGCAATAGTGGAAAAGTCCTGCGGATTGTCATCTTTCACAAGAATGGTCTTCAAGCCTTAGTAGAATATCCTTTCATTTATTCATTTATTCTTTAAATCTAACATATGCATTTCTCTCTTTGGCTATGTATTTCAGTTTTTCAGTTTATCTTTTGGGTATTATTTCAATAGGACCTCTTTACCTTGTGCCTAATGTTTTTTAAAACATTAAGACAAAAGCATTACCCCCAAGGTGAAGAGGTGCATATTTTCCGGGATATCCATTCACTTTTCAACCTTTTCTAATGGCGGTTTTAACCTAGATTTATTACTTCTCCCTTCCCCTGAGATATTCCAATAATTCCTTTGCACTACTATTATTCCCATTCCTTTATTCTTACTATTTCATATATTTTAAACTTATTTCTTTCTTAACCCTGTTTTACGTTTGACACCGTTGAATCAGCCCAGAGAGCGCTGGCGCGTCTAAATGGGCAAGACATTTACGCTGGTTGTTGTACTCTAAAAATTGACTATTCAAAGGTGAGTCAAAACTACTGATGTTGCAACGGGCAATGGGCCTTATTCTTGTGGCAGCCATGTTGGATTGAGCAATAGATTCCACCACGCGTAACCTCAAATTCAAGCGCTTGAGAATTAATTTATGCTGGGGAAACAAAGGTTTTTATTCTCATGAGAATAAACATGGCCGCCGTGTGATAAAGGTCCATGGACCCTTCTCAAAATTATTTTCAATGCAAGATTAACATGGAAATTCACAAGAAATGACACAAATTCCATTGAGAAAAAGTGTGATTTTTTTGTTTGTTTTGATATTAGCCTCGCATCCACAGAGGGTCCATAGACCCTTTTACCCGTTTTATTGTTACTCTCTTGAGAATAAGATTCTTTGTTTAAGTTGTATTCGTGTGTCTTCTCATGCGCACTGAACCGTTTAACCAAAAAGTGATACTCAAGGGAATGATATGTTGTCTAAGTTGGAAAAAAAAAACATTTCGCCCAAGCTCAACAGGGTCTATTACAAGTGGGTTCCTTAAAAAAATTACTCGTAACGGGAATTTTTTCCAAAGTGGGGGGGATTCAGATCCCTTTTCAGGACCAGAACTTCACGTTTCTAATTCTGCTTTTCTTACGTGCACATCACAGAAAGCGAAAAAATTGAACGTGTTTAAAAACGATGAAGAGACATGGGATTATACTGGTGCACTTAACGGAACAACAGGTAAGGATACAAAACTCCATTCAACCTTTGACCATGTTTTGTATGACAATAGAGGCTTCGCACCATCACTTGATGGTAGCCATGACCAGAGGCACAACAATTCTCCTGAGAAAATGAGTTCTTTCTGATGTAAATTAGATTAGATCAGATTCAATTGTTCCTGCCTCCATTCTTGGCTGCCATCACTTGATGTTGCAAAGTCTCTATTGGAAGAATACGGTACGCGGGAATAGAGAAAAGCATCAACCGAACGCTGAGACCTTGACAAACGCACAAGAAATGTTTTAAGAGTGGACCATGAAGTTGAAACACTTAACTGATCCGATGGACGTTTTTCTCACCACAGGAATCCCAAGCAAAACGTCTCTCCTAGGTACAGGACTATTGTCAGCAATATCAGGTATTATATATGGCTGATAACATACTTGTGTTGGTAGAGAGACCTTAGGCGGGAGGGGTGCGGGGCCTTGGGGTGAGGGAGTCGGCAAAAAAATAAAAGTTGACTCAACCAAAATTAAACTGTAGCAGCTAAGAGAGGGGGGTTGCAATACTACCTAGTTCCGACTTACAAAATGCCCAAATTACCTTCGACAGCACCTTTAATCACTATCGATATTAATATAATTATTTGTTATTATTTTATCAGGAACCGACAGCGCTGATCCAGTGGTGCCCAGTCCACCACCCAGCACCATCAATGGAAATCTAAGTAAGATTCTAAATTAGATTTTTTAAAGTAAGATTGTAAATGGACACGACCTTTCTCGCATCTCCCACCCACTGACAGTTAACAAAAGGGTGCGGCCTGGGTGGTTCATTCCTCGCAGCAGACCTTGAGTAATGTGACTTGCAAATTGTACTTCAGTGCTGCTCCCAAAGAGTAGCTGTCAACAAAAAAAATTGTGCAATTTCTTACAAAGTGTTTCACGTACATTTGGTATGCTCTAACGATCGGCTATTTTATGGTTTTTGGATTTCTTGCGTTGCTGAGTTCTACTACTGCACCGTGATACTGGGTTAGTTTTACAACTATTGGTCCAAATTAAAATGGCTGATAACGTCAAAAAGAACATATCTGTAAGATTTGAAAACATTTGAATTTTCTTTGAAAATCAACTCAAAGTCGTCATCATCAACACTATCATCATCACCGCCATTATTATCATCATCATTTCATCGCCATCACTTTCACTTTCATTACCGTCATCATCAACACCATCATCTACCACAATAACAGGTACAGCAGAGATAGAGGGAGGCGCTGGAGGGACTATAACTCCTCATTCATCCTTGTGCATACTAGTCTGCTATATTTAATCTGCTATATGTTTCAATCCACTACTGATCATCACCACCATTATGAACACCATCATTATGGATTATTAACGCCATTTCCAGCACCACCGCCATCACCCAGTTGGTGATCCAGAACAATTTCAAGGGAGGTAACTGTTACTTGAAAGGCAACACGTTCGTTTTAGGTTTTATATTATCATTCATTTTTATTATTTTTCAACTCCAAGCGAGATGACTAGTTATCCAATTATTCCCCCCACCCTGGATCCATCCTTGATCACCCATCATAACCTTCACCATTATCACCATTATTCCAGGTTCTGTGAACAATTCGATACCACTGCCAACTGACGTCATAGCACGAGCTGCCGCTTTCCCCACCGTACAAAGTAAGTACCACATCACTTCTCTCTTCACTAAAGCTAACTTTTTTTAACAGGATTCTCTTGGTCGGGATACAAAATGGGCGTCGTTTTACAACTTAACAAAACTGCATGAATAGAAGACTAAAATGAAAGATTGATGCAAGCCTTTCCTCTTAATCTCAAAATCTTTAATTTTGTCGTGTTTCTGTAATGACTAGATCTATCGTGCTCCATGCATTTGACCCTTAATTATCTCCTCGGTTTTTGACATTGATAAGGTGCTAAACTTAATGGTATTGCTCATTTTGTCTCCTTAATAAATTATGTATGCTCTTTTTTTTCGAGTTCTTTTGCTATTTTACTCGTTTAGCGTTTTTTGTGAACATGGACGTGACTGTCGAAATCTCCATCTTCGCGTTACGTCATCACCGCCATGTTAATGGTATTTAACAAAACATTCCTCGATAATTACTTCCTTTGTTTATACCGGCAACACAGCCACCATGTATTTGTCTCTTGACTTTCTTGGCAACAGCCATATTTCACTGGCACTTTACGCCTCGTTTAACCGAACTTCAATTACCAATAGCCCCTTTTCTCATTCGGTAAATAACGTATTTTATGTCCAAAGACTCATTTAGCGTTTACTCGGGCTTCTCATGGCTTTTTCCTGGAAGCCGAATGAGCAAAACAACTCGAAATTAGAGTATTGGGTATGTCTGTTGTTAAATTGCATGTCTAACGATAATACTTGTCTGCTGTGAGAGTGACCTACACGAATATACTGTGTTTAACTTCACAGGTATTCTAGCTAAGGTTGCTTCTCTCCAGGGCAGTAAAAGTCCAACCAACTCTTGTAAGTAATCCATCCTTTTAACCTATTGCTGGGAAACTTGACAAAATCTGTGCAATTGCTTGATGTGCTTTGGTAATACTTTGTATCGTTACTAAATGTAATATAATTGGTCTTAGTTTTAATACCTATAATTCAATATTTTAATCCTGTTTGAATGCGATAATATTTATAAAATTAAGGGGCTGCTACTTCATGTATGACTGTAGCGTATCTTGTATTGTTTTTGTATTGTTTCTTCGCCAACTTTAGAATTACTCTTTACATGACGTATCAGCTGATATATCACTGCCATGGTGATATATAGTGTTACTTCTACGAGAACACTCTTCAAACGTTGTGAAAAAAATCTTTATGTACTGTTTAAAAATCGAAAAGACTTCTGGTAGATGTAGTATCATGACGTCAACATTCATTTGATCATGACGTCGTCGTGGATATATTACCATTGTCGTTTTTCGTACCGAACTTTCATCGTAATCGATTCGGTCGATAATCTACAGTGACGCCATCACTCACATATCGTGACGAAAAGTATCAAAGAATGTCATTTTTGTCCTTTCTAGCACCCAGTCCTCCAAGCTTATCCGCGGACAGCTCCCCAAAGCTGGGCATTCTCGGCACATCCCCTTTCCAGTTCTCTCAGCCGGGTCTTCTGGGAGCATTGCCCGGGTTAAGCCAAACACAGCCACAGCTTTCAAATGGTGTTCATACATCAAGTCTTGGTACCCAGGCCCTCAGTTCTAGTGAATGGAGCAGAACGGTCGGAAGAGCCTGGGCTAGTTTAGACAGCGCTACGGCACAACCAGCCAGCGGTAATTCAACACAAGTGACTGCCCAAGTTCTAAGCACATGTAAGTAAATACTGGGTTGCCTGTGTTTAACGTTGATATATTCAATATATCAACGTTAAACACAGGCAACCCAGGATAATGGAAATATCTTGTTGTTATATACGTAAATATTGGTTTGCTTTTGTTGAACGTTGGTATATATTAATGGAAATAACTTGTTGTCATATACGTAAATATTGGGTTTCCCTTGTTTAACGTTGATATATAGTAATGGGAATAACTTAGATATTATTATTTATCTTGTATTATTAGCTGGTGGAACAGGCTGTGTGTTGATGGTATATGGACTTAACCACGAGAAAATGAACTGTGAGAGAATCTTTAACTTGTTCTGTCTCTATGGCAACGTCATCAAGGTAATATTCCATTTGGTACTTATCTATAAATGATTTCAGCATCCAAAAAAATTCCAACCCCCAGACTGAGAATAGAGCCCTCGATAATTCCCTGCGCCATTTTGAGAGGTAACCTTAACCTTAGCAAGAATGGCGGTGACTTTGCAATAGGCCTTTTCTGAGTTCGATAAACAGGATGCATTGTGGTCTAGATTTGGTACAAGCAACACCATATTAGGCATGATGTTTGTACCCAAGCTACACAACCATGTTCGCTATCTTAAAAAAGGTCTACGATAGAGACCTTTTTTAACACCTTGGACAATTATACACGTGCCCGCTATCATTGCAAGGTCACCGCCGTTCTCGCTTCGATGCACACGAACGGTTACCTTTCAAGATGGCGCAGGAAACTACCAAAGGGGCTGACTTAGTGCAATTGGCTTATTGTTTTATTCCAGGTAAAGTTCCTGACTAACAAACCCGGTGCGTGCATGGTTCAAATGTCTGATAAAATTGCCTCCGAGATGGTCATCAGGAACCTGAGTGGTTCAGTCATCTTTGAAAGCAAGATCAACATCATGTAAGTAACCATTAGACGGAGGAGCTATTAAGTGCAATGCCAGCAGATCTCGGACGCAATCGTTTTGTCTCATTGCGCAATACGACAACTGACGGTGGGAGGGTCCCACGAATGATCCCTCGAAGGGGTTATCAACGTTAAACACACTCCTTTACAATTTATGCTGGTGCTGTTTGTTTCTACTTCTTCTCCGATACCTCTGTTGTTGCTCGAACAAATTGTAGATTTTTCTCTCTGTTTTCTACCAAGGTTGCCAGACACTTTGTGTTTTTTTTTTAATTTTTCAATTTATTAGTCTTACAACTATTACTTTTGAAGATAAAAAAAAGAAAAAAACTAGTCGAGGGAGAGAAAAGCAGGCGAGAGTCCCATATGAAATTCCTCCAAAAAAACGTTTACAAATACTAAATACTAATGATATTAATAGCTATCCCTGACGCTGTTACGTACCTGTTTTAACCAATTACTTTTTAACCAACATATTTCTGTTAAGAGCCTTCCTATCTTGGGTATAATGTTTTCCCATTTTAGACCACGATTTGTTAACCTAAGGAATGTGTTCTTTTTACGCCTAGGTTCTCCAAACATCCATTTATTGCCGATTCTTCAGTAGTGACAGCCCTACCTGATGGATCACCTTCTGCCATGAACTTTTCCGATAACAGGAATAACCGGTTTAAGTAGTGAGTAGTAGCTCTTTTAAATGGAGGGAGGGGTGGGTGGGTGAATGTACTTCAACATCTTACATCCTTTCACTTTTCTTGTTTTACTTTCCCACTTTATTTGATTTATTAATTTATGTGCTTTTGTTTGCAGTTTACCTGAGGGACAAAGTCTTAAGAACCGTATCCTTGTCATTGTCAGTCATTAATGCTAATATATAGTTACTAGCCTACAGGAGATTTTAAGTCTGTCATTTGATTTAGGGTGTTTTCTCTCGATTCTCCACGTTGTTCCTCCCTCCGCAATTCAATTTGTAAGTTAGCCGTCTATCCCTCACTCCTCCCAGAGTTTGCTTCATGTCTTGCGTTACAAATAAGGCATACGATTCAGTTCCTGTTGAAGTTCAAGTTCTTGTACAGATTCCTTAACGCGTTGCTAGGATACCAGCCACCAACGAGAATGCTGCATTTCTTTAATGCACCTCCTAACTGCACTGTGGATCACTTGAGAGACGTAAGAACTTTGCAATATGATTTTATCTGTATATCTGTCTCGAAAGATTTCTCCTTAATCTAAAGGACCAATCATTAAGTACAGGGGGTGGGGGTGGGGTGGGGGTGGGGGGAAGGGCTGGTGCATTTTACTTTTGATCTGCATATTTTCAAGACGCCCTTTCTTTTCCTGCTGCAGGACAGGCCCCATAATATTTGACTCAAAAAATAGTGACTCCCCTCAGCATGAATTTTGTGACTCTCCTTTTGAGTTTGCATAAAAAATGATGATTCTCCCCCATTTGCACCAACCCCCCCTCTAATTAAGAACCGGCCCTTAAATGAAGTCTTCACTCTGCGTAGGAGACAAGATGAGAGATACTAGATAGGGTCGATTTGGGTTTGTGTCCCTTAGAAATCTATTCATCTACTTATTTTTACCATTGCTCAAGTTTTCTGTACTCGTTGTCTAGGTGTTTGTCAAGGCTGGCGCATTGGCGCCGTTAAAGGGAACATTCTTTTCCAAAGGTAACCCAACCGTTATTGGAGCTGGTTTTAGTTGCTAGGGTAAATTATCAGCCTTAAATTGGGTGCTCATTGAAACCACGTGTCTTCCATTTCAGCCAATACCAAGTCGTCTGCTGGGCTATTAGAAATGGCCGATATCCGTTCAGCTATGGAAGCTTTGATCCTTACAAACCATTATACTATGAACTCACCAGGTAACCATAACAACGAGGTTACGTCATACCTAATGCAAGTGAAGAATGACAGAATGGGAAGGCGAGAAATTCTCATTTTGAATTTTTTATTTTATTTCAGGCGGTGGTTCGTTCACCTTGAAGCTTGCATTTTCTCCGAGCTCCTCTATCTCACCAACCGCTCCCACAGTAGCTCCCGCGGTGGCTGCAGCAGCGGTTGCCGCCACAAGTTTAAGTACCAATCCCTTAGGCCCCATTGGTTCGCCAATGCACTTGCACAACCCAGGAGGCAGCCCTAATGGAGTCCTTAGCAACGGAGTGATGGATATGAATAATGAGATGGAACATCACCTAAGCAGTCCTGAGAATCAAGGCCATAGTCCATAACAGGTTCAACAGGCTCAACAGGATCAACAGGATTCTTCCAGCTTCATGTACCGGTAAACAATCGTCCTACGCGCGCCTGGTCGATACTACCAGTAGATTATAATCAATTGAATCAAATTATAACTTCCAGTCGTAGTTTATAAAATGAACTATTCTTAACGCAAATGCGTTAACTCAACGCTCGGATCAAGCGTTTAGTCATTCGTTAGTCGTAAATGAGCATTCTATATCCCGTCGGTCTAAACCGTGCTGTTTTCGAGGTCCTCAGAGTTTTCCTCTCGGGGAATTAATGAGTTGGGCTGCCAGTCAAAACACGGCGCGTCCGACATAAAATGAAACTAGAAGTATTCCGTATTGTTTGGCGTTCCCTCTCTTCATATATTTAATACCATTCCCTGCAATGCCCGAGGGAGAGAGGGGTAAATTTCCTCCAGAACCTCAGCCGGGGAAGAGTAGACAGGTCTACTTAAAGGAAGAGACGTCCGAGCAGTGCGTAATAGATTCGACAGATCATTAGAGTGACTTACATACGTTCGTGCTAAGAATTCGAAAAGAATTCAAGTATTCAATAAACAGCTCCTAGATTAGTTTATTGAACTCGACGAATATCAAACCAAGAGTATTAACATTGTAGCTTATTTTAGAATAACTTTATCAGGCATGCCCAAGGCGCTACAAAATAATAGATACAAAAAATGTTTTCAATGATTCTTTATTAATTTAGAACTTTAATATAGTACAATATGATAATTCAATACATTTTGATGCTGTTTTATTCCATTCCAACATTTTCAAGTAGTATAGTAAGCCCAATACTCGAAGGTAGCCAGGCCTGAATGCGAGGACGAGGCTCTTGCTTAAAGGCGTGGCTACTATTCAAGATGGCGTCGCTATCTATTTCAAGAGATCAGAAGTGGGATCGAGGTGGCCTGGACTTTAGTTTCGTCCCATTAGCTCATCGTAATGTTTTTTTGCATCATTATTATTTGAGGGCAGCCATTTTGGATTTTCTCGACAGAGGAATTGAAATCTGCCGAGAATCTCGTAATAGACCTCGGATTTTTTTTGCATTGTATCCGACGTGCTGCAGCTTAAATGCAGTAAAAACATATTCCTTCTTCATGTTCGCGTCATAAATCATTCATGTACACATCGCAATACGCCATTCGAATTCGTTTTGGCGGGGCATAACTTTATAAAAATTAAACGTAAAAATTTACTTAAGGCGGAATATATCTAAACTAAAACAAAGCTGAATCCAAAACCGACGGAAATCATAATATTAGTAATAATACTAATAATGAGTATTTGGGTCTTTCGCTAGTCCAAAAACTCATCTTAGATTCCTGATTTTTTCCGAGCTTCGCCAAGACTTCGACAGAATATTATCCATCTTTTAGTTATCCACGTTCCTAAACGCATCCATGACGTCACGAACAGGTACCTTCGATCCCACATGGTCTATCACAACAGCATATTGATTACTAACAATCAACCCAATCTCTATAAGTAAGAGAGACACGTATAATTCAATTCAGATGTCTTTACACAGATAAATATTCCAAAATAACAAGGAATTTAAAGAATTTCAGAGTTTATATTCGATGTATTAATTAAATAAGCGGACTATCCGTGATAATTCCAAATTATAGTTTACTAAAATTGAAATATTCAAGCAATACATTTTCAGATATTCCAATTACTTTCCTCGCTCACTATAATTAGTGAGTTCAATGGTGGAAATTTCCAATATTCTTTTATTGTCGTACTTAGACAACTATGTAGAACGAGATCACAAGAAGGGTCGTAAAAATCGCATTCGTTTGTCCTTCATCAGTTCTATTCTCTTCCAGCTCGACATTTATCTCGTAAATCAGAGAGTTTAAAAATAATTTTATTCGGTGAATATGCGCTGGCATAGTTTTAAGGTCCTAAGTTTTTCACGTTGGTTTTTGGTAACTGTTTGGGTGGAGTTTGCATGCATGAGTGGGTTACGTGTTAAATCAAGATAGATGGATGGTTAAACAAACAAAAAACTACTTAAATACTAAAATCAATAGGAAGAGAAATTTATGTTCAAGGTAGTTTAAGATCTCGTAAGATTTACCTCCGAGGGCAAAGGAAGACTGGTGACGAACTCCACCAGCATGGAACTGTGGGAACGAATTTAGGAGCAACGACTTCGCGTAGTGAGTCTTAGATTCGATTTCACCATAGTTCCTTTTCACTCTTCCACTTGTCAAATAGTTTGAATTTCAGTAAATGGAATTACTATATTGTGCCCAAATTTTGCCTATTCAACGTGTTGAGAGCAAGCGAGCTGTTTTTGTCGAGTTTCAACCGTACAATTTCAATAAGTCAGATAAAAAAGAAAAGAAAATATAATTTTGTCATTTTTGCAGAGTTTAATATAAATTTTGTTTAGCGCATTTATTCGCATATATTTTGTAGTTCAGCCTTCGTAAATCTAAATGTACTAAATATTGATAGAAGTGATGCTCCGAGCAAATGATTCACTCGTAATTTCTTAGTTGTTTAAGACCGTTATGGTATTAGATATATTCGTATAACAGCCTTTTCTGCTGGACGCCAAATGCAACTGCAAAATCCGTAGGGACTGGGGCTGATAGATGTATGACGTCATTACTCGCCCTAGTTTCCTTACGAACCAGTTGTCAAAAAAAGTGATTTAAGTCAACGTACGAACACTAACTTTCAAAAGTTTCTTTGCTCACCCTACACTTCATGCTACAGTTTCTATACTGAAATTGCTTTTGCCCCAAATATTTCTACCTTACCTTTTGCCGTAAGACTTTGGTTGCAGTAGAAAAGGCTAGGTATTCACGCAATTCGATATAGACAGACTAAATATTATCAAAAAGTTAGATTGTGATAAGCATCGTTTTTACAAACAACGTTACGTTTAGTAACTCGAGTAAGCTCGTATGAAGCCAGTATTATACTGGGGTATTGCCTGCCATAAACATAACTCATTATCAAGTGTTACCTTAACAATTTCTTAGAAAACATTTTCCTCTAAAGAGAAGAAATCCATTATATCACGACCCCATCATGCCGTGCGGCTCTTTTCAAAATGGCGGAATTTCGTGACGATTTGCACCTTATTAAAAACCTTTCCTTGATATGAGTTGTGATTTGAACGTGTAATGCCTCAAAAAATATTAACAGTCTTAACTTTGCTACAGCATTCGCTTTAAAATTTATTATTATTATTATTATTACTATAACTTCTCGTATTGATAAGATTAATCGTACTATTATTATTATTATGGTTATTGATATTATTACAAATATTCTATTGTTTTATCTATTGTACACTAAGCTAGTGCATACCACGTTCATGACGTCATAAATGAGTATATTAAGGATATAATAACAGTAAAAGTTCTGTTAAGAACAGGATATACAGTTCACGTACCAATACACGACGACATTAACTTTTTTAACATTCATTTTCATTCACATGCTTTTCTAAAGATGCTTGTCAGTTTGGTCATGACAGGGATCGAGAAACGCCTCCAAGCCTATTGCTTGGTTATTAGCTGTCACGTGTTTCCAAGCGTAAGCTTTTATTGGCTTTAATCTATCACATTACTATAATAAGATTCATTGGCTGTTCATATCATATGTCACCTTGTTGGTAACCTAATATGGCTACAAAGCATCTTATTGGTTGTTGACGTCATGTGACTAAGAAATGTTCAATTATTGATTCACTGAAACGTTATCGCCATGAGACATTTCTATATTTGTTCCAGTTTTTGATTGGCTGCATATTGTTGTGGCCAATTTTCCTTGTCACAGAATTCGTCTTGATTGGCTGTTCAATGTCACATTTACACGAGACGCAGTGATTGGCATGCAAACGCGTTTTCTCTTTCCTTGTCATGTTAACCAGTATCTATTTAACTTAAGGTTGTGTATATTATTAGTATCTATTAGTTATTACTCGTACCCATACCTCTCACTCTTCCCCAAAGCAGTTTATCGATTCCATCACTAGATAACGTAATATTTAAAAAAATATTTTTGAAAAAGTTGAATTAAAATCTAAAGACTTATGAGAAAAAAAAGTTCAGACTCTGAAACTTTGAAAGGAATTGAATGAGATTGTCATGTCCAGTTTCTTCTCTCCTACTAAAGGCTGTGTTGTCTCGGGAGCCTGGGACCAACTCCCCTCCTTGACAATGCCATGCCCAGTGAGAAACGAAACTGGCCTCATAATGATTCATTATCAAGAAAGTGAAACATGGTATGGGTGCATAGTCAAATGTTCTATTTTTTTATGTTCTTTCTTAACCAGTGTTTACCGTCGTCTGTCGTTATAAATTGCTGCACACACATAGACGAAGGCATCAGTCTCTACTTCAAAACCTATTTTCCTTTTATTTTGATTATGATTTCTTTATCTTTTGTTATTCTATTTTTGGTTTTTGCTCATTAAACTTTTAATTCAAATACTTAAGTATTATTGAGCTGACGTTCGATCCTTTAAATTTCATTCTGCAAGAAATGATACCGAGATATATGTAGACATCGAGCTTGTTTCGCATGTCTTAAGATGTTATCCAAACATCTTTGTTTCTCGTGTACCGCCTGGTCAGCGCGCTGTAATTTTAAGACGGGCGAGAAAAATGCCAGCATTGTAGCTCGGGTCGCTTTTACAAGACGAGCTTCATCTCTGGGCTTTGGTTTGTTGTCGTTTGTTCTCCAGCGGTTGCCAAGTTTCTGCGACCTCCACGATTACTATTACCAACTCAGACCATCACAAATTTGAATCAAGGAAAACAGTAGTTGGAGGACATCATCCAACATCTGGAGTTATACCAGTTTTCGCAGAAACATGACAACTGCTAGATCTAACTCTACCATATACATGACGACCTATTTATGAAACAGACCACAGCTCATTATGCGAAGTTACTTGAATCGCTCGTTTCGGATTTACTTAAAATCATCGTCATGCACGTTCTTTCTAAAAAAAATTTTTTTTTATTTGCAGCAATAGATCAAATTCAAAACTCGCACCGATGTGAGGCTTAAGTTGTGAACAAAGGAATCTGGCGTGATTCGTGACTTTTGAATCACGCCAGATTACTTTGAGTCACGCCAGATCCCTTTGTTCACAACTTAAGCCTCATATCGATGCGAGTTTTGAATTTGGTCTATAGATTAATGTTTTCCATTCGCCATTTTGATAAAGCCCACTATGAAATATATTTTGTCACACATCATCACGCTCATCTCGATTCATATAAACCTTACATTAATGATCCAATGATCGTAGCTCTTTAAGAGTACAATTTGATAGAGCAGAGTATGAATCCCCCACACAGTCCTTCAATGGTTGAATTGATATTTTAAGGAGATTAAAAGTAGAACAGAAAAAATGGTGATGTGATTGATTTGCACTCATTCACTCATACGCATTGGGAACAAAACTGTATAACCATGGTCAGCAGCATGAGGATAACAGGTTTGGAGACGGAAGTCACGAATAGGCTCTTTGCAGCTAAGCAATCACGTGTTCATTAATTCGCTGAGAGCAAATGAATACACATTTTGATTCCCATGGGGGAAATTTACTAGTGAGCAAACAAACTTTCTACAACCTGTTTTGAGAGATCGTAATAAAACTGCATTTCGTAACACACTGGAAACACATCTTTTCATTCAGTTCCTTACAAGTACCTAAAAAGAATCACCAATTTAATATAAAAACATAAATTTTGCCCTCCAGTACCGGACACGTGACCGTTAACTGCAAAGGGCCTACTGGGAAATTCTTCCAGGTTTTTTTCTGTAACAGAAGGAAAGAATACTTTTTTGGAAACTCGAAACTTTAACAAAAAGAGATATAGGTGGTGAGCATGTCTTGCATCATCCTCGGTAACCCAGGGGTAAAATTCTCTCGCTCTTTTCTGGTAGCGAGAAACGAGCGACAGAATTCTACCGCAGGCTTCTCGAGGATGGGCTTGCATACCAGCAACACATTCCTCGTCAAATTTCGAATAGTCTAATTGCCTTCTTCCATTGTGAAATGAGGCAATTAGACTCGAAATTTGAAGTATCTGTAATCTGATGTTTTGGCTTTTGTCGCTTACAGTTATATTTGACCAGATTACATGCGTGGGCTCCCTGTGGTAACATTTATTTACTCTCGTTAATGGGTTCCCTGTGGCACCTGTTAGCTAATTAGTCAAGACCTGCCGGTTTGATGTCCTTTTGTTTATTGTTTTTGTCGGACGTACCTGTCCCAACACGTACAGGACGATTATGTAGTCGTTTTGAGAAAATTTCAAGAAATATCGATGAAGATCGATAGTAGCAATGTTAACTGATAAAACAGTCCTGTTATCTCTGTTATTCGTGCTCCAGCAAGTAGAGTATACGTGCGGTGCACTGATACATACGAAACAAGATGGCGTGCGAAGAAACCCCGGCGAAAACCGACGAGTTTTGTTGATATCTTTGGACGGGTTTGGATGGGACTACATGAACAAGACTTCTACTCCTAACCTTGATTACATCGCGAGAACAGGCGTACAAGCCGAATACCTCCGTAGTTCTTTTCCTACCACCACGTATCCGAACCACTTCACCATGGTAACGGGACTTTACCCAGAAACTCATGGTATAATGGCCAATTATATGCGCGACCCTGAGTTAAAAGGTAGATTTGACATATATAATTCTGATCCCAAGTGGTGGGGTGCGTTTGGGGCGGTACCCCTCTGGATAACCAATCAAGAACAAGGGGGACGAAGTGCTGTGATTCACTGGCCTGGGTATAATGTTCCTTTCGAAGGAAAGACGCCAGACCTTAATCTTGAGTCACCGTCATTTAACATTGATCTGAGAAATAAGTCTGGTAAAGTCATGAGTTACGAGGGAAGGATTGATTTGTTGATGAAGTGGTTGAAAAGTGAAAGCCCTCCGAACTTCATCGCGATGTACTTTGAAGAACCAGACGAGGTGGGACATCTGTACGGCCCGAAGTCGGAAGAAGTAAAACGCATGATTCGCAAGATGGATAGTGTTGTAGGAGAGGTGCTGTTGCGCCTGCGCGCTGAGGGACTGCTCGACAGCACCAACGTCATCGTCACGTCAGACCATGGGATGGAAGAGATTTCTTCATCGAGACAAATCTTTGTGGACACTTACGTCGATCCATCAAGTTATGACATATGGGACAGATCTACTAATCTTATGATATCACCCCACAACAAAGACCACGCAGAAGATACATATAACCAATTCAAACAGATCCCACACGTGAAAGTCTACTGGAAAGCAGATATACCAAAACAATACCATTTCGCAAACAATCGAAGAGTACCCGAGATATTCGTTATGGCCGATAATGGCTGGGCAATAACCGTAGGAAAGCCGCCAAAGAACCCCAAGAAATGGATTAAGGGTACTCATGGATTTAGTAACGAATACAAGTCACAGAGAGGTTTCTTCGTAGCGCGTGGTCCAGCTTTCCGTGTGGGATACAAAGCCAAGGGGTTTGATAATGTTCATTTGTACCCACTGCTTTGCAGGTTATTACGTGTGACACCAAGACCAAATAACGGTACCTTAGTACCAACTAATCACATGCTAAGATCTGACTTTGATAGGTGATTATATTGCCCTCGATTTAACCTGGTTCTCTTTTGTGACGCAAGCATTAAGTAAAAAATGCAAGCCAACGCAAGAAAAACAAAATCTTCCGTTCTCTTGCGCTTGCATCATTTCTTTTCATAGTAGAAACATAGAGTTGCGTCTGCTTGTGCCACTAGTGAGAACAAGGCTTCAGTTTGAATCTCACCATCAAAGTTTCTATCTGTGAATATTTAACACAGAAATGAGGCTAAGCCTGCGTAAATGAGTAACACGCCACTTGTATAGGATGTCAAATTTTGCAAAGAGGAAAAGTGGAGAAAAACCCCAACAAATTGTACTCACATGTCGTATTGAGCCAGTCAAACCCGAGACCCTAGATGTGAGAGGCAAGTGTACTACCACTAGACCACCCTTGCTTTTCAATCAACAGACAGACAGACAACTACTGATGACAGATATGGATAATTTAATGGAAAAAATGTTAACACAAGTTATGTATCTAAGGTGTCAACTGGAATGCTATCATTATAGCTTACATTATCTGTCTCATGGCGTGGCCATGTTTATTTTGCTGCTAGTGAGAACTATACAATGATCTAAAAGAGCAAAACAAGAGCATAGAGAATGCTGAATATACACATGGTTAAATATTTACAAAAAAGCTATAGCTATTACTAAGAGGTATATGCAATCCTATATAATATTATTCTACCTTTTTCAAATTAGCTGCACATTACGGACCTCAAGAAATTTCTGTCACATCAATAACATTTTCATCTTCCATATCGAGATCTACAGGCGTTTCACTGCCTGTCAGAGAGTCGCCATCAAAAAGAAACTTAAGTTTTGATCTTGGTAGCTGGTGAAACTCAGAATATTCCTTGAAAAGCTTTTCTAGAGGTTGGCTCTGAAGAAATAAGGAAAGCAATAGTTGTTTTATAAGTGGGACGTTTGGTTTTGCTATGTTTTCTGCTAAGTAGGAGTTTTGCACTTAAACCCTTATTAACCTCACACAGAAGAGTAGAGTACATTTAGATTTTGAAAACACCATTAAACAGCCTCAAAACTGGCTGAGACTGAACAAACAACAACTGTAAGAGATTTTCTATTCAGAAAATTTAGGGAAAGTTTTGTGATGGGGTAGGAAAAATCAAACGCAACATCTTCAGCACTTTGAAAGATCTATACATGTAACTAGTGAAGGTGCTCAACTTCAAAACAATCCCCACCTTAGAAACTTGGAAGGTTTTTCTTGATGTCACAGTGTTGCCCTGCACTTTGATTTCTATGTAATCCTCCTCTTCCACAGCAGCACATGAATCCATAATTACACACTCTGTTTAAATGAAGAGGAAAAATACCAGGTCCTTAGCAAATAGAGTCAAAATAATGCCAGCACAACAACCCAAGAAAGACTGCTTAATGAGTATACGAATTTACCTATATATCTGCTACTGTTAAACTCTTCGTTAACGGAGGGACAGCATGTATGTAACTGGGCCTACATGTGCATGTTCATACCATCCATTAATACTCACTACTGTTGCACCCTTCATTAATGATGAAGCAAAGGCTTGGTCAGATATACCTACCTACAATATCTGCTACTGTTACACCCTTTGTTAATGGCGTATCATCTGGCATTATGTTGACGTCTTTAAGTGACAACAAGATGTTTTCTACAGGAACATTTTGTGATTTGGCAAGCTCATTTATTACAAACTCAAACTTGTCTCCCTGGATAACAAAGAAAAATTTTGTTAGATTTTAGATTTTTGTTTATTCCATTCCTTTTCCTTGTAAGAGGTAGGTGTAGTAGGGGAGTTAGTGTGGTGTGACGAAACTAATAGTGGCTGCGTAGGAGACGAGTTAGGTGGTGAATGATATTTCTTTGCTCTAATGTAATAATAATATTAGTAATAACTTCCCGCTAATGGCCCATTGAACATTATACCCCTTACCGCAGTTGAACAGAGCAGTTTGTTGGTTCTCTCCTATACTTTGAGGGTTTTGCTATGGGATTTCTGATTTTCCTCTCTCTAGAAAAATCATGCATATTTATAGCGATCATGTGAAAAACCAATCAAATAAACTTGGCTCTTCTTCCACTGGATTCCAATTGGAATTTAAATGTTGACTTTTGCCGAGGGAGGAAAACTGGAGAAACCAGAGAAAACCCCTCTAAGCACAAAAGAGAACCAGCAATCAACTCTACTAACATAAGACACCCCAGCCTAGAGGGACTCGAACGCAGGTCAAATTGTGAGAGGGTTTACAGTCAACTTGCCCACGGACCAACTCACCCATTCCAACTCACCCACTTATAAAATCATCGATCATGCGTTTCCCAACTCGCCCATGTTTAGAATCACTTAAAGAAATATCTAACCTTATATTAAGACTAAATTAAAGTAGTTTGTGATTTACGATATACTCCACCTGTGCTTCCCAATAACCTTGGTACTTACTGCCTTCATGTTAAATTTTTTAATCCCAGAGCTTGTTCTCACTTTGACATCCACTTTACGATCAACACTGTTTCTGTTAAGAACTGGAGTATCAATATCATCCAAAATGATAACTCCTGTTGAACGGTTTACTGGTGGTGTGGCGGGAGAGCTGGAGTCGGCAGCAACCGCTTCTTTTAGTGAGTCAAATGCATGTTCAAATTCCCTGACATGGAAAGGATTTAAAATACCTACTTGAATTTTCTTTCTCATATTAATTTTTACTAACATAATTTATCATTATTTGCTAAGTATTAGTTAGTAGAGTGAAGGCATTTAACCCGTGAAATAAAAAATGATAGCCAATGTGTAATAATCAATAGACACAAAAGAAAACAATGGAATTAGGGTCTACTAAAGTGCATCAGTCTAATGTCTATTTCATCGGTTTAATGACTTCACTCTATTCCAAGGTAAATGCAGTACTGTAATACGTTATGATGTCTTTAGGAGTATATTCATTCATTCATTTATTTATTTTCCATTTCACTTTCACTGGTCTGAAATGGAATTATGATATATGCCCTGATAAGGAGGGATGTGCATTAGGAGAGGAGGGTAGAGGGTAGGATAGGATATTAGGGTAGGGTAGGGCAGGGTATAAGGTAGGGTATTAGGGTAGGGTGAGGTATTAGGGTAGGGTAGGGAAAGATATTAGGGTAATAGAATGTCTGAATCTCCTATGTGCAGGGATGTCAACTTTCCCAGATAAACCCGGAGTCTCCAGATTTTGGACTGTATCTCCCGGTCTCCAGATTAGAGTCTCAAATCTCCCGGATAATTGCTGAAGCTGACCATTTCTTGTGAGACTCGACTTTCACAACCATAAAATTCCAATTATTTTGTGTTGTTTGTGTCATTTTACATCGCTTACAAAATCAAAAAATTCCTCGTAAACTGTTCTTGCAAGCAGGCCATTGTAATATAAGCAATATTCTGATTGGTCAGAAATAAACCAATCACATCAAATGTTACAAAGAGAATGACATCTTTTCGCGCACTTTTTCCGCTGTGACGTCATGTCCCTTTCCCTATCAATTCTCCAGATTTGAATATCTCGGGGGTTGACAGCCCTGTATGTGGGACTGGAGGGTCTCAGTAAGTTTTGTACTTTTATGTAGTAGAAAGTTCGTCAACAATAAATGAGTACTAGATTGAAGGATCTTTACCTGGTTGTATTTTTTGCTTTTAATTGTCTCTGAACTCTGAGAAGCTCAGCTTGAGATGGAGGAGGAGGAGGTGGTGATGGAGATCTTTTGTGGCTAACATTTATACTTTTATTTACACTACTGTCGTCATCACTGTCACTGTTGAGAATAATGAATACAAAATTAGCAACAACATGAAGCCACTTTTACGTTTTTGCAAGTGGAATTATACTGAGTTTGTATACAGGCTATAATGGCAGCCATTACAGGAGGCAGGAACAACTGAATCAGATCCAGTCTGGTTTACATGACAAGGAAATATTCAGTTTCCTTGGGAGAAATAACTATTGTCGTGCCTCTAGCTGTTATGGCTGCCATCGAGTGATGGTGCAAAGTTTTATTCTTACCTGAACTGCATAAGTTACCCTTCATAAAAACAGCATGTGAGTTGAGTGGTGTGTTTTGTAAATATAGAATGTAATGGTAATGGCGAACCTTGCAAAAGACATAAGTTAACTTTACTTTTACTGTCCTAATGTCAATAAGTAAGCTTATTAAGTATTAATAGGACTATTACATTACGATTATGTTCAATTGGGGAACCACTTAATATCAATTTATATGAAAACGTCTATGAAAAAGAATAATATTGAGCTTGTCAAAACAGAATAATCACATTTCATCAACATTGTATCGACTCACATGTTTTGTATTTCTTGGCTGTCATCATTGAAGCTGTCATCCAATATATCATCATCATCGTCAATAGTTCTCTTGAACTCTTGAGGACCATCTTCATCAACATCATCATCATCATCATCATCTTCATCAGAGCTGTCTATAGTTATTGGTATTCTAGCGGACTTTGTAGAATAAGAAAAAGTCAAGTTGATCTGGTTGTCATACGAAAACAAGTCCAAGTCAGGAGCAGAACGCTTTCGCTTTTTGCTCAAGTCAGCTTTCTGATTAGCTTCAGTGGTTAGTGCTTTAGCTTCCTTTGAAGCCATTTCAAGCGTTTCGCTTTTGTTTTTCACATCAGACACGGTTTTTGTTTCAACAATTGTCGTTGACAGCTAAAGTTGCTCTTCCGCCATTGCCGCCATTTTGTGTCCCAGCAGTCCATTGGAAAAGATTAGTACGTAACCTTCACTCGGATAAACTATACAAAGGTAAACCATCACAAGCTAAACGAAAACAAAGAATTACTGAAAAAATAAACAAGATTTTACTGATGAATTTTAATTTAAGAAATACACGTTTTCGTTTAGGACTACAATTTTAATTTTACATGTTTTACATTTTCCGGCCATTTTGTGTCCCATCCCGGCCCAGGACTCCTTTGGGGCTGGTTTACCAGTTTCTCTCGGTTAATTTATGCCAAGCTAAACCAACACCTGAACTTCTGAACAAACAAAAATCAAACATAAGAAAAAATAAAATCTGAATAAACACGTGAATTAATACAAGATTTTAAAATAAGGTAAGAAAATAAGCTTCGTATTCTTTCATCCATTTCTGTTTGTTGATTTATTTGATAGGTTACATAAAATTAAAATTAGGAATTTTTTCCCCTAGTGTCAGATCATTTGAAGAAGTATGAATGTGTTGGTGTGTTGTCGTGTAATACTGTGCCTAACAGGAATCGGTTTATCCGTCTATGCTCTACACGTGGAGTTATCTAAGACCCAGGACGATAACTACAAGGCTTTATGTGATATCAGTGAACACATGAGCTGTTCAAAAGTCTTTGCATCCAAGTAAGTGGTAGATGGTACATACAGATTTTGTTACTAATAAAAGTTCATAATTATTAGCCACTTAGTTTCCATTATGTAGGGTAATATAAGTGTACTTTTTAACGTTTTCTTGGTGTTTGACCAGGCATGCTTCTATATATTATAAGAATTTAAAAAGTCAAAAATTTATTTCATATTCCATTTTATTGGAAGATACTAAGGTCATATTACTTTTACTGTCCCTTGATGTATAAATAAACCCCTTCACAGTTCCCTCCACCATCTTGAAAGGTAACCGTGCCTTTGCATCGAAGCAAGACGAACATTGAGCTCACAATGATAGAGACATTTTTTTAACACCTTGGACAATTATTCACATGTCTCTATCATTGCACGCTCACCGTTCGTCTCTCTTCGATGCAAAGGCACGGTTACCTTTCAAGTTGGCACAGGGAACTGTGAAGGGGGCTATTGATGTAAAACCATATTAAGATTATAATATTTAAAATATGGATAGATAGAACATACGTTTTTGGCTGAATAAAATGCTAGTACATATTTACAGGCTATTTACTGGTCAGGAGTTCTGGATATGGAAAAACTGTGCAACAGGTTTTGAAAATAATTAGTCCAATTTTAGTCTTATGTTTCCTATTCTGCCACTTTTTCCAATCTTGATCACTACATGCAATAACATGGTCAACTGTCTTATGTTATATTAGGTATGGCACAGGTTTTGGACTAGTTGAACCAGTACTCGGAAAAGACTCACCACTGAATATACCAAACAGTATCTTTGGAATTGTATTCTACTCTCTCGTTTGTATCTTAGGTAGGTATTATGAAATATGCACCTTAGTATTGATGTTAACCCATTGACTGCAGAGCACCCTAATAAGTGTGTGTGTGTGGGGGGAGGGGCTAAGATTGGAAAATATACGAGTCTAGTATGGAAAACAGGGAGAACTAAGATTGGAAAATATAGGAGAGTAGTATGGGAAAAGGGAAAAAGTTGGGCCCCTGTAACCCCTGGAATAGAGGCAGATGCCACAGGCAATTTTCCTACCCCGCCCTGGAATCTAATGAATGTCAAATTAGGGTGACCTAGACAGCAAGAACCAATCCAATCATAGAATGACAACAATGCATTCTGACATTGGTTAGTGGAGCCAAACAGAAAGCAGCAGAAAACAATAGCCTTTCAATATATCTTTTTATCTTTTATGAGCCGTATCTGCCAGGGCGCACGCTCTTAAAAAAACCTTTGGGAAAATGGCATGAGCAGGGCCATATGGCTTTGAGCGAGCAGGGCCATATGAATCTGTACGGCCCTGCTTGAAACCTGCAACCGTATTTTCTTTCTTTTCTTTTGTTATTTTTCTTTTCGTGAGGATCATACGATAAAATGCTTATTCAATTAGTTAGGTTGGGCCATACGAGAATATACTTGACTCTCGGTCACTTGTACAGACCGAGTGCAGCGAGCATCACCTTGAGCCAAATATTTTCTCGTACGGCCCTCCCACTCAGTCAATAAGTACATATTATTCCCAGGAGAAAATGATGATGGCTATCCAATTGTTTACAGGCAACATTAGGGTCAAATTGCCATTCTCATGCAGTCTAGGTTTCTGATTGGCTCAGGTACCTAAAGTTGGATTGCATTGTTTTCATTCTACATTTTCATTGGTTCTCTTGTCTAAATGGTCTAGTGGCCCAGGTTACAGTAGTTTCACAGTGAAGTGGTGCACTGATAGAGAAGGAGAGGTTGTAAAGAGCACAATTTTGATCTCCTTTAATGGTTACTCTGCTTTGCTGAATACATCTTACCTACCTATTTGCCTTTCCATCATGAAGGGCATTGGATGGTTGTTGGGCATGTGATTGTGTGTGTTGGAGGGGGAGATAGCCAGGTGATAGGTGGGGTTATATCAATAGTCTCCCTTTTTGAGATATTTTATGCAATATAACTAAATTCTTATAAGCATGTTCTAATATTGAAATTCTGACTTTCCTGTGCATGTATTATTTTTCAGGTCTTTTCAAAAGTAAATTTGCAGCCATGACAATATTTCTATTTTCTGTAACATCCTGTATAGGATCAGTCTATCTTGGGTACATACTGTACTTCGTTCTACATGATGTATGTGTGGTGTGTATATCAACGTACATTGTTAATGGTCTACTGTTTATTATAAATTTTATTTCTTTACGAAAAGCTTCTTCAGTGAAAAAGTCAAAGAGGGAGTGAAAATTAAAGATGCAGTAAGATTTACATTGATGATATGTTACACTCATTTGTACCGCATGCATATCAACTTCGTGATTCTAAAAGACCAATTTAGCTTGGGTCTAATGTTTTTTCTATTTCAGACCACGTTATTCCCCTGAGTATTATTCCTTTGTTTAACAGTTGAGCATGAGGAGAAACTTGGTTATAAATCCAACTCAAATGAAAAAATATCTCATTCTTAAGAAAATGACACGGGGTTTGAAATGTAGAAACATTACTGGCATTACATGAATCTGTCGTATGTCGTAACGTCTGTTCATATTTCATGTTACTTTCTACAACTTCTTCCAGGACTTTTTGATTTGTATCTTTGTAGAAAATAGAGACTCTAGGATAGAACAGGGATCCTTGAGCTCAAGCATTGCAGGGTAAACAATGCCATGCAATCGTCCCTTAGCTAGCAGTTGGAGCAGTATTACTATATTCATCCTGTACACATCTACGCTTCCCACCACAAACTATCCTCACAGCCTTGCGGTACTTTGGAACTCGGAATATCAAAACTAAAGGATCCAATAAAAACTTCAGGAATAATATATTTTTTCAAATGATTCCAACAAGATGCAGACTTGAATCGCGATAGTCAATAAGACAGGGTGGTGCGTAGTAAAGTGTTGATGAAGAACGGCAACGCAGCAATGAGAAAGAGTAATATGATGATAAGTGTTCCCTGAGTGAAAAGCTCCTTTTCAATGCAAGTGTATTCTTGAACGTAGGATGCATTCATTAGTGAAGGATTCGTATCCACTACGTTTAAAAGTTTTATTTTCAATTGTTTGTGTTTGTTTGTTGTTCGTAGGCTTTTCATCATTAACTACCTTATTCAAGCATATGCTCTATATGCTGGCAGTCTGGAACAAACACCATACGCCCCATTTATATTCAAACCCAGCGTTATAATATTCGAGACCCGGCGTTTAATCGAGCAAATACGGACAATACAGTACTATCTTTTTGCTTGCATGATGCACAAGATGCGAAACGTATTTTTGTCAGATAATGAATAGTAACTATTACGGACACCCAGTATTGAGCATTTCCAGCGTTCTCTGAGGAAGGAGGGTGTAGTTAATGGTAGGATGCACCCAGGGGCGTAGCGAGGTCTCGATGTACCCACAGGAATCCCGCTTGAATTAATTAAATTTTGGTTCCGAGAGCAAAAATTACACCTAAATCTATAGAATTTAGTCCCTATTTGGACCATTGTACGTTTTGATATCCAACTAAAATATTTCATTACAAAAGGACATTCCCCCACACTGCTACTACAGAATGACTTCCTGTGTTCACTGTCATACAAATCCTACCACCATGAAAATCTTTTTTTAGAATTCTAGACTTTATCTGGCAGTGTGTTGTTTAGAAAGTACGAAAGGGATATTCTAAGGAAGATGTTCAACTGATATTCTTGGATTCTTCGTTTTTCCGTTTATCCCGTTATTAAGTCAACTCTTAATTGTTTATTTTTGTCAATTTGTTGTTATTTTGTGTTCCTGTTGCAGGGTTTTTCCCAAATTCAATACCGGCGAGATTTTACAAATTAGATGATTCTGATTGGTTGCTGATGATGTCGTTAGTTACTAAAATTAGCAACAATAGGAACGAGTATAAGAAGCATAGCGGTCAGCGGACTGTACAATGAAGGGAAATATTGTTGAAAAGGTTTTGCAAAGCTGATGATGGAATTAGTCTTACTTTACTTTACTTTATTTCTCCCCGATGAGGGAACTATCAGAAGCTAGCGATGGCTAAACGAACGTACACTATTAAGGATAAAGAAATCGAGATAAAATTTGAAGTTGATGCTCGGTACAAGTTGATTGAGAGCATTGGGAATGGTGCGTATGGCGTTGTGTGTTCAGCATTGGACACAAAAACTGGAGCAAAAGTGGCCGTAAAGAAGATTCCACGAACCTTTGATGTCTTAACTGTTGCAAAAAGAACGTACAGGGAGCTTAAGATTTTAAGGCACTTTCGCCATGATAATATCATTTGCATCAGGGATATCATGAAACCTCCAGAAAACAAAGACGAATTTAACGATGTGTATGTGGTATTTGATTTAATGGAGGCCGATTTACACCGAATCATTCACTCAGACCAGCCGCTCACAGACGAGCATGTTCGATATTTTCTATACCAAATATTACGTGGATTAAAATACATACACACGGCTAAAGTTTTACATCGTGACCTAAAGCCAAGTAATCTGTTAGTCAACGAAAACGCCGAGTTGAGAATAGGTGACTTCGGGATGGCAAGGGGGTTGTGTTCATCGCCTGTAGAACAAAAGCGTGTGATGACAGAATATGTAGCTACAAGATGGTACAGAGCACCAGAGTTAATGCTTTCATTAAATGAGTATTCTGAGGCTATAGACATGTGGTCTGTTGGTTGCATTTTCGCTGAAATGCTTGGTAGAAAGCATTTGTTCCCAGGGACGAATTATTTAAATCAGCTACAGGTTAGTGTGTCACATAATAAATGCACTTGAATGGTTTTCGCGTGACATTTAAGTGGGTCTTTCACTCTTTGCAAAAAAATCATGATAAAATCTGTTAAATATTTTAACTAAGTTACTACAGTAATTGATCAATTTATATATGAAATTAATAAGTTAGAGATAAACTTGAAAGATACAGTAGGTAAATTTGACATCTGAAGGCTGGTTCACACTAGCGACGGAAGCGGAATTGCAAGCGGAATTGCAAGCGGAGTCATAAGAGGGGCTTACAATTAAGTGTGAACCAATATTCGGAATCAGAAGCAGAAGGGAAGACAGAATAAGAAAGTTTGCTTTTTCTTCCAACTCCAGTTCTGATTATGACACTTATGATCAAGTGTAAACCAAAGAATCGGAATCAGAATTGTAAGCTTTGACCAATGAAAAAGCTCATGCCCAGGCCATTCAGAGCAGAAAACATGGCGTCCTCCTTGACCTGGTAACTATGGGAACAATAAAGGAGGGAGCACCAAAGCGAGGCTTATGATTCTGCTTGTGTTGTTTTGATTCACGCTAGATTGCAAGCTTCTTTTGCTTCTGATTCCTCTTTCGATCCTGACTCCAACACTTAAGAAACTAGCTGTGTGAACCAGACTTAAAATTTCAGTCTTCTCCTAACAATAATATGTACTTATTGACTGAGTGGGAGGGCCGTATGGAAAAATATTTGGCTTGAGATGATGCTGTATGGACCGAGTGCAGTGAGGTCCATACAAATGACTGAGAGCTAAATATTTTCTCGTACGGCCGGACCTAACTCAGTCAATAAGCATTTTATCATATGACCCTCACGAAAAGAAAAATAATAAAAGAAAAGAAAGAAAGAAATAGTAAATAAAAGCTATCTGCCCAGGTAGATACGGGTCATATGATAATTATTTTATTTTATATTATCACCACCACCATCATCATCATTATCATTATCATCACCACCATCATTATCATTATCTGCATTATCATTATCATTATGGTTTTTAAGCGTATGCAGTTCAACATTTTACTGTATTTTACAGCACTCTTACCATGGCTAAGACAAACCATGATATTGATAATCTTTTCATGCTCAACCTCGTTTAATAATTGTTTATATTATCAGCTTATTCTTAGTATAACTGGCACACCTTCCCAAAGCTTTATACAGCGTATGGGAGCTGAAAGAGTAAAGACTTACTTACATCACTTACCAAGTAAAGAAGCTGTTCCATTTGACAAAGTCTTTCCTGATGCTGATAAAGAAGCTGTTGACTTACTCAGTCAAATGCTATTGTTGGACCCAAAGGGTCGCATAACAGTTGAAGAGGCCTTAAAACATCCTTATGTAAAGGGGTATCATAATCTTGACGATGAGCCATCTTGCTACTCGGAATTGGATTTTGAGTTTGATAAGGTCTTGATGACTAAACAGGCTTTAAAGGATGCAATTGTTAAAGAAATTGAAGACTTTCAAAGGAAAAATTCATTGGTTTTGTCTCCTGTGGTGGTGTCTGTTAATACTGCAGCTCAGGGACAAACAACATCAATAGCAGATACTAAAGGTATGAACTAATACTGTAAATAGTAGGCTTAGGAATTGTAAATTAACTGGTGGACTATCAAGAATCCTGCTTCTTGTCCATGAAGTGCATTAATACCTCTTTAGCTTCATGTGTGTATTTTTTTCCAAATTTAGATGGGACCATGTGTCTTTCCCTAGAGTATCATTTCATTGTTTAATAGTTGAGAAGGAAAAGATGCATGAAGGTGGATACAACTCAAATAAAAAATGTAATTCTTAACAGAATTACACATGGTTTGAAACGGAAAAATATTATGCATAAGGTAAAGAGGTCTATTCCTGGACCATTTATTAAACATGATAGCTCATTAATGCAAACACATTAAGAATATTCCCCTTCGTTTTAAATAAAATGGAAATGCCTTATTTAGCATTCAATTTCCCCTAATCTAGACAGAAATTCATTATGATGATGAAATTCATCATTATTTGAGGTAACTGAACTTGGTACCTTCAAATGTCAAGAGAGAATCCAAAATTACCCTGAAGTTGCTGAAAGTGCCAACATTTTATCGGCATTTTAAAATCTTTGCCAAATTTAACACAGAGTAATATTGAACAATGAAAAGTTCACGTAAGTATTCAGGTAAAATATATAGTATATATAATTTTTTTTCTTTGACAAAAGCAAAGAACTTGGGCATAAAATCATGAAATTGCATAAACAAAAAACAGCTCTAAATCTGTACATTTATGTAGAAGTGAATATATAACTGTCTTGGTTAGCTTTCAAATTTGCATTTAATTTAATTTTTTTGAAATGCCTTCCTTTTTTCCTACAATCTCTAGGTGTATCAGCTGTAACTTTGGCTGCAATTCAGCAAAAAGGAGAACAAAACTTGAAGAGAAAACACGAAAAAGGGCAACATAAAGGAGGTAAAAGACCAAGACAAAAGAAAAACCAGTTAAAGGAGAACAACAGCCAAAGCGATGAAGGAACATCATCTGATTTAAGCGAATCTGATAAGAAACTTCTAGAAAGATGGGAAAATATGAGAAAGACAACAAAACCATTCATTCATCCTATAAGAAAGTACATGAATGAGCTGAAAGCTTTAAAAGATGAAATACTTGAAGATCAAGAAACCTGTGACCCCAAGACGGGACATAAAGATATCTCTAGTCTACCACAAGTAACACAACAATTCCAGTTTACTCAGTTTGTTCCCCAAGACTGTAATGGTAATATTCCGACTTTAAAAGCTGTCAAAATACCATATCAAGTAACCACTATGAACGTTTTGCAGGCTGTGGCAGATTCTAACATCAATGGTGAGTAGCATGTGTTTAAAAGCGTCCCTACTTACAATACTATATATCTACCAGATAACAATTTACACGTCATCTCGATATCTTTCCTGTAACTGACTTGTTGTATCAAGTGGGGGAAAAAAACAGTGTTTCCATTAATCAAGCTCCCTGGATTTCCCTTCCTTTTAGTTTACCATAAAAAAGTAGTGTTGATCGTCTTCAAATTACTATATAACTTTTAACTCATGAAATTCTTTCTTTGTGTTGTAGAGAATGGAAAAGAAAATACCGTTGATGCGCCAAATCCAGCCATCATATCATTGCCTCAAAATACTGCTTCTAGTGTGCATTCCCTCACTTCGCTACCTCAACTCCCGAGAAATATGCCTCAAGTTTCTTCTTCAAATCTTACTGGTCAGCTTATCTCACAAACTGTTCCGATTACATGTAGTTCTAAACAAGCAAATGTGAATAAAGCCTTGGGACAAACGTTCCCTACGAGAACTACTGCTGCAAGTTCCAAGCCACACCCAGTACTTGTAACCATAGCAACCAATGCTCAAACTAGTAGCGTTCCACAAAGCAGTGAATCTTCATCAAAGCACCAGCAGTTCGTTACTACTCGGCCCAATATTGTAACACAGTCACAGACATTCACTCCAGTGGTTGGTCAAGTTCCAAGCACGGTTATTCTCCCTCAGACTTTCAATATGGTCACTACGCCAGCCGTACAACCCAGTGGAACTCACACGGTGCCCTTTCAACTTGCGCCTTTGAATTTGGCGCCAAATCTCCAAGTCGTCAATTCTCAAGTTCCGCTGCTTCCAGCTACTTTGCCTAAACCAGGACATGTAGCGATTCAGCCTGGTTCTACAAGGGTGGGATTTCCCCTTCAACCACTCATTGTATCAAGCACGTCACAAGCTCCCTTAGCCACTCAAACTAAACAGAATTTGACATTACGAAAACCTCAAAGAATATCCAATATATTCCCTACTGGTGTACAAGGAATACCATTCCAAGCGGTTCCAGTCTCCAACTATCCATCTGTTTCTACGGTAACAGCTCCATCTCCAAGTCCAAGACCCAGATCAATGTCTTCCAGTCACGTAGAAGAAGAATACAATCAACACAAGAAATTATGTCGTACGTCATCATTGTCAAATTTAGCGCCATTGAATTCGAGTTCACAGCCTTGCAAACCTACACCGCCTGCTGTTTCTATAGCGACCAATACTGTAACCATAACAACGACGCATGTTTCTCAAACAAATAAAACCGCCGCAGCTATGACAACGCCGAGTGTTGTTTCCTCACAGGACGTCACTCAATCTAACGTTACAGAATCTCCATCTACTTTCATCTCAAGTTTATTCCCAGAGATATCTTACGAGGCTGTTGTTACACAGTCGTTATCAAACACTCCTGTTCCTCTAGCCACTTCGCAAGACACCACAACATCCATTCCTCTGGATAACTCATTTTCTTCGTCTAAAGACCCTGGTTTAGTAACAAATAGTGACATTTCCATTTTAAATACTGTTATTAACCAAATAGTTAAGCCAAATTCGAATACAGATGGCTCTAGAGCGGGTGTGGGGAGTATCAGTTTTCTAGATCCTGGAGCTGTGTCTCAAACCAACGTGAAAACTTCATCTACAGATGTTACTACAGTACCTTCTTCTGATGCTAATTCCCTTGGAAACGAACTCCTGAATAACACTCAAGGGATAGCTGTGTCTACCCTAGTATGTAATACAGGGGGTTTGGCGCAGGTTTCTTCTGTCCAATCGAAATTAAATTCCATGGCTTTATCAGGTTATAAAGATCCAAACCTCTGTGCATGCGCTGTCAGTCCATTACCAACTAACAGTTTAAATCAGACAAGTTCTTACGGACAATCGACTCTACTTAACCAAATAGCATCGCCACAATCCGTGTGTGGAATTCCCTCGGAAAGCCTTACCTTAGAACAACAGCAGTTTCTACAATTTCTTTCTACCCAGAGTAACACAATTGGCGACCAGTCTCCTAATCTACAAAGACTACTATCTGCCATTAGTGAATTGTCAGACAAAGGAGACGCCAGCCAAGTCGAAACTCTGGATGATGCCGACACACAAGGACAGAGCTTTGCAGAAGAGATTATCTATAGCACTGGTTTTACGGACAAGTCAGCGAGGGGGGCAGGAAGTGGGTATGGTCTTGGTATTGATATCGAGGAGTTGTTTGCTAATGCTGGTGGGGACTTCAACATGTAAGTAGTGAAAACTGCTGATGATGGATATGATAGAGAAGCTTTCGTACGACTGTGAAAATCTCGCGGCACGAACGCGGTCGTGACACAGCAAGGCATACAGCAGACCAATCACATTGCACGAGAATTTACTCTCCATCCAATCAAATGCCCGAAACACGGCACGAACACGGACACACCAGGGCCCGGTTTTACGAAGCCTGGATAGCGCTATCCAATGGATAAATATTATCCAGTGGTTAAATTTATTGGATAACAGCATCGACTTGTGCATTGGATAAGGATTTATCCACCGGACAGTGCTATCCAGGCTTCATACAACCGGGCCCAGGGTCATGTCACTGCCAAACCAATCCCATTGCGCGATAAAAAAATCAGCCATTCAAAATTCTTGAAAACATCACCCACGGCAAGACACGCATAAGGCACCAAGCTTTTCACAGTAATACAAAATCTGCTTTATAGAATGTTGATGTTACAATTAATAAAGTACCTCAAAATCTGACAGTAGCGAAAAGACAAATTAAGTAGATATTTCAGATTTTTTATGCACAATATTTTGAGCATGCGCACGAAACTTCCGGACCGCGATTTTCGGGCTAAAATATCCTCAGCTACATGTAGTCTCTTGTGCCTCGGACTAAGAGAAAAGAACGCTCAGGGGACGTGATTGGGCCTAACCTGATGAAAAACGTATCTTGCATGATCCAAAAATACGGATGTCGGGACAGCGTACCAGTGTCAACGAGGGTTTTTCGTGCTTGGGGATCCAATTAGGAATATTTACAATTCGTCGCAGAAAAAAAGGTGTTTTACTCGATTAGCTATGAATTCCAAGCGTTAGTGGTACTTTTTTTCACCGTGTAAGAAGGGGGTTATTTCACGAATGAAGATCTAGATTTCTTAGAATTCGAATCTTTCATTACTTCGTTTGACGTATGAGCTTTAACGTCAGGATTTTCAAAGAGTTAACCAGAATATTTCCTATTCTTTCTTTTCAGACTTAGTCCATCACCGCCAAACAACAATATGAACCCTCTAAACAGCCCTTGTCTGTCGGCCTCACTGCTCTCTGATTGGCTGGCTGGACAGGAAATGCCAGTTGACATCGAAGAAATACAGAAAGAACTCGAGTCCAACTCTGCCTTAGCTTTATTTCAAGACATGGATAGTTCTTGATTAGTTCTGGATTTCAGGAGGGAGGTAAAGGATTTATAGTCAGCCAGTCGTTGTGATTGGACAAAAAAGCATGAAAGAATGAGGAAGCTATTTAACTGTTACGTCACTGCACCGTTACGTCACTGCACCGTTACGAAGCGCCCACTTTATCACATTCTCATTAGAGATATCTCGGATAGAATAGTAACTTGAATGTCATTTGTAAATCTTATAATGAAACATTTTGTATCATTGTATCAAACAAAAAATTGTCGAGGTATTAGTAAATTTATATTGTAAAAAATTAGTTTAAACCAACATGTTTTCTACAAAAATTTATGCAAAATAATTTATATATAACATTTCTAGATTTTGTCTTTATTTCTTCTTTTTCTTTGATCGTTGTAATGGAGGTGGTAATGGTAGTTTGAATAGAGTCCTAAAAAAAGAAAATGGAAAAATGCTTGAACACTTCAGATACTGAAAGAGCACAAAAATCAAAATCTAAGAACTCAGTTTACATGGCAATTCATGACATTTAGAGGGAGGCGTAGGAGTAGCACACTCGCCTCTGGAGTCTCGAGTTTGATTCCCAGACTCAGCATCACAAATGAAAAGAATTTGTTAGGTATCTCCTTTGATTCAAGGGTTTTTCTCTAGTTTTTCTGCCCCCACAAAATGCAACACGCTATATCCCAATTCAATCTGCGAGTAAGCCGTGCCCTGACTTTCATCAGCCCTGAGGCTGTTTTGGGGTGTCAAAAACGTTTTGGCATACTTAGAAAAGTTTTTATTTCCATCTCTCAAATTCAGAATAAGCTGGCTTAGTAATTTTTTGATTGACAGAAGCCAAAACCCAGACAACTCTAAGTAATTGAGGTTGCAAAAAAATCATAAAAGGGTGGAGCCATGAGTATTCCCAAAGCATCGTCACCAAGGCTACAGTTGATTTACAATATACTTACTGGCATGTAATGCATCTTGGGATGAACTGACAATAAACTGGAAATAAAATTACAAAATAGAGTTTAGGTTAATTCAGAAGGTGACAAAGGTTAGAGTGCTCGTGGAAAACAAACTTTTTTAGGGATATTTAAGCCAAGACTTCGGTTCCCTTTTAGCAGAGCCTCCTGTAATAGTGTTCATATCTATTATACACTATACAATGTTCCTTGCAACTTGTTTCACGCTTGTGGCTATAATACACCCTTTAGCTTGGCTATAATGCTTTCATATTTCAGACCACATCATCCCTAGATTATAATTTCTTTGTTTAATGACACATGGTCTTACACTTGAGGCAAGAATTTCTATCCTTGGTAGAAGTAGAACTCAATTCAGTAATCACTTTCACAGTTCCCTGTGCCATCTTGAAAAGTGGCTGTGCCTTTGCATCGAAGTGAGGTGAACGGTGAGCTTGCAATGATAAAGCCCCTTTTTTAAAACCTTGAACAATTATTATTGACACATCTCTATCATTGCAAGCTCAACGTTCGTCTCGCTTTGATGCAAAGGCATGGCTACCTTTCAGGGTGGCACAGGGAGCTGTGAAGGGGACTATTGCAGATTGTCAGGCAAGTCTAATATGTTACACTATTATAAAAACCTCAGCAGCTCAATACTAACTTGATAGACAAACAGAACAAACATATCCAATGTCAACAAGCTTCCGATGACAGAAACAAGCTGCTCGATAATCAATGTGTTGTGAGGAGGGAAGGATAAGCATATCTCGGGTACCTTGTCCTGGTAAGTATAGCCACTAGAACAAGAAACAAAGACAAGTTATATAAAATCTCTTTATTTAAGTGTAGTTCTAGCACTTTTGCACTAACTGGGGACACTTTTCACTCACACACACACTAATACTACATTCAATGTTCTATACAAACAACGCACAACACGCGTTGATTTTTATGGAGGGAGGGAACCAGAAAACCCAGAGAAAACCCTCGTAGCATAGGAGAGAACAACACATCTAGCAAGCTCAATTCACATGTGGCGACCGCAGTACTCAAACCGGCAACCCAACCCTTTGGACTTATAGTGGTTAACACCTCTCTGTCATCCTCATCCTTAAAATCATGCAAAGCAGAAGAAGTCTTGATCACTTACCAATAAATGTTCTAATATTGACAAAGTGTTTTCTATTTTTAAATATACTCCTCCAGTTATGTCAGCTGCCTGCAACCAAAAAGAAGTGAAAGAATTTAACAGTTAATTAAACAAAAAATCTCTGGGAATTATCAATTTCACATAAAATACTTCTAAATTTTACAAGGCTCTGACCTGTTGAAGAAATCCTGAATTCTGATATAAAGCACAGGCATCGATTATGACATTCTGTACAAAATACAAGAAAAAGAACATTAAGGACTGATCATCATTAAAAGATGTGGTCACAAAATCCTACGAGGCAATGAGAAGTGAGAACAAGGGAATCGAGGGTAGTGAAGCAGTAGTACACTTTCCTCTCACCTCTGAGGTCCCAGGTTTGATTCCCAGACTCAGTATCACATGTGGGTAGAGATTGTTTGGTCTGTCCCTCAATTCGAGGGGCTTTCTCCAATTTTCCTTTCTGGAAAGACCTAATAAACTAACTCCCAAATCGATCTATGAGTGAACCATGTCTTGAATTTGATCAGCCCAGAGACTGTTTCAGGGTATGGATAAAATCGTAAGGTTTTTTGAAGATGGATGAGACTGGATGAGTAAAAGGTATGCTCCTTACGATCCTACATTCCTCACCTCAACCTAATTCTACCAACTTTTTACTTACGACTCACCACCACCTTTTCCAACCATTGACACCCTGCCGACCATGCTATTATCATGATAATAACTTTTGAGTAGCAACATGATGCCACTCCAACAACCCTACTGACATGTTTCTTATGTTATCTTACTTCTCTGCTATCTTTTTTGGGTGTTTTTACTCTTCATTCCTACCAACAATATCATCAACTAACAATCTATCCAGGCCCATGCCAACAGCCTATTGACACCACGTTCTTTCAAGCAAATATGGAGAAATGATAACATTACTTACACTTTTTTGAGCACCAAATATACAGTTCATAATTGTTAAGTACTGGGATGCATTATCTGGTGATGCCTTGACGACCTGGAACAAAATAATTTTGTTAATGAATAATTTTGGAGAGCACAGATGGTATAAACCACCAATGTGAACTGGGTTCTATCCCAGGCTTGGTGTCAAAGATTACAGTATTAGAGTTGTATCAAATTGAGCTGATCCTCACAGTATATGAAGCAACTTATGCAGCTGCAAATTGAAAGACTCGGGTAAAACAATTCTGAGTCTTGAACGGGATTAGAGTTATGATGTTATGATTATAGTTGTTTGTTGGTTCTCCCCTGTGCTTCAAAGGTTTTTTTCCCAGTGCTCCTTTTTTCCTCCCTCTGCATAAAGAATTAAATATGAGCCTATGGTTCAGGAAACTGAGGATGTAAATTTTAGATTTTAGCAAAATCATAGCTAGACAACCAAGCAAAATATTTTTCTTCAAATCAAAACCTAAGTGCATCAATATTATTTTTTAAATCTTGCTCACCATAATTCTTGGCTTTAACTTTAAACCAACTATGGAGTGAGAAAGTAAAAGTTATGAAACTAAAATTATTAGTTACAAAGATAAAAAGATAGCAAATAGTAAGTCAGTTTCGTGCATTAAAAGACCACTGCATTACAAATAATATTGTACCTGGACATTCCTTTTCCTTTCTGTGAATGTCTGATAGCTTTAGAGTTAAGGAATAAAGTCTGCCACGTTTTGTGATAAGATTCGTACCTATGACCTACCCACATCCTACCAACATACTGTAAACCAACACTGTAGTAACCTAACTGACAATCTACTGACACCAATTCGGGGGCTGCATATTTTTTTCTATTGCTGCATTTGAGATAATGAAGATAATAAAGCTTGCCATGGGAGTTATCTGAAATGCACTCCAACTGAAAAGGATACAGCAAAGAGCCATGCAAAGTGCACTTGGGAGAGCAGACGGAGGATTGCTATGAACAGGGTTTTCTTGTGCTAAAATAAAGGTAATTTAATACATCACTAAACAAGACTTTCAAAAAAGATTAGAATACCACACATTTGTTGAAAATAATTAACCTTCCTTGGATGAACATCAACAATGATCAAGAGTCAACTATTGTCAAACCTATGTATAGACTTGTTTATTTTGAAATTGTTACTTCTTATGGGAAGCATTGGCAAACTCATGAGGTTCAAGTTTGATTCCTGAGTTCAGTGTTGTATTCCAGTATAGTTGCTTGATGGTTCTCTCCTGTGCTTCAATGTTTTTTTTTTTGTAGTTCTCTGGTCTTTCTTCCTCATAGAAAAAGTTTACATTTTACGAAATGTTTTTACATTAAACTTCTCATTTTGCATACAAATTTCTTCAAGAGCCAGATGTATTAATAATAAGCATTTCCTGATTTCACTTGAGTGAGCATGAAACAATGGCTCTGAGTAGAAGTTGGACAAGATAAAATACAGTAATATTAATATATAAACACATCAAGTCCAACCTCAACTTGGAGTCATTGTTTCATGGTAACTTTGGTGATTGAAGGAAAGGTTAATTGTTAGACATCATCAAAGGTTTGCCATACCTGGTATTTCAGAATTACCAATCAATTCTTTTATTTCTGAAACAATTAAGTCATCCATTTGTACAAATTTTTCACATCTGCTATCTGAAGGAACACTTCTTGATTCTTCAATAGTGTGCATCTCTTGAAGGGATTCTTTTGGAAATAGGAATTTGCTACAACACAGATTAAGGAAGTATTACATTAACTTCATTTGATGATGACAATCATCTTCAACATCTTTTTCATAGTTGGTGAACAAGTTCAGAATAAATGCTTGTTTGTGCACTTTCACTTACGTGTAAACCAGGAAGAGACTTTCCTTTATACCGACCTGGAGTACGAGGAAAACCCCTTGGTGTGGTATAAGCAAGGAGTACAAGAGCACGTTTTATCGGAATATATTCTTCTCCCTTAATTCTTGGTTTGCAATCAATCCCAAGAGAGCACAATAACAAAAGGGATGTCCGCCATGTTGGAAGATATAACAAAAGAATTCACTGAAAAATCTTTTGTCAAATTCTTCCAACATGGCCGGCTATGACGTCTATTGCAAACGAAGAATTAATTAAAGGGTAAAACATACCTTTGTCTAGTATTTGATGCAATAAATGCCAGTGTATTCGACTGCTTCATCATTAAGTGAGCATTGCACATTACAATCATGCTATCCACACAACTAGTCAGTGTTATCTAGGGAAGGAAAAATTATTAATCCTAATGAGATTTTGTAAAAAATACATAAAGCCTTTAATAGAATAGAAAAATTATGGACCTGTTCTTGACTTTTTTCGGCAAAAACTCTTCCCCACCAGACAGGATTGGCATCAAAAATAACCACAAGTAGATCCAAGCTGTTATCTTAAAAACAAAAAGAGAAACAGAGACTAAGACATCGAATATACGAGCCATCCTAATGTCGAAAGACGGAAAGCACAAAATGCTCATACCGTCCGCCATCTTGTTTTACTCTTTTAACAGGAAACCCATAACTATATTTTTGGGAATCCTGTGCTTTATTTTTTTACCGGAAGTCAGTTAGTCTGACCGGAAGTTTTCCATATTCATGAACTTTGAACCTGATTGCCCAGATGATCACGTGAAAATCTAACCAAACAGCCAATGGGAGTCAAGAAAAGACTGTCAATCACGCGTATGAAATTTTACAACTCGAGTGCAAATTTACACATATTTGTTTACAACTTGATTCATTCATTCACTAATCTGTAAATACCTTGATCTAACGCATCTAAAAAGCTTGAAAGCACTTGAAATCCTTGATTAAGCTACAAACATGAGTACGAGAGCAAGACATGGGCAATCGAAACCATACGATACCAGAAAAAAGCAAGAAGCAGCTGATTCATTTACGATCCTCGGTACACCTGGCCACCCGAGCCGGGCGATAAAAATAACGAAAAATGCCTCCCAAGGAAAGATCGCTGCAAAACTACACCCTTCCTTTGACTGTAGTGGAATGCATACCAACTCGACAGACTCCCAGTCACATCAGTTCGTCGAGGAATTGCTGCAGCAAAAAATTTTAATTCAAGAAGCGGTGCGACGACTTTTGGAAACACAAAAACGGGGCAGCTTCAATTTGAGAAGGAAAAGCTCTTCCCGGCTTTTAAAATGATGTTAGACCCATCTGATTATTTCATTTCACTACAAAATAACATTACCAAATGCTTTAAATGAAGATCATCAAGTCTTAAATGGAGAACTCTTTAGAGACGCTGTTCAAGTATTTCTATGGAGTATGGTATTTCCCGCCAAGAGGACTGAGATCATGACCTTGTGTTACTACGGGAAAGCCTGCGTCCGTCTGTATTACCACAGAAAAGCTGGATCAGAGACAATCGATACAAATTTTGTTCAATAATGAAACCACGAAGTCGGCTTTCATTCAAAAATATACTCATTATCATTGGCTTTCATTCAAGGCGCCAGCTTGCGCCGGCCAAAGGACAGTGAAAACTCCCCCACTGTAAAAATTAAGTAAATGAAATAAATTAAGCTTATGAAAGAGATTCCAAAAACAAAACAAAAAAGTAAAAAGTTTCTCTTTAAAATCTTTGTTGTTCGAGATAAAGTTTGGCAATAAATTGGATAATCTCGCGTTTTATCTTTTGAGTAATTTTATCTAATAAGACGTTCACTAGCTGATTTGAACAGGTTTTTAACGTTGTAAATATTGTAATATATCTTCTTAATGCATCGATCTTTTTTAAGAAATAAAGAAATTGTATATTTAATATTGCAAAGTTAAAATGAAATCGTAAAGTTCTGCAGGGAAAAAACGTTTTTTGCGTTTCAATTTGTAAGGTCGACAGGTCGACATGGGCTGGGAGTCTTCCTCAAAGTTCTCAAAGGAAGTGTTTATTCTCTCAGCATGATACTTGAAAATCTACTTAACCTACCGGCCCTATGCTCGTTTCTCTGTACAAGGGTTCCTTCGTACAAAAACAAAAGAAATCTAAACAAACTTAAGTATTTATCATTATTTCCAACGCATTTTTCACGTTTGATTTAGCGTGACGAATTTTAACTCACGTCACGTACCGAAGCGAGGCAAATTCAAAACAAAACGGGAAGCCATGTTCACTGTAACCTCTCTCCATGGACACCACTTTTACCATGAAAAATTATGACCACAGAAAGCTCTTTAGATAATGAAACCTGGTCCACCGTAACAGAACAGACCATTCTTCTACAAGATGGTCTTAAATTTGTCGCAGATTTGGTCAGTGCGCCGGAATTTGACTCAAATAGTTTGTCAACGTTTGTCGACTGTGAGTTCCGGTTCGAAAGTTCTTGGATAGCAAAGTTAGCTCAGCGTTTGCAAGCTGTATTATGCATGCAGAGCAGTCCATATCAATTATATTTTGACTTTAGACAACGTACTATACTAAGTTTGTGGCTTTCTCAGAGAAAACGCTTGAAAACTTGCAAAAAGGGTGATGTAAATGGAGACATTTCAAAAACTGCTGTCGAGAAACGAAAACCGGTTTCGTTTTCTTCACACGTTAGTTTACTTCTACTGCTACCTCTTCTGGAATCCCAGAGTAAAATAGATCCTTCTCTGCCTATCAGCTGCACAGAGCTGCTATTGCATTGCCTCAGGGAATATAGTCCTTATTCACTTAGTTCAGAACCTAGAAGTTGTTTAGATGGTTTAGAGAGACTGCTGTGCTCATGGTTAGATATTGAGGCTTCAAAACAAACTCAGTCAGCGGAAGTTTATGTCAGTACGTCAAGAAGGGAAGATATTGTTGCAGCATTGATTGCTCTAGCATGTGGAAGGTAATTATAAATATTATATTTTTTCATAAACTTTAAGTTATAATGCAAAGACGTGTGTGTGTGTAGAGAGAGAGAGAGAGAGAGAAGGGGGGGGGGGGGGGGGGGGGGGGGGGGGGGAGGGTGGGTACTGTCTTTTTCATAAATAAACAGAAAGGTGTCCCCAACCAAGATGTGATGGCTGGGTTGTTAATTATTTGGAGTCAGATTACTACTGGGATGACACTTGTTACATGGCTTAAAATAACGGCAGGACATCAGACAATATTCAGGCAGAACTGGGACTTGTCCGGTCAAATCTTTGCCTTGCCAGTTATTTTGACTAGTAACTTTAAACAGAAATAAGGTATGACTAAGCTAAAACTATTTTGGCCTGTGATCATGACCAGCGACTGATCTGCCTTTATTTTAAGCCCTCTTGTTAGCTTTAGTTCATGGGTTAGAGGTCATTGTAGAGGTCTATATTGCTTTGTTTTCTTGGTCATGATGAAAAATGTTGAGCAGTACCTCACTCCACCTAGGTGTATGTGTGGATATCCACAATTTATTGACAAATTTCTGGAAAGATAATTGGAGGTGTAGGGGAAGGGGAGACAAACCTAGTTGGACTAGTATCCCATACAGGGGTTACTCATACTGCTAGCCACATTTATAATATCAAAAAAATGCAGTTACCAGCAAGGATGGCTTTATTCTAACCCCTTCATTGTCTTTCCTTGTCATCAATGACATATCTAATTTGATGATAAGATACTGGACAGCACTGCTAGGGGGAATGGCAGTCATAGATTCTCAAGTATTGGTGCATTATTCACCAATCAAATTTTGAGGCCAAAAGTGTTCACGAAACCTCCCATTATCTTTACTCTAAGTGATTTTATTGGTGTGTTTCAGGTTATCATTGAAAAGCTTGATCCAAGTTCTATTGATATTACAGAAACACAGGACTTCCTTACACAATATTTCAACACATGAAGTACTACAAAGAACCCTGACCTATACAAGAACAGGCAAACACACACCGCCTACACTATTAAAAACATCAAATTTTGTTTCACGGTGGCATTGTAAACCATTCCCTGACTCATCTTCTAATGTACAAAATGATGAAAAGTGTACAAGTATTGCTTGTGATGGCAAGTTTTTATACGTGACATGTTCTGGTGGGAAAGGTTTGGCTAAGATTGGTACAGGAAGAATGGGTTCTTTCAGGTACTGTTACATAACAAATTAATATGTTTATTTGGGTTACTGGTAATGATTATCATTATCATCATCATCTTCTTCATCATCATCATCATCATCATGCATTATCATCACTGCACCACATCATCACCATCAAAATTATCATCATCTTCATCATCATCATCATCTTCATGCATTAACATCACATGCACCACATCATCACCATCACCATCAAAATTATCATCATCATCATTATCATGTATGATCATCATCATCATCTTCAAGCATTATCATCACATTCACCACATCATCACCATCAAAATTATCATTATCATCATTATCATGCTTTATCATGGTCATCATCATCAATATCATCACCATCATCATCTCTTCATAATCATTGTCATCATCATTATCATTTATTTAAAACTGATAATACAAATTCAGTACAATTAGATATCGCTGCCTTCAATTTCTACCCACTGAGGACTGAATTAAAACTTGGGTCTATTAATTGTAATTATATTTCACATAAGGCTTTTTGGCTGGATGCTCAAAAAAATCCTAGGGAAAAAGATTCCAAAGAAATATAGCAATGATAACCCCTTTGATTTTTTTAGGGACAACTTGCCGTAAGAGAGGTATCTAGTATGATGGGTTTAATCAGGGAGTCAGAAAAAAAAGTTCCCCTCAGCCCTTAATTTGCTTTTATTATTTTTTTATTGAACGTATTGGGAAAATGTCCAAAGGGAGTGGCTTAATTCAGAATCTTCTTTGTTTGATTTCAGAGGATTATTATACAATATTAATTTATCTATTGCTGCTGGATGGGTGGTTTGGAATCATGGCTTTCTCATATTCAGACCTGCAGTATTTGATACAAATAGGAAAGTTTTTTGCTTTATGCTGGACCCATCTACATTAAAGGTTTGTTAGAGTTATAACATTAATGAACATACATAAAATCAAGCCAATTCCCATTAATAAAACCCACACCCTCAAGCCTTGTTTGACTTTTGTAATTGAAGCCATTTCAAGTTAATACTTGATATTTTTAGCAGTTATGTTGACATGCTATGGTATTGCACCTTTTTTCATTTTTCTGTGTGATTTTGCGCTATTCAGACTTTCCTTTGAAGAGCAGGCATAGCTCAGTTGGTTATTTATCAGCCTTGAGAGCTGGAGGTTCATGATTCAATCCTCAGGTTCTCTATAATAGTTTCAATTTCTCTCTAATCCATGTAACTTTAGCTTTGACTGCTCTCAAAAACAGCACTGGTGGAGAGAGAGGTGTAAAGTGTGCACCGTCGGCTTCCATTGATAGCAGTTGGATTTTAACTGACATTAAATGTACTAGGTGCTTTACTTTTACTTTATGCTTCCCTCCTTACTGGCCCATCCTCAAAATCCATCCCACTCCCCCCCTGTACCCCTTCCCACCCATTAATGCTCCAGTTTCAAGTTCCCTGTTGCTCAGGGTAAGCATCAATTTTGCATTGAACATTCACCTATTCTGATTCCAGTCGAGGTCCATGGAATATTTAAGTCTGTGTATTGTTGAATTTGTGCACTCTTTTCTTTACCATTGGTTTTGTAAATATTTTGAAGCTGAAATTAGGCTAAATTTAAGTAGATAAATCTCTACAAGTTTAAGAAGGGAAAATAATTATTTAAAACTCCTTAACGTGTGTTGATTTTGTCATCAGATAAAGTGCAATGTTGAATTCAAGGATTCTCTTGCAATAACGAACCAGGATCAAGTTTGTCAGGTCTCAACTGTGCAGCTGACTAGTGATGGTGTTCATCTGTACTGGATATTCACCCTGTCAAGCATGCCGACCGACCAACCACAGGAACCCCAACAAGATCAGTCTGCATATGATCTGTGTATCTGGGGATTCAGACTAGAGGTACGATTAAAGCATGAAGTTATTTGATAATCTTAAATAAATGCCTACAGTATTATGTGTTACTAATATTATACGACTAGCTGAGTGAGAATTCCTGCAATATGATTGGTGGAAAAGAATTTATCATCGTGGGCATCATCATCAGAATCTTCGTCATGATCAACATCAACATCATAATCACCAGAAGCAGCATCATTAGCTTCAGCATCATCAGCATTCATTATCCTTATAATCAACATCAACATTATCATCATTATCTGCATCATCAGCATCATTGTCATCATCATCAGTATTATCATTATAACCATTAGCATTGTCATTGTCATCAGCATAATCAGCAGTATTATCATCATTATCATTATCATCAGCATTGTTATTTTTATAAGATTTCTCATATCTCATGTTCAAAATATCTAGGAAATAGAAGATGAAAAAACCATGTCACAAAAAATAGTAGCTGTGCCCCTCACACCACACCACATGACTATAGATCTTGGAAGAGTGGATGAAAATGATGCTGCTGGACTAAAGCAAGCTGCTCAAACCCCCATGAATGTACAGTTCAGTAAGTACGGTAAACTGACTGCTTGCATAGTGTTTTACTTGTCATTTTTGAGAATCAAGGGTGACATATAACACCTGCCTCTCACCTCTCACCTAGGATTTGCCACTCATGTGAGTACCCTAAATGCTCGTGTAATGCCTAACAAGCTAAATTACAATTAAATCTGTGAGTTAGCTGTGCCTTGACTTTCATCAGCCTGGACCAAACAAAAAAATAAGTGTGTTTCCTGTTGCATGAGATAAATAATTGGGGTCAGTGGGTCGGGGTTTTTTTTACTGATACAACAGTGAAAATGTTCTTACTGGGAACCCTGTGGTGCATTTGGGAATGATTAAAATATTGGGGTCAGCAAAAATCGGCAAGAAAATTAGGGTTGGTTGCACAACAGGAAACACACTTATTTTTTTGTTTGGCCCTAGGGGTTGTTTCAAGGTTTATACTATTTAAAATTATTTACTTTATACAGAAATGAGCAATCTTGGACTAGCAAGAAATAATCTGAGCAAGATACCAATGTTTGTAGCAAGTGATATGCTAGTTTTAGTCTTACCACACTACTCTTTGACAAATAATAAAGGACACCTGGTGCTGAGAGCTAAGAGAAGTAAGTAACTAAAGTGATTATCAGGGACCATAGAACATAGGGGGCTAATCTGGGGGGTCAGGGGCAATGCCCCTACCCCCTGAAAAAGATTCAGGCTCATGGGGATGCCATTTCTAGTGCTGCTGTTTTGAGGGGCAATCACAACATATTTATTGTTGTATCAACATTTTTAAAACAAGGGAAGGAGGTCAAGGGAAAAAGTGCCCACCACGCCCCATTCCTCTGCAATGGCTGGTCAAACTTCTCCTCTGCTGCGATATGACTCATACACCTTACAGTAAGTTTCTCTAATATTTATGACTAGATCCAATCAACTGCTGCTTTTCATTGGTTGATGACCATTGTATCATAAGAGAGAGTTTGATTGACACTGACAATAGTGTAGATTCTTGGCAGGACTTTGGAATAACAAGACTTGGTATGTAATAATAGACCCTTTTGGCTTGTGCACAATGTTTTCCTATTTCAGGCAATGTTTCACATTTCCACATCAGAAGACACATGAATATGAATACAACTCGAACAAAGAATCTTATTCTCAAGAGAATGGCATATGATCTGAAATGGGAAAAAATTTCACCCAAACTACATTATTGAAAGAGGTCTGTTGCAGGATAATTTATTATTGTCATATTTGTTCCTTCTGTTCCAAAACATTTGATCCTCTTGTCCTCATTGGCTATGGGACAGCAACCATTTTTTCTATTCCCTCTTTTTCTGAGGGTCAATTCATCAAATCTATTACTGGCTTTCAATTATTCCCAAGAGAATAAAAGAACAAAAGACAAAAGGGTTTTGTTGAATTCATCCAACATTGTGGCTGTGAAAACCATCAATATCTTCCATGCAATGTAAATAAATAAAAAATTTTTTGTTAAATCTGTTTTTTAGTGAAACCAAATTGATACCTATTTTTTTGGTCATCAGGTGTTTGCATTGACCCCATGGATGGAGCTATCTGGACGTATGGTGATGGCCATGTCTGTGAGTGGACTAACACTGGCTATCCTAGTATGAACCAAGTGAAAGATCAACTAGCAATAACCAATGACCCCTTTGGTAAGTAATGTTCACAACAAGTTCAGCTGTGTTGTATCGGCATAAGCAATCACAAGCTAGAAACGACTCGTGAAAATTCGTAAATGATTCACAAATCCTTTGGGACATTTCGAATTCAAATATTGATTAGGTACAACCACTAGTGCTCTATCAGAACAGTATACATACATTAGTGGTTGGATCTAATGAGCATTTTCATCGTAAAGTTTGTATGGGGTTTACTGTACAGGATATTTTCATGGGGTAGGGGGGGGGGGGGGGGGGGAGGAAAACCTTGGGGGGCGACAGAGAAGGGGAAGCTAAAATGATGAATTAGAAAACCACAAAGCATAAGGGAACAGGCATTTCACCCTTGTTGACAGCGAAGAAAACAAATCAATAAGCGCTAGATTACGAACCCCTGTTTGAATCCATCTATCCTGTCACTTCCAGGTCCATTAGAGGGTGATCAAATGGATGTCAATAACGTGATATCCTCCATAGCCATCAAAATAACCATACTCTCCAGAAGTCTAGAGGCCCAGCTCAGCGCACTTCGCCCAGTGAATCCTGACACGTTCACAGAGGCATTACTTGATTCCAACTATCTTACCTTGATCTACGAGGCTCTACACCTTGGGATAGTCAGTAAAAACCACACCATCATCTTGACCGTGTTACATGCCCTTCAACCGCTGCTACAACTGGCTGTAACAAGGCGCATTAAGCTGGAAAACCAATTGGTCAAGGACCTGAGATCCCTAGTGTGGATGTTGGTGTGCACTTCTACTGAGAGTTACAGCCGGCAGATTCACAGACAAGCCTGTCGAGTGTTTGTACGTGGATTAAGCGTGTTTTACCGCGGATCTAAAGAACAAAGCGCGCTACTCATGGTGTTACTCTCCGATACAGATTCGAAATCCAATGGTATCTTCTTGATGAGAGAAATGCTCCTGAGAGATATGGCTGCAAAACTGGTGAACACCGAGAAATATGTAGACTTTCCCAACAGGTAAGAACATCAGCTTACAGTCACGGCTTATCAATAGCACGTGCGGAATCGTCGCTGAGACGAAGTAGGTTTTGGTAGACGTCAATCAAGGTGTTTCCATGACGTTCCATAGCCCGTGACGACGATTCTGCGATTCCAGTTTGCTGACAATGCGAATTGCTGAAAGCGTCGCTCAATGCTAAACAACATTATAACGTTTCAAAAGCTGATTTTACTTTTACGTTTCGCGCAACGGTTGCTTCGCGTGTCCAAGGCCTTACCACGTTACAAGAATCAACTTTGATAAATGACTCATATCTTACCAGGTTGGCATATGATGTGGAATGTAAGCTGATCAAGGCTTGCGTCATGGTATCAACCACAGATATTCTGCAATGTGTAAATCTTGCTGAGGATGATTTGGCCAAATTTCTAGCAGCACAGCCTGTAAGTAGCATGAATCATACAAAAATGTAAAAACCCCTGGCACTAAATCCCTACCTCGGTGACAAAACCAAGAAAAACATAACATCAAAAAAAGTTTCCTTCACATTGGACATTGGATTCAAGAGCTTGGAACTAATAATTTCCAGCAGAACGCGTGTTTTCCCTTGAGTATTATAATTTTATCAACATATTTGTGCTTGAGAAGATATGGCAGTATGGATCAAAGAAACTTATTCTCAAGGGAATGACACGTGGTCTGAAATAGAAAAACCTTACGCTCAAGCTAAAGAAGTCTTACTGTTGGATCCGCTACTGACCCCATACACCTTCATCTCTCAATACCTTACGTTCACTTATTTTGATAGGATGTCTCGGCCTCATTACAGTACATAACTACACTGGTTACCAAGACATGGAAGGAGTTGATGCTGTCTGAGGACTGCACCATGGAGAGTTCTCTTGTAGAGGTAACTAGAATGATCCATGCTTCACTTCTACTGACCCCATACTCTTTGGTGTTTCCTAGGGAAAGAACAAGGGAACACCAACATTATAGTACCAGGGGTATTTGATACAACAAGGCCTTGGCTATAAGCAACGTATCCGTGGGGTGTTCCCTGGAAAAAGAACAAAACAAAGCAACAGTTTTATATAGTACCAGACGTACCACATGTATTGCTGGCTTTCACTTGACGTCATTTCCTGTCTTGTGTGGAATGTTCATCAGCTCAGTCACAAGTTTTCAATACATTTGTCAATAGAATTCTTTCTAGCTGACCGCACATGGTGGTCAGTGTTTGGCCACCATTTGTAGCAGATAATAAGATTCAAAGGCCCCGTCCACACGTATCCGCAAATTTTTGTATCCGCAATTCTTTTTTTTAAGGATACGGGTTGCGTCCACACGTGTCCGCAAATTTTTGTGTCCGTATTCTCAAATTTTACGAAAACGGATACGTGTGGACGGTGAAAACGATTCGAATACGCTGCTTGTGGACGCAAACATTTTCGTATCCGCAAAAAATAATTTGCTGATACAAAAATTTCCGGATACGTGTGGACGGGGCCAAAGACTTTTATCAGCTGATTGAAACCCTGCAAAAGCCGCACCTCCTTGATGGCTTTATCTTTGTGTCTCTTGTATTTATTATCAAAATATAATAAAGGATTTCAATAAAGGAATGTGGTGGGATATTCCAAGAGCTCTTTTGTAAAAGGAATAATTTATTGATCTAATTTTGATGTCAGATGTCAGAGTTTGTAACGAAGAATGTAGAGTCGATCATGTTGGCTAGCAAGATATTAGAGGCGTCTCAAGAGGTAATTGTTTGTATTATTCATTGACTATAGCGTCGATATGAAATGACCATAATTGGGTATAGTCGAGGGAAATACTTACGGTACGCTACCCATGAATGAACGAGTAAACGAGTGAAGGGAGGGAGGAAGGAAGGAAGGAGGGAGGGAGGGAGGGAGGGAGGGAGGGAGGGAGGGTAGGTAGGAGAGAGGGACGGACGAAAGAAAGAAAGAAAGAAGAAGAAGAAGAAGAAGAAGAAGGAAAAAAAAACAAACAAAACAAAACAGATAAGTGGACGGAAACTTACTCTCCCGTGTCTCTCAATTGGCTATCTTTCTAAACTGAAGTAAGAACGCACACATTTCGGTTTTTAGGTATGAGAGGCCATATTGCACCTCACACTGCCTGCTAATAAAGCACTTCTCTGATCGAGGAAACCCTTTTGTGGTATCTATTACATTTTTAAATATTTATTCTAGCTTCTTGAAGTTGTGCTAGAAGCGCTACAAAAGCTACAAAACAACAGCCAAGAGGTTGTCTGGTCTAGATTGGATGGTCTAGAGAAGGTCATCAAGGCAACGCCTGTTGGACAACTGCTTCTGTTTATGGTGACAATCATGGCAAATCAGAAGTTCTGTAGTCTTCCATTGGCTAAGAGTTTACTATCTAGGGTGACATCTACTACTATTACAGCTACTAAAGTACGTGTGGGACTACCCAATACCTTTGACTGTCAATTTAGGTCTCCTCAAAATCTCAAGATACATGATGTTGTTGATGATGGTGTTGATGATATTGATGGTGAAGTTTATGTATGATGATGGTGAAAATAAAGATGACGGCCGTGTTCATGGGGGGGGGGGGGGGGGGGGTTGGTGGTGGTAATGATGATGATGGTGTTGATGATGATGATTGTGGTAATAGCAATAACGATGATACGACGGTATAATGATGGTCATTATAAAAATGATGATAATCCTTGTTCCAAGCTGTATCATAACTTTCCCATCTGTATTTTCCAGGCTGCGAACCTCTTCCATCACATGCGGGCTGCAGCGAACTCTAAGTCTGATGATTCTGTTCTGATGCCAACTCTACAGTCCTCGTTACCACAGCTCACCCCCTGGACACATTCCTGTATCGTAGAGAGCATCCATCCAATACGCGATGATTATAGGTACTCCAAGACTGTGACATTCAAAGGTGCTAAGTGCCTTTACCTCAAGTTTGATCCCAGATGTGCTACACAGTATGAATACGACAAGGTAGGAGTGAACATTTTACAAATCACTAAGCTATAAAAAGTGGTTTAAGGCAGAGAATTTTGATCATTTACCGGAGCATTCTCCGATCCTCGACCCCTAATGAAACCCTTGCAGCAAATAGACTCTTTTTATGTTGACCCCTATTGAAACCCTTGCAGCAAATGGACTCTTTTTATGTTGACCCCTATTGAAACCCCTGCAGCAAATGGACTCCTTATATGTTGATTGCCCATATGTTTAATGCTAGTCCCATTATTTATGTTGTGCACGTAATAAAGTTCATATAGTGTGCATTCAATATAGGTATCAAAATGAGCTTTATAATCACCATCAGCGGTGGACTAGAGAGCTACACATCAAGGCATCATTGGTAGTCACAACAGCTTACAAAAAAGCATGATTTGATAATTGAATCGCATGATTTAATTCATGCACAACTGAGTGCGATGATCTTGCATGCTCAACCGCATAGCTTACAAACATGCATGATTTGATAATTCATGCACTAGTGCGATGTACCTTGCATACTGCATACCTCGAGTCTGTTCAATGATAATATGCATCTTGTGTTACTCATCTAGGTCATGGTGTATGCTGGTCCTAATACTACGGCAGCTAAAGTAGGCGAGTTTGGTGGGAATGTGTATGGATATGGCAGCAAGGGTGTAATTCGTTTGGGGTGGCCAAAAGACTTCATTACGGTAAGGGTTTTTTTCTTGCTTTTATTTGCTTATTGTTATCGTTATGATGATGATGATGATGATGTGGTGGTGGTGTTGATGATGATGATGGTGTTGACGATAATGATGATGGTGGTGTTGTTGATCTTGATGATGATGATGATGGTGGTGGTGGTGGTGGTGATGATGATGATGTAATCATGATCCATAAAATGTCCTATCCCCCAGGTTGATGGAGACAGCGTGACATTTGTATTCCAAGTAAAGAGTACCCGCGAACGAACCACACCTGACAAAGCAGTTTGGGGATTTGCTTGTTCTGTGAGCCTCAAGGTATTAGTGCTGACATGAACAACGTGGGATTGGGTTTGGTGCTGGCAGCATGCTACTCTTTCCTTGCTTCCTTCCGTCCGTCCTTGCTTCCTTCCGTCCGTCCTTGCTTCCTTGCTTCCTTGCTTCCTTGCTTCCTTGCTTCCTTGCTTTCTTGCTTCCTTGCCTCTTGCTTGCTTGCTTGCTTGCTTCTTGCTTGCTTCCTTCTTTGCTTCCTTTTTGCTACCTTCTTTCCTTCCTTCCTCCCTCCCTTCCTCCCTTTCTTTTTTCTTTCCATTCTAATAAATTTATCGGTTTACAGAAAGGACACAATAAAGACGAAGATGTCGCTCTTCCAGTGTTGACAGACGTTGCTCTAGGCTTGTCTCATCTCAATTATAAACTCTTAAGTGTGTTATACGATGGTCCAGCCACTATCAGTGAAGAAGAGGCCTGCAGTCATTTACTCAACTCACAACTTTTACAAAGGTAAGGACATTTTACAAAAGTCTACGGCCATTCCAAAAATTGCTTGCATAGTGAATAACAGCACAGTTTTCGTAAAATTGTGGAAAATTCATGGTTATGACGTATTCTGTCTTTGACAACGCCGAGCGTTTCTATTGGACTAGCAGTAATATCACGCTCCGCTATTGGTTCAAAGGATGTCGTTAATTTCTTACCGTGACTGTGCCACGTGCCCGCATGAACCTTCACAGTCACACCACATCCACTCAAACGAGAAGAGGCCCTACCAACCTATTGCAGCCAACACGTCTGTCGTGCCATCAATACGTATTTTTTGAGCTTTAACATGGCAATAAGGAGATTGACTAGAGTTCATTTTGATATCCTTTTTGTCGTTAATTAAAGGTGTATTTGGGAGGAAAGCGAAGGAATGTCCTTACAAGAATCACAAGCAAATGGAATCAAAATAACCATCACTCAAGACCAAGATCAGCCCCCTACGACCACACCCAAGGTCCTACCACGACAGCCTCTCTCCACAGAACTCACCAAGAGGATTCGGAACGCTTCAGGGATACTTGCACCTACCCTACGGCCAAGTATACGACATGCCCTAGAACCAGAAGCTATCGAGGAAGTTGTTCTAAGTGCTGTTATACGACATCTGAATCTTTACGATAAGGTGCATGGTCTAGAGCTTCTACAGGTAGCTAATGCTGATAGTACTGAGTATGTTAAGCTTTGTGAAGTCATGAGGGAAGTGTTCAGGAGGATCGATGGTATTTTGCGACAGCTACAGGCGATGGCGGAAGTGGAACTTCGGTGGTCGCAGGAAATAGAAGACTTGAGGCAAGGATTGTTGCAGCCTAGTGCGGCATTCTTTAACGAGTACCATTTACAAGAGGTAAGTATCACAAAAAAGCTTCGTGGTAAATTAGATGTCTCTGGTGATGCCTCTGGAAATGCGCGCGCCTCTTATAAGCCTCGGTGTAATAAAATGGTTTCCCATTTATTAATAATGGGATTATCAGTGGATTCCACAGAGTGTCTCTTCTTCCACTAGATTCCAATTGGAATTTAGAAGTTGATTTTTGCGGAGGGTGGAAAGGCAGAGAACCCGGAAAACCCTTGAAGCACAGGAGAAAACCAACAAACAACTCTACTCACATACGACACCGAGCTCAGCGGGACTTGAACCCGGGTCGCATTGGAGAGGCGAGCGCTCTCACCGCTACGCCACCTGTGCTTCCCATTTCAAACCATGTGTCACTCTCTTGAGAATAAGACTATTCTCATACGCGCAACATCTAAACAAAGAAATGATTCTCAAGATAATGATACGTGGTCTAAAATGGGAAAACATGACACCCAAGGGGTGTGTCGATGTTAATGTGTTTCAGGTGAAGTCCAAGGATCTAGAGTTGCTTTGTAGTTTAAAGGGAATCGTATTCGACCCCATGGAACAAGAACGAGTTGTTGGCAAGCTTATGTAAGTCTTATGAATTGACATTATTAAGATAATGTATTTATCCCTTGTCGCCTTATTACATTCCTTGTCTCTTATTTCCTTCCTTTCTTTTATTCGTTTTCTTTTTTTCCGTTGTCTTTCTCCCTCATTGCTCTTCACTCCCACCCATCTTAAATTTCTAAATAAAAGTAATCTTGTGTTTTATTGTGTTTGCTTTTCTAAGGAATAAACGAAATAAAAGGAGGTGCATCTTTTACCCAAATATAACTTCTGCTATTTTTTTAACTAAATGTCAATTTTTATTTACAGACAGCTGTTAGAAAATGAAGCAAAAAGTCGCACAAATGATGACTCGGAAGATTTATTAGAACGAATGCCGAAGACTAGAGCCTTGAGGCACTCCATCATAGAGTGCGGGGAACTTCTGTGTAGCGTCACGATACAAAGTCCTTTGAAGAAGAGAGGCCCTCCAGGCAGAAGCGTCTCACATGGCACCTTTGTTCCTAGGGCTCAAGGTGGGCCACTTCTCATCATTATGTTACGTGTTATACACGGGATCGAAAAAAGGCGACCTATTAGAATAACTATTGTTCTGCACTGACTAGCGACTGACTAGCCTCGTGTTCACGTGGAAACAAAAGTGTTTTCACATGTATGCGAGGCTAGACAGTCGCTCGTCAGTCCAGAACAATAGTTATTCAAATTGGTCGCTATAATTCGATTCAGTGGATAAACGATGCGCTTTGATCAGTTCGGCTGTAGACACAAGTCACATTCTATTGCGTTGATCAATTTGTTTCAAATTTTTACAATATGAGCGATTGCTTTCGGACAACCGATGCATGTGAAAGTAGAAAGGTATTTTTTGGAGCATGCATTACTGAGTGTTTTAGGAACAAGTGTGGTTTAGTTGCTCGATGACCAGTTAGTGCCGGGGACGGACGGATTAAATCAGTATTTACTGCTACGTTTTTTTGGAGTTTGTGTTCAAAATGATAGACAGATGTCCTATATTTGAAAGTTCATAACTAGCATGGACATGGTTTATAGCCAAATCAAGATCTTTTAAAGAAACGTTATACAAATTTTAAACAAATTCCAGCAACAAAAAATTAATTTACGCAAATTTTCTTTGCATAAAAATAACCTTTTTTGTCATGTATTTTGATCTCGTTCCTTTTTTTTTGCATATAATGGCTGATAAAAGATTTTCTTTCTTAGATTATGAACATCAACTGTCTGATACCAGCTCTGTTAATCGTTCCTTCTCCGCACCAACCCAACTCCATCGTTCCATGTCCGTACGTGAAGGCGCGCAAGATCTGCGCAGACTCCAACGATGGCGAACCGCTATCCAGAAAAAGAAGCAAACGCATGATGTGGGCTCAAAACCTGACACAAATGAAGACAACATGGAATTGGTGTCGATTATGGATGATATCTTTGCATTCATTGGCAGTGATCCTGATAAAGAAGTAAGTGAAACACCAAAGTGTAACATGTGACCTCAGAAAACATTAGACCACTTTCATGTGACTTCAAAGCTGCTCAGTTTGGAGGACAAAATAATTTCAATCTCATGAGAATTGGAAATTTTATTGAGTTCCATTCCGACGTACTGCAAGGGATCTATTTTAGGACGTGTGCTAACAGGTCACTTGACCCTACCCCCAGTAAAACAATGATAGTGTCAAAATTAACCCTAGAAATTTAAAGAAAAGGGTAAGGTCGTGTGACCTCTTTTTGCAAGTTCCCAATTAGTTTACCATAATTTTGGGAATACGTAAAATACGAAGTTACTTTTCGTTGAACGTTTCGAAAACTGTGATTACATCTGACTCCTTCAGCAAGCATTCTTTCGTTTTTAAGAAACGTACTCAGCAAGCACAGGTCGCTGGTTCTTTTTGTGGGGCAGAAAAGAACGTCTTCTTGCATGGTGTTGAGGGAAGGAATGGGTCAACACGGTGAGAAAATGAGCCATATATGAAAAAAACGGGGTTTTGTGTAATCACATGACGGCACCTATGTTGGATGGCAGAAACAACTCAATCGTCTTACATAAGAAAAAATTCAATTCCCAAGAGTAAAGGGATTCTATTGTTTTGCCATCCAACATGGCCGCCGGCACGTGATGGTGCAACATGAAAATGTTAATGCAAACTGGATTTGTTTTCCAAATTTAAATAACAAGATATTCATAGACATATCCTCATCATATCCAAATTTTCTTGAATTTCTCCAAATTTAAGTAACAAGATGTAACGTGCGCGTATAAATATCTTTTCCAAAGGTGTCATACTCAAGCTTTCTATCAGCCGCACGTCTGCGCAACGAGCGAGGTTTGTCTCGTGTACAAGCCCTTCTACACATGCATGAACTCATTGGTGTATGTGCTAACATACCGGGACACGTACCTCAGCTCATCATTACTATTGCTTCCATACTCTCACAAGGACCAAGGTAGGAATATTACTTTATTTTCTGTCTGTTCTATCCTCAAAGACAAGGCATGAGCGAAAACAAAGATTGCACACGCTCTTACCTAGTAGCCGGCCGAATTTACCGAAGACTTTTCCTTTCCTAAAAAAATGTTACTCGTAGTTTGAATCCAAAGTTGGATTTGAATCCAAAGCTGGAAATGAATTTCACAAAATGTCCAAAATTTGTAATTCTCAACAATTTAGGCAATTTTTTAAATTAATACAAAGACTTAAAGCAGCCGAAGTATTAAATGAAACGTTGTGTAACGGTCGTTTAAATATGCATTAATCCTTTGAAATATGCATTATGCACGCATGCGCAAACTTGTTTCTTTTATTTTTATTGTAAGTATACGACAAAATGCTTTGATTGAATTAGCGATGGTTATTGACCAATTTAACTGAAGTTATTGTTAACTATTTTTAGGATCGAAGAGCTTAAATGTGGTGGTATGGCTACTGCTGTACGAGAAGAGTTCACCAATGTTGTCCAGGCGCTTCTCCAGCAAGCATCAACCGATCCTATAGTATACAGTAATAGCATCTTAGTTCTGTCTGTCTGTCCATTCTCATGGCAAGAGGAGCGTTGCGTGATTCGTAGTGGCCTTATTTCTTTACTGGACCGACTCTGTATACTAGGACGTGACCAGTCACAGTCGTCACGCAATACGGCTTCGATGGCTTGGGCTAGTTTTCAAGTCCTTTTGGATCGATTTGTCCAATGGGAGAATGATGACGGTATGTAGGTCATAATCTATACATGGAATTATGGGGATGCATTTGGCGAAATCACCATGTGCCCAGAAAATCCGTGATAAACGCGTTAGAGACCTGGGGTGCTTAACATTTACCGGAAAAACCGGAAATTCCGGTTGGAAAACAAATGGTGTGTGTCATTCATATCGGAAAGTTCCGGAAAACCTCGGTCTTCCGATTGAGGTAATCCACTTTTCCCGCTCTTTCCGGTTCTTTCGGTGTATGTAAACGCGTGTACCATTTTTCGAATGTCAAAATTTCCCGCTCTTTTCTTACCTTTAGCGAATAAATTTCAAATCGGACGCAAATCGGATGGTAAGCACCCCTACCTTGTTTTAGCCTTGGAAAGGATAATATCTAAGCTTTAATGTTTCTTTAATGTTTTTTGAATGTCACTTGTTCGTCTTTACAGGTTATCAAGCCGATGAGATTGAATGGTCAGGTTTAGCATACCAAGTGTCTTCACTGATAACAAACTATCTTAACTTTGTACTGGAGGAAAGTCGTAAGGAGATCACAAGAGCAAGGGATTCGCTGCAATATATCTTGAAGTTACTGCAGAGCATTGCAGGGTAAGAAATGACTCGTATATCTTGGTCCCATGTAAATCTAATGGGTAAACAGCAGATATTTATTTTGTCGTATGATTTTTTTCTTGTAATTATTCGATTGCAAGTTGGCCTCTTTGCAGGGAGCTTTGGTGCCATTTAGCAAAATATCTCTCATTAGCATTCATTATTAACGGCACCAAGATGGTCGCCATATTTTGTCTTTTGACTCTCTTGGGAATGCTTGTAACCTATCAACAAGGTAGTTTATGGTTGCAAGACTACTTCATTTAGCTGATCGTAGAATAAGAAATTATGGAAAACCAGAGGGTCTTCACTTCCATCGATACCCTTTCCTTTTTCCTACCACCCAACCTTCATCTCTTGACCAACATCGTTCTTGTTCACATCGACCTTACCATTAAAGTTGAGTATAATATATTACTTCTTGACATTCTTGGTCTAATTTCTTGTAGAAGTAAAATGGGAGAAGCTATTTTACAGCAGTCCTGCACCGTCTCCACCCTACTAGCTGTACTTCTAGATCCTCGAGCTCCTCCTAAACTCGTACTAACGGTACTAAAGCTCTGTCGGGCAGCTCTTCCTCTCATGACGACGAATAGCTGCGAACAGCTAACGTTACCTGTCACGGCAGAACGATATCTGAACCGTGATGATAACGCAGCAGATCTGAAACCTGTGCTCAAGGTTGCCAAACTTCTGTTAGCCAAACTAGGTGATTTTATATTACCCTGTGTCCAAAATGGAAAGAGATTGCAGTATGGTAAGAATGGTAATTGTAATGGAGGTGTTGAAGGAACGGCAAATGATACCGAGAAGACGGAGCAGTACATAGTGTATGTGCACAAACGAAGCGATCAACCTTCACATGAAGTCGTACAGACGATCGTCAGGTGAGTGGCAAAACAATTTAGTGTGTATTCGTAATTATTGCCTAGAGAATTACAGCACGATTGGGATTTCCGCGGTAATAAACGAAGAATAGCGATGTTACAGATTACGGATCTGACTTTCTTCATCATATATGCGCGCAAACACTAAGCGCTACTTCGTCTTCTGCGTTACCGTGTACAGTACGTACACGGTAACACTGAAATGGCTTCCTGGTGTCTTATAGCAGTTTATGCAATCACAACGCGTAGTTACGGTAAAAACTCTGACCCCCCACAAGTTCAAATTTTAACTGATAACCCTCCCCTGTAAAGCCCTAGCCCTCCACCCCCCTCCCCTCCTAAAAACGTACTATCCCTCATTTTTTTCCTCATTCCATTATTCATATTAGTCATATTGGTCATCGGTTTGTTTTTCGCGTGGGGCTTGGTACCGAGGTAGACCGTGCCGTGCGTCTCGACCACGAACTGACTGAAAACAACAAAGCAGTGATCATGACAGATGTTTTTAGTGCCTGTGTGACCAAAGCCTCCAGTCTTGCAGCGATGGGCCTTGTGACTAGTGTATTACCTGCGTATCATCGACAGCAAGAGTCTTTTGATAAGGGACTGGTATCGAGTGAAAATGTCTGTAGTGTGCGCAACCAAATACTGGCAAGGTGAATCATAGTTAAACTAGTATACTTTAATAATTATCTACTGTTTGTTCTACTAGTATGGATAGTGAACATTTTTCTTGGGTTTTTGCTCATAATCCTGATAGATCCCATTCTTAAAATCAAATGAAAAGTTCGTTCGTTCGTTCGTTCGTTCGTTCGTTCGTTCGTTCGTTCGTTCGTTCTTTCTTTCTTTCTTTCTTTCTTTCTTTCTTTCTTTCTTTAGTTAGTTCGTTCATTTTTTATTTATTTTCATTTAACTTTTTTTGTCCCGTAATCCCTTAAACTCATTTGCTTCTTTCACCATCATTTTTTCCTTTCCTTCCTTTTTCCATCTTCGACTTAAGATGTTTTGTGCTTGACCACTCAACCAGAATATCGAAAATTGGCTATTATTTACTGACCGTTTCTTGATCTTAGTGAATCCTGCCGTCCGTTCGTGAGCGGTCAAGTAGCGCACACCATGGCGTCTGAAGTAATCTCTCTTTTACAATCGCTTCTCACATCGCCTTCCTCGGATGCCGCAAAGCTTTGGTCCTCTGCAGTGAAACAGGTTCTTTCCGACGCCCTAAATTCAGTGTCATCATTGATGGAGCGTCTTGGAAAAGAAATTGACCGTTCGATCATGCACCAAGGTCAGGAGACTGAGGAAGATGAAGAGACGTTAACTGTAGCAGGTGAAGAGCTGATGATGGTGTCGGGACAGGTTATGGCTGCACTGTGCTCTATGGGAGGTTTCAATCATACTGTCTATGCAGGTTGTAATGCTAAGGTAAGTACAGTAGACAAATGGAGCAGTTTTCTTACGACTGTGAAAAGCTCGCGGCACGAACGCGGTCCTGACACGGCAAGGCCTACAAGGACACAGAACGATTGAGTGATGAATCATTTACTGCGTGAACGCATTATGCGGCGCAGTTACGTTACAAAATTTAACCGTTCGGTCGCGGCCATCAGCGAACAATCGTGCGAGGATGTTTACAAAGTCGTGCCAAATCTGCCCTAAAGCATATGGCACAAACAGACCAACCTTTTACGTGCGCATGTTATTGTATGTCGGGTTGATGTTCTTAGTTGGCTTCAAAGACGATAATTAAAACCAGCGTCTGTTTATGCGGTGAAAGGACTTTCTTCTTTTTATCACAGTTCTTCTCCTCATGCTTTGAATTTAATTCATAGATCATCGGGGAAGACATGGTTGCTATGACATGTGAAGTGATGAGCACGTCTGATGGAATGGCTACTATACTATTGGATGATAGTACACAGGCTGAACGGTTACTTGATATTCCTCTTGTACGGCTGGAACTGCCTCACAAAGAGGTAAGAAACTATTCATTCGAATCTTTGTCTTTTCCTTGCGATTTTTAAAAATACATTTTCTCAGAAAGAAAGCCCTTTACACAGAGGCGATATTTAATACGAGACAATTTCTCTCATATCTTGTCTAGCGAACAAAATTGTTGCACATTGTATGTTCCACGCGGAAATTCTCTCGAACTTGTCTCGCGCAGAAAATTCTTGCATGTTGCAGAAAGTAGGATGGATTTCAACTTTTCCTGAAACAAAAAATGCGCAAGAAGTCGTACGCGTACAAAAAGCTCGTGTCGTAATCTGTAAATTATCGTTATTGAAATTATAATTTGCGAGGCAAGTTGGCAAAGAAATCGTTGTCGTAATTTTGAAGCAATTTTGAATGTCAGTTGAACGACAATTTTGTCTAGGGTAGATAACGTTTTGACGTGACGTACCAAAACAATACATTTTCTATCCTCCGGGAATTTAACTCTATTTTTATGCAAAAATTGTGCTGAAAGTTTTTATTGTTTTGTACACAAATGTGACTGCCTTCTCACGTGAGTGAAAAGTATACGCTCTATTACCGCACCTTAGCTCTGCAGTATTGACCAATGTGTTTGCCTAGTGTGAGTTTCTTATTGTTTTTCTTATTGCCAATGTACAGCCTGTTTCCCTTAACAAAGTTGAGCTAGTCGAACAAGCGATAGAGTCTCTTTATTTGATCCTAAAGACACGAGATGTTACTCTACCCAAAATCCCTGAATCAGAGGACAGTAATGCTTTATTACTTGAAACCTCAGCTGCTCGGGTACTGTGTGAGCTGAAAACCAGGTACGTAAAGAGATGTAGTCATTTGTGTTGAGGCTTATTATTATGAATACAAAAATATTGTGCATTGAGAGAAGAGTTCCAATTGTAAAGTCAGGGGAAATCTAGAATTTTATTCAAGGTAAGGGAATTGTGTATTTGGTCATGCAGGAAAATTGTTAAAAGATGTGCTAAAAGTTGGGGTTTCTGAGCCACTATGCAAGCAAAGCCTTTTTAGGAATGTTAGTTTCCTGTGGAATTCTACTACCCAGGCCCTGGAACGGAATATAACCCTTTTTGTGGCTTAGGTAACCTGTGAAGTTCGTGCAAAAAATGTATTTTAATTAGGGGACTTTATTTTACTAGGAGATTTGTCATTCACCCAGGTTGCGGATGAATGGAATTTCTGTCCTCAGTTCCCTGTTTTTAGACTGAATATCTGTCATACTTGTTTTCCTATAGAGCGAGTATGGTATTGACCTGCCAGATGAAAGACCCCGTGTTCTGTGACGCCTTCACCAGCCACCATTCTCAACCCTTACAAACAATGAAAGCCCTTGCAGACCTGACAGACCCAGGCAAACGTCTAGCAGTCCTCGATTCACAATGCCAAGAACTGCGAAAACTCTTCAAGGACTTGGTCAAACCTGTAGATCGCAGACACAATGGAAAAACCAAGCCAGTTGCTCTGGATATAAGGAAAGAGTACCCTCCCATAAAGGGCGTGGTCTTCACCGAGGGATACAGGGTGGCTCATATGATGGTAGAAGGAGAAAATATCCAGAATTTGCCTCGCGGGGCATATTTATATGCAACACAATCCATACCACTCAAGGTGAATATACACTCCTTAATTGTCATGTGATTATTATTTAATCGAAGTTAACGTTGAGAGCCCTTTAGCACGAAGTTCTTGCTAGGTACCGCAAACCTCAAACTGCAGTTTGACGTCAGGCGTTTTCCTTCAAACTTTCGACATTTAGCAAGACATCATGACAAAGTTGCGGCTAGAAGAGCCGCCCTATTAAATTCTATTGGTGTCGAGTGTTTCTCCGTGTTTGCGGGCGTGTTTCTAGGCCTGATGCCTAGCGGTTAGCGGTAAACTTGCTTCTAAAGGTCTCTAATGAGTTAATGGTTGTTGCTTAAACGTATCTGAATTAGCGTGTTTGCTTTGCCCCGCGTGATTAACTTTGCTTGCTTGCCTTCATAATTGTCAAGTCCGTTTGAAAGTTTTATGAATTCCAAAATTTCCACTCTTAACATTTACAAAAAAAATACCCAAAATCTCCATGCTCGGCCCAAGATTTTTTCACTTTTTTGAAAACCAAGTTCCATTCATTCACTGGTGCTCAGCCTCCCGCACGTTTCAGTTAAGGTAAATTCAAAAGTTGAATCCCAAAATACATTCTGGACAATATAAAAAGTCCCTGAAATCTTCCCCGAAATCCTCATTGATAACCAAGTAGTTCAATCTTATCATAGGCACCCTCATATTACTGGGAAGTGGAGATACTGTCCCTGGCCAGAACAGATACCAGTAACTACGTCGGTAGTGGATCATCATTGTCAATTGGCATTGCGCCCACAATAAGTCATCCTGCTGACAAGTGGGCAACCCCAGTTGGAGCATGCGTACTCCATGAGTAAGTTTATGCTTAAATTACGTATAAATTAGTTGTAGTTGTTATTTTGTGCGATGCTGTGCCTAATTTTATCCAAAGTGGGCTTCCTGTGTTTTGTTTGAGAAACGAACTGGCCTATAGCATGTGCACGGCACGGTACTCCGTGACATTGTTTTCGCACAATTAATCCAATCAGAATGCTTAGATATCTACACGGCCAGAAAAATATGGTGCTTCTACAGTAAGGCTACGAATTTCATTTCTTTTTATCACTATTTTTTGAAATTATTTTATAGTAATGGGATAGCAGTGCATTACAAACGAGGAGGATTCACCAATTGGGAAACCACCAATACTGGCCTCACAATACAAAACACTCACGTGATAGGATGCAGCTACACCAGATCCGAAGATGATGTCGACCATGGCAGCGTCTACTTCACTCACGATGGTCAGCGGTTACCAGGTGTATTGCATGGGGTCAGAGCTGGTTTGTGGCCTGTTGTTCATCTACAAAGAAAGGTTCGTTGAAAAAATATCAAAATATAATTTAATCACTCCGTAGCATGACTTGACCTCGTACATGTCTCGAGATTTAAATCCTTCATTTCCTTCCGCTTTCCCAATCGTTCTGTTGCGAGTAGACTGACTGCGTACCGCGTCCTATTTGTGGGTGACCTGAGTATCAGGCCCCAGGGGAGGGTAGGAGGGAAGGGTATGTTTCTATATACCCCTTGCAGCACGTCGGAATGATGCTCAATTTGGAAGATATAACAATAGGCTTTCCAATTCTCAGGAGATTGAAATTCTTTTGTTTTGTCCCCCAAATTGAGCTGCTTTGACGTCACATGCAAGGGGTCTATTTTAATCACATTGGTTATCGCTCTCTTAAACGTTATAGTCACGTCATCCTTTCCGGCATATTGGACGACAAATGTGAGCTTTTTCTTCCCTTAGATGTCACTGACACATGTATGAGGAAGAAGTATATGTACATGCATCCTGTAGACAGTTTATAATTCGCCGTCCAACATGGCCGTCTGTTGTCACGTGATCCAATGGCACATATACTTCAGCCTATTGGAGAGTATAAGGGGATTTTGATATATATATCTAAAGGCGTTATAGGTACAAGAGGCACTGCGCGCCTTTTAATAGAAGCAGACGTTGATTGTTGAGAAAGACTTTCTGCTGAATAACCAAGATAATTTTTACAAGATTCCTTCGAATACCGTTTTCTAGGATGTTAAAGTGCGCGTTAATTTTGGAAGCCATCCATTCGTGTACGCCAAAGGAAGCAAGATTCGCCAAGCAGCTGATCTGGCATCTGATTCCATGGAAGAAGTAAGACAGTTGTTACTTGAGCTGCCGTTTGCTGGGGTTGAGAACGATTCGGATGAAGAAGCCAGAGTGATGGCCCCAATTAAAGAGGTTGGGGAAACCAAGCTAAAGAAGATTCCAGAACCCTTGAGTCTGTCTTCAGACACTGATATCAGGGGTGAGTATATATATCTATCTGTGAGTTAGTCGTGCTCTGATTTAGATCAGCCCAGAGGTTGTTTCAAGGTTCGATAAAGTTAAGGCTTGAGAGATTCCCGATATTAACTTGTCATGAAACTCTTTTCCAGAGTATGATCCCAGTGCGTCATTGACTTACATGCTGTCCAGCAGCTGTGACGTCATGACAGACACCGGTCCGCTGTCCCACATGGAAGAAGACGATTCCCAGAAACAAATATTAGACTCCAAGAATGCGAGCCCAACGGAGCTTCTAGTTAAGGCCTGGGAGGAAAACGTTTTCCCAGTCATAAGTCGAAGATTCCGTAACGAAGCAGACAGACGATCGGGATTGGAGCAAATCCGTGGTGCTTTACAAGCCGGTATGCCAACATGTAGTTAAATTCTATTTAATATTTGCTGGGAAATGATCCCATCGTAAACAAAATGTCACCTCACCTAAAGATCACATGACATATTGGTGTCACGTAATCAATACTTGACCCCCAAAATCACGGGGCATTTGTTGTCACGTGATCACAACTTGGCCAAAAACGCAGTGACAGGCTAGTGTCACGTGACATTTTAGTGCTCTTATATTTACAGCATATTCACTCCATCGTAACATAGTTTTCAACTGAATTCAAAACTTTTCCTACTTAACAGGAATGATGGATATAGCGGTAGCAACTCTAGAAGACTTGTACGAAGACACTGGAGGCATTCCTAATACCCTAACTCTGCCTCGCCTAGAAGACGTGAAAGAGGACGCCAACAAGTTATCGGTCAGTAACATCAGGCAAGGTATGGCTGTTGTTGTGAGCTCCAAACTTAATGATACCTCGATGGCTGGGTTTGCTGTACCTGAGATGAAGAGGACGTATGGCCTTACTGGTATTGTACTCACCATCGATAAGGTAAATCATTCTTTTTTATCGTACTAGAGTGAAGGCATTTAACTCGTGAAATAAAAAATGTCGGTCAACGTATAATAGTCAAATAGACACAAACAATGGAATGGAATTAGGGCGTTCCACTGTGTATTAGTCTAATATCTATTTCACGGGTTTAGTGACTTTTACTTTATGGATATCAAGTGTATTTTTCCTTACTATTGCGGCAGCTACGCACGCCCAAACTTTCCTGGTCCTTCGCACTTCGTTTTCTGATTACTAACACTGCGTCAGAAACTGTTTACGACTCTGATTATAATTGGGAATATATATATATAAGCATATTATGCAAACAAAAAGGTATATATAACGGAATAATTTATGCAAGTATTTGCTTCTATATGTTTATTATAAAATATACATATATACATATATAACGGAATTTATGCAACTAACTACTCGCTTAAATTCTGTTATATACTACATACTATATAACGGAATTTATGCAACTAACTACTCGCTTAAATTCTGTTATATACTAAACACTATATAACGGAATTTATGCAACTAACTACTCGCTTAAATTCTGTTATATACTATATACTATATAACGGAATTTATGCAACTAACTACTCGCTTAAATTCTGTTATATACTAAACACTATATAACGGAATTTATGCAACTAACTACTCGCTTAAATTCTGTTATATACTAAACACTATATAACGGAATTTATGCAACTAACTACTCGCTTAAATTCTGTTATATACTAAACACTATATAACGGAATTTATGCAACTAACTACTCGCTTAAATTCTGTTATATACTATAAACTATATAACGGAATTTATGCAACTAACTACTCGCTTAAATTCTGTTATATACTAAACACTATATAACGGAATTTATGCAACTAACTACTCGCTTAAATTCTGTTATATACTATATACTATATAACGGAATTTATGCAACTAACTACTCGCTTAAATTCTGTTATATACTATATGCTATATAACGGAATTTATGCAACTAACTATTCCTATTGAGTTTAACGCGGGATTGCAACACGGCGATATTGCTTAGGCAAAATACTTGTGTCGAGGCTACACGAGTGAGACCCAGTAGTGAGAAGCCAGTAGGTCGGTCAAGCCCAGTTAATCATTAAAGACGTTCGATCCGTACTGTATCAAACTTGAAATTACGCTGTCAAACTTGTCAAAGTAATTTAAGACAAAAACCATGCATGTTGGACGTCAGTCACGTGGTGTTTCCATCTATTTTTACATTGCTACTTTTCACACTTTCTCATGTATCTTAACCAATCAGATAAAGAGGAATCAAATTGCACTAGTTTAATTCAACGCAAAGGTCTTTGTTTCATTCTTCTGCTATATCTACTTTCGATAGAGCTTCTCTTGTGCGATATTCCGTTAAATTTTTAAACTATGGATTTCTTTAACCCTTTTATGGATGTTGTTTTCCTCGGCGAAGACCGTTCAAAGGTAAGATATCTAAAGTACTTTTACAAAACATTTATAAAGAAGTCTAACTTGTTACGCACCTACAATTTCAAAGGAGTTTGAAGATAACTTGGCCCTGGTGAGGAACCTCGCCGACCAACAGGACGAGAATCTGGCGGACAACGCTTTAGAGGTATTAATCTAAAACGACTTCATTTATATTCAAAGTTAGGTTAAAGTGACATAATGGTCTTTTGTACTACTTTTAGGACTTTGAAATGGGTGCAGGGTGCGCGGACGTTTTCTTTTTCGGAGAAGACCGTTCGAAAGTAAGTAGTACTTCCCATACTAATCGTCGTGAATTGACCAAAGCATCGATTGAATCCTATTTTTTCCATTAGGAGTTTGAAGATCGCCTCAACTGGAAGAACTGCTCTTTATGCAAAGTCAAAGTAAGTACACTGTTTTGGCAGATCGGGTATTACGACAAATGATCTAAAATTTATGCCAACATTTATTATCCACATGGCGCGATAGTTGCTCTCACCATATATCGAAAAGCTAAATCAATGATTTTCCCTTTTAAAGATGCCAGCAGATGTGAGTTCTGGAATCCATGTAAAGGGTAAAAAGCACCAGCGACGCCTATTGGAACTTCCAGAAGAAAAAAGAGGCAGCGAACAACAATTTGTCCAAAGGGGGTCGGGCCCTGAATTGGTAAGTTTCTCATTCCAACTCATATTTCAAAATTATTCCCAGCTAATATATATATAATTCCTCCATACGCGTCGGGTCATTGTTCCTATTTTCGTATTTACGCTATCGTCATTTTACATTCTTCCCATATTTTTTTCTTACTTATATTTTTCTTTCGCGGCTGTATTTTTTTATTGAATTTAATTCACTTATATTTCAAGTGGTAGCTTCATCAGTATGGTAACAGTTTTCTTAGAGGCTATATATAGCTTAAAAAATACATAACGTAAAATAATATAAATCATGAACTGTGGTCTATAATAAAATTGTTGTATTCTCAATTAACCTCTTCCCTTTTGTTTATTATTATTTGCTGTTCGTAGAGGTTTTTTCACAATTTTTCCTGCCATGGAAGAGTGGGAGGGGGGAAGGAAGTGGAGTTCAGCAAAACCGCGTGACTATAATCTTTGACAACCCTAATAGGTATTTACCAGGAGTGTCAAAAATACATTTAGTAAACCCAAAAAAACCTTTGCTTTGCCAATTTTAAGTGCAATGGCTCACATTTTTATTCATTGATGTTTCATTAAGTTTTTGAATGTTATATATTTTCGCCAAAAAAATATTAATCATTTTATCTTATCGAGATAATAACTATTGTCGGACAGACATGACAGTTTTCATTACCTTGCTGTTCATAAACCCGATTACAAAGGGTGCATTCCCGCTGTAACTTTCTAGCTAGCTAAATACGATAACCATAGTGTGAACACGTTGTTCTAGCTAGCTAGAACTTGACCGGAAATGTGGAAATTTCAAACCATGCCAGGACATGGTGGTTTTGTTCGTATGCTCGTTAAGATATTAGGATACGTTTACGACCATTATTCGCGCTGGCTTTATAGTATAACACAAACAAAGTGTACATTTTCTGAAAGCTGAGTAAACATAGTTTATGAAGATCGTACAAACCAACAAGAATACTTCAGCTACAATATCGACATACTCTTAACTACAAAGTAGAATTGTGAAAACTCCGTAAAAAATATCTAACCTTGAATGTCCAATCGTACAAACCAAGAAGAATACTTAAACTACAATATCGAATGTCAACTATGAATTTTGGCATGGATGGAACGCCAATGATAATGATAATGGCTCTGAACTAACTTAAGCTGGAATGATGAAAAGGTAAATTATACACCGTGAAAAGATCTTTTACTCTGACGAAGGACTAGCGTCCGAAACGTCAGTAAGTTTTTTCATCTTTTCACGGTGTATAATTTACCTTTTCATCATTACTGTTTCATTAGAAACACCGACGCAGCTCACACTAGTTTTTAGCTAGTTATATCTTTTTAACTTAAGCTGGGTTAATTAGTCAATTGTTTACACGCAAGAAAATGCCGAGTTTAGTTGCTTCAACTCCGGAAATGACACCTTTGATAAGCGACCTAAAAAGATGGCTTAAGTCGGACTACTGCCGGCCGTGACCAATCAGAGCTCACCATTTGACAGTTTGCTGTCAAAATGTTTATCTAGACTAACTTGAAAAGCACCAGAGAGAAGAACGTGGGCTCTGTATCTTGTTCTATCCTAACTATCTCTGTGCTATTGTGGGTACAAGAATAAAGCAAATGTTAAAAGTAGTGTTGTAAACACAAGCGCTTCTTCTCCCGCCATTTTTTTAAATCTCGCGCTCTATGGTAATGTGATCTATCTAGCTTAAAATCACCTCAAATTACATAATGGAAACAAGCTGCACATTTATTCTAGTATAAGCTGGTATGTAAACAAACACCTAGAGGAATTTTAAACTACTAAAAATGTCCTAGTGGAAACGCACCCAACGTTTTGGACGATCGCAATGTATGATCTTTTTACAAGGACAAAGGAGCATTTGGACTCAAACGCCTGTATCGATAAAGTCACGATTTCGATTTGTCTCAAAATTTTGGCTTTTCCAATCAAAAATTGCAAGAAGTGTCACAAAAACATATGAAAGACAAAAGTTTAAAGTTACGAAATTTCAATAAAAGTTTTTTTTCGAGCAAATAAGGTGACTGCCTACTTTTGAAAAACAATTCAAACTTTTTTTAAAAGTTCGATTTTCCGAATTAAAATTAATTTAATGGTGATTCCAAATCTGGAACGGAAAATTGGGTGTCCAAAGCTCGTTTTCGAGATAATCAGCATTTAATGGAAGCCTACGCACGAGCTTTTGGAGCAAAACTTGCGCCACTGTCTTAGAAATATAAACTTTTTCTAAAATGTTGATTAACCTAAATTTTTAGGAGTTTTATTTCGAATGAGCTATTAAAAAATAGAGAGTCCAGTGCAAAATTTGAGGCTTACTGAAACGCGTATGGTTCTTCAATAATAACTTAGAATTTGTTCCATGATTATCTGTTAATTTTTTTTCCCATATCTAATATAAAAAGATACACTCATCTTTCATTATAGATCGATAATAATTATATTACATCCATAGTATTTTATATCTTTAATTATAAAATTACATCGAATAAGTATTTCTATCAATCTCTCAGTTATCAATAATACTTCTATATTTTTTCATTATCTGTTTGATCATATACTACTATATATGATTTGTTCTTTATTATCATTTATTACTCAATTATTATCTCAATTAATCTTAGGAGCTACTCAGCTCGATTAGTCTATCTATTCTGAGTAGCTACTACCCAAAGTACCTGTTTTAATATTATATTGTAAATAAATTTTGAAAATTTGGTAATAAAGCTACATCAGTCAGTCAGTCGGTCAGAATTTTCAGCGGTTTTTGATCGCGCGCAGATTGGGCATATTTGGGCTCAAATCGAACGTTCAAAATTAAGCAGCGGACAATTTGAATATCTAATTTTGGACTTTTTGATCTGCCTTTGATGCCTTGAATCGTACCATCAAGTGATACTGACCTTTCAATGAATCGAAGCAAGTACGGCGGAACATACTGATTTCCTTGTTATTTTCATGTATGAACATTTTCAAAGTGAGAACTTTTACCATGCGGATAAATATTGCCGCGCATATACAGTTCAGTTACTAGATGATAAATAAGAAAACATAAAAAGGCGATTTCGTTTTTGCTAAACAATTCATGATATTATATAAGATTAAATAACAAATAATAACAATCAAGGAGTATTTTTAGGGAAAACAAAAACTTATATATTCCCTAATACTGCGACAAAAGTAACGATTTTTTGTCTGTGCACGTTATTATAACAATAGATAAAGTCGAACAAAAATCTAGAACACTGGTTTCCCAACCATTCCAATCCATTAACTGTCAAACAGAAAGTTGATTTAGTACTTTCTATTAAAAATTCCAGATGTTTATAGCTGCTCCCCCAACCAAAATGAGGCAAAAGAGGAAAGGAAAGTCTGCGGAGGAAGCTTTTTTTTCTTCGCTGGTCAAGTTTGAAGACATAATCAGTTGTGCTAAGTGGCTGAACCACTTTATTCCTCCTAGCTACAACAACAAACCACAACTGAAAAAAACTTGCCGTCGGTTTCACATCTTTCCTTCAGGCCACATTCCAGGTGCATTCAGAGAACCACAGATTCCCAAAGGGCTGTGGCAATATGACGGGACCACACATAGTAAGTAAATCTTAATTATAGTCGTTCAAAAGGAAAACGTTTCCCTTTTTTAAAACGAGCAGTTTTGTCAAAATAAAAAAAGGAACGAAAAGAGGTATAAGAGTTTCAGCTCATGATAATAAGTAAAACAAGAAATACGGCATTAGATATGAAATAGCATGTTTTATATAAATATTTGTATGGGGAAATGCGCTGGATGGCAAAAGCTTACCAGCCAACACTTTTACAAATACTTAATGAAACGAACACTGTCAACACATCAAATTGTCTCACCAAACAAATAACTTTAAAATTGTAGCTACGAAAAACCTTTTTTTAATAAAGACATAATTTCTATCCTTGTAAATATATTTTATCAAAATACGATATCGTGACGACTGTATAAATAGTTTAATATTCATGAGTCTGAGATGGGTCTGGAAATCAAATACAGTGAATAGCAAAGGCTGAATTAAATCTCGAGTATCCGCAATAAAATGTGGCTTATTTAAAATATAATAGTATTAGAGCTGGAGTTAAATTATGGATTTAATATTATTAAAAAATACAGTTATAAATAATTTTTATTATTCTTTTTTAGGGAAGTCTGACAAGGCACATCAAAATTTTTGCGAGCATCGAAGATTGAAGGCTGGAGGGGATACTTCACAAAACAGTTCTGGTGAAATGGACCCCAAAGAGGTAACAATTGAAGATATGCCTTTTGCACAAAATATGTTCTGCAAAATTGTAAAAGGAAAGTATCGAACCTTTAAAGTTGCAGTAAAGCAGTTCCTGCCGAGTATTTCAGTTCGCGATAGAAAAAAAATTAAGGCGGAGGCAAATATTATGTTGGGCTTAGAGCATTCTAATGTCATCAAATTCTTTGGATTTCTTCCGCTGCGTTGCGCTATTGTGACGGAATATGTCGAGAAAGTCATTACCATTGATTCGGAACAGGTTATAGTAAATGATGTGCGTGGACTTCTGGACAACGTCGATGATGATTATGATTGGGAAATAAGGGGAAGATTGGCGTTGGATAGTGCAAAAGGATTGGAGTACTTGCATCGAAATGATATGATTCATGCCGACGTTAAAGCTGCAAATTTCTTTCTGGGTGGTGGAACGTCTTCTAATTTTATCGTTAAATTAGGTGACTTCGGAGAATCCATAAGGCTCTCAAAAATAAGAACACTAGCATCATCATCATCATCAGTCAACACCAGTGGGAACAATAAACAAGATCAGAGGAGATTGGCTGGAACTCTACCATTGATCGCCCCTGAAATTATTAAAATGGGCGCTAAACCATCAAAACAAAGCGATATATATAGTTTTGTGATGTACTTAATTGAATTGTTGGTTCCATCACGTGTGCATCCCTGGAGTGAAGATTGTCAGTCACCAGATTTGGTTCCGACTTTTGTTCGAGATGGTAAAAGACCTTCTCTACCACAGGCGTCTGATAGTTGTCAGGAAATTAACTTATTTACAGAAGCAATTAAAAATGGCTGGCATTTTGAGCCCAATGAACGTGCAAGTTTAAATGACATACTCCACACCTTCCAGAAATTTGCAGAAATAATCCCGCCTTGTGATGATAAAGTCTCCGATAATCCCAGATTTAATTATAATCAGTGGGCACAAGAGCATGATGGCATCCAAGTCGAAATACTACATTTAGAGAGCCACCAAGGTAGTGTTGTGGATATGGCTGGTGAGGTAACCAGTTCCGTCTTCAGTGCCAACGAAGGTCAATTGCCAGAGGATTTACTGATGGATCTGGAGAAAGCAGTTGGCATTCTTGACGGAACAAATGCTTGCCAATTTTACAGCGCATATTTTGCAGCAGCAATGTTGACCAAAGACGAAAACTTCGTCAATGATCCATTGGCACTTAAGAGTTATATTGATGATTTGATCATTGACATTCCAAAGAAAGTAAACTCTCACCGAAACATAACTCAACACGTGCTCCTTGATGAAGCCCTTGCAATTTTAACAAAATCAGGCGTTATGAACACTAATTTTGAATTAACTGAGTTATTCTCGTTGCAAGCTGAAATTACAGAAGAAGAAGGTTTACTTCAAATGCAAAAATCCTTGATGGAATTTACTACAGCATCGATTACAAAGGCCGTCGCTGTTTACACTTGTCCTCCCGTTTCGTTTTCGCTGTGTTCATACAAAATAGGAGATAAGTGGATTTTTGTAATAATTGATTCACACAGAATACAACGCTGCGTTGGGGGAAACGATTCTGGAATAGTCATGTTGGTTTCGTACCCTGGCGAAAGTAATGAATTAGCAATGGCAAAGGTCAGCAGGTGGATAAAAGAAAGAATATTGACAAGTACCAGTAAAGGTTTGCAGAGTTTAATTCTGATGAAACCAAAAGAGAATACACCTTCTGAAGTCATATTGGTGGATGACTTTGACGACATTATGGACATAACTGATGAGCAGCTTCTCAACTCTGCAAATGATGAGGATGAAGAGGTTTCCGAATTACAGTTACATGACGATATTTTAACGCACATTACTGATGAAGAAATGATTGGTTCTGTAGCTCCCAAAATGCAGATGGCAGGTGTTCAAAAAGAAAAAGATTGCTATTTATTGCCAGACGACCTCCCTGAATTGAATGAAGCAAAGGAGTTGCTTTGGAAAGGCCACTTAACAAAGTTTGGGTATTCAAAGTTTAAGCCTTTCCAGGTTACAGCCATTCATGCGATTGAGAGTGGCCATGACGTCATTGTTCTTCAACCCACTGGAACTGGTAAAAGTTTATGTTTCCAAGTGCCATCATTAATATCCAAGAACAAGATGACCGTCGTCGTAAGTCCAACCTTGTCTTTAATTCAAAGTCAGGTAACAGAACTACAGCAAAATGGTATCGCAGCTGTTCCTCTGGGTCGTAGCGCCGGACAAAACGCCAAATCAAATGAGGAACTGGTGTTTCACGACGCTGAAGTTGAAAAACCATCTTTAGTTTATACGACTCCGGAGCACTTCAATAAAATGATGCCTCACTTTAAGCGAATTGACGGTTCTATCAAAATGATTGTTTTGGACGAAGTGCATAAAGTTTTCGATCGTCAATCAAATTTCAGAGAATGCTACAACTCACTAGTGTTTTTGAAGGACCGTTTACCTGGTGTTCCTATAATGGCATTGACAGCTACCCTAGATGAACAACATTTACATACGCTATGCACAGATTATTTAACTTCTCCTGTTCTCATAAAAGGGAGCGTGGATCGAGAAAACATTAAACTAAGTGTGCTCAACTACAAAACTGTAAGCGATAAAAAGAAGAAGAAGGAAGGTGCAAGCACAATATGGAAACCAGTGTCAGAAATTTTGAAACGTTTAATCGGAGAAAGCTATGCAATTATTTATATGGATTTTACTAATGAGGTCAAAGAATTGGTATACTCTCTTCAAAGCGAAATGGGTTTGGACGCTAAATCCTTTTATAGTAAAGGTTTGTCGTTGGAAAACAAAAGCAAGATAACTGATGAGTTTAACAAACAAACTTTTCAAGTTTTGTGTGCTACAGAGTCCTACGAGGTAGGAGTACATAATCCTCATGTTGATTTTGTCGCAAGAATTGGTTGCATGCGCAACATGAATGTTTTTTTACAAGAAATTGGCAGAGCAGGGAGATCAAAGGAAAATACTGGCCTAGGTTTAGTTTTTATCAATGAGCATAAAGATGACCAGCGTCTAGGATATTGGTTAAAGGGATGCAGCGAAGAAGATGGAACAAAGATTAAAATGGAATATCAAGCTTGTTGGAAGTGGATTTATTGTGTTTATACAGGCGAATGCCTGAGAAAAGGAATAATGGAACATTATAACGACACAAACTATTCTTCCGATATTGAACCTGCAGACTGTTGTCTGTGTTGCGAATTGAATACTAAGAGTGATTTCGATATCCAAAATCCACTTTCTCTACTTTTGAAAGCAATAACTGAATTGGAGAAAGCTCTTTAAAAAAACGGACATGGTGTTTCGGAGAGGAAAATCATTTCTTGGCTGAAAGGAGCAAAACAAGATTGGCTTGCCGAAGAGACAATTCAAAGATCTATAGAAACTTCGCAAACCTACTCAATCGGCCAAGAGGTAGATGGCAAGCAATGGTCCAGTGGTGCTTGGGAAAATCTTCTTCGACAATCAGTGAAACTGGGATACGTGGAAATAAATTTCCAAACTTTTGAGCTCAAAGTGAATGGAAAGGCTATTGTTAGGACATTTCGAAATTATAAAGTTTCTATAAACGGTGTTGAATTGATAAAAAATCCTAAAAGCATCATGGTTATGAGTCCATTTATTTCAATAATAAATAGCGATAACGAGAAGATAATGAAGAACAGGAAAAGTTCAGGAAGAAATTGCCATTTTCTCCCTAAAATAAAGAAGATGCTGAACGAAGACGAAGCGTGGAAGCCTTTACAAAATAAAGAAGAGTACGAATTTCCCGGATTCTTCCAGCAGGACGTTTTGTACTACTGTGAAGACTACACACAGAAAACGTTTGCTGCAAAAAACAGGTCCCACTTCATGTACGATGACAACCAGCTGTCCAGATCATCGAGCCAAACGCAACAACATGTGGTTAAATTGAATGGAATCGAAACAAAATTAAACATAAGACGTGCAGCTTGCGAAGGAGTAAAAGTTTGCTCAGGCTGTGAATCATCATCATACACTGTTTCCAAAAGGCAAAGGATAAATAGGTGCTCGACGCACAAAAATTCTGTTCCTTTGAAACAAACTGGTCATTGTCCGGTACAATTCCTTTATATGTGGCCAGAAGTCGATGGTGATAAAAGAAGGTGGGTGGGAACAATAAATAAGCACAACCATAACAAGCCTGCGCCTCACAAGATCTCATCTCATGTGCAAGAGGACATTCAGACATCTGCACTTAATAATATAAGAAGCACAGCAAAAGATCTGTCGAAGGGACTCGGGATGGGCTACACTCCATTTGAAAAAGGTATTGCCGCAGCAAACATTGACAGAGTCAGACGAGAAAGAAGACTTGCGATTGGCAGTGTTCTTAATCAAGGAAAGAAAAACAGTGGCAGTGCAATTACAACAATAATTGATTTTGAAAAGATCCGACAGAAAGTAGAACAGAACCAAGACGGAGACAGCCAATCATTAACGCAGAAGATCAACTCCTTGATGGGTAGTTATCAAATGGAAGGTAGCGAATATTTACTTACTCCAAATTACAAGTACGCCTTTTTTATGGCGCCATTCCAAGCAGAGCAGCTAGCCAGCGCTTCTTATATTTTTGTTGATATCACATATACAGGGAATGAATCTTTTCCTTATTTACTCAATGTCGTCTCTTTGAACGAAAAAACATTGCTATACAATGCCGTTGGAAGAGTACTGTGCAACAAACAAGATGGCGTGGCATATGGAACGGCATTCAAAGAGCTTTTTGCATACGTTACAAAAAGATATCCCGACTTCAAGAATGGTAACACCCTTGACGTCATTCTTGTTGATTTTGATGACGCACAGGCCAATGGCTTGAAAGAGGCACTGGGGCAAGAAAAAGCAGAGAAGGTTTTGAGAGGATGTCAAGTGCATTGGACGCGTTCTTTGCAAAGAGTAGCGAAGCTGGTAACAAAGTCAAAAGAGCAGCAACGAGTTTTCCTTTATCTTGGAAATAGAATTCCTAATGAAACAGATAAAAACGACGTGAAGATACTTTTTAAGCTCCTGTCAGGTCAATTAAATCTCTCAGAAGGCAGCAATTTTTTAACAGAAGGTATGAATGACATAGTCCAAACATTCGACACACAGGGGTGGAAAAGATTGAAGAGTTGGTCCGAATGGTGGTGTCGACCAAATCATCTTGCAATGTTTACCAAATCCCATACCTTGTTAAATGAAAGTGAATGGGACACTGCGCCAAGGACAACCAATGCTGTGGAGTCCATCAACCGACAGTCAATCCATGACAAAGGGTGTGTATTGTTTGCACTTCTAGAAAACATTTACACGGAAGACAGAGGTCACGCTGCCAAGATTGTTGCCATGGAAAACAATGTCACACTTTCGTATGCAAGTAGTGAAGAGAGTAGGAGGAAAAAGAAGAACGATAAACGAAAAAGAAAGCGTTCGAGTCTGACGAATGGTAGCAAAGATAACGATGTTCCTCCAGATAAGAGAAGAAACATCGAAAAAGATACGAGAGCAACCCCTAAAAAAAGAGGTAGATCCCTCATCGGAACTAAAGTTTCAGTTGAATATCAGGAAATGAATGGAGGGGTAATGAAATACATGGGTTGGTTTGATGGAACCATTGCAGCATTTAACCGTCGAGATGGCTATTTCATAGAATTCCAAGACAGCGAAAAAGATGGCAAAGTAATAAAAGGCTGGACAGAGTGGTTGGGAGATATTGAAAGTAATGATGTAAAGCTCTTATCATGAACCAAGTATATGTAACAATTTAATATACAGTTACAGAAGCGTATCTAAAATCTACAAGTGAAATTATTATTTATTGTCCAAGACACTTGTGCTCATCAACAAAGCCACACCTATCCTCTACTCTAAAAGAGAACGAATCTACTTCACCAAGTAAACCTTATTTATTATTATTTATTGTCCAAGACACCCCTCTTCATCAACCAAGCCACGCCTATCTTCTACTCTACAAGAGAACGAATCTACTTCACCAAGTGAACCTTATTTATTATTATTTATTGTCCAAAACACTTGTGGTCATCAAACAAGCCACGCCTATCCTCTACTCTACAAGAGAACGAATCTACTTTACCAAGTGAACCTTATTTATTATTATTTATTGTCCAAGACACTCGTGTTCACCAAATCAAGAGCTTAAAATATGCTAAGCCCAACTATTATGTATCGACATGCCTCTGCCTTTTATTTAATTCTATCGGTAAATACTCATTTATATTTGCTTCATCTACATATGGTATGGTCCTATACGTTTACTGGCTCTGGTCATTGGTCTCTTTAGAAGTGCCGATTTTGCCTTTGGAAATGTAGATGTACGTTTTGGAGCTTTATATATTTTATTAGTTTTGTTTGTATATAGCATTGTAATATTGTAGCAATCTAGTTGATAATTGATCCTTTAAATCCTAAATTTAACTTGACTGATTCCATGCACAAGTCGTAGTTTTCGGTCCTTTGTGGGTTGTGCCCTTTTTAGCGATAACCAATGTTTTGCGAAGGTTTTGTGATCACAATTCTGAAATGTATTTTGTTAAATGTCTGAAGCTGAAAAATGCTTATTGTAATACTATACAGTGTTTCTTTCTGTCTTGGTATGCAGACAAAATATTATGAAATAGCTTTATACAGGGGAGTATGAAATATACTATTTGGCAATATTGTAGCTAGTAAACTCTTGAAAGAGCAGCGGCTAAATTCTGCTAAGAAAAAGTTCAGATAATATACCGATGGGGGAAATGAAGTGATTTATCCTCAAAAACCTGATTTTTCTAAAGACCCCCCTTTAGAACTTAACTTAATTCTGAAAGCCCCCTCAAAACACCATTGTCAATTTTGTTAGAGCTTCCTCTTTCATATCCCAAAACATTTCAGTACCTCCCCCCTCCACCCGGCATATGAAATGAACTTTATCTAAAAAGCTCTTCTTGTTAGGCAATGACAAGGATTTGTAATAAGCGAGCACTTCTATTGAATGTCAGTATAAATGTTCTAGCTCTAGATTTAAAAAAACCTCACCCCAGGCTGCTCTCTTCGCTGTTCAGCATTACGTTCATCACGATCGTCACACATCAGCCTCTGCCACGCCAAATGCTTGAATAATGCTTGGTTTATGTATGGCGTGAAAAATGACGTGCTGTACGAAAGTAGACTTTGTACCCACCTCAAAAAAATCCCTAGATGCTGCGCCCTTAATTCTATATGGTCAATCTGTATGGATTGAAAGGTTGATTTTTCGACGAATATAATTAAAGCGAAAAAAATAAGTTAATGTAAATAATTAAATTAACTCATCTATTAGTCTATTTTTGCTTTGCTTCACGCGTTAGAAGTGTCTTTCATATTTAAGAGAGCGAGCTGAAAAAGAGTAGCCTGGGACGAGCCTAAATAAAATAAATAAACCGTTTTCAATAATTTATGATTTATTGATGAAAGCTTTATATATACGTCATTGACAAACCTATGAACTTTTTTATGATTAATGATAGCTAATTTAATAAAAGAACAGTTATTATGAATGATACTGGTTTGTGTTACTGATTGAGTCGTATTATTTATTTAAGTATTATTTGTTCGTGGGATTACAATAACTTTATAGCCTTACACTTCCAGTACTTCCCCTTTACATCGATATTTTAAATGGGTGAGATATCAAGGGGGATTGGCATAATAAGCAAATAGAGAACAATCGTTTTATGCAGCAACAACAGGGTGGGTGGTTCAGAAAATGATATTTCCCCCAGCATTCTGTTTTTAGAAAATCGTACTTACATAAACCTCTGTTACATCATTTGCATAGGGAAAACACGTCCTCAGGTAAAATTCGTTATTAAAGACTTGCACGAGTGATGTTTTGAATTTACCGCGGTGGTATTAGCGTATTAGATATCCTGCAAAGTCGGTAGTTACAAGCTTCTCGCTAAAGTTTGGTTGCTCCGCTGACGTCAAAATACACAGTCAGTGCCTCTTATGCCTTTGATGGTGTTGCATAAATTCCGTTATATAGTGTTTAGTATATAACAGAATTTAAGCGAGTAGTTAGTTGCATAAATTCCGTTATATAGTGTTTAGTATATAACAGAATTTAAGCGAGTAGTTAGTTGCATAAATTCCGTTATATAGTTTATAGTATATAACAGAATTTAAGCGAGTAGTTAGTTGCATAAATTCCGTTATATAGTGTTTAGTATATAACAGAATTTAAGCGAGTAGTTAGTTGCATAAATTCCGTTATATATAATAGTTAGGAATATACAAAAGCAATTGTTAGCATAAAAAATTCTGTTATATAGAAGGTACATATTGCATAGTATGCGAATATAAAGCCTTCCATTATAATTTCGACGCGAGTAAGATCCTACCCCTACTCAATCGCCCTTTGTGTCATTACATTTACCATTCACTGCGGTCTTGTGTCTGATTCTTTCTTTAATCAACGAGTGTTCTTGATTGATAGCCACAGAACCTTGCCGAAGTTGAAACATACAACCGTGAGGAAGGTAACCTGATGCGATTCTGGTACCCCATCAGCTCTTTAGAGAGACCAACATCAAACCTTAGTAGATCATCGTTTTTAGCCATGCGTGCTGGAGACACGACGCTGACCGAGGCTCTGCATGAATTACTGACTTGTGAGAAAGAAATCACACGTTTATATTGTCAGGCAGCTTTGATTGAAGCTATGGAAACATCAGGAGTGTTGCAGTTTGATATACATGGTGAGATGATCCTGAATATCTGACTGTGAAAACTTTTTACCATTATACGATGTTGTCTAGCTTTAAACCCTTCAAATTTTATGGATACGTTGATCACTACCTCTACGCTTCCAAGTTTACCCATTTTTTAAATATTATAACTAGGTAATAAACGTTTGGACCTCTAGTTTACTTTGGGTGTATTATTTTAAGTATACCCATATATTTTACCTCTTTAAAGAAAAAAAAATGATATGGAAGGGAATGGCATCGAAAGTACGAAAACATCATATCCAAAGTAAAAGGTTATGTTCAATCTAAATGCTTAACGTCACGTTTATATCTTCGCGTCTAAAATCTAGTCTATAGGAAGCAAGGCATAATACTCGACGGGAGGTCTTGAATTTGTTCAGCCATAATGAATGTTTCTATTGATAAAAGCGTAGTTGAAAATTGTCTTTTACCTAGGAGAGATTCGTTAATAACAATGTTACGAAAATCTAATGTTTATTTCAGAAGAGAGTTACAATGACGTCATCCTGCTGAAATCACTTTCACATCATCATCTTCTTGCGCCATATATCGATGGTACCTTAGCTGCGAGCTTAAACACAGTCTCAAGTCCTCGCTCCTGCCTGTCCTTAGATCACGTGGTTCCCAGTGTCATGTTTTATACCGATCCAAACCGTATTATCTCTAAAGTCAATCAACTCCTTAAAGATAAGGCTTCTGCTAGTGAGGAAGGGATGATGAGATTAACCGATTCAATATGCCACTGCTTACGTGACCCGTCCAAGTTGCTGTGGCATCGTGAGTTTGTTGTCAGTCACGAGGTGCTGGAAGAAGAGATTCATTTTCCTGATGCTGCCATTACTGTACTGACATGCCGTGCTAACCCTTTGATTCACGCTGGGTAAGGAAAGGTTGCAATTAGTTTTATGTTGGTCTTTGGATGTGCTAGTCAAAAAGATAATCATGATCATTGAAAGACTATAAGAGTCGTATATTAAATGGCCAATCAGTTAGTTATACCTTATATTTATATATATATTTTACAACCTCCACTCCCCATGCGGGCTCTTCCGTGAGGTTCCCACGACACGCTTTACCACTACATTCTATATTTACATCATACAACACTCAACTCACGTTGATTTTTACAGAGGAATGAAATACCTGTACCATACAAGCAAAAGTAACAAACGTCTTTACCTTGGGCGTAATGTTTTCCTATTACAGACCACGTATCTTCAATTGAGAAGAAGATTCTTTGTTAAAGACGTCTTCTCGGAAAAAAATTCCGAGCTTCAGGCGGGGAAAATTTGTTTAAAGAGGCATAATTCACATCTTTAATAACTATCTAATCACAAAAGAAAACACCTTAAGATTCTTTGTTTGAGTTGTATTCATATTCATGTATCTTCCTATGCTCAAAAGAAATAATACTCTAAGGAATGACACATGGTTTGGCGGAAATGGGAAACCACTACGCCCAAAGAGGTCTATTAACTGATCAAAATAATCTTATTTACGTTATTTTCCTTGTATTGTTTCAGGTGGATGAGCGGCAAGAAGCCTTATGTAACCGTACTCTGCTACTACGGGGGAGCAAAACTCAGCAAAACTGGAAAAATAGCCAAATATAAGGCAGTACAGTACCCAACTATATCCACCAACAACACCTCATCTGATGAAAACACAAACTACTGGACCGAGAAATACCCTACAAGGATCCTGGCCACCAACCGTGTGGTGGTGCGTTATGAAGACCATGCCGTTGAGGGACCTATAGTTGACCTCTATGCCTTGTCACCTGATCTTTTACTTGCTCTGGTTTTTATTGAAACCTTTGTTCAAAATTTATCGAATCATCTGGACTGCCTAGACTTTACAAACCCGACCAATGAAGTAACTGAGAAGACTGTGATGTCGAAGGCCGTGATCTTTAATGCCATTGATTTGGTATCTACATTTATTCTGAGGACAAAATTGCCAAGTGTCATCAAGGAAGTCGTATTCCATCTGCTTGCCCAGCTTCTTCGAATCAGCCATAAAGTTGAATCACTAATTTCCAGTTTTCCATCGCAGGCTCATACATTTCAGCTGACACTGATCCTAACTCGTCTCACGCCTTTGAAAACTGAGCTACAAAAACTACTTGACAAAGAGGTTTCAGCGACCAACGCTATGGCTCTAGAGTTTATCTTACGAGGTGATTTTGAGAACAACAAGTTTTCTTCTTATCTTCAGGCTTTGTTTGAGGTAGTGCTAGCAATGGCGGAGGTGACACCATTGACGAGAGATCAAGGTGGTTATCGACGCAGTAGACAAGGGTCTCTTACTGACGGTATTTTACAGGTATGTTATAAACCCAACATCATGTTATAAACCCAACATCATGTTGAATTGCATAAAGGTTTGTTGCAACCTTCTTAGGGAGCATTCACAATTTATTGGGTAGGGGGGCTATTACATTTTAAAATAATATTTTGGGGAGGCCCCCTCCTCAAACATAACATATTTGTTCATGATATTGTGACTCCCAGACTACAGACTTTTAGTAGACACTAAATATCATGGTCCTTCTTTTCCAGGCTTAGAAAAATAATATTTTCGATTGCTTCTAATTATTACCGAATAAAATTGCTTTTCGTTCTCCAAAAATCTTTAACCCCCATCCTCCCCCCATTCTCTCCTCGCCCCATAAATAATGAACACTCCCTAGCTTCTGTTCGTCGAACATAGAGGGCTTTTACTTGAAAGTAGAGTGACCCTTGTGGTGTGAATGTCTTTCCTTCCTCAGGGGACACTAAAAAACAAAAGTGCAAGGTCGCCCAACTTTATGACAATTCCTTTTTATCTGGTGTTTGTTTTAAAGCTAGATCATGACGCACCTTATTTTTAAAGTTAAGGTAGTCCTTTTCAAAATCTCCATGTGATCGTTATTTTTTTTTAATTTTTAGGCTGATCCAGCCCAAAGCTCCCCGTCATCCATGGCGAACTCCTCATTTGAATTCAGACCCGACGACTCTGCAACCTCACCGTCTGTATTCTCTCCTACCACCGTCATCCCCCAGACACCCCCATGGTCTTCCAGATCTCGCAGGAAGGGAAGCTTACGAAGACGAAAACGAGCGCACGTACAAGAAGTGGTTTCCCCAACAGAAAACATGCCGTGGTTTGAGAGTGTCCTTTCGTCGATTCATCTTCTACGGCATCTGATACAAGGCAGTGAGCCACGGAGTGCTCTCGCGCTGCACGACAGCTTGTCTTCTGTAGTCACCGTCAAATCAAGCATTATGCAACGTTTGCTAGTCATCACAAACATCCCCAAGACTCTGAGCAAGGAAGAAGCTATCGGATCCATCGAGAAGGCTTGTAGACCATGCGGGGGTATCTTCAAGGAGCGAACCTATCTGCCTGAAATTCAAAGCAAGGATTCCAGCAGCGACGATAAACATAACAATGGCGGTGAAGGCCTGAATCATATTACCAAACTTCTTCCCAGTGCTCAAGCACACAAACCAGAAAAGATCCTTGGATACGCAGTGATTGAATTAAGAAACAGCAGCCAAACAGATCTGGCAAGACAAGCAATCAGCTCCAGCAAATCCTTAAAAGAGTCATCATCAACAGGGCAGCAAGAGTCCATCGGGGTAGCCAAGGTCATCACAGACCTACTAATGGAAGGCACCAACGAGTTGGAAGCCTTTGCAGTTTTTGATGAATTCCTTGAGAGAAACATCTACGACGATACGAAACAATTAAAACCAGCTGCATTAGATGTACTGGGAGAGATATTCAATAGCTGTGGTACTAGTGTTGTTCATTCGGAACTAGACAGAGACACCCCTCCTGGCCCACTATCGAGACGAGGTAGTGCCTTGTTTTCAAGGCTGCACTTGTCAGGAACGAGGTCTCCAGATATCTTAGAACGTGATGAAAGAACCACAAGTCCAGTTTTACTCGAAAAGAATGACGATTTTTCCAAAGCACTTGTAACGACACCACTGGACAATGCCAAACAAGACAAAATGTCACTTCTACCGAGTAGTCCCAAAGGAGATGGGGAGCCAAATTTGGACGATTCCGTGGAATCAGATCTTGCGCAGCAACTAGGGACGTCGTGTTTTGACCTAGGGGTTATAGAAGGAGCAACATCCCATCATGATGGCATTTGTGATTCACCTATCTCAAAACACTCCAGGCGATTACTGGAAGAACAAGCCTATACTCCTATTCTGGAGTCTTCATTTGCACACGGAAAACATCATAACTTACCTGAAGATGACACCCCATCTAGAACTCTTCATCACGAACGCCTCTCAGAAGAAAATATCTGTAATCCCTCTTCCAGTAATCTTCTAGCAGTATTTTTCCAAACATTCTGTCACTGCAAACACAGCTTGCAGGAACAAGTCAGACAAGTATTGCGTGACCATGGCGTGACAGGGGAAGAGATTAGTGATAGCTATCTGACATTGGGTGGATTGATAGATTGGGTGAGGTCTAAATGTGTGGATAGTGTTCGAGGGATATGGAAGGCCATCCTGACATGCGGATATGATCTTGACTTTAAGAGGTTCGTAATTCACCGCGTAACTTGACTTATTATTACGTACGGTAGCTTTGCTATTTACGTCATTACGAATCACATTTAAAATAACGTCGTGAAACAGACCTATTCATACAAACACACACAGATTCACAACGTTTTACCGTTGGTCTGTGACAATGCACGTGATATGTGAAGACAGTAAAAGGAATAGAGCTTTTAAGTGTGACGTCAGTGGTATGGAAAAACAACTTCCGGGTCCGGCCAAAAGCGAAAATCAGTCCAAAAGATTTTTCTTACTTTTTCTTGGTGACAGGATTTGTTGTCCAAAGTCCTAATTGTTTCCGCTGGAAGTTAAATCAGTGAGAACATTTTTCGCTTTATTTTAGCGGTTTTTGTGAGAAGTTGGACCCGGAAATACGTCCCAACTTAAATGCCATATAGAGGCTGTCCACCATCACGTGATGGCAGCCATGACAGGAGGCATAATAATAGAGTCATTCTCTCTTGGAAAACTGAATTCTTTCTCATGTAAATTAGATTATATTCAATTGTTCCTGCCTCCTGTCATGGCTGCCATCACGTGATGGTGCAAAGCCTCTATAACACTTTGAATGTCGATAAAAACAGTCAAGTCAGAGTCAAACGTTCTCCCTCCTCCTCCCCCCCCCCCCCCCCCCCCCCCGACCCCCATAATAATGATAACACTTTAGAACCTTTCATATTTTCTTATCGTCTCTTTTGACAGAACTACATACATATTCCCCTATGAAGTTCTTGAAGACCACAAGAACTGGTCTGTGGCCAAGGACAAGTTGTTGGTCAGTTTCGTCAATGAGCAATGTCGTGCTGTATCAACTTCTCCTTCACGATTGATGCCTGATGAGATAAACTTGGTGGAGACTGACCTTATTAGCGAACAGTACAACGAACTACAAGGTAATTGTGTTGATAGTACAGACACCACGGAGAGGGAGGTAGCTCAGTCGGGGACCAAGTCTACATTTTCATTAGCCATTCCGAAGTTGAGGAAAACACTGGGTTAAGTTAGCATTGTAGTGCATTAAGGGACTGTTTAGGGGTCAACATAGACGTCATCTTAAAATATTTTCCCTGATACAGTCCCACAATGCATTGCAATGTCAACTCGACCCAGTTTCTCCCCTCAACCTTGGAATGGCTAATATGTTATTCGAGTTCGCGTACAAGTTTGTTAACTTTTAAAATGTGGAAGTTACAACCAGGAAGTTTCCAAATGAATAAAACACCGAGTAAGGAAATGTCTGTGTTTTAAATTTTTAAACTGTTTCAAGCCAGTGACAACAAAATTAATGAAGTTTGCTATCTATACTAAGTCACCTTTTTCCACCACAGGTATCCCATTGCTAGGTGTCAGATCACGGTTTGCTTTCCTCAAGTCCCTCAATCAAACCATTGAGAAGCTTCTCCTCTCCACGACAGATCTACGTGCTGCAGATACCCACCCCTTGAGTACAGCTGCTTTACTGAAGCAGGCCAGTGGATTCATGTTCTATGACATCAAAATGGCTTTCTTGAAAAGAATGTTGGATCACTCAGATCATCGGGGTTCGTCACCCATGTCCCCTGAGATCTCGCTGGATCCACTTGAGACCCTTGAAGGTAGTCGTTCTTATTCCTCTTATAGCCAAATGTATAAATATCTAATATTTATATAAAACCTGTATTCGTAAAAAGCCGTAAGATTTAACAAAAAAAAAAAAGGCAAAAAAGAAAAAAAAAAAAGAAAAAGTACTGCTTGCACTCGGGTAGTAATTACGAATTAATAAAAGTAAGCTATATTTCTCCTATTTATCCCTTCTCCACGCATTCCTCCTTTCCTCCATTCCTCTCATCCCTTCTTGTATTTATTCGTTTATTCTTTCCTTCATTCATTCCATCATTTTGGAATTTTTTCTCCAGCTGATAAAGTATCATCATCAGGACCGCAGTTCTTCCAAGCCGCACGTTATCTATCCACCGTTACATCAGCTGGTCTGCGCGTAAAGGTGGCTACGGGTGGTGACCCAACTTTCCCGCTCAGGGTTCAGCTTCGGGGTGAACAAGTTCTGGGTTCTGGTAAGTACATTGTGCATTTAGGGATGGATAATTTGATAAGATAATTTGGGGTGGGGGGATGGTGTAAAATTCTGTCCCTCATCATCTTATTTATCTACACTCAGGGTCTTAAAATAACTGATGAGAAAGCGCGGCCTTTGTAATTGCATCTGCAAATGGTTAGACTTTCAAGTAGCTCGGATGACCACTTTAAATGGCGGTCCCGTCTCTCCACACTCATCATTACTAACCAACATAGAAGGGACGTAAAAGAACCACTGATGACGTAAAGAAACCCTGGCAGTAACCAACCTCAGTGCCTACACCTCATACTAACCATCTGGGCCCGATTGTACGAAGCCTGGGTAGCGTTATCTGACGAATAAATCTTATCCAGTGGATAAATTTATTGGATAACAGCATAAACTTATTCACTGGATAAGGATTTGTCCGCCGGATAGCGCTATCCAGGCTTCCTTCAACCGGGCCCTGAATTTCACTACTCAATGTAAAGCGCCTTTGATTATATTCATATAGAAAAGGCGCTATATAAATCATAAATCTTTTTCTTTTCTTCTAATGTTCAGGTGGTTCGTTTCGTCATTTTATGTGGCTCATGGCTCGTGAGCTGCAGGGACAACATGTCAATCTCCTCATTCCTTGTCCAAGTACAGCAGCCAATAGAAACAAGGTATTTTAGTCAAAAGAAAGTTGAGTTGCGTCGGTACTAAAGCATGAATGATGGATATGATGTAAGTAAGTTGAGTACCATATAATAAAAAAGTATACTTAGCTGACGTTTCGGACGTTAGTAAGTTTGAGTTAAGGAGCTACCAGTAGAGCTTTCTTACACGACAATCGTGTCGACTGGAACGATAGATTTGCTCCGCTTAGCCTCGCATTCAAGCCGGATTGAGAACGACGTTCCGTGGGTTTAAACAAAAGGTATTATTTTTATGGGAACAAGGTCCATATCGCAAGACAGGTTTTTAATACGTTAGGCAATTTCTGGTGTATCTTGCATTTTGTCTAGAAATATGATTACCTTTATAGCGACACCGCCTGCATTAGCCGAGTGTTTAAACTGCTCAAACACTCCTGATTTTTCAGGGAATGTTGATATTAAAACCAGGCAAGATGACTTATTCAGAGGAGAGGTCTTTAGTCTTCTTTGGCCAGGTGAGTTATTCACTGATTTTCCTGTCAAAAATCCTTCCTTGTGCCATAAAGTCATTATACACGATTCAATCAATATGAATAAGATATTTTTATGAATATCTTTGAAGCTGCTTGGCATTGCACTACGATCAGATATCCCGTTTGCTGTAGACCTGATGCCAGTGTTTTGGAAGAGTCTTCTGGACCTGCCGATAGACCCGAAGAACGACCTCCATGACACAGATATACTCACCTATAACTACATCAGAACATTCTCCGAGGTAACGAACAAGAACTCTCTTTTATGAGAACTCCTCTTTTTTGGAGGGTGGGGTCAGTTGGGGGGGGGGGGGGGCACAAAAAGGTTAACAATAGTATTACATTTTAGACATCTTTTTACCACATTTCATCGTAATTGTATTTGGGTACAATCGGGTACAAAGCATAGCGGAATTCACCACACTGTTTTATAAAGCTGATTTGTGCTCATACTGGGAGGAGGGGGGTGTTGTGACAAGGTCTAATTGATAATCAGATTCTTTTTGTGCTACTGTTTATCGTAATTGTTATTGTATTCAGGTACAAAGCAAGGAGGAGTTTACGACATTGTGTTATGAAGCTGATCTGTGCCCATATCGTTTCGTCTACACATCGCTGAATGGAGAGGAGGTCGAGCTGTGTCCTGACGGCGCCAATAAACCCGTAACGTACGTTACTAAATGTGGTACCATTTGACTTTATTCTCATTTCATTGTAAATCCTCTCTCTTCACATTTGTTCTCCTAACAAGAAGTTTAGATGAACGTACACAACTCCCTCTTCCCTCGTAAACAAATTTTGCTCGTTTTCCCTTATTCCTGGGTTCCAATCAGCTGACAAAATTATCTTTTCCAAAGGGTGGTCAAATCAAACACTGACTGTCAGTCACTGTGTGCTGTCAGCTAGAAAAAAAAATTTTAAAAAATGCACTGAATTCGAAACTGAATTCAGCTGATGAAAATTCCGCACGGGACAGGAAATGACGTCAAGTAAAACCAAGTAATAAGCGTTTCAGAATTTAGATAACATACTATTCTCTTGAATGTTATTTCTTTCTTCGTAACCCTAAGATACGTATAATATTGTACATAACTTACAATAAGACTTACTGCACCAAAAGTGGTCTGACATTCCAGTCTTACTGATTGCTCTGATTATTTTGTTTGTGTCGTTTAATCTTCTCTAGGTGGGAGAATCATCGTCAGTACGTTGATGCTATCCGAGATCTTCGACTCAAGGAGCTTCGCTGCACATCTCGCATGGCAGCGATTCGCTGTGGCCTCTACTCAGTAGTACCCCTACACGCTCTCTCTGTCATGCTGCCATCAGACTTACAAATAAAGACATGTGGACTCCCTACAGTTGACCTGGACTTTCTTAAGGTAACATTAGATGACCACATAATCATGTACCTGGGCGTTGGTATACCGCAAATGCGGCAACTGATTTTGGCTATAAAAACTGGATAGTGTTCTAGCAAGAGAATATGAACTAAGAGAAGGGATCCCCGTGCCCCATCATGTGCACACTTTGATGCTATTTTTAGAATCTATTCTAAAAATATCATCCAATGATATCATTTATTTGATCGTTTGATTTTCTGCACGCGCATAGTACGCGCGCGCTCTACGCTGTTTGCAACGTTTTCTTGTGTTTTCTTATGTTCAAATGGTAAAATCTGCCTCAAGATGACGATGTAGGTCGAAAGCTTTGGGAAATAAATGTAAAGATACTCCAGAAATTTGAACAAATTACTACTTCAATTTCCTGTCGTATTTGCCAAGCTTTCGACGTGCACATTCATATTCAGGGCAGAGTCGAAATAACGGAAAAACCCCAAAAACGTAAGCAAACAGCGTAGAGCGCGCGCAGTAAATGCGCGTGCAGAAAAACAAATGGTTTAAAAATAGCACCAAACTGTGCACATGATGGTTACAAGGCTATATAGGGGGGATTCCTTCTCTTAGTTCATTTTCTCTTGGTTCTAGTATTTTTTCATAGCTAGAAAGTTTGGTTTTCCTAACGTTTTGCGCGCCACATTGACGGAACTCTCTTTAGATTATCAAAAGACCAACATGAAATGACAAATGGGCCGTTTGGACAAGGGCGTCATTTTACCACCACTACCAAAATGCTTCGCGAATTAATTTCTTTTGATTTAAATGAATTTGTATTGCCTCATGAAACAGTAACACAACTGGTGCTAATAAACTGAACGAAAGAAAGGGTGCAGGGGATTCTGGTAGTTGTAGTTAATGACACCTTCATTCAAATGTCCTATTCCATTAGACCCCTTGCATTGATTTCCTAGAGGAATTATCACTGGGAGACAAAACAATAGGCTGTCTTTTCTTGTGCAAAAAACGTGCATTGTTTTAAACCCCAGAACAACTCCTCTCGGGACTCAGTACAAAGGGTCTATTCTTACTCTTTCTTGTATTATCTTCCTCGTCTTATCTTAATTTAGTCCAGGTGACACCAGTCTATGATTGCATCTTTAAGTAACAGGTGTTTTAGATTTCTCTCTATTTGGATGACATTTATTCTAGGCACATACTACGTATGTAGCAGGAATAAAAGAGACCGATGCTCACATCGAGTACTTCTGGAACGCGTTGGAAAGCTTTTCTCAGGTAATCCAAATTTTAGGCTTATGTTTCTGTGTGTTTTAGGGAACTCTGGAACGGTACGTTATCATTGACTTACCAAAAACATCATCGTTACGTCTTTGCCATTCAAGTGGGGCGCAATAGACCGCTTTAGCTTGTCAGGGCACGTCATTCCCTAGAGTATAATTTCTATGTTTAATGGTTGCACATGACACTAGACCATGAATATGGATACGACTCAAGCAAGAGAATGACTAGAGAATGGCATGTGATCTGAAATGGGAAAACATTACGCCCAAACAAAAGGTGTATTGGAAGTATCCTCAAATTATTTTGTCAGTTCCTTATCCTTAATCTATTCCCTTCTATCACTAAAATATGGGCGCATTTGAAAATTGAGTTTATTTTTGAAGTTTTCGTTTTTCTTCTAATTGTTGGTTTAAAGGACCAACTGCGCAAGTTTGTCAAGTTCGCCTGTAACCAAGAACGATTACCAAGTACTTGTACGTGTCAGAAAGGACATCCAAGTGAAGCTGATCTCCATGTTCCTCCTTATCCTATGAAAATTGGTCCCCCGGATGGGACAGGTCAGTAACAGTAGGATATTAGCCATTCCAAGATTGAAGAGACTGGGTTCAGTTGGCATTGTGGGACTGTTTTAGGTGACATATTTCCAAGATGGCGTCTATTTCGTCCCTAAAACAGTCCCACAATGCACTACAATTCCAACTCAACCCAGTTTTTACTCAATCCCGGAGTGGCCAATAAAGAATAAAGAATAACAGTTGAACGCATACAGCTGATTTTAACTTTTCCCGCTTATACAACTAATTCTGGTCCCCAAATGGTGAGTACAACTTTGTAGATAGCATAGTTGAGATGTACTTGACGTTCCGCCATTACTGTTATTGTACTTAGGTCGTTCAGATGTCAGATACATAAGAGTAGAGACTTGTATGTTCATGGTTAAACTTCCTCGATATTCAACACAAGAGATAACCACCCAAAAGTTACTGTACGCTATCAACTGCAGGGAAGACCCCTTGACTGATCTGTAACCAATCACAAGCTACTGTATGTCATCAACTGCAGGCCAGGCAAGACCCCTGATTGACAGATCTATAACCAATCACAAGCTACTCTATGGTATCATAGTTAGTAGAGGGGGACTAAATATGCCATCAACGAGCAGCAGAGATGCAAGAGACCTTGACTGTTCTGTTACCAATTACGAGCTACCGCAGATAGGACCCCCAGACTTGTCTACAACCAATGAGGGCCACTGATCTTTAATCTATTACAAACATTCGACCGCAGAGGGGATTGGATGGTGTGCTTTGAAGAGCAGTCATGAAGGACCAATAAAGACCCTTCAACTAATAGAAGGTGAATACCAGTCAAGTTTATGAAATCTAAAAAGGATATTCCAGATAAAATCACAATGAAAATTTGCAAAAATGAAAAAAAGTCTGAAAACAAAGCAAAGAAAGGACACCACAGCCTGTTGTCCTAAAGTTTATTCAATAGTGTACAAAAAAACACTAGACAAGAGGTGTCCTGGACGATTTTGCACGATTCAGTAGACAATATCAATTATAAAAAGAAAAAAAAACCTGACAATAATGGGAAATTTTTTTGAAAAACACTAAAAATACTACGCGCAAATCTTTACGGATATATGATATTTTTATTCAGAGTTTTATTTAAAGGAAAAAACGAGCAGCATGTCATTGTGCCTGTTCTGAAGGTGTGAATATTTTATAAATTAAATAAACCAAAGTTTTTCTTTATAGCGTCAAATGCTAAACAGTTTCATACATTAGTGCAATGCAATTTTTTTCTTTCTGATGTTCAAAGACGTCTGAAGCGATCTCTTTTTACTGGGAGTTTTTACATTCCAGAATGGTAATGACTTCCATCGATCTGTTCCTTGTGTCCTTGTAGAAGCCTCCGTATTACTCTTTCTTTACAAGATCCTTCACAAGGGTTCTATAGTATTGATGGATTGATATCATGAAGTCATTGAAATCGCAAACACATGGCGGCCATCTTGGTACGGTTATAAATGGCACCAACATTGCTGCGATGACGTAACGCGCAATCCATCTTGGTTCCCATGCATGTATATAATGATTCATTCCGCTTTTAAGACTTGTGGAGAGAATTTTTTTTCGAAACTGCTTTACAGTTAGTTATGGGGACTAATTTTTGCAAAAACAAAGATCTGAACCTCCATCTAATCGACACCTTTTCTGGAACCAATTTCAACCCATTTACAAAGATTAAAATTGTGCTTTCGTCAGGGGAGGGTTGGTCCTGAATTATTCTAATATTTAAATCCAATATTTCATTTTACTTTGATTGAATACCCTTCAAATCATCTTGTTAATTTTAGCAAATAAATTGCTCTAATTTTATTTTAATCAAAAAACGCTCCTTACATCCTGTCAAGGGTTGTAATTACATCTAAAGCGTCATAAATTTATTACATTTTTATTTACAAAGTAAATGTAACAAAATTCTATCATATAAAATCTCCCATCCAAGTGATGGTGCTGCAATTTCTAAACGAACCGTAACAGTATTTATTATTTATACATAACTCAAGATTAACTGGCTGGTAACAGCGAATGTCTTGATCGTGGCTTGCAAAACGCCAGGCAAAAAGCTGAATTCTAAAAAGTTGAATTTTAGTTACTTGTCTAGTGAGGGTCATCTTCTTCTTAGAGGACGCGAGCCATATTTACAGGTTTTTTAGAAGTGAACGTTATTTTCTTCGACTTGAAGGGTACTGAATTTACAAGCCTGTTTCGACTATGAAGATCGTCGACCGATGCTCCACAACATTTACCCAGAAGTCTTAAGAATGCTCGTTTCCACAAAGGGAGCCCAAACAAGGTTCCTGTGTACGTTTTATAAGGAAAGCTTTGGCTGCCAGTGGTTTCTATTGTGATCCAGGGAATTGTTGATAAGTAAAAAGAGGAATAAAGTAAGTTACCAAGAAGAGATATCCAGATTGACGCTCGAGAAATACTACTGTTGAGTTTGGATTCTCTCGAAACCAAAACACCAACAGCTTGTACTCGGGTGCTACATTCTGGACAAAGAGTAGAAACAGGATTCCAAGGTCGAGACCTTAACGACCTATATGTTGAAAGCGGGTTGCAAGCATTCCCAAGAGAGTCAAAAGAGAAAAAACATGGCGGCCATCTTGGTGCGGTTAAGAATTGATGCTAATGAGAAATCTATGGTGAAATGGCACCAACGTGGCCGCAATGACGTAATGTGCAATCGAAGAATTTAGAGGAGTATTAGAAGGATGAGTATTGATACATTTTGCTGAAGAAAATGAAGACGTATGGACGAGATGTAGTAGAATAAAGATATCTATAGGTCGGTCTGTCACTGTGTCTGACTGCCCTCGTTCTCTAATATAGTGATGAAGTTATCAAGTGTCTCTTCCACTGAGTCGTCTGGGATTTGGATTTCATCGGAGTTCTGTGGGAACGAAAAAAGACAAGAAACTAAACCAAGGTGACACTCATATTACAACAATAGAAATGTACATGAATATAAGACGTGATATAACGTTAAGCACGAAGCTATGGTGATAATAGTACTTACATCGTTTAACATGCCTATCAGTCTAGCTGTTTTTCTTTGCAATCTGGTTAGTCGTGTTGTAGTTTCTGCATGCTCTGTTTCCTTCTGTTGCATTGTTTGTATGGTTTCTGTCAGTTTTTCTGATACTTCTCCGTGCTTTTTCTGCATTTCTTCTGCTATTTGTTCCGATCTTTTTCCTTCCGTCGTTATTTTGTTCATAATCTAGAAATGAAAAAAGTGAGATTCGCAAATAAATGGAATGAAAATGAAATGAAAATTGAAAAAAAGAAATAAATAGGAGCAAAGATGATATCTTACCGTGCCTAACCCTTCCTCGTACTTGTCACAGAAGTCTTTCTGCAGTAAGCCAAAAGAATAAGTTAGCAACTCACTAGATGTTCTAGATATTCTTACACGAGAGATAGCTTACCACATTAAACTTTCTCAGCTCCCATATCGATAAGCTTCCAAGCTGCTCTTTTGTCAGTTGGTATTCTGGAGGTACGAAGAACTCTAACATTTTCCTATAAGTGACAAAAATATTAAATACATTTTAAAATGCAAACAGCAACCAAATGTACACAAGATTCTAGAGTTTACTGGTTCCTAGACGTCGCATGTTTTGATTAAGCTAGCGACCAACGACCTCTGTGTATCCCTCTTAACTATCGTGTATCCAACCAGAGTAAATACAGATTGATGGAGAAGAGTGCTCTGATCATCGAATGGAATAGCCAACTTTGGATATTCTGGAGTAGTCAAGCACAAAGCATTTCGAGTCGAGGCTCCGGGGAAATAATAACGTAAACGTCCCAGAACCTCGACTCGGATTGTTTTTTGCTTTATCTCTCAAACCAGTATATCGAAAGTTGGTTATTTCAAATCCATTATACTTTCTATAGGTTAAAACTGCAATACCACTACGATTAACATTTTCATTCAAAGTATGAAGCAACAAGTGCATTCATATAACCTATAAACAAAAGCAACACTAAATAAACCCTAAGATAGGGATCATGGGGCATCTTTTCTTCATTATGCCTTATATGATACTGTTTGCACCCGAGCTAGACCACAATGCATCATGATTATCGATTGGAAAAGCCCTATTCCAAGCCACGACCTCCTATACCTGGAGAGTTGTGCGACGTCTTGTAGCGCCTCTTCTGTCTCCATATTAGATGATATACCATTATCAGGTGAGCGAACAGGAGAAGCTTGTCCTTGCACGTGTTCCATGGTTACCGTGGATTCTATCGTGGTAGTACTGGGTAACTCGACCATGGAACTAGATGGAAGAGGTTGAGGAGATGGTTGTGGAGATGGTCGACTGACCGGCTCTGAAGGAGGTGGAATCGGCGTGGATTCTTTAGACTGTGAAGGTAAGAACCGATATTTGATTAAATGTAGTTAGTTTTCCATTGGGTCTAAAGCCCAACATTTCATGTGCGAATAATGACAAAGACGAAAGATAAAAGGGCTTTACCGGTCAAACTCAAAGTTAGACGAAAATGTGACGGAATATTCACTTACCCCGTTTATACGGATATGTGGCCCTGGGTAGTCATACCTGTTGAAATAAATGATTAAATAAACAAAGCAATAGCTTTTAAATAAAGTTCAAAGAGCACATGGTAGTGAAGAAATTTGGTTGCACCTCTGAGGCCCATGTCAAACGTCCGCGAACTTCACATGAGCCGAACCTTATTAAAACAATGGATAACAAGGCAGTCTTCTTTGATGTCATTAGGTTCGGCTCATGTAAAGTTCGACGTTTGATTTTAGTCTAAGGGAAACCTGTTCTTACCATTTATCGAACTTGTCACTAGGGTGTTGTTGGAACTTGACCTTTACTCGTATACCATCGGGTCTCTCCTTCAGACATACTACAGTACCGACATGCCATTTGCCATCATCGGTTTCACCTTCACAAGGCCGGCCCTGTAACGAGGTGATGTCTCCCTCTCCTTAAAGTAATCACATAGGAATCATTTAAATATGATATAGACCTCCTCGGCTAGGGCGTAACGTTTTCCCATTTCAGACCAAGTGTCATTACCTGGAGTATCATTTCTTTGTTTAACGGTTGCGTATGAGAATGAGACACATGAATGTGTGTCTTCTCATATACAACTCAAATAAAGAATCTTATTCTCAAGGGACTAACATGTGGTCTGAAAATGGGAAAACACTAGACCCGAGCCGAGAAGGTCTATTATAGAGGGCATGTTGGAGGATGTTCACGATAGACCCCTGCAGTTGTCGTGTCATCCAATATGGTCGCCATCGTTTCGTTCATTTTATTTTCCTTCCCTTCGTTCTCAAAAGCGATGAGGCCTCTATACATCGACAATGCAAAATTCACTTTTTTGTGGACGGGTCGCCGATAAATACATGACTCTAACCCAATAAACTGTCTGAAAATCTGTTAATACCTGGGTGTCCTAATAGTCTTGACGAACAACTCGATACAGTCTCTCCTTCACTACTCCAGTCCATTTCGTTACTATCGACTTCTGGTGTCTAAAAATAGGAGACAAAAATCAAAATCAGTCCTGATTTCTGACTTCCGAGATTTGAGAACATTTACTACTTACGCTAGCGACTACCTCTTCTGTTACGTCGCTCTTTCGTCGCTTAACGTTTTCATTCTAAAAGAGAAAAACAATGAGATTCATTAAATAAAATAGCTCGATATTTCAACATGCTGTGATTATGGTATAGAGGGATTCAGGGATTAATGAGCTTAATTACAATAGACCCTTTGCAATTACTGGTCATTCTTTTTAGCTACTTGTAAAGAACTGAAGGAAAGGATGTGTATCCACTGTGTTACGAAATGCAGTCTTATTATTACGATCTCTCGAAACAGGTTGTAGAAAGTTTGTTTGCAGTCCAGTAAATTTCACCCATGGGAATCAAAATGTTCATTCATTTGCTCTCAGTGAATTAATCAGCACGTGATTGCTTAGCAGCAAAGGGCCTATTAGCACGTCCTTTGTGAGTATGGCTAGACTTTACACCTACTTAACGTGTAATTATATTGTTTATGACCATATCTCACCTCAGTAGTATTGCTTGTATCAGGATGAGGACGTTTTGCTTTCTGTTGAAAATGAAAATTTAAATTCATTCAGTTGTTGTAGTGTTGGCCACTTGAATTTAAATTCATTCAGTTGTTGTAGTGTTGGCCACTTAAGAAACGAGCAAGAGACTAGGGTGAATATTAGTCTAATAAGCAAAAGAGTTTTGTCATCTGATAAAGCATCTCAAATTAGTAAATCTGAAATTTGAACGCCTTTCGTTAAAAAGAACCACAAAAGTGTGAAAAAATTTTTTGCCTTCAAAAGTGTAACAAAAATTACAAAGAATGTATGGTTACTGGGGACACTGGAAAGAATGTATGGTTACTGGGGACACTGGAAAGAATGTATGGTTACTGGGGACACTGGAAAGTATGTATGGTTACTGGGGACACTGGAAAGTATCTATGGTTACTGGGGACACTGGAAAGTATGTATGGTTACTGGGGACACTGGCAAAGTATGTATGGTTACTGGGGACACTGGAAAGTATGTATGGTTACTGGGGACACTGGAAAGTATCTATGGTTACTGGGGACACTGCAAAGTATGTATGGTTACTGGGGACACTGCAAAGTATGTATGGTTACTGGGGACACTGGAAAGTATGTATGGTTACTGGGGACACTGGAAAGTATGTATGGTTACTGGGGACACTGGAAAGAATGTATGGTTACTGGGGACACTGGAAAGTATGTATGGTTACTGGGGACACTGGAAAGTATGTATGGTTACTGGGGACACTGGAAAGAATGTATGGTTACTGGGGACACTGGAAAGAATGTATGGTTACTGGGGACACTGGAAAGTATGTATGGTTACTGGGGACACTGGAAAGTATGTATGGTTACTGGGGACACTGGAAAGTAATGTATGGTTACTGGGGACACTGGAAAGTATGTATGGTTACTGGGGACACTGGAAAGTAATGTATGGTTACTGGGGACACTGGAAAGTATGTATGGTTACTGGGGACACTGGAAAGTAATGTATGGTTACTGGGGACACTGGAAAGAATGTATGGTTACTGGGGACACTGGAAAGTAATGTATGGTTACTGGGGACACTGGAAAGTATGTATGGTTACTGGGGACACTGGAAAGAATGTATGGTTACTGGGGACACTGGAAAGAATGTATGGTTACTGGGGACACTGGAAAGTATGTATGGTTACTGGGGACTGGACACTGGAAACGTATGTATGGTTACTGGGGACACTGAAAGTAGTATGGTACTGGGGACAACTGGAAAGAATGTATGGTTACTGGGGACACTGGAAAGTATCTATGATTACTGGGGACACTGGAAAAGATAGTATGGTTACTGGGGACACTGGAAAGAATGTATGGTTACTGGGGACACTGGAAGAATGTATGGTTACTGGGGACACTGGAAAAGTATGTATGGTAACTGGGGACACTGGAAAGTATCTATGGTTACTGGGGACACTGGAAAAGTATGTATGGTTACTGGGGGACCACTGGAAAGTATGTATGGTTACTGGGGACACTGGAAAGAATCTATGGTTACTGGGGACACTGGAAAGTATCTATGGTTACTGGGGACACTGGAAAGATATGTATGGTTACTGGGGACCCTGGAAAGTATGTATGGTTACTGGGGACACTGGAAAGTATGTATGGTTACTGGGGACACTGGAAAGTATGTATGGTTACTGGGGACACTGGAAAGTATGTATGGTTACTGGGGACACTGGAAAGTATGTATGGTTACTGGGGACACTGGAAAGTATGTATGGTTACTGGGGACACTGGAAAGTATGTATGGTTACTGGGGACACTGGAAAGTATGTATGGTTACTGGGGACACTGGAAAGTATGTATGGTTACTGGGGACACTGGAAAGAATCTATGGTTACTGGGGACACTGCAAAGTATGTATGGTTACTGGGGACACTGGAAAGAATCTATGGTTACTGGGGACACTGGAAAGAATCTATGGTTACTGGGGACACTGGAAAGTATGTATGGTTACTGGGGACACTGGAAAGTAATGTATGGTTACTGGGGACACTGGAAAGTATGTATGGTTACTGGGGACACTGGAAAGTATGTATGGTTACTGGGGACACTGGAAAGAATGTATGGTTACTGGGGACACTGGAAAGAATGTATGGTTACTGGGGACACTGGAAAGTATCTATGATTACTGGGGACACTGGAAAGAATGTATGGTTACTGGGGACACTGGAAAGTATGTATGGTTACTGGGGACACTGGAAAGTATGTATGGTAACTGGGGACACTGGAAAGAATGTATGGTTACTGGGGACACTGGAAAGTATGTATGGTTACTGGGGACACTGGAAAGTATGTATGGTTACTGGGGACACTGGAAAGAATGTATGGTTACTGGGGACACTGGAAAGTATGTATGGTTACTGGGGACACTGGAAACAATGTATGGTTACTGGGGACACTGGAAAGTATGTATGGTTACTGGGGACACTGGAAAGTATGTATGGTTACTGGGGACACTGGAAAGAATGTATGGTTACTGGGGACACTGGAAAGTATGTATGGTTACTGGGGACACTGGAAAGTATGTATGGTTACTGGGGACACTGGAAAGAATGTATGGTTACTGGGGACACTGGAAAGAATGTATGGTTACTGGGGACACTGGAAAGTATGTATGGTTACTGGGGACACTGGAAAGTATGTATGGTTACTGGGGACACTGGAAAGAATGTATGGTTACTGGGGACACTGGAAAGTATGTATGGTTACTGGGGACACTGGAAAGAATGTATGGTTACTGGGGACACTGGAAAGAATGTATGGTTACTGGGGACACTGGAAAGTATGTATGGTTACTGGGGACACTGGAAAGTATGTATGGTTACTGGTGACACTGGAAAGTATGTATGGTTACTGGGGACACTGGAAAGAATGTATGGTTACTGAAGACACTGGAAAGAATATATGGTTACTGGGGACACTGGAAAGTATGTATGGTTACTGGGGACACTGGAAAGAATATATGGTTACTGGGGACACTGGAAAGAATGTATGGTTACTGGGGACACTGGAAAGAATGTATGGTTACTGGGGATACTGGAAAGAATATATGGTTACTGGGGACACTGGAAAGAATGTATGGTTACTGGGGACACTGGAAAGTATGTATGGTTACTGGGGACACTGGAAAGAATGTATGGTTACTGGGGACACTGGAAAGAATGTATGGCTACTGAGTACACTTTTGAAAGAATGTATGGTTACTGGGGACACTGGAAAGTATGTATGGTTACTGGGGACACTTTTGAAAGCCAATAATTCTGGTACTTTTCATCCAATCAAGTTCACATTTTCCAGACTTACTAATCTTGAGATCCTTTCTCTAATGCAGTTTTTTCCCTAATAAGATTAAAAAGTCTTATCTAGAACATTACCTGTTGTTTGTCTGGTTTACTGTTAGTACTATCAACTGCCGGACGAGGTTTACTGCTCACTTCAACCTGTTAACAAATAAACCGTTCAATATTTGAATACGGACAATCCGTTGTTGCTGTCTCCCCCTCATAGAACTGTGGGGACGAATTTAGGGAAGGGAAAACCCAGAAAACTTTTTCAAGGTGTACAAGATAAGACGAGCTAGGAATTTATTTAACTTCCCCTGTTTTAATCTTATGTTACAAACCTTTTGTTGCGGTGGTCTTTCGTGTTTGACTGGACGAGCAACCGATGGACTTGACTTTGTATTCTGGGGGGAAAATGACGAACAAAAGATGTTTGTACCCAAGCTAGACGGCAATGCAGTGTTGGTAGGAGTGACAAAAACAACATGGTGGACGTGAGAACCAGCAATACTTGAAATGTAATCGCCTATTACATCTACTAAAATTCTTTCCCAGAAAATATGACTGGACACTATGACAAGATACTTTGCACGATACTTATCAACATCCTAAGGTTATCGCCAACAGAGGGGCAGAAGTGTTGATGATAAATGGTGAGGAAGACCTTTGTCTTAGCCAAATATTACGGCGCTGCGTACGAGGGCCTAAGTTAAACAACTCACTGGGTTAATACGTCACCCTCTTTGAATAAAGTTGATTGATTGGTGTTTCCTGTAAACATGACTCAAATTACCGCACATTGTTCCAACCCACGTTAAGATAATACTGGGTACAAAACACATGTGCTTACCAGTCTGATGGGTGTTCTCGTCTTACTTGTAGTGGCTTTGGGTTTCGGGAGGATTGGCGTGTTCAATGGGCTTCGTACTGGTTGCTTCTGTTGTGGTGGTGGTTGTGGTTTCTGGTAAGAGAAAAATAATAAATAAAACGTGATACTAGTCAGGGGCGGATCCAGGGGAGGGGTGCAGGGGTTGCGCACCCCTCCCTGATTCCACTTTGTGCCCCTACTTCGAAGATAACCAATGCTGTTTTTTTCCCTTGGATTCTGAGGGGTGCACCTCTCCCTGGGTTAACTTTGTGCGCAGCAGTACCCCTCCCTGAACAAAATCCTGGATCCGCCCCTGCTAGTAACATTATATTAGTCTTTTAAACGCACAGTTATGGCACGCTAGCTATGCCGTACAAATAAAAATACGGCACTTGTATAACAAAACATACTGGTTTAATAATTGGTCTTGTAGACTCTCTGCTGGTCTTGGGTCTTTCTATCGCTGGGGACACACTTTCGCTCTGGAATTTAAAAAAAGGAATTTTTAATGCAACACTATACAAATAATGGTTTCGGTGTTGGTATCACGCGATATTCTAGTTCATTACTTACACTTTGTTCAGAACCTTTTCGCGGCCGATTTCTGTTGATATCCTCTTCCACTTTTCGTTTTTTCAGAATGGCTCTGGTAATGGTTGCTGGCTTTTTCTCCGGTCTCTGACAACTAGAAATAAATATTTGGTGGTTAGTCTCGAAGTTCCAGAACATGCCACAATAAAATATCTAGTGTGCGTTACCACAGCAAACTAAAAGATGTGTCACGCCATGTAAGAGTAACGAAATGAATTTTACTACGATTACGACTTGATGAAAACATATGCGTTAAGATCAATCAACCTTTATTTCAAGAAAGTGACACTATATAGTGGGAACGCCAATAACCCTATGGCTCTCAAACGCTCTCAAGATGTGGCACTCACTCAACAAAGGTTGGGGGGGAGGGGGTGAGTAGTATGTAACGCCATAAGCGTGATCAACGTACTTATTGCAGTCTGTATCAGGGTTCATCTTACAGCACCAGTTATCAGGAGTATCTTGAAGTACATATCTAGAATGGAACGCCAGTTCACGCCACTTGAGACATTTATCTGTCCAAAGATGAAAGACCGTTAGAATACCGTTGTACTCCAAATTATAACTATGTCCTAACTACATTTTTTCTTATTTTGATTCTGAATTCACCAACAATGGTGGAGCAACTAACTTGGCATCAAGTGTGATCCGAACTAACTTACCGCACTGTACGTAGAGCGGTAGATCCATCATTCGTTTCCGAACATATCTCTCTTCATTGGATGGGTCGTCTTTCCATTTGGCACTGTTGTATCCGTATGCATCCCTGAAAATATCATAAAGATTGGTTATTGTCACCTTTGATGTGACGGCTAGAAAACCATGACAGAAGAAACAGCAATAACAGCACACTTAAGGGGCTGACACGCGGTGCATCATTGCGCACAATATTGCAGACAATGGTTACTGAAGTAGGATCGTTTTCTACTTCAGTAGCATTGCAACAAATTGCGTCATGTGACTCGCAACATCGATTGCCTACAACATTGCACGTGTGTTCTAAGCTTAACACCAATAACGACAACAGGACAACAGGAACAAAAATAGAAAATAACAGAAATAATAACAGAAATAACAGCAATAATAGTGAGAGAAAGAGATAAAACTTCTTATTTTTTTAATATATATATTTGATTCCACTTACCAGAACTTCACTACTCCTAGTTTGGCTGTCGAGAAAGAAAGGAAATCCACTAAGAACAACAGCGCTTGCAACGGCAATAATTTTGTAGGTTATGAGAGGTCTAGCATTTTTGTAGTTGGCATCCCCAATCCCTTACATAATGTTAATCACTGAAAAACCCCAAACAGACAAATTTACTTACAAATGGGACAGTTTTTCCAGTAATCGTCCAGATGTTCTCCAAGCGCTCTAGTTAAGGCTTTATACTCCTTCAAAAATAAGATGTTTCAAAACTTAAACAGAAGAATTATCATTCTCTCTCTGTCACGGGTTCAAACGTTCTTTTATCACTATAATATAAAACTAGTACAGCTGTATACAATTCAGGATCACTGCTTTCACGCCAAGTATGGACACTTTTAAAGATAATTACGTGACGTAATCAGCTTTCAGGATCACGTGATCAGCTTTCGCGCCACGTATGGACACTTTTAAAAATGATTGCGTGACCTGATAGTGCATATGGCCTGTTATGAAGAGTGGTATTCTTACCTTGCCGTCGGCAAAATCTTGTTTGTTATGTGTTGGCTCAAGTACCAGATAAGGAACATTGACCACACCCATTACCCCGTACCCCTGGCTGCGGTAAAGATAAGAACGTAAATATATATATATATATATCTACTAATGATATCATGACTAGTAAAGGCACAGGTGAGTAGCATACTTACACTCCTCCTTCCATTTGACAACCGACCTTTTCGTACATCTTTATTAACCTACAAAGTAAAATATTTTGCTATAAATAAGGATCGTGGAACAGTGATACCTCTAAGAGTAAATGGTTTGAACCCAGGTGTTGAAAGTCTGGTGTGAAATGTGATCGTCCGGGTGAGTGTAGTCTTGAGAAAGACTGTTGTTGGTGGTGACTGACGTTTCGACAACCTGAGCGGAAGTCATCTTCAGAGTCCAGTGAGAAAATTAGTACTCGAGTGATACCTCTATTGCTGGGTTTCTATCAGCTGATGAAAATCTTTGAATCTCATTATCTGCTCCAAATGGTGGCCAAACACTAGCCACCATGTGCTGTCAGCCAGAAAAAATTCAGCCAGGAAAACTTGTGATTAAGCTGATAACATTGCGCAAGGGATAGGAAATGACGTCATGTGAAATCCAGCAATTAAGCGGACACCCATCATAAATTGGACAGCTAGTTGGCACGGTCGCGAAATTTTCTTCCCGCTTTCAGTTATGTAAACAAACCTATTTATCAGACACCATTTAGGCGGACACCAAGCAAGGACAAGAAGGAGTCCACTTAATAGAAGTGCGAAAATACCAAGTTATCAATGAACGCGACGTAACAAACCCACAAACCTGTTACAGTTGTAAACCATGACTCCGTAGCACCGTCGCTTGTTTAAATTGATGCCAAAAATAAACTCTAACGATTGCGGGTCTTTCAAAGCTCTGCAAAGATTAGAAAAGATCTTCATTACCCTATGACTCTATTTACTTTGTACTGATCATCGGGTAGGAGTAAGAAAATGAGGAAATAGATGATGGGCAAAGAAGGAAAAGGAACATGGAAAGGAAGGAAAGTCTATTTTCCAAAGCAGACTATACTCTTGTTTTCAAAATAGTGCACCATTTGAGCCCAACAAAGTTTATTTCACGTTGTTTAATCTTGGTACCTCAAAGCATATGTTTTATTCATAACCGCTTTGATATAACAGACTGGACAAAATCAATGGAAAGCTGTTGTTAATTTCAAACTTGGCGGCTATGACGTAACAAATAAAACATCGAGAGAGGGGAGGAGCTTGGACGAGAAAAATCGGGCAGAGAAAAAGATAAGATAACAAAAGTTTCGATTCATTTTTTATGGAATACTATGTAGAACAAGTCCTTGGTAAAAAAATAGACGTACTTCCTTGTGTTGTTCAAAATCATCTTCTTGATGTTGACATCTGCTCTTGCTTCAGCTAAACGAGCACCAGCCTGTCTTTGTACTGCCTGAAGGCCAAGAAAACAGCGTTTAAGCGATTGAATCCACGGGTATGCCAAGTAAGAGAGAAATGAATTACGACTAAATACTTACGATTGAGTCTTTGCACGTTCTTTCTGCTTTTTCTCTTTCTTCCCTAAAGAAAATACATGTAAGCATGTAAGGTGAGCAGTTGCCCGATAAATTCCAATTCGATCTGTGAGTTGGCTATGCCCAGTCACTTAGGTCAGCCCAGAGGTTGTTTCAGCGGCGTTCGATAAAATTGAAGTTCTTTTTTTCTTTCAAAGATCAGAAAATTTATTCTTACCTGTCTTGAATTTCCAGTTCATGTGCTTTGGCTTCAGCTGTAAAAAACGAGGCACACGTGTCTTTATTAGAACCGTTAATGGACCCTTTAGTGGACCGCGGTTAATGACCCTGACTATAAAGACTGTTTACACGATGGAACATGGCCAGATGAGTAATGTCCCGTGTCTCGAGGAAAAGACCCTAGGGAATACACCAAGGAGAATAGTAATGGTAATGCCTTTAATGGACCGCGGTTATTGGACCGCGGTTATTGGACCCTTTTCTATAAAGACTGTTCACACGATGGGACTGACCTGTTTTCAACTCCGTTGCAGCTTTCTTCTCCTCGCGTTCTAATCGACACTTGAAGCGCTTCGACATAAAAGTGTAAGATCTGTAACGGTAACGAACAAGTAAGAACAGATGTTAGTGAAAACTCTCCACCTGTGCAGCGCGGTAGGACCGCGAGAAGGTATGAATTGCCAACTACTTGACGTTTTCTGATTATTATTCCTTTATACTAGTATCATAATATCATATCCCTAACAGAAGAACTACCACTAACCCTCCCTCGGCTTCGGGGACAATTAATCACTGATATCCTGCAGTGCCAAGTTTGAAATCGTTGGAATTGGAAACATTTACATCTAGTTGATTTGAAATACTCTAAAATAACTTACGCAGTTTTATAGAGGGACGTAGTTAATCTGACTGTACGAACTTTTTTGTCCTAAAAATATAAATAACAAAAACAATCACATTAAACCTGAATGATGAATTCGTTAATACCCTACAGAAGGAAAATTTGCATTAAAGTAGCCACACCAAAGTTGTCTGTATGAACGAATCCGTGGATAAAAACAGAATAAATACACACCTGAATGTAGATCTTCATCCTTGGATCAAGATATAAGACCGACGTGTAGGCACGAAATGACTTTCGTTCAGGAATAACGCTGCAAGTTGAAGAAACAACAATTAAATGTTTACGCAATCGTTTGTATTGTATACACCCGAATAGCTTAAACGGTTAAGCTAATGCCCTTGAGCGTCTCCCTAGGCCTAGGGCAAACGTCGAACTTTCCATGCACCGAACTCATTAAAGACAATGGATATCAGGTGATAATGAGGCGGCATTCTTTGATGTAATTGAGATCGGTGCATGGAAAGTTCGACGTTTGCCCTCGGCCTTAAGTGATCGTATCCCAATAGACCCATAATTGTCAACTTAGGAGGTTAAAATTCAGCTGAGGGAAATCGAAAGAGCTACACAGCCCCTGGTCTCACTCTCCCTAGATTGGCCACTGTATGCAGTCAGACTATCTATGTGCCCAAATGACTTACTAGTTATCATCGCCATACGATTCACCAACGTAGGGATCAGCCATAACGATATCATAAGGATCGGCAGTGACCTGCAATAAACACCATGGCCATCTTTTAATAAAAGGTTTCAAAGTGGATATCACAAGATCCACACTGTTTTGAAGATCTGTCATTCGTCTGTCAGTACGTGACTTTCTATCAACAACATCCAACATGGCCGTCATTTATTCCGTCATCGTTTTTCTCTTGGGAGTTATCCTATATTAAATGTGTTCGTCTACTCACGTTAAGTTCGGGTTCTCCGTTATCCATTAAGGACATGTTGAACAGCAAAACCAACGTTCCTGTCACGACAAAGCAAAACCATCAGTAACAATGTCAGTCATAGCAACCATGACTTATATACCCCTAATTCAAAAAACGTTGTCATCGCCAAAGGCGATAGGCAATAGGCGAAAAGCGATAGGATATATGTCATTCCAAGATCCAAGAATAGCTGGAATGACTTGTGTTCCTTCTTCTTATTCACGTCAAGAGTATGGACCTTCGTGCTGAGACTGATTCGATGTTCTTTGTATTCAACGAAACCATTTCCATGTCGGAATGACCTATCGCCTATCGCCTTTGGCGATGAAAACGTTTTTTGAATTAGGTGTATACTGTACATCGCGATTCCTATCATCCACGTTCTTCTTGTCTTAATAATAAAGATGTAATTATATTTTTCGTGTCAGCGGCAAAGAAAGCAATGATAGCCGCGAACCATTAATCCCGTTTACAAACCTGTTGACTTGATTTTATCAAATTCGTTGAATATGTCTTCTGTTGTTTTGAAAGGTGAATACTTTGTAATGATATCAACTTCTGTCTTGTGCTGTAGAATAAAAACATTGTATTATTAAGCCAAGGAAACCCATAACTTGGATAAGTAGTAGACTTCTCCACAGGGAACCCATCTACAGTAAAACAAACATTTAACGAGAACAACGAATGAAACTCTAGAAATTTTGTATTAGCGCGGAACTTGTGGTATTATGAGGTTTTGTTAGGCAAATAAGACATCGTGGTCTTGCTGGGGTACACAAGCAAAAAAAGCTGAGTTTTTACCCAAGCTAGACCAGAATGCACTGGTTTTTTTAGCTCAAGGCACTATGATTGGACGTTGAAGGTTTCTTACTTTGTGACTGGTTGAAATCGTAACCAATGCCGTGAGTGTTAAAACGGTTTGGTTTTACCTGCTCAGGATCACGATTTTTCTTAAGAAGCGGTTTCTTTGTCTTAGCATCCCATGCTGGCATTGGCGCGATGATCTACAAACGAAAAAAAAGATTCCATCATCAAAACTAGCAACAAAATAGCAAAATATTTCCAAAAACCCTGCCTGTTGCGTGACAAGTGCTTAACAGGAGAAACAGAGTTGCTGGGGTGCACAAACCTCGTCGAATATTTTCTCTTTTTCTTGGAACGTTCGTGAAATAAATAGGCAGCTTAATTTGTTGTCTCTAAAAGAAACAAGCAAAGCTTGGTTAATTTAATGGAACAAAAGGAAAAAACGAATGGATGGAGATCAGAGAAAGGGAAGAAGCGAAAACGAGACTTACTTTTTAGTAAACAACAGCACATCCTTAGCTATTCTCATGGTGCCCCTGTGAGAAAAATAAGATACATAAGCTATATAAGAAGGAAAGAGAGTTATATTTTTTCAGAGGAAAAGGGATTCTCCTTGTACTCACGACTTTAGCCCGTTGCCGTATTGACCAATCATGTTTTTGTCTATGATTCTTTTGTCAGACCGACCAAATTTGATTACGTTCGCCACCTCGTCTGGAAAAAAATTCAAAAATCAGCATCAATAGGCCCTTTGCAGTTAACGGTCACGTGTCTGTACCGGAATGCAAAATTTGTGTTTTTATTTTAAATTGATAATTCTTTTTAAGTACTTGTAAAGAACTGAATGAAAAGATGTGTATCCAGTGTGTTACGAAATGCAGTTTTATTACGATTTCTCGAAACAGGTTGTAGAAAGTTTGTTTGCTCTCCAGTAAATTTCACCCATGGGAATCAAAATGTTCATTCATTTGCTCTCAGTAAATGAATCAGCACGCGATTGCTTATCTGCAAAGGGCCTATTCGTCTTAGCTCAGCTCAAAGGTGGTTTCAGTGTTCCGCGCAGATAAAAGTGATAATATTTTTCGTACCTGGATCCATTCCATCGCCGTCATCCAGAAAACAGAGCATGTATTTACCACGGTAAGATTCGGCAGGAACTGAAAGAAAAATTAGATATTATTTTATCATTAATCTTCCTAAAACTAGAATCGAACTCTAACGCCCAGGTCAAACGTCGAGCTTGAAATGAGCCGAACCTAATTCAAACAATGAATAACAAGGCGGTCTTCTTTGATGTCATTCGGTTCGGCTCATGTGAAGTTGGTTGTTTCACCTTAGTCTAACTTATTCGATATCACGTAGGACGTAAAACCTTGCAGACGTTTCAGACTTGTTATGATGCCCGTTTACAAGTAGGATGAGAGACGCAGTGCTAAGGGAAAGTAATTTGTTTTCTTTCCTGGCGACAACACATACAAACGTTGTAAGGTCACTCTACTTGTAAACAGGGCTTACTTAAGTATATCACTGTTTTTAAAAGTAAAATACATAAAAATGCTCTGTAACAAATCTATTAGAAACACAGAATTCAGTAAAGATTATGGTGCTAGTATCGGCATGCATGACTTATTAATAAGTGTCATGAAAATTAGTGAAAATCGTTTCCTCTTTGGGTTAAAATGTATAAAAAAACTATTATTTTCACTTTCATTTTTTATTCCTAGCAAATGCTCCGCGTGCAATAAAAGAGGAAGCATTTCCGGTAACAATGTTACCGCAACATTGCCGTTTCTTACGTTTCGTAAATGTACAGTAATCCTATGGATTTGAGAGAGATATGCTCTATCTTTTCTCAGGTTCTCGGATGTCCTCGTTCCGCAACGGACCTCAAATTCGTTCGTCCGTGCGTCTTTTGTGTTTCAAATGCCATGGACAAGTAATAGCTAGCAATTAATTAGTTTGTTAGTTCTCGGATAAGGGAGATGTAAAAAGGGCTATTGACGCTTACGGAGGACAGCCATGATAGAGAAGTCTAAAGTTAAAGCCAGTTAGTTAGGGATTAGTATAGTTAGTAAACAGATGGATCAAGTCAGTGGACTTGAGCGAGGTCTTATAATGGCTCAATGAACGTACTGTTTTGAAAAGAGAAAAGAGCGCATTTGAAATCGAGAATTATACTCTCGGAAATCAGTTGTAATGTTTGTTTTTTAGTGTTACTTTACTGCGTAACGACCAAGCTACCTAGACCAGCGTTCAATCCAATCCAGCCAAACGAACGAAGTTAAGCAACACTGAGTTGAAAGGATGGATGGGAAATCATGTGACAACACTTTCAACCAGTGAAAACATCATCGGCCTGAAGATCATTCTTTAGAGCCCGTATAGATAACGGTCGTACAGACTTCAGAAACTTCACGAGATTTCCGTTGATCCGCGTTTCGGAAGCGTTCCTGGTGTTAATACGACGGCCTATTGAACGAACTAAAATTTCAGGCGACAAGCACATGGCTGAGGAGCTTACAACTAAAAGTAGAGTACGTAGCGTAGGCTACATATTAGAAACCATTAAAGACAGTTTCATCTGTAGTGTATTTTAACTTGTATTCATTCCAAGATCTTGGGTTTCTGAGACACATTGTTTGATATTGTTGCATTTGAGGAATCGCACACTTCGCCAGCGGTAGGAAGACTGATAGTAGGAATTTATAGGGTAGCAGGTTAACACGTCTCGAGCCTCGCCATGGAGTAACCAGCCTGAGGAAGCTGTGGGAATGCTGATAATAGGGTAGCAGATTAACTCGTCTCGAGCCCTGCCATGGAGTAACCAGTCTGAATCTTGAATAATGATATGGTTCCCTCCTATGTTCTCTGCAGGCATCCAGTTATTGTGATTGTAATGGATGGAGTAACGAGGCAAGTATTAACAATCCAATTCACCTAGTTAAAAGCACTTTCAAATGATTAGTTAACAATCAATCCAAATTCTTCTCCTGCTTGGGGATACTTGAGAAACTTCGGTTATGGCGAGTTGTCTTTTTTTCAGTGGTTACTTCGTATGGTAATCATCACTTGGTCAGACTGCACTTTGCTTGAAGTCTCCTTGATTTTGCTTGTCTGGAATATATCCATGAAACCCTTGACTCGATAGACTATTCTTCAGCGGTTTCTTACTATGGTTTTCATTTACCGTGCAAAATTTTCGTTACTTATTCATAGAGTAGTTCAGGTATTTTGATTAATAATTCAAAACAATGATACGACGCAGCATCGTGATACACTTCCTTGCTCTGCGACGCTTTCAGCAACGTCGTTATTAATTTTGTGCATTTGGTCTTCGCTAACAGACGCTGTCTACAATCAAACACTGATTTCTGTTGTTTAGTTTTCTTCATTGAAGACGTACCATGACTTGTCTCGATTTACTTGATTTACTGAGTGTGAAACTGTGTCCTTTACCAATGAAGCTTTGATCCAAGACCATACATCACAGTAACTTGATAGTAATATTTGATTATGTCTGTTGCCAGTCTTACACACAAGAAGTTTTCATGATCTTCTGACGTGTTAAGCTTTGTCCTCCATCCCTGAAGCTTTGATCCAAGGCTATACGTCACAGTGACGTTATCGTAATAGTATTCGATCATCTCTGTTGCCAGTCAGTTTTCGTGTTCATTGCACACCAGAACTTTTCGTGATTTCCTAACTTGTAAAGCTTTGTCCTTCAAGGCCATACATTAAAGTGACTCGATCGTAATATTCCATTATCTCTGTTCCTCAGTTTCCATGTTCAGTACACACCAGGACCTTTCGTGATTTCCTAAAGCGTAAAACTTTGTCTTCCATCGCTGAAGCTGTTTTCCCAGGCCGCACTCAAGACAATTGTTCCGGTGAACAAGGCACGAACCAATATCCAATATCCAAATAGTATGCTGCACCTTATTTTCCCAACAAATACATTTGCCCAATATTAAACTAGACTCTCGTTCTTGGCCGGCAGCAGACTTCATGGAGACGAAAAGTCCAGGAAGATTGTTCATGTTCAATTCTTTGATGTATTACAGCTGGCGATGCTGCAATTGCCAATCGGATATATTCATTCTAACATCCACCAATAAAGGTTCTGCAGCCACTCGACAGATGTCACGCAGTTTGTATTATATTGTGCCATCCACCAACAGTCCTTCTCGCACTACGAGATGAAAATGGAATAAACACCTTCCCTTTGTTCTACAGGAGAGAAGCTTCTTGCTCGCAATGGGGGTGGGCATTCTTTCAGCAAAGATTGAATGGAATACTCAAAGGACAGCTTGACCCCCGTCAAAGCACACAATACTTTCACTCGTGCGTTAGACATATAAAATAAAAGATGTAAATAAAGTTAATAAATATATTTCGTAAAACAGGGGCTACATATAAGCTGAAATAACGAATAAAAGGGACGTTTTATGATTATTCATTGTTCACTCATTTCGGCGGGTTATCACTCATTTCGAAGTGTTTTTTTCACGTGTTAAGATTTTGAGTAAGCAATTCTATAACTGTCCTGTCGACCTAAAAGCGAGGAGTTCATAAAAGGCTAAAACACATTAACAACCAAACAAAGGTCTTAGTACTACATACGTCAAGACGCTGTAAATAGGAAATGAAGCTTGGAAAACCACAATCTCAGTTCAAAAGATTTTAGCTCTAGCTGGAAATAATTAATTGCTGAAAAAAAGCAAAAACTACAAGATTGTTCTGGGAAATGACTAAAGTTGAATGGACAAAGAAGCAAAGAGATATGACAAACCATAGTTAATAATACATATTAACCATGGACAAACTTAATACCTAAACTGCAGGTGCACCTTAAGATATATTCTAAAATGCAACATTAAAATTTTCAAAATATATTTCATAAAAAATACGATGAAAATGACTTTGGCATAATATTTTTAATGTCATAAGCCTTAAACAGAAGATTTTTTTCTATTCATCATGGCAAATTAGTGAAAATTTCAATGCCATGGTTAGTCAGTTAGCGTAGAATATAAGGTGTTGTGGTTAAATACACCAAACATTCACATGGATCATTGACACTAATTTCTCTTTTATTTTTTCAGATTGTCTGAAAACTCAAAAAGTAAATTAAAAGGGAAGGTAATTTTAATCTAAGATATTGCTTGCAATTAATCCTACACAAGCCATGTTATTAACTTAAAACAAATTTTATCAAAGTTTAAGATTATAAACAAACTGAAGCTTGATGAAAGTTTCTTGATAATGGATCTAATGAAACTTTTGCCAGGTGTTAGAAAACTCATTAATAATTCATGAAGAAAACACAATAGAAATCATGACCATGAAGGTGATTTTATATCTGATAAAGATTCGTCTTCATTTGCATAAACTTTAACTTGGATTTTCTCTATCAAACTTGGTTCATTTCGTAAAAAAATCGGTACACAATGAGAACAAACATCATAAGTTTTCTAAGCCGTTCAATAATCTCGCAGATCGTGGTTTATCGGGTCTAAAACCACTCGGCTGCGCCTCGTGTTTTATACCCGATAAAACACTCCTGCTCGTTTATTAAACATTACTTAGAAAACCATAAATCAATAGTAACAATAGTAAGGAAAATTAAAAAAGTAAAAACTGATTATTTAAATACAGGAAACACTCCTATCTCTTCGATGTGTATCTGTGTCTATGACAACTTCCATGAATCTGGTGCTTAATTAATCAAACAAAATCCTCTTTTTCTAAAGAGTAAGAGGTTTTTGAGTTTTTTAAACATTACTTAACACTTCAAATTCTTGGGATGTCTGTTATGTCATAGCAGCCATATTGGTTGATGATAACAAAGCATTTCTCATTAGGATATTCTCTTCAACTAATATAGGGGCTATAGGGATTTTGAGTCATGTGGTTGCATCCAAAGGAAAAATCACTTTATTTAAAATACATACCCATGGGAACTCTATGAAGGTAAAATTAATAATTTAGAACCAAGATAGTATATAGAATTATGAATCATTTTTGCTTTAAAAACTAACTCAAAAATATATTATTTCTCTGGCTCAGAGTGGATATCTATTCTTCGTTTGCCAAAACTAACACTAAAATGAAGAACTTTACCAATGCAATGCATTATAATAAAAAAATTTTTGGAGTAATCTAAAGTTCATGTTATTACACAAAAGTTAGAAACAAAGTTATGAAAAATATTGAAGATTTAATTAACCTCAGTTAAGATTAACCAGATTTTTTCAATCATAAAGAAATAGTTTGTCTTATTTCATGAGCATTGCGATATATTTAATGAAAATGAGAAAAAAATTTTTTTTAATTCCTTTTATTTCTTAAAAAGCCATTGAAATGCAGACCACAGAGATTTTTATGTATTTTCAAACATATCCATATGCATACAAATATGTAGATACTGGTCTAACCAAGTAAAATCATAGGTCTAATTTGAAGTCTTGTTTTTCATTAAGTACAAACCTGAGTAAATATCAATCCTTTTGGATGCAGCATCTCTATGGGATTCAAGAATATTATCATTTGTCAGTACTGGTAATGCTCCCACCTTTATAAGCAGGTGCACTGGAAACCTTAAATAAGAGAGTGGAGTAAGATCGGAGTAAACATTATGTCATTAGGTCCCAAGCGAAATATCAACCACGTTATTAAAATATTTTTTTCTTTCTATAATTGCTGTTTTACTATGGATCTATCAAGGAACGCAAACGTGTAAACTTCATTGAGGCAAACGACGCGCGCTGATTGACGAATTACGTAAACACTTTCTGGAAGATCATTTTACGAAAAGCCCTCTGATAAAGCACTGTTCAAGGAGAGCGCATGAGAATTATTAATATTTGCAAAGTCGCTTCCGAATTACAGACTATTTATCAGAAAATGATTTGTGTTGTCCGAAGATGATGTAACCTAATGAAATTATGTTTACCGTTTGAATGATAGGGATCGCTATGATTAGCTAGCCATGAGTAATAAGAACTTAGTATTACGGGGATCGGATGCGTTCACAAAGTGAGTGACTTTAGGGATCGACTTACCTGGCGTTATCTACAAGCTCAGCAAGAGCGCCAAAGAGGAATTCATGGGTAGTACTAGAAGAAAATGAAAGAGAAATCTCACTGTATAATTGGTTTCATTCATGAAAACACACTGTAGACAATGATATGGTTCAGCGATTCTGTAATCATTCCATGCGTTCTCGTGTTTCAGAAAACCACTGCATTCGCATGCTAGCCCACGGAGCACGTATACGTACCTCAAATGAGATGACCGACTCTTAGGATAAAATCATTATTCCTCAACACCACACGATACAGCAAATTCAGAAGTTACTTCAGAAAGAGGAAAACCCTAGCAAAACTCTACTATACGCGAAGGTAAACGACGTAAAATTTACTCGCTGAAGTCTTACAGTTAAACTCATGCAAAAGCCCGCGAAATATATAGCTGACGGCGCTTAGCCAAATCAAGTTAAGTACCTGCAGATTTTGATCATCATTGCATCCGTTAAACTTACCTGTTAGTATGCAGATAATCGAAAGTTAGTTGAGCTCTCGCGATGGAAGCATATGCGTCACACGTTGCCATGTAGGCACCACTAGAACACTGGAAGAAGAACACTGACTTGAAAAGGCCGTAGTAATTGATAACAGTGCTCTGAACTGCTAAAAGACACTGCCTTCCCTTCTGGAAGATAGTATTTGGACGTTTACTTGGTACAAGAAACAACTTCAAACTTATTTATAGGAATCTCCTTGCTGAAGAAGAGGTTCTAGTCAAATGCCTACACTTATATAGTCCTAGTAATAGTCCTATAGATAGCTCATCATGTGATACCTTTACCATGAGGCCTGCGTGTTATAAGCTGCAGTTGTCGTCGTGTGATTGGATGAATATAGCTTGAATGACAGGACCTTAATGACCTCCAAGGCCTGTGATTGGTTGGTAAGAGCAAAGGCGCCAGCTTCCTTGACAGTCGCCAGCGCCCTTTACTTGAGACTGCAAGCTGCTTCTTGATCAAGCTGAATGTTTTGGTCTTTCATCCCAGATTCTGTCGTCTCTGACACCCGTTGTTAGAAAACTTTCGACTCTATAATACTCAAAATGGAGTTAGGAAGGTAGGTTCAAGCAAAAGAATCTAAAATTCGTGTTCAAACGATCAGAATTCGCTCTGAATTTTATAATTTTGTATGCTGCTACGAATATCTTTGTATTCCTTGTCTTTCAAAGCAATGATAGATCATTCTTCGACTCTTATTTGCTTTGGAAGGAAATAAACTTGGCATAGACCAGGACCGCATTGTCCTTTAGATATTTAAAAAGCTTTTTATCTTATTTTTTCCAAAATTTCCTTGAATTTCAATCTATAGAAAAGCGAAACTTCGTGTTCAGCCACGATTATGAATAAATTATCGATCAATCGAATGACAGCGTTACAAGTTTCCTCATTAAAAACCATCCAGGGCAGATGAATATGTCAGACCTTAACTTTAATTAATGAACTTCATAGGTTCGCTAAAGCTTCCTGCCTCTTCTTAAAATTATACATGAAAAATTCTATTTTGTTTAAGCGTTCGGATTTTGAACGCTCTAGCACTACCTCATTGCATTGTTTTCGCCGCAGTATTCCTCTCGTACGTCTTGACGTCTTGTTTACTTTATCTGTGGGTTTTTGCAAAAGTTGGACAAAGAAATTGTCAACGATGTTGGTTTTCTTCGATTTTAGCTTCCTTAATTAACACTGATGTCAAACCAAGCGCCCAGCATTCAATCGCCGTCACAACACTAAAGCCCTTGTCTCTTCATTCATAACAATCGCTTTATTGGACCCCGTCACAGGCATAGTGTTGTGCCTTTTAAACATTAAAAATTATGTTGCACACTACCAGGAGTATAATATTGCAAAATAAAATTGGGTAATTTAAAAACATGGAGAACTTCATTAGCAGACTCACAAACTATTTTTGCATTTATCATACCTCATTTTTTTTCATCTTTTCACGGTGTATAATTTACCTTTTCATTTTTACTGTTTCATTAGAAACACCGACGCAGCTCACACTAGTTTTTAGCTAGTTATATCTTTTTATACCTCACAAATAATCTTCCAATCACATCTCCGTATTTTAGTCACGTCGCGATCTATTATTGCGCGATGTTAGCAGGAACCTATTGGAATGCAAATAAACTTATTGTTAAGGCACTATAGTAGTCTTTTTATTGAAAAAATTATTTGTTCGATAAAACAAAACATCTATAGGATTCATCCGAGCCCACTAAGTCTTGACGTCAATATTCTGTCATCATTGGCTCGGATGAATTCAATAAGCGTATAATGCTAATTCATTTCTCTTTTATGCATTATTAATTCGTTAGGCGAGACTTGGTGGTGCAGATCTGGCAAGAAGATTTTTTCGTGATGAACGAAGAAGAATATGAACATGAAGAAGAATATGGATAAGGAATCAAAGTTATGACGTTCAAACGTCACGACAAGAATCCCAAAAATGTAATTACTGAAGGAGGAGTTTATACAAGGGGAAGTATTGGATAGACGTGTCAGTCATCGTGTCAAATGCACATTTTAATGGCCAGTCATATTCATTCCTTCAAGAATCGTCATCAGTTTCATGGAAATGCGGGAGAATGGCAGCATGTTTACGTCGTCATGCTATTAAAACGAGGTCTTGAGCGACTCCGATGATGGAGCAAGGAGTTCATCACTTGGAAATGTCAGACGAGCTTTAAAAAGGATGAATCGTCTTCGTCAGGAACCCCAAGACACCTTCTATAAGATGTCTTGGAAGAATGTTGGTGTACAACAGTTAAATATTTGTTTCACTCAAGCGCACTTTGTATCCTTGACCTGGAATAAAGCCGGCAAATTGAGAATGTGAAAAAAGATTTTGACCATTTTCAAAATAAAAAGCCCTCTTCCCTCCAAAAGAATTTTTCGCTGTCCCTATCCTAGCAAAACAGAGTATCTAATGTCGGTGAATCGTTATCTTTTCTGGAATATTTTCGTCTCCACAGGAAACCGCCATTTCAGTATTGGCCCCAACGATTTTGTTTTCCTGTCTTACACGTTATCCGAGTATTCGCTAACTCTTGATGTACTCAGGTTTGAGTACAAGCGTACCTCAAACGCTATACATCCAATGCCGGTCGCTTTAAGATGTCATCATTTTGTGTGACGGCTTTTTTGTTCATGGACAATCCAGCCACCTGGACATTTTACTTTTCCCCTTGAACTTGAGGAAAGTCGTTCTAATTAATACGTGGCGTAAACCTTTTGGCCCAGCATTTCCGTACCGACCGAGGATACTTCACAGCTAATGAGCGAACCGTTCAAGGACAGTTGTGTCCGGAAGGACTGAATTCTACAAGACTGCTTCAGTCGGCATTCGACGCAAGCTCACTTATCCGACGTACAAGGAAAACCAACTCAAAAGTCAAAGTTCTCTGGTAATTGCGATCACATTATGAGGCAAAGATCATTAATTCCAGTGTAGTTTCCATTTTGGTTTTGAGCAGAATTCAGTTTCTTCCACTATTCCTACCGACTTCATTTCTCCAGCACCCCTCTAATATTCAACTTGTACATTAACGTAATGGTCACTTGAAGAAATTTTCGGGCTAGTCATAACTCGTAAAATCCAATCTATAATAATGAGTATAATGCATTGTTGCAGTAATTCTTGGAATTTCCTGTTAAATTTGCATCTCAATCTTCCACGTCGAAACTAATTGTCTGCGTATGCCCTGTTGCGGAAAGTGAAATACTAAGTAATAAGTTCTCAACAGGTGCACCATCTGCTTAGCAACAAAATACTAGCCGCAAAATGTTGAAATTTTCAAAGCTTGTCGACAGCACGATATGGCATGTCTGTGGCATGGCTTTGGCGAACCGTCTCCACGCTTTGCGCCTCAAACCATTTGCGTTTTGTTTTATTTCATGGGCAAAGCAGAGCCGGTTGTACGAAGTGCATAGCGCTATCCGACGCGACGGATTAATCCTTATCTTAATCCTTATAAGTCGATCCAGTAATAAAATATATTGATCCAATGGATAAGATTTATCCGTCGGATAGCACTATCCAGCTATAAGTTCTCTTTCGTAACAGATTCCTATAGTTTCTATGAAACACTTTCCAGTTACGCTATCTTCATGATTATCCGTGTCCAGATCAACTTCATTTGTGTTCGTTGTTTCGCTGCATATTATATCCAAGACAACAAAATAAACGTGAGGGGCTTTGCTTCTCGCTACATAAAGGGTTGTTTTCGTTCACACTTTCGAAAACAGTACCAACAGTGGTGGATAAAAGATACCAAATAAATCAACCAGAAAAACTACCCCTGAGGGTTAGATTGTCAATGGTGTCTTTCGTGTTCATGTCGAGAAGTTTCCGATATCGAGTAAGGGAGGGTACAAGGCTCTTGCTAATGTTGCTGCAGATATTGATGCAATCTGAGTAGGGATCACTGTGACATGTTTGTTATGATAATTATAAGTCCTAGCTCGTATTAATAATGACCAAGACTGCGTTAACTTTATGGAACACGAGGGCCTAACATCCAGAATAAAATGGTAAACCAACAATGATTTTACATGATAGTCCCAAATACCACTTCCAGTAATTTTCGCCAAGACACAACGTCATTTGGTATAAACCTAATTAATCGTTTTGAACATGCCGACCAGAGGTCAATTAACTGGTGACGCACAAAAAGCAGGTGGCATATTAACATCACAATGGCTTTATTAGTAAATATGAAGTACCGCTATACCGACACCGCCAAAATCTATGGCTCTTCCCGAGTTGTAGTTAATATTTTCTCGAATCCTGGCAGACGCCTTTGTATTTGACCATGATGAGGCTTGACAATAGTCTCCCTTGCAGCCAAAGTGGACCGTAGGGGAAAAAGCGTCGCTTCCGATATTCAAGCAGCCAAGGAACCGTTCATTCAGTTTCACGGGCATGTTGGGGCTGGTGGGGTTTGGGGGAGGGCACGTGAAAAAATGGTATTTAAGAGGGGGGCACCCCAAAAGTAATTGCCTAAATATATAAAAATATACAGGCTATGATTGGCTGCTTTGCCAGTTCATTCTTACATACGTTCTGATTGGCTCGCACCAGTATTACTCGTCATGAGAATTCTTTCTTAAAATGTCTTAAATATAAGGCGGTCACGGAAGTGAAAATCTTTGACTCCAAGGTCTAGCGGAAGCTTTCTAGTTGCATCTTTGGAAAACCGTTGTTTACCTTCACTGTAATTTCTCCTTTTAGAACTAAGAATCTCCTGGTAGTTTTCAAACAGAGTTTCTATTTCTTATCGACAGTTAAATTCGGTCTGCACGCAGGCTAAATAGGGAGCGATGTAAAAACAATTAGGTTGGGAAGGAGTCATATACATACACAGCCACCCATGCCCGTAAAAAAATGAACGGTCCCCAAAATACAAAGAACAAGTCATCCAACCATTTTGGGTCCCAAAACGGACCGATCATTTATTCCCTACTTTGCTTTCAATAAACCGCTACATAGTAGCTTCGAATTGAAGAACCATTACAATAACTAATATAGTGCGTACGAAATAAAAATAATTGCTATAAATATCCATAATGATAAAAGAAAGAAGTCAATAGAAGTATGGTATAAGTAACTTCAATCAAATAATTCCAAGCACCCATGATTTTATAATACTCCCATTTCAAGTTCGCCTTTGCTCAGTTTTAGCCTCGATTGTGTACGAATGTCGTCTTTTCTTTTATTAAGGTCCATTGTATAGTGTGGAATGTACGTTCTACGGAACAATACGTGTTGATTAAAATGCAGCGGGTTTTGGTTGAATAGCTGAATATTTCAACGCACAGACGAGACTAAGGCTGAGGAAAAGAGAACTCAAAACTGGAGTATTGGTCTGACTTACAACAGGGCATTTTTTTTAAACTTGTTCACTCAAATGGTTTCCATTTGGAAGCCATTTGAGAGAAAAATAGTGACTGGTTTCTAATTAAAATGTATGTTTTAATTTAAAATTTTAATAATAATGCAAGTAATATGTAACTCGGCGGTGAATATTTGCTTTGTTTAAAACTTATAAGAGTTTGATCAGACAAGGGAAATAACAAGACTAAATTTATTTTCTATTATAGAGTGATTTTACTTTCCCGTTGAAACAAAAATTAGTGTTACTTAAAAGATTGAAAATAACATGATCGTCATGTCAACCAACATGGCTGCTATGAGATCAAGAATAAACGGCATTCGAATTTCTGTTGTTCGTGGTAAATTAATTCAACTGTCATTACCCAATTTGAAGCAAGTTACACAAAAAAATTTTAATCTTCAACTAACTATGAATCTACTGTAGACTGAATTTGCATGACACATCACATGACGGCGGCCATGTTGGATAACAGCAGGAGTACAATTGTTTTACACGAGAAACAATTCTGCCATCTAATATGGCCACCGTCGTCACGTGATCATGCCAAATCTCTATTTTCGACTCAATATGCAAGAATCAATTCATTCGTTTTAATGCGGTTTTCGATATCCTGCGAACTCGGACATTTCAACGGTTGTCAAATTTTTGTTTTTACTGCCGCCAGTCAAGAACATCAAAGGTACCGACTGATTATTTTTTATTGACAGCACACACACAAAAAAAAACAAATTTCAGCATGCAGCTCGCAACCACCAAGTTCGCAGGATATGGAAAACCGCAGTCTCAGGCCCCGTCCAAACGTATCCGGAAATTTTTGTATCCGCAAATTTGTTTTTGCGGATACGGGTTGCGTCTACAATTGTCCGGAAATTTTTGTATCCGTATCCGGAAATTTTCGAAAACGGTCTCCAGAGTGGAAATTTTCGAATACGCTCCGAATACGGATACGTGTGGTCGTATCCGCAAATTTTCGAATACGCTGAAGTCACACCATCGGATCCAGTCTTCGTCGCGTCATAGAAACAAACATGGCGTATTCCAAAGTTGTAGATTTGCTTCTCGTTGTGCTTATTTCGAGCATGATTTCAGGCGTCCATTTGAATGCAGCTGTGATAAATTTGCAATCTCAGTATATGAGAAGCTATTTGCTCCGCCTTTAGTCACGCTCAAGAGGAGCTCCACTTCGTCCAAGCGATTCGAATACGCTGCAAGTGGACGCGAACATTTTCGTATCCGCAAAAAAAAATTGCGGGTACAAAACTTTCCGGATACGTGTGGACAGGCCTCATCAGTCGTTATATCAAACTAGCTCAGTCTATCGCCCACGTATTGGGTGTAACCTCAACACCAAACACTGATAACACCGACAACAGTTAGTTGTGCACCGATAACAGTTAGTTGTGCAAGTAAAAAATTTTAAACTAAATTTTTACAATAGTTCCTTAACTAAAACTAAGCATTTTCACATTCGTAAAGACCCATTTTCATCCACTATCCTTTGCGTACCGTGGGAAATTTACTCAAACACTACAAATATACCTTACCTTTTTGTATTCTGCATTTATTCACCAGAAATTTTCAAGGCTATCTTGGTTTAAATTGTTGAAGATCGAAACTTCTAAGTTAACCAAAGCAAAAGAAATTGAATGAAAATAAGCCACGACTCAATAGACCTCCTCGGCTCTGGAGCGCTCGACCGTAATGTTGTCCCATTTCAAACCACGTGTCATTCCCTTGAGAATGATATTCTTTGCTTGAGATGTATCCATATTCATGTGTCTTCTCATGTGCAACCGAGCGCAATCCTTAAACAAAGAAATGATACTCTAGGAAATGACACACGTGGTCTGAAATAGGACAACATTACGTCTGAGCCGAGGAGGTCTATCATAAAACTGAAAACTTGTATCTAATCGAAGGATTTAAAATTATCTATCATTAGATTACTCATAATGTAAATGGAGAAGCCTTGCTGATAATCTTAAGTAAGTTTGAGAACCCAAGGAATAGAGCAGATAACTATTTATCAAAACACCATGCCGCAATACCATTCACCAAGCAATAAAAATGAAACGGCGTTGTTTCGAAATGGCAAAGCACCATCTTAGTTAATCCACCCTCTGTCAATCAAAATTTATGTCGGAATAAAAACCTTAAATTACTAACTTCCAACTCACTACCATTGATTTCATATTTAATCGCATTTCCGAAACAATGACTACCCGACAAGTTGAGAACTTTCACGTCCAAACATATCCTAAACTGTTCTTCTGTTCTTATTATATCTTCCTACTGTGCGCATGCACTAAATGAGCTACGTTTATGATTTACTGAAGAACAATAATTGTACATAATTACTACGCATACTGCCCTAAGCCATGAAATGAGGATTGAAGATGTCGATGTCTAATATTTCAATGAATAATAATAATATTTCGACAGATCAACTGCCATCTTCAGTTAGAGGTCAGGAGGAAAACAGCGAGTTTGTTCAGAAAACTGACGTTTATCTCAGTGAAAGGCAAAACATTCTTTCAGCCGAGTTGACCTTCAAACACAAGCCAAGATCAACTAATCATATTGGACAATTTCACAGATTTTTCGCTATAAATCTCTTTCGAATACTACCACCAGCAGTCCCATACGTTACTGAACCATTTTATAGTCGGACTCGACAATTTCGCCAGTGTCCTCTTCTTTCCTCCTCATCTGCCCCCTCCCCCACTCCCCCAGTAGCTATAATTGCAACTCCAACCATTTTATTATCAAATATCATGGGACAGTAATACGAGTAGTAAGCGGTATAGACCCATCCCACCAAAACCGCTGGATTAGGCACAACACTATGTAAACATCCGGCAGCTCAAGCCGTTTCATGCTGCGACGTCGAAAGTCATCCGAATCATCGCTCAGCTTTGCACGTAACCTCATGCCGTCCAAGACTGCACTTATCATAAAATAGCGAATACAGTAAATTGAAATTTTTTCTATTTTACAGTAGCGCTGTTCTACTTGATTGCTCGTGATTTTTTTGCACTATCAACTAGGTGGTAGTCTCCCTCGCAGCCGTTTATAGTCTCACTCCATTCCCCTACAGTCCACATCTCTACCCAAAAACGGCTGCTCACCCGAGTTGAACAACCCTTTCCGGGAAGAAGGTTTCCATATTTTGGAAACCTTGATCACAGCTGGAAACAAGGCTTAACAAATCACCTCTCTTTTCAGATTGTCGACGGTAGGTGTCAAACGGTCATCAAACGCAAGAGTGATCTTCGTAGCGGGCCACCAACAGAGTTCTTGAAACACGCTAACTCGACATTTATTGCCTTTGCTTAATTCACTTTCTCGAAATTTTACTCTGAATTTCAACCCAGAAATTAAAAGAGTATGCTAGGTAGACTAGAAGTATAGAAAGTTTTATAATTACTTGACAAAAACCTCAAAACTAAACGTCACGCTTCGATCTAGTCTAGACCTTCTCCCATTGGTTTCCATCCGTTTACAAAAACAATGAGAAAGGAATGTTCAACTGGAGTGAGAAACCGTTTGTGGGGAGAGAAATGAACCGTAGGGGAATGGAGCGAGACTACAAACTACAAAGTTTCTTTGTATTTTAGAATGAATGATTAGAAACCAAGTGTGGAAACGATAGGAATAGTTATTAAGATATATACGTATACGGTGCACCATAAAGTCTCTAGCTTTTTGTCTGTTGTATCTTTTGCGAGAGTCCTTACCGAGTACACTTTGTACTGATTCATGATGTGAATAACTAGTTAGATATTCTTATTTTTTCAAGAAATGAAGTCATTTGAAATATTTTGTTACAATATAAAACTTTTAGCTGAAACTTGGGAACATGCAATGACGTCGCACGTCATATACCCGGCGACCGTGAAAATTCCCATGGCAAGAAAGTTTCCCAAGAGGGCAGACGAGAGCAAGAAGCCAGCATTGACAACAGCCAAACCACGACAGGCCACGGACAAGTCGGCGGGCACATCAACGTGCACCAAAAGTCAGAGACCGATAAGGTGGTTTATCACCCTAGCAATTGAAGTCTTTTTCGTGAGATAAGTTTGACAAGATCGTTAGTGAAACGTGTTTCGCAACGCTTGTTGCATGTAAATTTCAGCTAAAAGTCTCATCGAGTATAAGAACCTAAGAACACAACATAACACTTTGGGTTCACTCAGTGATACCTATATGAAGTGGACCCCTTGAGCGGACCAGACGCAAGGTCCCGAAGGTGTCTGCTTCATACAGATACCACTGTAGTATTTCAACTAAGAACTCTAGACAATTCAAGTACTATGAATAACTTTAGACATTCACTAAAACATGTTTTATCTACATTAAACGCTCACCCTTGCACAAGCTTGAATCTTTGCTTTTGGTTCTTCCTTCGTATTTTCGTCATAATCAGAATCTTCCTCATTCTTTACAGCTGCTTCGGATTTCGACCTTTTTCTAGATTTTATATTGTGATACCGACCTTTTGGAATTTCTTCTACCTTTCGTTTGCTTCCTTCTTCAACTTCCCCATTCATTTTGTTAGAATGCGCTGACTTCTCTTTGACTGCAGAGTGCAGATTTTCAGTGGATGGGCAGTCATCTTGCCCACCAACAACATCTATTTCAATATCTTGATCAATGTCTTCTTCATCGATGCTTAAACCTTCATCAGTGTCGGTTTTCTCATCTTCATTGTCGTCGAACGTTGATAACTTATGTTCGGATTCATCCCCTTCTCCACCAGTGTCGGTGCTGCTTGTACTAATGCGTGTAGTGGACACTTCGTCGTCCTCTTCATTCACTGAGGTTCCTAACTGACTACTGGATGGAGTTTGGGTTGCAACAGAGATTGGCAAGGTTCTGCTCTCTCCTGTTGTTTTAGCAGCAGCAGTAGTTGCAGAGAGAGTTTGAACAGATGATGAAGACGCTTGCGATACCTCAGAGTCAATCGTTTCACTACTGGAAGACTTTTGTTCTGTCTTTATCTTTGTATTTGATTTCAGCGCATTCAGACGTTCCTCAAGTGATTTTTGGTTCATCTTCAAAGCATCGCATTCCGTGGCATATTCTTGTTCCTGCTTCTTCATATTCTGTAGAAAAAACATATAAACCAACCAACAATATATTAAATAATGATAGATGAGACGGTAAGCTGTGTGGAATGGGCTCGGAAATCATATAAGAACATGAGTAATTGAAGAAATAGAAAACGCGCGCGCGTGCTGTGTGCTGTCATGAAGCACGCGGGGGTTGGCAGAACACGAGAGAAGTGTTAGGAGAAGTACGACGCGTAGCGGAGTGTTTCTGGACACTTCTCGAGTGTTCTGCCAATCCCCAAGTGCTTTATGACTGCACACAACACAGCAAGCAAGTTTTTTATTTCTTTTATAAAATACAAATTACAATAATAGATAGGAATGACGCAACGGAAAGTGCGCGCGCGTGCAATGTGCTTTCATAAAGCACGCGCTCCAAACCAATCAGAACGCGACATTCATAACAGTTATTTTATAAAGGTAATTAGTACAGACCGAAACAGCTGTCCACGGTTTCTAGTTGAGCTGGCTCATTTTTTACGGGACTTGAAGTGTTGAAAGGCCCATTGGCACTCTTCTTCAGTCCTTTCATACAAGGCTCGTAATTTACCTATTACGCATGCTCTTATATATTAAATAGTGTGGCAATAACAATAACAAACCGTGAAGCTTTTCGCACAATACTACAATGACAGTTTCAAAGTATATTATTTATATAGCCCCTAATAGTCACTGAAGTAGCCTGTGTAGCGGCACTTTGGGGAGGGAGGATGAGAATGTGGGTACAAAAAAAGATTACTTGGATTATAACTTTTTCTGAGTATAACTCTCATTCATCTCCCCTTTTCTCTAAGCTAAATATAATCAAATTTATTGACCTAATTTTTATTCATAACGCTTTATTTATGTACGATTTTCATACTAATAGTTTACCTCGTCCTTTTAATGATTTTTTTATTAGCATAGCTGTGCTCGTGTTTTTGTAATTTTAAATTTATGTTTCATGTAATTCTTTCCTTCTTGAGTGCAAATAAACTATTGTTGTTGAAAGAGAAGGGAGTGCCGGCCTGCTGTGAATACCCCACATTCCTCAAAATTTCACATTCCTATCATGAATGTAAAATTCCCAGGCGCTCCCTTCTCTTCCATTGTCCTCAGTCCCCCTCCCAGAAGCACAGATATGGAGTCTATTGTTTAGTTTCCTACACAGCTGCTATTAGTGTAATATCACCCAATGCTCACTCCTCTAAGATGGCACTAATGGACACTAAGACTAGCTATCACTGAGATGAGATATATGACACACTGTTGAAACACTAAAATTACTTAAATATGAGAGAATAAAAAGGTTGTACATCTAACCTCAAATAATATAACAAGAGAAAAATTATTTGAAGGGAATTCTTAGTTTTGGTGAATAATAGGATTGTGTATACACTCTTCCAAGCCTAAACAATCCAAAAACTCATTTTTTGAGCCCTCAAACAATGTCTAAGCTGATCTAAGACAGGGCACAGCAAACTCACCAATGAATTTTAATTTACTGGATTTTTTGGAGGGAGGAAAACCCAGACATGTAATCAAAACCTTTGTTTACAAAGTTTGTCAGCATATCCATCCCACAAGACTTTGCAACATCTATTTCAATTGAGTAACACTGAAAACGCTATTAAATCCAAAACTGCTCCTGAGCCTATATAGCACTACTACAACTACTACTATACTACTACTGTCATGGTTCATAATTTACCAAAATACTTCCAGGTAATTCACTTATTGAGCACCAAGCAGCTATGCTTCTGCTTTGTTTTAAGAAATTGTTTTTCCAAACAAAAGCAGACTGAAGATCACCCAGAGCTCTAATCTTTACTTTTTAGCTTTAAGTAAATTTTCTTAGGTGATCCCTTGATTTGCTATCTGGTTGCCAGAACAGTGTGCCAGAGAGATTATATTTTAATGAGGGTCTAGTGCAAAACCTATGCTAACAGGCTAAATTCCAGCTGTGAATTAAAGCCTTGCCCTGACTTGGATCAGCCCAGAGGTTGCTTCAGGGTATGGACAAAACTTAAAGTTTAATTTTCATATGTTTGTAAGAGAGTAAACATACTCTAAAGCATTAATGAATCTATGCTGAAGGTCAAGTAACAGAAGACTAACAGTAGTGTATTTAATTAAAGACAGATCTGAAGGTCATGCAATTATAAAAATCCAATAAAACATGTTGTGTTATTCTTAATATCTCAAACGAGAACAAAGTGTGCAGTTATATCCATTACCTTTGAATATAATGAATTCCATATGACTTACATTATGAAAAATGCCTTTGGCTAAAAATCCTAAAAGTAAAAATCTTTGCAAATGGAGTTTAAAAATAGGAGAAGGATGTGATCTTCATTATGATGGACCAAACCAAAAATAAAGCCCTCTGTTTATAAAACAACACACATATCATTTAATCTAATGAGGGCTATATTCTAATCCTTGCACCTTGCTATATCCTATCTCGATCACAAAACTCATAAGTTTTTGAAAGAGCTAGCAGATCAAGAAATGTCATGCAGGAAATCAATCATCAAACTTATAGACAAACAATATTTTATTACTGTACTGATTAAATTGGTTTTCAATCTAATATTCTATATTTTCTCTTTGGCAATCAAATAAATAAAAAAACAATCTGAAGCCTAGCATTTCTAAGAAAAGGCAATAAAAGTACTGTCTGCAGTTTTTGAAGTGGAAAATTTCTTTAAGATTCAGAATAAAGATCAACACTCATAATTTATAAAATTAATTTTGTATATTGAGGATGAAAAAAAGTCAAGTTCAGGGTTAAGAGTAGAGCATAATGCGCCTGCAGGCTAGTTATCCAGAAAAAAATAACAGACAATTAACATATAAATATAAACCAGATCTTGCATCATATATCCAAATTAATGTAAGATGCACTCATTGGATCTGAATTTTAAATATTGCTTAAAAAGATTATCTCTGGATTTTTTAGTACTGCACTCATTGAATATAAATTTTAAAATATCTATTGGTTTCAAACAGATGTGGGTTTGCTGTGTGAAAGCTGCACTTAATTATTGGTTATGAATTTAAAAATAGATTCATGGGTTTAAAAAAGATGTGGATTTGAAAGCAAAAACTACCATCATTAAATATGAATTTTAGAATTTTCATTTTAAAAAATATTGATTTTCTATTCATTGCAAAGCTGTGAATTCAATTACATCATCTAAATTTGATTTATTAACACTATAAGGGTATTATAATATTATAAATACAGCAAATAATCACATGGATGTGACAACTTCCCCATTTTCATCCAAATAATTTGCAGTAATAATTGTTTTCTTTCCACACTTGTGATTTCTAAGGCGAGATTATACTAAGCAACTTTCTCTGCCATTTGTGCTGCAACAGTATTGCAACACAAGTTGCATGGAGTATTGCAGTGTGTAACCTACAGCACAATTTGAAAATTTTCAAAAAATCGAAAAACATTTTTTCAAAAAAATTGAAAAAGCCCTTTTGCGAGACAAGTTGCAGAGTTGTAAATGTGACTTTAAATTCATTCATTTTTCTCCAAAATTATGAATATTGTCTAAACATAATTTCACCTTTTAATAATAATTTATTACTGTTAATCAATAAGAAACAATGAATACTTACCTCCAAAGATTTGGTACTATATTTTTAATGATTTAAAAATCAAGGTAAGTTAAAAGAAACCAAATATAAGATAAGCTTAATATATATACCAAATGTTGCCTTTAAAATAAATCATTGAAAAAATTTTCAACCTTGCTGGGTTCCTGATTATATTTTTCACATCTAAAGAAAAATAATTTATTCAAATATTAAATTCAAAATCACTTTACTATTATTTTAATCCTTGTGTTACTTTGGTCATCACTTTAAACAAACCGTAAATGTGTGGTAGATATTTATCTTAATGAATTGGTTTGGAGGTTTTTAGTAAACTGATATTTATCACATGAAACTGTCAAAAGTCCAAATCCTCTGCTACACTTTTTGAATTTTTTTACAATAGAATGATTAAAAAAAATCTGTAATAAAAAAAAGCCTGATCCAGAAAAGCATGAATAACCAAAACTAAATCCTAAGAACAAATAATTCTAGGAATTAAGCTTTCGAAACAGCTGAAAGTGTGCATGGATAATCTCCCATTACGATTGGCTCATAACACAATCACCTGATAGTACAAATGTGGTTTGCTTTCTAACGCCTATGAAATAGGCATTCTTGACCTTTAAAATTCTTAAACCTCATTGGTACTATCTTTACTACTAGATCTTTTGCACAATCGCTTTAAAACTTCTGGGGGTTTGAAGCGTACATCAGAACCATTTAACTAAGTTAATGGAATCTCTACATACACTGGTACAAATATCATATCAATCGCCACTAAATACATAGACTACACACATATACAAAGTTAGCTGCCTATATAATATCTGAGACCACAAAGTATTTTTTTCAGCTGCACTAGTATGGATAAGAAAAGCTAGAACGTAAAAATGCTGTCAAACAATCACGATAAATAGTGGAATGTTATACCAAACAAGGAGTCGGGCAAGTCTTAACTTGTTCAAGCCTATCGCACTGAAATTTCTACATATTCATGATCTAACAAAACTTACTTGGATATATTTTAATGCACCTCTTAGGATGTTCAGATTTGAAGTCTTTTTCTCTTCAAGGCTTGGAACTTGTTTCTTCAGGATATCGAAGCACTCTTTGAGATGAGCTCGCCTGGCGTTCGAAACAAACCTATGTAAATAAATTCTCCCGCAGAGAAAGAAGCTTTGGACCAAACATGTCAGTCAAAAAAAAATTTTTCTCTACTATATTAGCTTTGGATACAAATGATTTCAGCAACTACTTGAGTTTAGGATTAAAGTTTATAGTTGCCAGTATAGATGTGGCCTATTAAGCTGCATAATTCGAAATAATACTTAAGTTTTTGTCGACAAAAACTTCATGACAAAGATCAAAGCGAAGAGATCTTTTGGCACAGAAATCAACAGCAGCAACTTGCCAGCTCACTGTGACATCAAGTAATTCACACAAAATATACCTTTATTTTGACGCTTAGATCACATTTAAGAAACACTAACCTGTTCTTTTCCAGTTTATTATGTGTCTCCCTTGTGCCAGCACTAGTAAAAGTAGTAAAAAAGTAAGATCGCAGCGAACAGTAAACATCGACGAACAACCACCTCGAAAAAGTACAAACTTCACTAACCCTCCTGGCCGTCTTCTTCGCTCAGCGGCCTCAGATTCGGAGACAACTCGTCTTCTGTCTGCATAGACATTATTAGGATGATTCCCTATGGTTTAACACAAAAAAATCAAGGCGATACATAAGAAATTTGTCATCGATGAACGAAGGTTCAGTTCAAAACAACATCTGCTAAATTGCACATGGCTACTGATCGTACCACGTGCATTCGAGAGATTTTCCTTCTTTTTCGGACCTGAAGACAATTCTACGAACTCAGCTGCTTTGAGAAGTGTGTCCAAACTCATAACTCTAATCCTGAAAGATCCAGGTTTTCCTTTAGATAGCGTGAGATCGATTTTACACTAGGATTTTACATCCCACTAGGCCATGTGTATGCCTTCCCCCAATAACAACAAACCCCAACAAAGCTTGCGCTGCAAGCGTGCAGGAACGTTTGATCATTGTTTGACGATTGATTGACAATCCCCTTTTCTTTCAACCAATCACAAGTGAGAAAACCCAGTGCAACGTCAAAATTTTCAACCCACGTGGCTAGCCATGTGAGCTTGCTTGCATATGTGGCAAACTAACAGAAAAGGCGTTGGGAGGGGCAGAATTTAACGTAATGATGTAAGTTTAGAAGCAAAATTTTCACTCAAATTTAGGAATGGAGCAATCTCCAAAAGACCCCGGGGCTTTCCCTTGATTTTCAGCTTGTAATAATTTCGTGATCGTCCACGTAACGTGATACAAGAAAACCGAATACATAAGTTCAGCTTGAAGGAAATACGCGTCATTAGAACGAAATTTCATACCCCACTTGCCGTCGTTGCTCAAGCGTTATTATTATCTTAATTTGGTAAATATCGTAGGCCGTAGTCTACTGTCACTGAGCCGTAAACAATACATCCTTGGAGGTGTGTCGGGCTAGAGCCACTAGACGTAAGACTAGGCTCGTGATCGTTGTGTGACCTTGGAATGAAGGTGAACACAGGAAACCCACAATAAGTGCTCATCCAACCTCCTATTTTGTGGATTCTTGGTCATATATTAAGGCCAGATTATATGCTATCTTCATTGTATGAATTATGAGAGGGAGATGCGGTAGTGTTGACTTCTGATGAGTTTTAAGTGGAGCTGTCAATAAATATGCATTCTTGAGACTGTGGAAACCAACGCCACTAAAAATCAAATCTTTTCGTTCTAGTAATATGGATATTTATTCGTTTTAAAATATTCTTTAAAGATAGTCTTAATAAAAAGGAGCAAAATTATACGCAAGACTCCTTTATAGCCCCCTCCCCTCCCTTACATAAAAACTATGCGGAACTTGCAATGAATCGTGGGTAATATATGTATTGGTTCTCAGTGCAAACCACCTGTCTAGCAACCACATATACTTTCTACCTATTCCATAGCTGTAATCAAAACTAAACAAAGCTTTTGAGGTAAAGAAGCTGTAAGGGAACGTATATTTATTGATTTTGAATCCTTACAAAGTGTACTTTTTATGTTAATTTGTTTGTTTTTGAACGCAAATAGTCCATAACACGGTCGAACAAGTCATGATGTGTATACCTAAAGTCTCTTTTTTACTCGTGTGGCTTTGTTTGATAATTGTTTTGGATTCCCTGACAGTTTTCTAATTCTTCCTTGTCTGTTATTCTTGTAGTTTAAAGCTGCAGCGATGCTTGAGTGTAAATGTATAAAAAACCTCGTCGGCTTTGCTGCTAGCAGGCCTCCTTTTGTGATATTCACTTTATGCTTAGCTATTTTTGCTGCCGGATTATTTTCCATTGGTTATTATGTACAGTCTTATGGCTATGAAGGAGCTGAAATGTCGGTAAGTTTTTTCTTTGTCGATATTAGGCACAATATTTATGTTTTACGATTTAAATTATAGTTGTGTATAAGTGTTTGTTAGGTTGAAAGTCGTTAAGTGTGACTGCTGCTAGCGATGAAACATCGATATACAAATTTACTTATATTTTCGTTATTTCCTGTAAAGATCAAAACAAAATATCTCTATCTCACTGAACCCCTAAATTTTATTACAATAAGCTTATTTTTCTTACATGTAGGTTAGTAGTTTTGTTATTTCCATGTATGCAAAGATCAAAACGAAATATCCCTATCATACTTAACCCCTAAATTGAATTATAATAAGCTTATTTGTTTAGGTTTGTACATTCGTTATAAGTTTCATAGTTTCTTGGAATATCAAATATAATGAACCCAATTCAAGGAAGGATAGCTTTGCACCATCAAGTATTGACAGCCATGATTGACACGAGGCACAACAATAGAGCCTTTAAATTTAAATTATTAGGATGGGACCATTAATTTATAGGTTGTTGGAGCCGTGTATGGTATAGTGGATTACCGCTCACCTCTTGCCAAACTCTGAATTTAGTTTGTTTGATGTGTTGTTCTCTCCCTAATGCCACAAGGGTTTTCTTCATGTTCTCTTGTTTCCTCCCTCTGTAAAAATCAACATGTGAGTTGAGTATTGAATACTGTAAATATAGAATGTAATGGTAGTACATGCAGAGGAAACCTCAAAGAAGAGAGCCCCATATGGGGAGTGGTGGTAGTAAAATATAAGTAAATAAGCATAAGTATATAAGTGGCTATGGGGACTTGTGGGGGCAGCTTTTATTTCCTGGCAACTCTTTATAGTGGGGCTATTAAATAATTATAAGTACTTATAAACATTAATCTCCTGTAAAATTTAAAATAAGCACCACCATAAGAGCCAGACAGAAACATGTATTTTGAAAGTTTCAGTGAAGTTATTTAAAGTGAAATTACAGAGATTTGTATGTATTCATTGGAGGGTGGGTTAATAAAGGCCGGGGGGTTATTTAGTCTTCGATGCCTTAGACTGTGGGCTTATTATAAGAGGGGACTTATGAGAGGCTGAGGACTTGATAGCAGAATTATAGTAGATATACTCTGACGCTAAGGAGCTTCCAATATTAATGGATTGATACTACATGTATACCCCAAATGCAATTTAATAGCCATCACTTCATTATCATAATTTTTTAAATTCATACTTAATTTGAGTCATAGATTAGAATGTTATAAACAAAGTTAGAATGTTTGAGATAAAAATATTAAATTCTTATAAAGAAGTTATTAGAATTTTAGCATGTAAAACACCAGAAACTAAATTTGAAATAAAATTTAAAACACCAGAATGAAGCTAGGCAGTCTTCAGTTCACTAAACCATAGTTAGCCTAGCACATTAGACCCTTAACAAAAACTAATTTATGCTAATTGTTTTCTTGCAGCAATGGAAAACACTCATAAAACATGTGTCTGACAAAGAGTTTTGTATGTATGGTAATAACATGTCCACCCAAGTCAATACCACCAACACTACCATTCAGTCAACACCAAGCAGTCTAAATCTTGTCCAAGTCAACCTCCCTGTTGTTCTCAGATTTTCCCCAAACAGCCTCTTCTTTGGCAGTGTCCAAAACATTTCTCATGTAACTACAGTAGTCCAAGGATCTGAGCTTGGTCTTAGAGGTGAAATGGCTTCGCAGTTGGTTAACTTTACCTTCTCATTGGAAAAGCCATGGTCTCAGTCCTGTGGTAACCAAAAGTGCCAGGGTTCGGTATTTAGTACTTGTGTATCAGCTTTGCTTCCAGAAGGAATGATTCCTAAAGATATGTAAGTATCATAATAACGCATGCAGTAAATTTCTTACACGACTACTGACAAGATAAATTAAAGACCTTTAGCATGTGAACATCCTTGCTAGGTACCACAAACCTCAAACTGCAGTTCAACGTCAGGCGCTTCCTGTCAAATTTTGGACATTTAGCAAGGCCTCATGACAAAGTTGTTGCTGGAAGATCTGCCATATTGAATTTCATTGATGCTGAATGTTTATTCATGTTTGTGGGCGTGTTTCAGGGTCTGATTGCTACTGGTTAGAGGTTAGCTGTTAGCAGTAAACTTGATGCTAAGGTCTCTAATGGTAAAGATGAAACCCCTAAATTGGTATTCGTTTGAGTACCATTATGTATGAAAAGGATGTTGGTAATAATTAAGTTAATGGTGGCTGTAGCTGATATTTTACTAACACTAATTTTAGGTATTAGTCTTTAGTATTACCTACTGATAAATTAAGTAATTGATTTAGTAATGTGGAGTTTTAAATATCTCTACGGTACTTTCAGAGTTTTTTTAATTAAAATGTATCTTTGAAATCTTTTTTTTAATTACAGTCCACATTATTATTGCAATGCCACAAGGTTGCAAAACATGGCATTAATGGTGACCTCAAACCATTGTGGCAAGTACTGTTGCATAGATGGAATCACTGCAAAAGCCTTATTCCTTAGGTATTTTCAGTCACAGCCCAATCTGGAGGGTCCGTCGGAAATGGGACTAGTAAGTCATACAAAATGATTATAATTATAATTATTATAATGATAATAGTATAGCATATCCTAAATTTACTAAATAATTATTTAGTATTTGTTTCACAGGGTATTGTTTAGCTCCAAATTTATTATCCTTGGCTATTGTATTGTCTTCATGCTTCAGGTGCCTTGCAACACCAAGAAAGAGCCATTATTTTTTATTGACAACAGCAGAAAACAAATTTCAGATTGCTTTGTGAGTTCACACGTTATATAATTGAAAACTGAGTCAATGCTCCAAACACTCATTACTCAACTTGGAGTTTGCTGCAGGGTTCTCATTATTTGTCTTGTCTTTTCTTGTGGATTCACAGAATGATTGGGATACAGTGAATCTTCGATTACAGTACTCAAGCTATTTCTTGTTTGTGATGGCAATTACATGTATCTTGTACGGAATGATCAGAGGACGGTCAGTGAAATCAGTATCCAAAAAGGCAAATGGTCAAACAATCTAAGAAGAAACCTTCCATGCATAAACTAAACATGGACAACTTAACATTAAAGGATCCTGCCATTAATCCAACATACAGTATATAATGAATGAAAGATTGAATGACTGAATGAAAGAATGATAATCTTATGGTCACAGTAAACTAACTGATAATGAAAAAGGGCATGGATAATAGGTATAATTTATTAGCAGCACCAAATAGGCCAGAAAACCTAACAGACCAAAGCTCCACTTACAGGGATCCAATGGATTTATGAGGTGGTTATTTTGGTTATTTAGTATGAGGCATAAAGGCAGTGAGGGTGTCCACTGCCAGGGGTTCCTTACATTTTCATGATGAAGTGTGAAGAGATGGGACCACCATTTAATGTAGTTATATTATAAACAGATAAAAAGTTGGTGTAAAAAACCTAGGAATGAGAATGTTGACTTATTTATAGTACTTGAAGAGGATTTCACACTTGCCACTTGCAAAGCTAAAAGTAATTTTATGTGATAAGTCTTCCTGTAAACTGTTTCTATAATTACATGGCCCAGATACCTTGCTAAAATTTGAGACACCTTGGTATTTTTGTTCGGCCTAAAATTTTCAATCTCCTCCTTGTCTTCAAGGCATGGTTTCCACTCAAAGATATTTTCTAATAGCTCTATTATGTCCCGATGAGGATGTCATCCTCAAAGAAAGCAAACATGGAAATGACCAGGAAACAAACATGTTTTGTAGATAGAAGGTATAGATACCACGTAGTGTAGCACTTAAAAGTTTATTTTTGTGGAGGGAGGAAAACTGGAAAAAACCCCTCGGAGCACAGGAGAAAACCAACAAACAACTAAACTTGATGTAGATGTTTTTGTGTGGCCTGGAGCCCTCTTGAGCCTAATTAATTTAATAACTTTTCCCTCCTTAAATCCCCCTCCCCCCATCTCAGTAAAAAAATGAAAAACACCATGGGTGCCTTCAGAGTCTGAAGGAAGTTCAAATAATGATGTGTGAAACAAACTAAAACAATCCACTGTTTTTGAAAACAGTTTTATTCTTACAAATACAAATAAATTCAGTTCCACAAAAGAAATGGTTTTAATGATTCTTTACAGGACAGTGTAATGTGTATTTTAATTGCATAGACTAGTAAAGTCGAGGTAAATTACATTGCAACATTAATTTTAAATATCTAATTTCAATATAAGATAAAGACAGCTTGGCTAAATTGACCTTTTCCGAGTTTGCTTTGCTGACCCATTGAGTGACTTTGAAACATGTCTCAAAGTTGGAATAGATGAAATGCAGTAAACGTAGACTTGGAGCCGTCGTTTTGTGGTCATTCCAGTAAAATGGAGGAAGGAATCTATATCACCTTCACGGAGGGTATTTCAGCAATACTGAGAGCCCTGTGGGTGGACCAATTCATGACACCATCTGCAACCCAGTGTATGATCTTAGAAGCATGGAAAATAAGCTGTACCTCCAAAAACCCTGAACACTATCTGAAACCTAGTTTTAGTTATTGTGGAGCAGCTTTATGGAACAGTCCCTTCCATTGTTTAGACAGGCTCGCATGGCAATCATGGAAAACAGTATTTTTTTATTATGATTTATATGTTTACTGATGATTTTACTGTGTCTAAATAAACTCACATATGCACGTCTCATGATTGTGGCAGTTGGGAGGACCACAATGTTTCAACTGCTACTGCTAGTCTTTATCAAGAGATGGTGTCCACTGGAAGGTGGTCTTCTTATATACCGTCAGTCTGGCTTACTTGAGGATTGAGCCGGGGCTGTGATTGGATGTGGGTAGTAAGAGTGACAGAGTGCTTTCACCCCCACCACCAGTAACCAATGACAGCCCCATCGCAATCCTTGTGAGACATATGAATAAGTATAATCTTTGATTATTCAATTATTGGTTAAAATGCAAATTTAGATGACAGATAAATTGCTCACATTTGTTTATCAGTTCACTCTGAATATATTGTCACTTTAATACAATTTTTTTTGTGAATTCATGCTTTAGATTGTAGCTTCTTATGCTTCTCTCCTGGTCTATCAAGCATATTCACCCATCCCATGGGTCCCATGTGTTTAAATCAGAGAGTACCTAAAACAAAAATTGCTTTATGAATTGAGAATCTGGCATTGTCTCATGGTCTTTGAAGCCGGTGAGGCCTATTTACATCATTAATTTGGCTTTATTAAATATGTTAGGTAGTGCAGTATATAAGTCAAAAGTTAATTATTAATATTCAATGATTTCAAAAAAGGTAAATAGAAAAACATAGATTTCATTCTCTGGTAATTATACCAAAGCGTACATTTGAACAGCCTCTGAGCGAGCTGATCAAAAGTTGAAGAATTTCACATCATTAAACAATCCATAGGAGATACATGTTATGGGATAGGATTGGATAGGATGGGATAAGGTGATGGGTCATTCCAAGACTGAAAGGGTCATGAGTTTACTTGATTTGCCAATTTGTAACTAAACCAGCCCCACAAGACAAGGATATTCTCATTTTCTCTGAAAAAACCATTGAGCTCAAGCAGTATTCCACATAATATAACATAGCTGGAATAACTGTTGCCTATTATTATACTCGTCAAGAACATGGATGTTTATAATGAGATATTCAGTGTTACTTACAGTTGCTGAATCTCAATTATTTCTCAGTGTTTACTGGTAGTTGTAAGCAAATAATTCCTTTTAGTGTTGGAATGACCTACCACCTAATCTCCTTTTGTTCCCACAATCATTTTCATGAAAATTAGGGCTATACTATCTCATACTTTGGTAAGATAAAAGAGCTTGGTATTAGGGAATACCAGAAGCATGTTATGTGGTGAAGTTATTCTAGTTATGTTTTCCATTGGTAGCAAATATCCTCTCAAAAGTTTGGGACATTCAATAATTGTATCAAATTTCATAAATTGATTGTCAGTTCATTTCAAACTTTATGACTGAGTCTAAAATTCTCCTGAGTATTATTACCTTTCTACTTATATTTCAACATCTGACATCATTTTTACTTAATGAAAAGATTAATACAACAAGTTCATATTTTGTGATTTTTCAGTCATTGGACAATCGTATAAATCTAGTGATTCCATTGGGTAAGGGTCCTGATACATTGCACACAACGTCTCCTGTTTTTTGTAGTTCTTCAAGGCGCAATGAAACTGGAATCCACTCTTTGTTATCCTTAGAGAACTCCAGATCAAGTATCCCTGTCTGCTTAGGACCAGCCACTATACATGACACACACCAACCAACAATTCCATTTTCATTTTCCTTTTTATTTTCATCCAGTATTTCAGAATCTTGAATTATTTCACTTGAACCTTTCTTGAGCTCAGCCGAATCAAAATGAGGATATTTATTCGAGAATCTACAAGAAGAGCACTTTCCTTGGTAGCCTATTAAATCCACAGGTTCACCAAACTTCTTTAACACTCCTTCTTCAAGCTTGAGTTTGTTCCATATTTTCATTAACGCCGAAGACTTATCACTAATTTCTATTGCTCTGGAATCATGTTCAGCATCTCTGGATACATCAAAGACAGAAAACAGACGCTCATCGTGGCGAACGTGTTCACTCTCCTCTCGTTCTTCCACTTCTACTTTTATCAGTCCAGTTTTAAATCCAATATACAGTACAGCAGGCAAACCCCACACTATTCCACCGGTTACCATAAACAACACTCTTAAAATTTTCCAAAGTTTTTGTCTCAAGACTCCTTTTGAATCAGCCCCTGATGCTAAGAATCTAACGTTCCCTGGGATCGTTAATAATTTAGAGTTCTGCTTCAAAGAAAATCGTGTTGAGACGCCAACATCCTGTTTAGTAACAACTTGGCTTCTTCTAGAAACAATCGTAGATATTCCTCGCGATCGAGCTCTTACGAATGATCCGATCTTAAAATAATGAAGCAATCCTCTTCTTAGATAACTGGACATGTTGAAGAGAGTATTCCCAAGGCGGATTCAACAGCAAATAACGAGTTTATAAACGAAGTCTACTTTCAGTTTCACTTCTGGTGATTGTGTGAGCCTTTGATTGGTTCGGTCAGCAGAAAGTCACATGAGAATCAGATCCAAGATGGCGACAACTCAGTCTAATTTAACTAATGGTCGAATAAACGTGGGTCTTCTACGAGAATGCAGCCGTAGAGAGCTTCTTGAGTGCTTGGACAAGCACCCTGGTAGTAAGGTAAGACATATTGTTTGGATTAGGCATAATAGAGCGGCATTTGTAATCAGTAATTCTGCCCTTAATGTCTCCATTCTTGGTTTGCAATCAATCCCAAGAGAGCACAATAACAAAAGGGATGTCCGCCATGTTGGAAGATATAACAAAAGAATTCATTGAAAAATCTTTCGTCAAATTCTTCCAACATGGCGGCTATGACGTCTATTGCAAACGAAGAATATTCGGAGGTGAAAATTATGAACCTTGTTTTTGTACAATGTAGGCTTTGGTTTGGGATGACAAACTGACTGGTCCCTTTGGACTGATTGCCGAATACCAACTTCTTAAGGTAGGCATGTCTATATACAAGCTTTCTTTAAAACATTCTGTTAACTGAAGCTTTAATAAGATTTAAGAAACTCATCAGTCATATCTTTTTATGACGTTCATCTCAAGGAAAGTTCAAACGGAATCATTATGAAGCTTTCACTGTTCGACGCAGCAAGTGTTCAATGTCTGAACTGGACCCTTAGTGTGTGCATACTCTAGTAATTTCTTCAAACTACCTTTATCTTTTCGTGCAGGAACATGAAGTTGACAAGATGTTCCCTTTGCGTCCTGGTAAACTTCCTCCAAGTCAAGTGGTTAACATCATATTCATCACTAGACCTGTGCCATCACAGATGGATATTATTGCTGATAACATTCTAAAGTAAGGTGTACTCTTACTGAAATATGTATTATAGAACACCTCGAAACAGGGCAGATAAGCCATTGGATTCACTGTGTTAAGATTTGAGCATCTCAACTAGCCTAGATAAGAAAGCCCTCAACAACACTGTACTAACATCTGAGAACTTACCAACAACCTACTGGCAGCCTACTGTAGAAATCCCCTACTGACAACCTACCCAAACGCTATTAAAAAACCTACCAACACCCTACAGAGGCTGAGTCAACACCCCACAGACAACCCACCAACACCCTACTAACAACCCACCAACACCCCACCAACACCCTACAGACAACCTACCAACATCCTACAGACAACACCCCACTGACCACAAACCAACACCATACTGACAACCCACCAACACCCTACTGACAACCCACCAACACCCTACTGACCACCTACCAACACCCTACTGACAACCCACCAACACCCTACAGACAATCCACCAACACCCTACAGACAACCCACAAACACCCTACTGACAACCCACTAACACCCCTCCAACACCCTACTGACAACCCACCAATACCCTACTGACAACTCACCAACACCCTATTGACAACCCACAAACACCCTACAGACAACCCACCAATACCCTACTGACAACCCACCAACACCCCACTGACAACCCACCAACACCCTTTTGACAACCCACCAACACCTACTGACAACCCACCAACACCCCACTGACAACCCACCAACATCATACTGACAACCCACCAACACCATACTGACAACCCACCAACACCCCACTGACAACCCACCAACACCCCACTGACAACCCACCAACACCCTACTGACAACCCACCAACACCCAACTGACAACCCTAATACACCCTACTGACAACCCACCAACACCAAACTGACAACCCTAATACACCCTACTGACAACCCACCAACACCAAACTGACAACCCACCAACACACTACAGACAACCCACCAACACCCTAAATATTATCATTCAATCCTACACAACAATCTTCCCACAATGCAATAGCATCTTTTTGAATCAAAATTATCCTATTTTGCCCAAAAGATTTCCTTCTTTTACCCACCTGTATGAAAGTTAAACAATGAATTTTTTCTCCCTAAAGAGAAGAGGATAAAGGAATCAAGAAAGACTTCCATATCATGTTTGTCCCAAGAAAAACAATCCTATGTGAGAGACGATTGCAGGTAAGAAATGTCAATGACTTCTTGCATGCGACGTCAAAGCAGCTCAATTTGGAGGACGAAACAAAAGAATTTCAATCTCACGATACTTGTATACCTATTGTTATGTCCTCCTAATTGAGCTGCATTCCTACGTACTGCAAGGGGTCTATATTGTCAAAAGTCTATTTTTCATCACACTTGTTGGTACTGTCTTTAATATCTAGAGATTTAAAGATTTGGATGAAAGTGCTATACTGAAAAATATTATTTTACAATAATATTATCTGTGGAATTGTTTCACAATGTGTGCTTCTATTATAACTTGTATTGTAGGAGAGAGGTGTCTTATATGCAAACATTGAGGAGTACCCCTTAGATCTCATACCACTAGACAATGATTTGTTGTCCCTTGAGATGGATTCTTGTTTCAAGGTATGATAGTTAACCATTCATTTCATCCTGGATATAACTGATACCAAGTTCAGGATAGCACTTGCAGCACCAGCAAAAACAACATACACAGACCCAGTGCAGCTCTTTTCTACTATAAGCATCAGCAACATGCAGCTCTTCTCTAACAGGTGTGAGAAAAGACAACTGCTGTTAATAAGCAATGCACAAGTGAGTGTACAACACAGGTATAAGCATCACAACATACACAGACTCAGTGCAGCTCTTCTCTATCAGGTGTGACGAAAGACAACTGCTGTTAATGAGAAATGCACAACTGAGTCTACAACACCAGTATAAGCATCAGTAACATACACAGACTCAGTGCAGCTCTTCTCTAACAGATGTGAAGAAAGACAACTGCTGTTAATGAGAAATGCACAAGTGAGTCTACAACACCAGTATAAGCATCAGTAACATACACAGACTCAGTGCAGCTCTTCTCTAACAGATGTGAAGAAAGACAACTGCTGTTAGTGAGAAATGTACAACTGAGTCTACAACACCAGTATAAGCATCATCAACATACACAGACTCAGTGCAGCTCTTCTCTATCAGGTGTGAAGAAAGACAACTGCTGTTAGTGAGAAATGTACAAATGAGTCTACAACCAAGTATAAGCATCAGTAACATACACAGACTCAGTGCAGCTCTTCTCTAACAGGTGTGAAGAAAGACAACTGCTGTTAATGAGAAATGCACAACTGAGTCTACAACACAAGTATAAGCATCACAACATACTCACAGACTCAGTGCAGCTTTTCTCTAACAGGTGTAAAGAAAGACAACTGCTGTTATCGAGAAATGCACAATGGAGTCTGCATATCTCACTTATGCTTGTGTTGCAAGTGTTAACCTTAGGATCCTTAGAATACCTATATTTGATTCTCCTTTTTAAGACCTCAATACTGTAGAACTATTCCCTACATCCACTGTCACATCCTTGTATAAATAATACGAAACATGGGTGCTTTCTCAGAGACCAAACTGCTCAAAAAAATACTCTGATGGCAGTGAGATAATCTAAAAAGATTATGTTGACAAACATGTCATGACATTTATATGTAGACATTCATTTCCTTCCCAGGAATGCTACATTGACAACGACTTCACATCACTCTACTATGTTGCCAACTCACTGATGGGCTTGCAGCTATTGTATGGCACCATACCAAAGATCTACAGCAAAGGAGAAATGGCAAAGGTGAGGGACAGTAGTACTGTTGAAATTACTTGTTTGTTTATTTTTAGAGCACACAGACACAAGTAGTTATTGGTGCTCTTTTCTTTGTGTTCTCAGTATTATTTGTACTGCAGTATGCGATAAAGCAAAGGGTGTTCATGTAACTTTCAACAAAAAAAATCAAAAATTAGGGATTGCCTTAACTCAAAAATTGTGCATTTTTTCACACAAAGCAGGACTAACTTTACTTGTATTGACAAGGACTTTCAAAATGTTCGTTGACATCCACAACAAAATGCAAGGGAACCCAATGTATCCCAGAATTCACATCATTGTATTGACAATGGCATCCTAAAAATTGATTGCAACCCACAAGACAATGCTGGGGACCCAAATTTGAGCAGTTACATGGATCTCAGGTCCAAAAAGTCCTAAAGAGTTTTGTTTGATCTGCTTATATTTCTTATATATGTATTTCAGCGTGTGCTCGATATGGTCATGCGAAAGAAAAGAGAAATGGCAGACACTGAGAATCAACTACCACCACAGATAGATACAGTACTGTTACTAGACCGAGCAGTGGACCTATTGACACCTTTATTTACGCAGCTCACTTACGAAGGGCTGATAGATGAATTCTATAATATACAGAACAGTAAGTAATGGCAGACACTGGGGGAGGGGGAGCAGTGGATCTATTGACACCTTTAATTATGCAGCTCACTTACGAAGGGCTAATAGATGAATTCTATGATATACAGAACAGTAAGTAATGGCAGACACTGGGGGAGGGGGTGCAGACGATCTATTGACACATTTATTTACTCAGCTTACTTACGAAAGGCTGATAGATGAATTCTATAATATACAGAACAGTAAGTAATGACAGACACTGGGGGGGGGAGGGGGTGCAGTGGATCTATGACCCCTGATCTATGATATAGAAACAGGACAAAGACTCAGACAGGACATCCACTCTCACAGGTGAAATTATATTTCCTTTCATTGAGAGATTGCTGGGTTTTACTATTTCTAATCTGGAGTGAATAAATTATATTATGGTAAGAGCAGTTGGCCTGTTGTCTGGCAGTACATGGTCAAGCCTCATCCAGACCAACACTCAGTCTTAAAATAACCGAGGAGGAGGTGCTGCCTATGTAATATTACATCTACAAATGGTTAGACCTTCATGCAGCTTGGATGACTACATTAATGGTGGGCATATCTCTAATCACCTAGAGACGTTAAAAAAAGAACACAAGTTTATCAGTTGAATTACTGTCAAGTGTCATCCTCTATAAACAAAGTTCATTTTCTTATTAATTATATTATAACAGTAATATCTTCTGTTTCATTATCTTCTACAGCTACAGCAAAATTTCCTCCAGAAAACTTTCCCAAACCAGAAGAGAAAGGCCCCAGCACTTCCCAGCAGCCACCAGGACCCAAAAAAGTTGTCCTCAACTCTGGCGATGAGCTTTTCTCAGATATCCGTGACTCAAACTTTTCAGCTGTTGGTCTTCAATTGAGCAGACGAGCCAAGCAGATCAGTGCTGCGTTTGAGGTCAGTTACACATCTGCGCAAGGGAATTATGTAGGATTTAAAACTGGTAGTACAGTCAATAGACCTCTTTACCTTGGGTGTAATGTTTTCCATTTCAGACCTTGTGTCATTCTCTTGAGAATAAGATTCTTTGTTTGAGTTGTATCCATATTCATGTGTCTTCTCATGTGCAATAGTTAAATGAAGAAATGATACTCTAGGGAATGACATGTGGTCTGAAATGGGAAAACATTAATCCAAAGCTAGAGAGATTTATTAAGAAGACAATCTTCGGGACATTGCCAGATGCCCGCTTAATAGAGGTTGTCCATCCGAACAGAGGTTATACTCAAGGAAATGATGAGAAATCAAATAGATAAAATTACCCTTGATGGGGTAACAACAAGTCATGCAACAAGTTTCATGATTAAAATACATACAAACAATTTCACCAAATTTAATTACTATGGAGATATTAAAATAGCAGGTTCCGAAGGGCGAAGTCCTACCTACATGCTCTGCTCCCCAATGTTTCTCAGTCATCGGTTTCGTTACAGCAAGAGACACTAGAGTGAGAGACTAACAGCAGCCTTTTTATTCGGGGGGGAGGGGAGGGGGAGAAGAAGAGGAGTTGGCAGTGCAATTTCCTTGCATTCAAAGCACAGTTAATATCCAACTTTTGGATCTAATAAGCTTCGTTACAAGTCTCGGAAAGACCAAAGTTAATAGAGGGGAATGGTTATGAAACCTATTGTTATAGGTCTTTGTTCGCTTTTGATGTTGAACCGGTCTTGACCATGCACAATGTTTGAATTATGCTCATCCAAAATTGCGAAATAAGTAAACATAAACTTCGTCTATGGGATTGTTGTAAGGAATATTCAAATATCTCTTATAAATCTTTAAGTATTTTGAACTAGCAGCTAAAAGAAAGATTTTGGTCTGTTCACTCAGCCATTGCCAACAATGGTAAAACAATGGTAAAACAAAGGATTGTGCACGGTCACGCTTGAAAAAAGTGAACAGAGACCTATAACAATAGGTTTCATAACCATTCCCCTCTATTGACTATGGAAAGACAAAATACTGATCATAGTTTTTGAAGTCAAATATAAATATTTTTATTGCGTGTCATCGACAGGAGCACAAAACAGCAAAAACAGTAGGAGAAATGAAACAATACGTCCAAAGGCTTCCATACATGCAGAAAGCTAAGGCCTCCTTGGCTATACGTAAGTACTCAAGACATTCCTTGTCTCGCACTTAAGACTCCGCTCACACTGTCAACACAAGCACACGTTTTCAGCCAAATACTGAGACTGTTTATAGACGGGGAGCCGAGAGAAAGGGAATCGTTAGTCCTATTGTACCGTGTGTTTTATGGTCCCGAGACGGCGATGTTTTCAAGATGAAGTCGAGGGAAACATCACCGTCGAGGGACCACAGAACACACTGCTTTCCTGAGGTTCCAATCAATAAGTGTTAATTATTTTAAGGGGGTCAGATCAAATACGGCGTCTAAGGACTGGTTTCCAATTTGGCCCACTTTACACACCACACACCACTTTACACTCCACACAGACACTTCTCAGCGATTTGACTTATAGAAGCATTTCATTCTCTCTGTTATCCAGATATGTCTATAGCTGAACTGCTCAAGGAAAAAACAGACGATGAAGAGTTTCGAGAAGATATTCGACTTGAACAGGAATTTGCGCAAGGCTTGGATACAGACAAGATTAACCCTTACATAGAGAAATACATCGCTTTGAAAAAACCACTTAATAAGGTAAGGATCGAGAGCAGGTGCAAGTATTAGTATTTAAACGCATAGGTGATTCCTGTTCTAGTCAAACAGGGCATTAATTGTCAAGTGAAAACTTTCCCGTCATTTCATCTCGAGTTTCGCAAGATGAACGTGCGCTCTAATGAACCTTCCCTGTGATAGTGAATATGGTGCATTGTGATCTAGCTTATCTTAGCCATCCCTATATGGTGTTTCATCCGACATCGTTGAAAATACAGCCAATCAGCGTGGAGTAAAAGTGTTGTATATTCGGCAGTATTTCACTGTTCCTTCCTAGGTTTACTTTCAAACCAGTGTGGGATAAAATAGTTATGCATTGCTTTTCAGTACCAAACCATGTATCTTTCGTATACTTGTATCTTTTGTATACTTACTAACCTGAAGCCCCGTGTGTATACTAAAAATGTGCCTCATGGGATATCCCATGGTATCCCTTCCGTGGTTGAGGGTCAAAAGCTGGGTCACTTTGACATTGCAGTGCATATTGTGGAACTGTTTTATGGGACGTTTCCAAGACGGTCACTAAAACAGCTCCAAAATGCACTGAAATGCTAAATATATCGAGTTCTTCCCTCAACCAAGGAATATCTAATGTACGACCAGAATGCACCCTGTTTATCAAACTCACGAAAAGGCGTGTATTTCAACAATTATTTCAGTATTTCATTCAATAAAGGTTTGTTTCATATGTGTCTTGTTAGGTGTTACGTCTAATGTGCATTCAGTGTTTAACAAACAACGGTTTCAAGCCTAAGATGCTCGAGTACTACTTTCGTGAAATCATACAGGTTGGTTTTACTTTTATTAATACTAAATGCTTGATTTTGAAAAAGAACTTATTCATACTGGTATTTTGTTCTACGCGATGGCTCTGTTGTTCTGTGTTTGGTCACATTTATTGCGCAGAGCAAGATTCATTGAGGACTACGATAGCACAAAAACTAGACACAAAAATGAAAGCTTGGATATTTTCTCTTTGTCTCTTTTCACTAAAAAGCTGTGGTTACGAGTGTCTTCATTGTCAGTAGTTAGATAAATCAAGGATCAAGGACTGCTGTTTATGTAATTGTGGGGTGGTACCTTGGGGCTCTGAGAGTTTTGTGGTGGTAGGGAGCCATAGTGCGCGCCGTCAATGACGACATGTCACGAAGTTAGAATAATAACAAATACCAAGTGTAAAGTAAAGAATACACAAATTTTGGTCACCAATGCGACCCGGGTTCGAGCCCTGGCGAGCTCGGTGTCGTATGTGAGTTCAGTGAGTTGTTTGTTGGTTCTCTCCTGTGCTTCGAGGGTTTTATCATTTGGGTTGCAAAACCTGTTAGCCATTACGCCGTCCACCCAAAAGTGGTAAACGCATTAGACAATTTCAACAATGCAAGGTTCCCGTAGATAATTTGATTTCTATTCTTTTCCAGACATACGGGTTTGATCACTTGTATCGAACACTGACGCCATTACAGACCGCTGGTCTCCTCAGACAACAGGGAGCCCGCACTTACACAGCTATGCGCAAATCCATCAAGCTATTCGTTGAGGATGTGCGAGAACAGGTAACTATGCTGCGCAAACTCACCAATTTATAAAAACCATGAAACAACTTCTGGGATGACCTAACTCAGGGCAGGGCTAACTCACAGATGGAAAGGCTGTCTTACGTACGGGGTTTTCTTGGAAAACAGCCACAAAGCTTTGTCATTTTTTATGGATTTTTTCGAATGTTGTTTCTTTTAAGAAATCTTTTCCATATTAATTAATTTTCATTTAACTTCAATGATTTCAGAATCCTGACGATATTGCCTACGTGTATTCTGGTTACGCACCGCTTAGTGTTCGTTTGGCTCAGTTTCTGTCCAGACCACAGGGATGGAGAGGACTGGAAGAAGTAATGATGATTGTAAAATTCCATGCATTATAAGGCTTTGCCAGTTTACCTTCGAAAAGTGAATGACCCTCGTCTCAAAAGTATCTTGGTTGCGAGGCCATTAAAATAGAAAAGAAATCACACTTTTTCTTGGTGGAATTTACGGCATTTTTTTTTTTTTTTGTATTTTCATGTTAGCCTCATGCTTCACTAACTCGTGCTGATAACATGCTATCTTGACCGTTTCCTCTATAGGTATTGAGATTGTTACCAGGACCCACCATTGAAGAACGACAGCCTTTACCACCCGGCCTACAGAAACGTGAGTATTCATGTTCTGCTTGTTTAGTATTTGTAGGTCATTAGGAGTTCACGTACCAACCTGAGTATTGACATCCTTCTTGTTCGGTATTTGTAGATCGTTAGGAGTCATGTACTAGCCTGTTTGTGTAAGGATAATCTTAACTGAAAATTTGAATAACGTTTCGTGTCGCGCAAATAAAGTTTTCACCCTTCCTTTTATAAATCATTCCTTCCACCAAAAGCACGCTTGTCGCTTAAGTAAGACACTTTGGACAGCCAAAAAAACAGGTTGCGCGTAAATAAGCGTTCGTAGCGGTAGTGCGCTCGCCTCTCACCTCTGGGGTCTCGGATTCGATTCCGGGACTCGACATCGAAGAAGAGTTTTTTGGGTTTCTCCCTTGATTTTAGTGAGGGTTTTTCTCCTGGTTCTCCGGTTTTCCTCCCTTACGCAAAACCTAACATGCTAAATTACAATTCGATCTTTGGGTAAGCCACACCCTTACATAGATTAGGGCCCGGTTGTACAAAGGGTGTATATCGCTATCCAACGGATAAATCGTTATCCAGTAGATAACTCGATGGTGTTATTTAATAAATTTATCCACCGGATAAGATTTATCCATCGGATAGCGCTATCCACCCTTCGTACAACCTGGCCAAACTGACAGTAATATTGGTAGCCCCCCTAAAGTAGCACTAGTCTATTTTATCGTACTTATACTGAGGTGGCTGCATATAGTTATTAATGTTATTTATGCTGGCTTCAGGTTCTTCTGCGCCAGCTGATAGTAATGTTGGTAGCCCCCCTAAAGTAACACTAGTCTATTTTATCGGTGGGTGTACTTATGCTGAAGTGGCTGCATTACGATTTCTATCACAGCTGGACAACAGTGAGTAAAACAAAACCTATTAGACACTTCGTTTTCTCTACTCCTTTTGAAAAAATATCGTTATAAATAAGGGGGCGTTCATTTATTTGCACATGGGGGGAGGGTCGGCAAAATTGTAGGGGGTTACGTTATTTTGAGAAAGTGGTTAGAGGGGGTTATCACATATTGAGGAGGTTGAAAAACTATTGCAGGGTAATGAAAGGGGGTTATGCAATTGTTGCCTCTACCATGAAGGGGGCCAATTTTCGGAAATATGAAATCTTTAGTCTCATCCTTCAAAAGAGACATTCGTCTAGGAAAATCTTGGTATCCTGAAAAAAAAACTTTACAAGTAAATTCTTACCATTATCTACTAGGGACAAAATCGCAAAAAAAATCGCAGCAAAAATCACCGCAAAAACAGCTAGTGTAAACAGGGCTTAATAATCTGCATACCTACTATTCTCCTACATCGGCTACCTTTCTCCTCTCTTTACATAACTTAGCGTGCCTTTTATGTAGGCTGTTTTAAAGCAAATCTACGAATCAAACATGAACGTGTTTATTTAGCAATTGGTTGAGAACAACACGCCATTGTCAGAAACGTTGCAAACGTCTCCACACGATGAAATTGGTTTAGCGCAACGTCGCAGAAAACGAACTCGAGTCCTTTTCTTACGTTCCCGGCAATGTTGCGCTCATCCCACAAGCATCTTTCTTGACTTTATGATTTCTTGCCACAGGTCCAACAGACTTCATCATCGCCACGACAAAGATGATCAATGGTTCTTCGTGGATTGAATCAATGATGGAAGATACAGTGCCGTTGGAATCGAATCCTTTTTCTTAGACTGCAAGGTTACATTAGGATTAAAATAATAAATGGCCTCCCTGTGGTAATAGTAAGGAAAATATACACAGGTATAAAAACCATTATACAGGTTGGCCGAGGAAAGTGTAATAGTGTTTATTTGATAACAGGTGTATGTGTAATCAAATTGCCACTGTATGCTTCATCTTTGCGACTAAAACCATTCCTACTAACATACGTTAAACCTTGAAAATCATACTTTAAAAATCATTTTCCTTGCGCAAGGTCAAAAGCATTTTTGAAGTGGGAAATTAATGTTCATAACTCCGAGAAATTTCAAATCCACGTAGTCTCAATTATTTCTTACGACAAAAGAGTTTCAACTATAATGATCCTGTAAACAAGTGAAATGATCTATAAATGGTTGCCAAAACATGAGACGAAACAAATAAATCTATGAGATTTTTATTTCCAAAAAAAATAAATACCACGACAATGACAGTCTTCTCCTTCTGCTTCTCTCTCTCTCGCGCCCTCTCTCTGTCTCTCTCCTTCTCTGCATGTCCTTCTCTGTCTATCTACCTATTGGCCTAATTAACTGTCTGTCTGTCTGTCTGTCTTTCTATCTCGCGGCAACCGAAATAATCCAAGATTAGGATAGTAACCACGACGTATGAATAAAATTCATTTTTCTCTCATTCCTCACATTGTCATAAAAACGATCAAAACCAGACAGTTTAGAATAAATATTAGGCAGTTTTAGCTAATATTTAATGATTACAGTAAATGAAATTTAAGCATTAAAAGATAAATAAATAGATAAATATTTGTATGTTTTATAAATTATCATTATCTCATTATCATGCAAAAAGCTCTTTAAAATGTTCTAGAATCTTAGCATTTTTGGCAACAAATATGTGAAACGTTCTAATAACACGACACTGTACGAGGCAAAAGTGTAAACGTTCTAACAGTATGAAATATTCCTTTATTCGCGATTCTTGCATTGTCATTTAGTCATATGTTTTCCTGCGTGTTTCGTGATTGGCAAATAATTTTGTAGTTCAAAGGGTTTACTCGTGAACTTCTGATTGGCTAATGAGACAGGTTCGGATCCTTTTGATCGCGTGACATCATATCAGTCTTCACTTTACTCCTCTTCTTGAGAAAATGAACACCTATGTCGCGGTCTTGTTGGTTGGTTCTTTCTGCCTTCTTCAAGCGGCCGTCGTGGTAAGTAAAGCAAAAGTATTTTGCATCAATCGTTATTTTTACGCTTTGGGATGCCCTGTAGTTTGCGCGGTCAAGCATTGGAAAAACTTTCCAATTTCTTAGTAAATGGTACAATTTTTAGAGTTGAAAATTGAAAATTGTAATGAAATAGTTAAGTTTTAGTGGATTTTCCTTTCCTTCCCTTTCCCTTCCTCTTTCCTTTCCCTTCCCCTTTCCTTTCCTACCTTTCATTACTTTTCCTCTCGATCCCTTCCATTTCTTTCCTCCGTCTTTTTTCTATTTTTCATGCGTCAGTTACCCCCTTCCCCCTCCCCCTCTGCTCATAGTGACCATAGCTTTTGAATTGAACAAGCTTTTGAACAAACTTTCGAATAGATTTTTGAAATTTGTCCCTAAGAAAAGAAAAACTTTCTTTTTCGTGACGTGAATTTTAGTTATTCCATATCCCTTGTCTTGTGATGCAGTTATTGATTCAGCTAACTAAAGAAAGCTTTCTACAATGCGATCTTTGTGAAAACAGCTTGGGGGAAAATCAGAGAAGACAAACATTACAGAAAAGCAATGTAAACTTGAATCTGCGTTGTGCGTCTGTGTTTTGACATTAGTTTTGCCTTTCTTTTCAGAAAATCAATGTATGTGTACGCTTAGAGTTTCTCACGACAAACTCTAACAATGAGCTTCCCAAAGCACCGCCTCCACTAACACTGAAAGTACGTAATGGTACAAACACACATAACATTCTCCGACAAGCAGCCAAACTTGACTCGAGATACGCATTCACGACAAAGGCCTATTCGTTTGGGAACATGGTGACGTCCATATCTGGTGTGCACCAAGACCACACGAACAGCAAATACTGGATGATCTACTCTGATCCGAATACCTTGACGCCTACAGGGATTGACCACTATCGTCCCAAAGATGGATCTTGTGTTATCTTTAAGTATGAGAAGCTTAGCCTGGTTTAGAGAGGCTCCAAACATGTGACACAATAAAGCCTAGGCATAGATTAAAAAGAAAACAGTAGTAATGATATATTTTGCTTCTGGTTTTAAAGTGTAACCAAAAGATACCGTACAAAAAAAACTTGAGTATATAAAGTAAAAAAGTCTAGGGTTTAAACTTTACATACAGTATATTGTATGGCGTACCCCAGGCTCATTCCTAGGGCCACTTTTTTTTCTTTTTTTTTTTTTTTTTTTTTTGTCATCTTCCCGCTAACGTCATCCTTGGCATTCGTTTCCAACATCACAAAGAACAAATTACATCACGTCCAAGCCTTAACTTGACCTATCTCAATTTATTTCCTATAGATCCTGTAATGTGTATGCTTGCATATTTTAAGCAAACTTACATCCATCAACATTTGACATACGCTTACATAAATAACACGAACCGATATACAGATGAAAAGATGGTATGCGGCCCACATAATGCCCTTTATATACATAAACACTGAGATTGGTATTGGCTACAAGTCCATTTTATAAATAGACATGTCATTTATACCTCACGAACGAAGTCACGAACGATAGACAGACTGTCAGTTCATAAAGGAGGGACAGCCCACATAATGTCCTGGGTATATATACAGATTGGTATGGTTACAAGTCCATTTTGTAAAGAACGAGTGTGTGAATCAGATTGTTGCATCTCGTAGGATAGCATGTATTATCAAATCCTTGTTATTTTCTGTGTGCTGGTGTTTCCCACGCCAAGTAATGGGTTCTGTGGTAAGTTGTGAAGGCTATTGAAATGATATGCTTTTTCGTTTTATCTCATTTGTTGCGAAACTTCAAAATATCGATCAGTATAGAAGAATAGTCCCTTTCACAATTCCCTGCGCCATCTCGAAAGGAAGCCGTGGACTTGCATCGAAGCGAGACGAACGGAGAGCTTACAATAATAGACACCTTTTTGAACACATTGGACAATTATTCACATGTTTCTATCATTGCAAGCTCGCGGTTCGTCTCGCTTCGATACAAAGCCACGGCTTCTTTTCAAGATGGCGCATGAAACCTTGGAGATGACTATCAAATTTCTTTTCAGTAGCAAGAGTAAGCATGGCAGATTTTCATTCACTTACGAATTCTTTAACACCTTTTTCAGTTACTCATAAGATTTTTCTCTTAATTTGACTTAATGGAACATACTTTGTTTCCTTTTTTAGATCGTTTCATTGTTCTCGCTCTGTTGTCTCAATAGATATTCCTTTCTTGCTCAGTAATTCTTTCTTCCTTAAAGCCAAAAGTGTAACATGTTTTAATTCATGACCGAAAATACAAAAAAATAAGTTGATTCTCGCTAAAACGATCTTCTTGGCAACATTTCATGTTCAAACTTTTTTCAAGCCTTGTTTTATTCAGTAAACGCATTTTCATCTCTTGCATTCTTACGTACACATCAATTTGGTTGACGAAGATTTCCTTAAAAAAATATTTACACAGATATTCATACTTTGTTGCAGAATTTTACCTCGTATATATAGGTACATGTTGTTACCTATATTTAGTGTTTAATGAATTATTTGCCACATTTTTGGCCGCATTGTACCATATTGCAATTGTGTCTAAATTGAATAACGACGTACGAAATAATCCAACAGCCATGCAGGATATTAACTGTACTCGTTCTGCAATCCCGATGGCATCTTTTTCCTGTTTGTTTTAGCAAGTGAAATATATTTCTCAAAGTTTAACGAGTCAGTTCTTGTTTTTAGTAATAACTCTTTCAAAAGATTTCTTAATATTTTTCAAATCCTTAAACAAACACTATGGATCTCTGACAAGATCTTGAATGATTTCCTAGGTTCTCGAAAACTTAATGGAGACCTGGCTCGCTCCTCTACTAGAGCAGCCGAGTTTCTTCGCGGAAAACTGGAAGAAAACTTCCGTTTTGACCCAGAATATACCCGCGCTGTCGTCATCAGGTCTCTTCGTCTGGCAGGCTACACAGTAGATATGCTCAACAATCTTGGAACGAATCTAGACGACCTTGCAAACGAACTTCATCAGCAAGGACTTGGGAAAATCTCGACAGGACGTATTGCCTATTACGTCCAGGGAGTCCTTTCTATTTGCCAAGACCCGAGAGCGTTCCATGGACATAACTTGATTAAACGTCTTGAAGATGGTATAAAGGCGTATCCTGTTGTTGGATTCAACCATCCATTTCCATACAGCCTTGCAGTATTGTCCCTGTGTATGAGTGGGCATGGAGAAGCCTCTTACTCCGAGTATGCCCTGAAAATCCGAAACACGATCAATCAGATTATTAACAGCACGCATAGTAAAGACACCGTTGCGATGGCGACCATGGCGTTGGCGTGCATGAGAGATAAAACGAAAAACGATGCAATCTGCAGCAATGTGTTGAAAAAGACCATCAAGGTAGCTACTAATTGGATGATGACGAAGCAGAACAGTAATGGGAGTTTTGGCAACAGTATCACCACGGCCCACGTGGCTAAAGTATGTTTCGACTTAGTATGGTTCTATTCAATTTCTATTCTATGTTTGAGTGATTTTGTAATTTTTATCCATTTTGATTATCCGCTTGCTTGCTTGCTTGCTTGCTTACTTGCTTGCTTGCTTGCTTGCTTGCTTGCTTGCTTGCTTGCTTGCTTGCTTGCTTGCTTGCTTGCTTGCTTGCTTGCTTGCTTGCTTGCTTGCTTGCTTGCTTGCTTGCTTGCTTGCTTGCTTGCTTGCTTGCTTGCTTGCTTGCTTGCTTGTTTGCTTGCTTGCTTGACTGCTTGTTTACTTGCTTCTTGCTTCGCTTGAGTGCTTGCTTGTTTGCTTGTTTGCTTGCTTGAGTGCTTACTTGCTTCTTTGTTTGTATGTTTGTTTGTTTGTTTACTAACTTTTCATATTGGCACATTAATCTAATCCCATGTACTTGCTGGGATGTAACCGCTTGTGTGTATCTTACGAAAATCTTAATTTGTATGTTCTTTTTTTATTCCCTCTTTTTTCGTTTTTTTCCCTTCTTTATATTTATTTTCAATTCTCTTTCTTCTTTTCTGTCTTTCTCTTATCCCCTTTTTTCTTACATTGATTTCCTTATCATATTTTTATTGGTTTACTTTGTCCAAGGCCCTCCTATCCGCTGGCATTACTCCCAATAGATGGAACTGCCACAAAGCGTTGAACTTCATCCTGCAGAGTCAAGGTAGTGATGGTTCGTTCCAGACATACATAATGTCAACAGCACAAGTCATGCCTGTTCTGATTGGCGCTATTCCTAGTGACGTAACACAACTTGAATGTCCCAGAAATATAACAGCAGTGAACAAAAATGTAAGTCGGCATAAAGCTTTGCAAGTCTTAATATTACTTTCAATGTATTTCATTTGGGCTGCATCAGGCCTACTTTTTACCTGTCCAATCGCGTTCGTTGCCTTAGCGACAAAAATGTTAAACGTGTGCGAAACTCGCGAGTTCGACTGCCAATTGCTTACTATCAATCATGTGGCTTTTTGGAGTTGACTGGGGGGCAAACAAGCGGTTGACTGAGGGGTAACTAGCGGATGTTAAGTCAAAACATGTCAAAATAAGGCCTCAAACTATTGTATTTGACTATTTTCGCGACATCAAACCAGAAAACAAAAGATCAAAACAACCTCCAAAATTCTACAAGGCATTAAAAACGCTGCTATTACAGGAAGTGACGTCTATTGATAGCAACCTATTCTAAAACTCTTGCTACGCCACTAGCTTGGGCTACCTGTGCTTAAATAAGACTGATGAAATATTAATTTCTCTCATGTTTCGTAGCCAATCACGGTGTGCGTTCGTTTGGAGTTCCTCACCACCTCTTCCGATGGTAAACTAGGAACACCCCCTCCTCCTGTTTCCTTGACGGTCCTCAACGGCACCAATACCTACGATATTCTTGTCCTCGCATCGAAACAGCACGACTGTTACAAGTTCAACACCACCATGAGTGCATGGGGTAACAGTCTCACGTCTATTTGTGGCGTGGCCAAAGATCCCGCTAATAAGAAGTACTGGATGATCTACTCTGACCCCACCACATTGACTCCTACAGGGATCGACTCGTATCGCCCCAAGGATGGTTCTTGTGTTATTTTTAAGTACGAAAAACTTAACTTTCGTTAACAGCGCGGGTCAACAAGACTCCAGAATTTTTAGTGGATTTCGATAAAATTATCGTTAATTGACACTTTCTTTTTCGAAGTCCTTTTCGTCAAAGGCATATATCTTCCATATCAAACTTCGTAAGAAAATGGCAGTGGGTTAAGAAAAATTTAAAAAAACTTAAACGAAGTTTAACAGCGCGGGTTAAAAACTTGAGATTTCATAATAGCTTCGATAAAATTATCGATACATGTATCATTAACGTTTCTTGTTTTACTGGGTGTTCTATTTTCGTTATAGCCATACAACTTTGTAAGAAATGGTGATGGTTCAATTTTATCAATAGAAAATATTGGTATTAAAGTATGATAAAATAAACTCTCCTTTTCTAGTATGCATTTCAAAAGTGAAAGACAAAGCCTCTATTTTCCACAGGGTGACCGTACCAACAAATCACGGAGACTTTTCCCCAGCCTTCCCGGTCCCAGAACCTTAAAATTGAAGGGAGGAAAAGAGGAAGGTGTATATATAGTATAAGGGCGTAAAACACTGGATTTAATCAACTGTTCATAAATCCCGCTTCCTGATTGGCTGGTGTGCGTGCTTTATGATTGCACACACCATGCAACCGCGCGAGACAAAGTTCGTCATTAGGAACGGTTCTCTTGATTTTTATTTTATAAAAGAAATAATATACTTGTCTGCCGTGCTGTGTGTAGTTGTAAATGCATACAATGTTACAAATGTGCATAGAAATGTTAGAAAGTAGAACAAAACATTGCAAAACGTAGTTTGTGCTTTTAGCTTTTCCCTGAAGGTGCCTATGAAACAAAGAAAACGGAATTATTAACAATGTAAGTGAATGTAATGATAAAAAAATGTCACCGACTAGACTGCTTAAAAGACAGGCCGACTGACTGACTGACTGACTGACTGACTGACTGACTGACTGGACTGACTGACTGACTGACTGACTGACTGACTGACTGATTGACTGATTGACTGATCGACTGATCGACTGATCGACTGACTGACTTGGCTGATCGACTGACTGATCGACCGACTTGACTGACGTTCATTATAACTTACTTAAAGTATTCCACTGTAAAATTCCTGGAATAGGGATTAAAACAAATAGTACAAGCCAAGGCAAGATGCAACAACTCCAGCCATTGCGGTTACTGTCAATGAACATGAATGACACATATCAGTCATATTTAACCAAGGTAACGACAACCATCCATCCATCCGTCCGTCCGTCCGTCCGTCCGTCCGTCCATCCTTTCTTCCTCCCTCCCTCCCTCTCCCTCCCTCCCTTTCTTTCTTTCTTTCTTTCTTTCTTTCTTTCTTTCTTCTTTCTTTCTTTCTTTCTTTCTTCCTTCCTTTCTTTCTTTCTTTGTTGGCCATCTTTTTATTTATACATCCATTTTTTTATTTTCCCCATCATTTAACGACTCAACCATCCCTTCTTCATAAAATTTCTATCTTTCTTTTTTTTATGTTGTTTTTTCCTTTTTGTAATTTTTTCTCTCTGTATTTTTGTTTTTATTATCTTTTTCTACAACTTACTTGCAGAAGCGTCTGCACGTGTTGTTGGGTTCATTTCTTTGTTCAACAAAAAACAAAAACAAATCAAGAATCAGAAAACAATGTAATATATTCGTATCTTATCCAAAATGCATAACAACCATACCCTCATAAACCCTCCCCCCCCGGGAAATCAATTGACTTTTAGCCGTTGACTCTTCCTACTGATGAATATGGAGAGGGCTATTATTAGTAATGCTAAACAATAGTATATTTCTACTTACTTGCAGTAGTAGAATGAGTGGACGATGTGACTGCAACAGAGAATTAAATTTTTAATTGAGTGACCACATACAAGAGTGTAGGACAATGAAACGGGAGGGATCTCTGGTCTCTCGAGCCACTCGTTTTATTGAACCTCGTCTTAGACGTTTATACAAGTTGAGTGTCAGATCTAACTACTCAAACTAGAGCAGAGTCAGGTTGACCAGAAGGACTTTCCTTAGTCGGTGTGGCTGTCAGTCGGGATTCCTTACTTGGCCACTGTCCTTACTTAGGTCTGTACCTCCCAGTACAATCCGAACTGCAATTAACCTTAGCCTTGTTCACAACTAAGTACAAGATTGAATGCACAGAAGTAGTTATATTGCTCATCCTTATATAACCAGGTAATACAATCTGAGATTCTATTTACATCACGTATTTAGACGAGTTTAACCTTGGTGGTTTGAATGTTTAGGTTATTTAAGGTGATTATTCATGTGTGAACAAATCATTCCTTCAAAGATTATGTAGCATATAAAACAAGAGCTTTCCCGAAGTTTACAAAATTTACGAAATTTAAATTTTAAAGACTTGATGTTTTCATACCTTCACTCTATTTTATCAAATCCAACATGGAGTCATTTTTTGATGATCGAAACTCTAGTTAATTCGAGAAATGTCCTTTGCAACCAAAGATTTTTCTTAATTTGATATTTCAAGGAAAAGATAGGGAATCTTTGGTGAATATATAGCTCGAGATTCGATTTGCTTTTCGAAATTCCTATTTTTGTACTCACTGGCACAAACGACATGAAAATAGTACCGAAAAACCGCAACAACACCGTGACAAAGAAAGCTGCGAAAAATCCATTTTTTTTTTAATTTATAGAAAAGCAATCATGGCCACCAAATAATTATAACATATATATATTATAAGATAAACACAGGTTTGTTAAAATGTTTGAGAACCAGACATATCAGATAGTCTATTCAGATGCAGAATAAACTTGAACTATTCCTTATACGTTCTCTTCACCATTCTGTCCCCCTTATGAACAAGCTGTGACCTCTTAATAAAATAGACTAGCAAATCTATCCAAAATGTGGAGCTTACCACTCCTTGATGCAACTCCCGGACTGGCAGGTGTTGGTGAGAACGATGATGTTGGCGTTGGCGTTGACGACGCAGTTGGCGTTGACGACGCAGATGGCGTTGGCGTCGGCGTCGATGTCACTGCACCTTAAACCATATAATAGTGAAGAGTGTAGGTTATTACAAGTACGTTTTTAGTGATGTTCCTCTATTATCCAAATGACCCTGGCTAGCTTTTGAGTTTCTTTTTTTACTGACTAATTTCATAGCAAAATAAGGACATAGTAACGTAGCAGCCATGTTTCCTGGAACAATGCATTTGTCCCCACTTCTTAAGGACTTGTTAGCGGGGGGATTTTGTGCGTTGAAAATGATGTGATCCTCCCTAGCGATGGGAATAAAAACTGCATTTTCTCCACCTTCAACTGATTTATTTGCAATTTGCAAGTCCTAGTAAGATAAATATGTTTTTTCTATTCTTGAAGTGCAACCAACGTGACTCAAGATTCCTCGAGATATAAAGAATAACAATGAAACAGCAAAGAGAATATACCAAGAGAAGCTAATGAGGAAACCGATAGCTGTAGCTACGAATTTTCTGAAATTTTCAGAATCTTATCATCTAGTACTTACGAAAAATCAGCATCAAAGCTTAAAAAAACTCATGGAATAAATGTTTTCTTACGAATTGTCGTTGTAAACCTCAAATATGAGAGTTTTGCTAAAAATCACATATTCGCCATTTTCTTCAAAACGGCTCCAAGTTTTTTCTTCAAACTTCCTACATCTATAGACCAGAGCTTTATCTAGATGGTAGTGAAATTTCTACAGCTCTTCTTGTCCAAATTTTGGAGAAAACGTTTAGGGAGGTAGGTTCCACCTTAAAAAATAAGCAAGCAAGGACAACAACACCATTTAGACGTGTCGGGTCTTTCTTGGTGCAGCAAGCTTTATTACATTCTGGGTTAGGGTTTTTGTATTGCGGGGTATTGATTAGCTCCAAATCATTATCGTTGGCTTTTTATATATATATATATTTTATTTGATTTGATTTGATTTGATTTGATTTTTTTTTTATATATATATTTTTATTATTGTCTTCATGCTGCAGGTGCCTTGCTACACCAAGAAAGAGCCAACTTGTCATCCTGCATAATTTAGTTCAGTAACTGATGACATCCATTCCTGATACTAAAAATGAAAAATTCTCATATGAAATATATACATTACACTCGTTGAGAACATAGATTCTTGGGGGGAGAGGGAAAGGTCTAAGGTTGTAGTTCTAGCTGAACTGGAAGTTACAAACCAGCACAATTACAGTGCGAATCGAAAAACCGTGGGAAATATTTCAAGAATGTTCAATAGCCAATCAAAAGCGTTGTTATCTTTCCGTTATATTGTATTTGAGTATTTCGAACTTTTGTTCGTGCATTGCACTTGCGGGCCGTTGAAATATGCTTTCATGCATCAATGAATAGCGTAGCGCACTGATTCTAAAAATAGCTTGAAGATTCGGACAAACATTGCATTCTTTTTAACCGCTACGAGGATTATACGAACCGATTTCATTATTTTTACTTAAAGTTACAATAATAACCCATGTAAACTAAGATCTACTGCGATCGGCTGTGAAAATTATCTGCTGTAAGTAAACTTGTAAGTTTGTTTGTCCGAATTTCGCCATTGTCTTCGTTTTTATGACGTCACGGTTGCGCTGCGCTATTGTATTCGTGTATTTGAATTTGTATTCGCAATTAAGGTGGCTGCCTACTTTTGAACGTTCGATTTGAGCCCACGATGTGCGCGCGCTCAAAAATCGCTGAAAAATCTACAAGATTTTATTGAAGAACCATAAGCGTTTTGAGCTTCAACAGGGCAAAACCCTCAAATTTTGCACGGGACTCTATTTTTTGATAGCTCATTCGAAAAAACTCCTAAAAGTCTAGGTTATATCAACATTTTAGGAAAAGTTTAAATCAGGAACACGTGAAAAAATATATTTTTGTATGGATTTTTGTTCGACTTTGAGATTTCTTAAGAGCACCGAAACTACAAAATATGACAAATCAATGTATCTCTTTGTCTTTTTGTCGAAAATATCCATGTATTATTGTAGAGGGATTGACTAGCCTTCGTTCGTGCAATCATATAGTCGGCAAATATCTATTATCTTATGAATCTTAATTTTTTTCTAATCACTTCCGGTGGCGCAATTTTTACTCCAAAAGCTCGCGCGTAGGCTTCCATTAAATGCTGATTATCTCGAAAGCAAGCTCAGGACACCCAATTTTTCTTTCCAGATTTGGAATCAGCATTAAATTTCAATTCGAATAATCGAAGTTTAAAAAAAAGTTTAAATCAATTTTCAAAAGTAGGCAGTCACCTTAAACCGTGAAACAAAATCAAACTAAATACGAGAAAGCACGCAATCATTTGTGCTAAACATCAGTCCATAAACCGTAAATACAATCATTTGCACCATATCCACACCCAATTGCGTGCTGCGAATGTTCAATAACAAAGTTTAGATATTCAAAAACATTCAATTGCGTTCCTGCATGGGTATTCATTTGCGTCCTAAGACAAAAAATTTCGAAAAATAAACTAACAATAGCATGAATCTGCCACGATGGAAGTCAAACATATAGGACATTGTATGATCAGTATAAAAATATTTACGAAATCAAGAAAACAAATTGCGTTATGATGCCAATATTGGTGTTTTCTATATGTCTTTATAATTTTTCATACAAGAATTAAGTGTATTTCATTAAAATCGTACAGATTATGTTATTTCCAGTTGATCTTTTGTTTTTGCTTACAGCCATATTCGTTGCATCGCGACCCGCCGTTTCAAAACTTCGATTTGGTTTTAGTCTTTTCCGAGCCGCCAATCATCTGGCGCCTATGCAAATGAAACCCCAAACATGATCAGTGAAACCCTTCAACCCTTCTCATGCTATCGATAGTTCGTAATAATGCAGGGAGAGTAGATCGAAACATTTGTAATTCTCAAAATATTATCAAAACCACTGAAATGATTTGCTTTCAAGTACAGAGTTAATTTGCAGTCAAATGTTTTGAAGAAAGAAGTCGAAAGCTAGTTTACCTCATTTGATTCTGTCAACAAAATCGTGAGACATTTTCAGTGCCGGAATGAGAACTCGTAGCTCAAATTTCCTGAAGTTATGAGTACAAGCAAAAATAAGACCGCCAATACTTAGTAGAAAGAATACAGTTACTTGTAAATCGTTTTCCGTTTAGAACTCCTTCGAATATCCTCGAGCCGTTCAGATTTTCAAGAAGAGCGGCATAAGTTCAAAGGTAATTTGAATAGGCGCCAGATGATTGACGGCTAGGAAAAGACCAAAATCCAATCGAAGTTTTGTTGGTTCCTTATGTTCCATCACGTTCCTTACGATCAATGTCTCAGAATCTTTTAGTAAGACAATCTTACAACCTGAAACAGTATGGTAGAAGAGCCTTCTCTAATGCGGCTCCTGAACTGTGGAACGATCTACCACAGAACATTAGCTCCTCTTTTTCAATATCACAGTTCAAGCAAAGGGTTAAAACCTGGCTTTTTCAACAAGCATTTTTTTAGTAGTTTTTTTTAGATATCTATGTTTTTACTTTTCAACAAACTTTAATCATGATTATTATTATGTATAATAGCCAATTAATGTTGAACGTTATTTCAATCATTGATTCATAATTTTATGCAAAAAAAGTCTATCAAATGTGTATGTATTTATAAAGTTGTTTGTAATTATTATTGTTTGAAGATTTTAACGTACACCACTTAACCACACTAAATACCTTTATAGTTATATTTTTATATGTTTTATCAGATCTTTTTGTAAAGCGCCGTTGAACCATGGGGATATTAGCGCTATATAAATCATAATTTATTATTATTTTAAAAAACTCATTAATAATTCATGAAGGAAACACAATAGAAATCATGACCATGAAGGAGGTTTTATATCTGATATAGATTCGTCTTCATTTGCATAAACTTTAACTTGGATTTTCTCTATCAAACTTGGTTCATTTCGTAAAGAATTCGGTACAGTATGAGAACATACATCAGGAGTTTTTTAAGTCGTTTAATAAACTAGCAGATCGTGTTTTATCGGGTCTAAAACCACTCGGCTGCGCCTCGTGTTTTATACCCTATAAAACACTCCTGCTCGTTTATTAAACAGTACATAATTAGTGTACAAAAATGTTATTACATATCACATTCATTTGATTTTGTTTTCGTGTATTGTACCTCTGGGCCACCTTAACTGGTAACTAGTTTCTAAGAACGAGGCAGTCCAGAGATCGCTCAGCGTACTGTAACCTTACGTTGGAGTCGGTACTACGTATGCCACGAAGAACTTCAACTACCACTTTGAAATAACGAGTGAAATGCAACCCCAAGATAGGGGGAATCGTCTTAGAAAACCCACCTGAAGCGTAGTTTGCAACAAGTAAAATATAGATAACAAAGACAGCATTCTTCATCTTGTCAGTTTTTACAGAACGTACGTTGTGGCTTGAACACCTACTGCAAATGATAAGGCAACGACTGATTGACTCCCTTAAGCTTGTGGTGGGTCGTATCAGGTTTACGCTCTGTTACAGCTGTCAATCAAATGTCTACGCATGACTTAATCAGCCCGAATAATAATTATTTTCAAAATTTATTTTTAGTACCCAAGGGTGACTCACTACAGTTTCAGGTATCATTCTCTCACACTCTCTTTTCCCCTATCTCCATCTCTCTCTTTCCACCCCTCTTTCTTCCTCTCTCTTTTTGCAAAAGTGAGCCTTTGGTGTTAATCTAGTGAATAGGGTACTCGGTGGGAGAGACTGATTTTCAGGACCTTAGGGCATCTGGCTTGAGAGGTCTATTGTATTTATGAACAAAGTATTACTAATCACCAGTGCAAGTACACCAGTGGCGCAGCTTTACTATACTGTCCGCCTTATGACCCTGGAGCACAGCTCTAGCCAGTTTGAATTAGTTAGGATTGATTTTGAGAGGAGTAAGGAAAAACCGAATAATCAAATAATTCCTGACACTGTATATCTATGCAAACTTTTCAAGCATTGTCAGACAAATAGCTTATGGTTGACTAGGAATGATATGCTTCATGTGGAAACATCACGCATAATTAGGTTGGTTATCAATAACAGATTGAATAGCAACTATGAACATGAAGATTCCAAGCTTTTGAAGACTTTGGAGTCTACTCATCCCTGACGCACCATTTCAGCAATTCACTTTCTATCAGTCGTTCTAACGGATGATTAAGATGTCGCTGTTTTACGCAGCCTTGGTGTTTGGTCTTATCGGCCAGAGCCTTGCAAGATCTTTCTTCAGAGTACGACCATTTCGTTGCATTAGATCCTTCACAGAAGATTAAACTCTACTGGACTGTGAACCAAGCTGAAGAGAGCATCTCGTTTGCTGTGGAGGCCGTTACTACTGGATGGTTTGGCCTTGGATTCTCACCCAGTACTGGTAGAATGAAGGGAGCTGATATCGTGATTGGATGGGTAAAGGATGGAAAACCGTATTTAACGGTAAGCTGATGTGTTCTTGGTAAAAGCTTTGGTAATTTTTACTACGTGTTGATCAGCTTATGTATGGGAGTTTTTGCATAGGGATGACCTCCTAACTTCTTATTCAAGATGTTTATTACATCTTTGGTTTGTTCACATGTAATGTTTTGCTTGTGCTTGCTTTTATTTTTTTAATATTCATGTAACTTCTTATTTGCGTCTTGAATAAACTATGTATGTATGTATGAAACACCACTGAGTAAGCCAATATACTGATTTCGAGATGATCACGGTTTGATTGCTTACAAGAGCCCACCCCATTTCGTGTTACACGGGCAATACGTACTAAGAGTTAATTACCGAGAACGGTAATTAAGCGCTTCAATTTCGCCGACGTTGTCGCCCACGTTGCCGTCCTGCAGCTTAAGGTCCCTAATAAACCACAACACACATTCAATACAGCGTTTTGGACATTTATTTACGCAATACAATATAAGTATATTTTCCACTAGGAATTGTAGGATCATAACTGTCTTTTCATTTTTTTACAAGCCGTGAATATGATTTCGTACAAGCAAAGCGCCGTTAGGTATAAATATCAAGTCAGTTCTGAGTTTTTTAATCCCTCTTTTTTGGCTCAACAAAGAAACCAAATTCCAAATGAAGTCAGATAGCGTCTTGTGAGGGTCTATGAAGATCCACAGAAATGCATAAAATGGTACAACCACATATAAAAATATCGTCCAAGATGTTTAAATAGAGAGCACATTCAAGGATAAATTCACTTTTTTGTTTTTGAAAATGTACAATCGTAAAAGCACAATATACTTATATTGTACTGCGTAAATAAATGTCCAAAACACTGTATTGAATGTGTGTTGTGGTTTATTGTCTGCACCAAAACGCTAATGAAAGTTTGAAAACGTTAATGAACCCACGCAAGCATATTCATGATTGTCAAATTCAATGCTAAATTTCTTAATGAACGTTCCATCGCACTATTGAGACTCCGTTCGCCTTATTGTATGCCTGTTCGCTCTAATGACAATGCTTCTTCGCTTCAATGAATATTTCTTTGCTGTTAATGAACAGCAAAAGGTGTACTTGGACTTTTTTGCGATTCTTTTTCAGTCATTTAAAAGATTTTTTTACTGGTCAACTGACGTTTCACGTTTGCCGTGAACGTAAATCTAAAATTCTCTATTAACTATATATTGACCTCGCATTTATAATGAGGGTTATAACAAAAATAAAGCCTTGTGAATAACAAAGAAAACAGCGACAATTGAGAAATACTCCAATTTTTATCTCTCTGTTGCTCAAGGTTAGCCTCGAATTTGTGTAGAATATTCATGTGTTCCAGTGAAGGTCCGTGATTTGTATTTGTGTTTGTATTGTTGAAGCCGCTGTGCATTCTTTATTTGTATATATTAGTTGGAACTCGAAAAAGGTCTATTTCGTAGAGAACAAGTCATTGCATGAGTACGGAAAGTAGTTATACTTTTCGTGAAGAAAGTGTTACACGTACAATTCGTTCTGAAACTTGTCTCAATAAGCCGTTCCACAAGAGTATCAACGTTCAATACAGCATTAAGGATCGAAATAAAAGAAACAAGCCACGGTAGTCAGACGTCACAACACCACAAGATCCCATCTCGTTAACACCGCAGAAGGAAGAATCAGACGAAGCAGAGTTGCATTACAGAAGACAGCCAGCAGGCAACCCCATTCCAATTAAGTCCCGCGGATGAAGCACTTGTTTATTGATAGACCAGCAACTAAAGTACCAGCAACCAACTTTAAGGATTTAAACTACGACAACGAGAAACAGCCACCCCGACCATAACTCATCATCATCACCATCCTGCATCATCGATTATCATCTTCATCACTGATCATCATCATCATCAACAACAACACTGATCATCATCATCATCTTTGTACTTGACGCCGGTTTTTGTACTTAAGCAATGTGCTTGGATGATTTGCTTTGCGTGGGTTTTGATTGGTTTAGATCGTCTCCTCTATTTCTTGGTACCCATTAACAGTTTGTTTTCGTTTTTACAGGACCGATATGGCGAAGGTTACTTCGTACCCGCGATGGATGACTCACAGGATTACAAACTCATTTCAGGCACGGAAAAAGACGGTAAAACAACGATGAAATTTAGCCGAAAGATTGACACTTGTGACCGTCAAGATTATAAATTTGAGGTACTTTATGAATTGTTTTTGTAGTGGTTGGTGATAGCGATATATATTTATTTTCGTATGCGTAGCCTAATTTTATGTTTGTTCAGTGTTGACTGTATGTCAATGTGTGTTTTGTTACAGGTGCAGTTCCCTTTTCCTATAGATCTGCAGTTGTATATTTTTCTATTGATACAAAGGGCTTTTTCTTTTCTTAGGGTGGAACGACTAGAGTGATTTTTGCGTATCACGAGGAAGATCCCACCTCTGACACCAACATGAAGAAGCATTCTGATAAAGGATCAAGAAGCATTCTCCTGCTAAACTTTGTGAAAACATCGAAACCCGATCCATCTTGGAAAAAACTAGATGTACTAATGGACAATGTAAGGCAGCGTTACAGGTTTTTTTGAATTTACAATTTTTTCACAGAATCCTTGTTGGAATGGCTGTTTGACGACTGAACGTACTGATATGTTCACATACCTTATTCTTTACATCGGAAAAATGCGAATTCATCACCAGAAATGGAATTCCAGTTAGTTAATTTGAACACAGAAAAGTGCAAGAAACTCGGTCTTTCCAAATGATAATATTTATTGATGAGTATGGTTAAGGAGGGTCACTCCAAACTCACCTTAAAAAAATATATTCTTGTTACTTCTAGTTGACAATTCCAAAACTCCATACCAGCTACATGTGCAGACTTTTCAGGCTTCCCGATTTTGGAGGAAAGAAACACATTGTGAGGGTGAGTTTGCAAGCTACATTTTGCCTTGCCTTGCCTTGCCTTGCCTTGCCTTGCCTTGCCTTGCCTTGCCTTGCCTTGCCTTGCCTTACAATTTTTTTCAGTTTGAGACCGTAGTCCAACCAGACAACGAAGGCTTCGTTCATCATTTACTCATCAATGAATGCAAAGGAAAAGTTCCTGATCACCTGCTTAGCTACACTGGAAACTATCTCGACTATGCCAATATGCCCGCAGAGATCTTGAATTGTAAATTAGGGGACATCATGTATGGCTGGGGTGTTGGTGCTGGGGTAAGTTATAGAACATCTGTGTTCTTTAATTTAGGACATCATGGTTGCTTGGGCTGACAGATAGAATCACCTCGTAAAATCAATGTTTCTCATGTCCATCATTTCTTGAACGAAAAATTCTTTCATTTCTTCAGCCGTTTGTGTATCCTGAACACGTTGGGTACCCTGTGGGAACGAACGACAGTGGCTCGGTAATTATCATGGAAATTCATTACGACAATCCTAAAAACGTAGAAGGTAAAATATTACGCTAAAATATTTAATATTAACAAAGATTTCGATATAGAATTCAAAATAAAAAATAACGCAAATAAAGCAACATTTCGAAGTCAACAAGACTCCATCATTGTTTTCAAGTTCTATTTATTCAAATTACATTATAAATTGCTGAATTAACTAGATTGAAATACTTTGTCAGGCAAGTCAAAGTCGTATATTTGCGTTATTCTTTATTATAGAATAAAATATTTCAGCTATAAATAATTCCGCTGTCATAGAAAATGAAGGATTCTCGGGATATGCTTGTACCCCAGAGATAGAAAGGGGTGAAAGTCAGGAGAGTATGAGGTAATTAAGGGTATTTACTATGATAAAATTATAATAGGTGGCTAGTCAAAATGTATGCACCTCACAACACTGCAGTCATAATAGGGTCTACAGTTATGAGAGGTGGTTAAGAGTGTGGTGAATGCGCCTCACAACACTATAGTCATAAGAGATGGTAAGTGATGTTGTGTTTACACCTCACAACACTATAGCCATAAGGGGTGGTTAGTATCACGTGTAACTAGGCGCTCACCCTATATAGTACGGTGGTCATTCACAGAGTTTATTAACGCCCTCATTCTTTTAGTATACTTTTGAATACTGGTTGCCCTGCGTAGCAAAGAGATCTAATGCCGTGCGTTAAAAGCCACACATAAATATTACGAATGTTTGTTGTAGGACGGCTCGACAATTCCGGAGTAACGCTCTACTATACGTCTGATGTGCGTACATACGATGCTGGTACTTTCAATGTGGGGGATGAAGCTACATCATGGATGGTAATACCACCCAACCAGGAAAACTGGACCACTACAGGATATTGTAGAAAAGAATGCACCCAAAAGGTAGATTGTGGTTGTAGGGGGAGGGGAGGTGAGTGACGGATCACTGGATCACTATAGGATACTGTAGAAAAGAATGCACCCAAAAGGTAGATTGTGGTTGTAGGGGGAGGGGAGGTGAGTGACGGATCACTGGATCACTACAGGATATTGTAGAAAAGAATGCACCCAAAAGGTAGATTGTCGTTGTAGGGGGAGGGGAGGGGAGTGAAGGATCGCTGGATCACTACAGGATATTGTAGAAAAGAATGCCCCCAAAAGATAGATTGTCGTTGTAGGGGGAGGGGGAGGTGAGTGAAGGATCACTGGATCACTACAGGATACTGTAGAAAAGAGAGCACCCAAAAGGTAGATTGTCGTTGTAGGGGGAGGGGAGGTGAGTGGAGGATCACTGGATCACTACAGGATACTGTAGAAAAGAGAGCACCCAAAAGGTATAATTTCGTCGTAGGGGGAAGGGAGGTGAGTAAATAAAAGGATGCTTGCTTTCTTAATTTTACATAAGAGAGGGGAGAGGGCGGCGTATATACATTTCCCCCATTAGGAAATTAATCAATTAATCAAAAGATTTTTTGTCTAATCCTGTCCAATTCTATTGGCATGAAAAGGTCCTTGAAAGCAGTCCACTTCCTGAGAAAGGAATCAAAATCATTTCTTCATATTTACACACACATGTAGCAGGTAAGAACTAGATACAGAAGACCACACAGGGATCCATAGGGAATGTTGAGCATGGGTTGCAATCACTCCCAGTCTGATCGACGTTAAACAATTTTATCTTGCGACATTTGACTAAGCGCAAGCTAAATACCAATGCAGAGTATATTCAAAAATTAAATATAAAATATTTTTTCAACGCAGGTCGTGCCATCTGGACCCAACACATCAGGGACGGTGTTCAGCTACCAGATATTGCAAGAGATAACAACTATGATTTTAACTTTCAGGTACAGCTGATACGCTGATTATTTTTATGTTTGATTAAATCCTGTAATGACAACGCCTCCTTCAGCGGCTGAATCCCGTGAAAACGTTTTCAATTAACGAGTTTGCAGTTTAAAATCAATGGACATAGGCTCATTAATATCATAGACTGTTAAGTCCCTCTTTCTACACAATGGAGGCACTTTTTACTTCGTAAATGTACGGGGACAAGGGCAAGTCACTTAATTTTGTTCCTCTCACTTTCCTATCCTTTTCCAACATTCTTCCTTCCTTCTTTCTCGTTCCTTCCTTCCTTCTTTCCTTTTTTCATTTCTTCATTCACCTTTCGTTCTTTCATTTTATTATTTCATCATTTGTTCGTTTGTTTTCATTCTTCAGGAGATGCAAATCCACCCTAAAGAGATTCACTTCCAACCCGTAAGTTGTTTCACTATGTAATAGTTCCCCATTTTGATTAATGCCTCGACCACGTGATCTGAGGATATGTTCATTTCAATACCAGGGTGACGAGATAATTCAGCAGTGCAAGTACAATACCAAAGGTCACACCACAGCTACATTTGTGAGTGTTATGTGAACTTATTTTTTGATCTTGGTAATCAGTGGCTTAGCGTGTGTCCCAGGACTAATGGATGGAAGCGGGCGTGCACTCGTCTGGATAAAACTTGTGAAGAAAGGAAAAATTTCCCAAAATTCATTTGGTTTGTCATTTGCAGGGAGGCACTAGTACCTTAGACGAAATGTGTCTTAACATCATGACGTATTATCCACGGTTAAGAGAACTGGGTTCAAGCTGCAGCAGTAGCAACATGCCAGCAGCATACAGGTTTCTCGAAAAAAACTTCCCGTAAGTGGTTGGTTCCATCCATGCATCCTTGCATCCATGCATCCATGCATCCATGCATCCATGCATCCATGCATCCATGCATCCATGCATCCATGCATCCATGCATCCATACATCCATGCATCCATGCATCCATGCATCCATGCATCCATGCATCCATGCATCCATGCATCCATGCATCCATGCATCCATCGTACTGACCCATCCTTTTTTCCTTTTCTATTTTTTCCCTTCTCTCGCCCTTTTACCCCTTTCTCGTCTTCCTTCTCTTTTTCCATCTGTAATTAACCCACTCCACTTTAAGATATTCAATCACTGACTGTTTTTTTAATCTGTTTTGTTTCCTAGGTCCTACAAAGCTCATTCCAACAGGTGGTACAACCCTCTTGTGGCAGCTAAACCCAACTGGACCGACGAACTGACAAACGATTTGAGAAATTTCCTCGATAAAGAAAACTTGATATCAGACTGCTCAAACAAAGCAAACCCCAGTAACTTTGCAGTAAGTCACACAACGGAACAATCTCAGGGGCGTAGCCAAGGGAGTCCTGCACCCACACCCTCACACTGTAGAAACCCAAACACCTAAGTAGTCAGGTGATACGTTCAAGCGACTTACTGATGTTCTGTTTTGCTCTCCCCCCCCCCCCCCCCCCTTCCCATGCAACATTCTGGCAACGCCCCTGAAGCTTAATCTACGAAATACTGCATTGAAGGTGTTGATTTTACCGTTGAGTATCTTAAATACTTACTTCAATTCCAGGAACGGATTAACCCAAAGAACCTGAGCAATAAGACTGCGTTCAACAAGCCATATCAACCACCACCTTCGGCTTGTGACGTAAACAGTTCGTCGACGGCTTTGCGAGTCAACATAATACATCTTTCATTGGATGTCTGGTTTATTTGGGCTCTTGGAGCTGGCGTTCTCTCGCGGTAGTTCAAAACTTTGTTTACCGTGTTCTGGTTGAACACTATCTGAGTCGCACTTCATCTACATGATCACTTAGCTCAATGCAGTGTTAATGATCACCATATGAGAAAACGTTGATGCTTAACTGAAGTCAGACCGACTGAACTTCAATGAAGTTTCTTCAGTTTTATCTTTGCACAGGCGCACTCCCTACTTGTTTTTGATACTCGCAATAGTTGTTTCTTTAGGCTCTGGCTGAAGGAGGAAACATGTTTACCCCGCGCATGTTTCCTCGATGTTTCCAGTTTAGCCACATGCGAAAAATTGCTGCGTGCAACAAATTTTGCTTCCAAGACGCTGTGCGGCAAAAACATTTCATGTTTCCAAGACGCATGGAAACATTGTTTAACGATATTTCCTGACAGTTTTGCCACCTTAGGAAACATTTAGGGAAACATGTTTCTTTGTTTAGCCAGGGCCTTATAGATAGATACTGTGCTATTGTATAATTTGATCATCAGTTTCTTATTCACTAAGTTTTATCGTAAACAGACTCGCTCTTCATTAAAGCGGGAAATCATTATTCAAAACCCCATTTTATGGGCATCAGTGGCAAAATGAGCAGCAAACTTCATCAAAAATCATGTCTTTTGTTCTCATTATTTATGATTTTCTCTTATATCTTTATTCACGAAATACATAGTATAATTACGTGTAATGAAATAATAAAATTCCCATGCACAAGTTACAAAATACAAATAGTTCAAATAAGATACGCGAAGACCTATGAGGTGTTTCTTTAATCATCAGCTGATACGAGTTTTTGAATCCTATATATTATCTGCTCCAAATGGTGATCAAACAGTTATGTGCTGTCGAAAAAGAGTTTTAAAGTTTTGATAACTTGCAATAAGCCTGAAGCGAGATGACGTTTTACCCCCGTCTCTAGACCATAATCCTTTTCACACTGCTTTTGTTCTTTAATTATGACTATTGTTCCTGTATTCTCTAAGGAATCAAAAGTTTTAATATGAAAGAATTTTAAAAACTATTATGGTATAGAGTCGGGGGTAAAACGTCATCTCGCTTCAGGCTTATTCAGCTGATGAACATTCCGCACGGGACAGGAAATGACGTCAAGTAAAACCAAGCGATTCCATTGGTTGCAATGAACCATAGATTTTCACGTGAGCGAGCTTGAAATTATGCAAATAAACTCAAAGCAAAGTAAAAACATCTTCGACCTTACTGCGGAAAACGTTTGAAGGTCTCTAGAAAACAAGACATTCTTTTCTAATTCAGTATTTAAAATGCCTGTATATAAGTTCTGGTGAGTGTTACGTGTGCTTTAATGTATAAACATGGCGCTGTGAGTAAATACTTAGATCTTTTTTACTTTTAAAATGTGTTTTTAAAGCTTATAAGAGGATGGTTGTTACAGGAACAAAAACAAGAACAAGACTATGTCCAGCGCAAGATAGGGTAAGATAAACATTCACTTGTTTTCTCGGTGACGGAATGACGTTAAGTAGGAAAAGCTCGTTCTTGATTTAGTTAACTTTGAAATAATTTCGAGCTTGTGGGGAAACAGGACGGTCTAGTTGGAACTCTTTGTCAAAACGAGCCATACAGCAATATATATTTCTGTAGTTATACCATTTTTGTATTAATCTGAATCGATCTGTAGCGATCCAGGACAGCAGGAAATGCAAAAACAAGATGCAAACACTATAACATACATGGATCCTACTTAGAATTATCTTGGTCAGTGCGATGCTAATTAGCTGAGCGGTGAATTTTGTTTCAGCCACAGCGTGTTTAGCTGGCCCTCATGGCCCAGGCTAATTAACCCAACTTTTGCATATTTTTGTGTTTTCTTTTGACTAAAATTCAAGTGCCTGCAAGAAGCAGAAAGGGAAAAATAAGAACGATTTCACTAGCTTTTCTTCCACGTCTGCTTTGTTCTTACAAGCTCCAAAAATGCTTATGGCCTGTCATGTTGTCCACTCTTGCTTTGAGCGCCGCGTTCGCCCAGCTCAGCAGCTGGAACATGATATGAAAATACGAAAAGAAATCACACATTTTTTCGATGGAAATTGTGGCATTTCTTTTTTATTTCCATGTTAGCCACACTTTCAAGAATTTGCCAGTTTGCCAAAACTAACCAGTCTAAAGTTAAAACCATAAGAACAATTCCTGAATGGCATGCTTTTTCAAAGCAAAAAAATTCAATCGAACTTCAGTCGTTCGATCATGATGATACATAATGATGATGATGATGCATGATATAAATAATAAAAATTGAACATAATGATAGTGATGATGATAAAATGAGGATGATGATGATGACTGATGATGGCGATGAATGATAATGAAAATAATACATGATGATAGTGATGATGATGATAATACATGATAATGATGATGCATGATAATGAGAGTACATTATCACGCTGATAGTGATGATGATGATGATACGTGATACATGATGATGATGATACATGATATGATGATACATGATGATGATACATGATGATGATGATGATGATAAATGATGGTGATACATGATGATGATGATAAATTCATTCACCAGCTTTTTTAGCATCAAATTCATTATTCTAACTCTACTTTTGCCTAAATTGCAAAATTATTGAATTAGTCATTTTCTTTGGTCTCATGCAAACTCACAAATCGAGATTATTCAATTTAGTTTTGATTCATTGTATCAGAATATAGCAAAAGGCAGCGTAATTTTGAGGACCAAAATCGGCATTCCTTTCCACCGCATGATTACCACAGGTTGGCACGTTGCTTTGCTTGACCACGGGACCCAAACCAACATAAGACTGGCAGGACAAACAGTTATCTTCGTTATTGGTAAAAAAACCTAAACGAAGTCTCCTAGTGTTTGGATTTTTTTCACATCTCAGATTAAACCCTTCCCTGCGGGAACGAGAAAAAAAAACACGTTATATTCAGTGTGCTTTGCACTACGAAAAATGGTATAAGGACTTACATGTTACAGTTTGCTTCCAAAGATGTTTTCGGTAGCAACGATCTCCACTTTTGTTCACCCAGATAAGTCATGACATTCCTCTCGTTGGCCATAACATCGTACAGAGACGGGGCGTTGATGCTTATAAGGATCCAGGTAAGTACATTGTTGTGCTTCATGCCCAGACATACCTTTGTTAGGGGTGTGGTCCAATATGCTGGGGATACAGTCTCTTCTCCATCCAGTCCACCGAAACTTCCATTTGGGTTGAACACTGATTTCTGGTTCCAGTGTATCGAATCGTACTTGAAATTATTCTATTGTAAAAAAAGAGGATAAATTGTGGTCTGTTAGAATGAATACCTTAAAAAAAGACTTTGTCAGAAATTCCCGACAAATTTGCACAAATTTCTTCCTATTGTTGCACTATTATTGCAGTTCTTAGAATTGCCAACTAGTTAATGAAGCAACATATAATCCTTAACTAATAATCATTTCTTACCAATCTGCCGTTAATTTTCATGGCCAGCGTCCACGGGCCTGCACCACACTCAGAGTACGATTCAAAGGAGCAAAATACTTTGGCTACTCCTCCCCCCACGGGTTCGTGGTCGTATAACCCTTGAGTGGTGTTGCTGAGAGAGATAGAAAGCCAGTTATTAGATTCTTAAGATCAAGTTTACTGTATTGCTAAGCTAACAGCTAGGACACATACTTCTAGAATGAAAAACGTTGTTTTATTGATGTACTCACTCTGGTAGAAGTAGTTTGAGCTCCTCGCATGACTTGGGTTCTAAATTACCAAATACGTGATCAATAGTGATTGGTCGAGCAACATTGAGAGGGAGGGAGGGGCGAGGAAGGGTCGTGTATTCAATTTATCATTATAAAGTGTGTCACTTACTTAGACAAAAAGAGCCGTCACCCAGGAAACCATCTTTGCACGTGCATCGATATCCACCAATCACGTTGCTGCACGTGGCATTCACGTGACAGTCATGAATACCATCTGTGCATTCATCCTCATCTAGTGTTTCAAACAGAGTTGTTTTAGAGTAAGTCTTCACTTTAAACTAATTAAATAACATGACATGAACATGTAAGGACCATGCGATTTCATTGGACTCCGTCGCCAAAGAAGCCCTTCTTGCACGTGCATCCATATCTACCAATCAATTTGCTGCACGTGGCATTCACGTGACAGTTATGAGTACCATTCGTACATTCATTGTCATTTAGGCGATCAATCAGAGTTGTTTCAGAGTGACTCTTTCTTCACTTTCTCAACATAGTAAAGCTTCTCTTAGTGGGGTTTCCCTGCTTATGTAACATGCTTTCAGTTCGACCCCATTGAGCTGCGCCACTGCTGTACTTTGCGGTGGTGATTAGCGATGAAAAGTTTTTTATGTGGCAAACTACATAAATAATAAAATAAAATAAACGAATCCACACTCAAAAACATGATATTTACATACAAGTCCCATACCATTGCATTGGATTCCGTTGCCATAGAAACCCTTCTTGCATGTGCAGTTGTGTCCACCAATGGCATGTGTGCACGTAGCATTCACGTGACACAAATGAGCTCCAGTCAGACATTCATTAATTTCTAAAAATACAAATATAATGAACATTCCATTGCGACATTTCGTGTTTTACAATGTTAAGACACAAATTGAGACCACGTAGGCCTTTTCTGAGTTCAATAAACAAGATGCATTATGGTCTAGGTTCGGTACAAACAACACCATATAAGGCATGATTGAACAAAAGATGTTTCTACCCTAGCTAGACCACAATGCACCATGTTCGCTATCTCATAAAAGGTCTATGGAAACTGCAATTGTTTTCGCCTTTTTCGTTGAGCTTTTTAAGACCCCGTCCACACGTATCCGGAAATTTTTGTATCCGCAAATTATTTTTTGCGGATACGAAAATGTTTGCGTCCACACGCAGCGTATTCGAATCGTTTTCAGCCGTCCACACGTATCCGTTTTCGTAAAATTTCTGGATACGGATACAAAAATTCGCGGACACGTGTGGACGCAACCCGTAACCGCAAAAAAAAATTTGCGGATACAAAAATTTCCGGATACGTGTGGACGGGGTCTTAAATAGAATCCCCAGTCCCGCAATAATTATACCAAAACTGAACAATTCATAGGTGAAATATTTCTTCATTTGAGTGTTGCATCTTTAATTTATGAAGGGTTATATCTCCAATATGTTAATTTACAATAAACATTGTGGAAACTCTGAGTAGAGTGCACGCACTAAAACCGTGAACATTAAATAGTACTAATTAGTACTATTTCATACAGAATCCTTTGTTTTCTATTGTTTAATTATCACTATTTAGTGCTAAAAATTAGTATTTGTTTCACGGATTTAGGGTGAGTACTCTATAATGATGATGCTTTTTAAATAGTGTTTGTAAGAAGCAATAATTAATATTCGTGTATTTTATGAAACCTAGGATGACGTCACAGTCATATTGGAAGTATAAACCTTCATAACTTAAAGACGCAGCATTCAAATGAAGAAATATTTCACCATCCAACTATTTACTTTATGTAAATCAACATTGAAAGTATGAAGGTGTTTTTGCTGCTTGGATAGTTATTAAAAATGTGATTTTTTCCCGAAAACAATTTGCTTGAAGAAACATAAATCCCATCTAAAATACTGAAAGTATTGTATCAGGGGTTCAGGGTGCGCTTTAAATACGTACCAATTTCGCAGTATCGTCCTGTAAATCCTTGTGGACACACACAAAGATATGGTTGGTCTTCGTCAGGGAAATCTCCCTGACATGTAGCATTGTTAGAGCATGGATAACTGGAACACGATGACTGGAACAAAACATTAGTGCCCAATAGAATTCATTTCCACCCAAAGAAAGGAATATAAGTATTTTTATTATATAGATATCGATGAAATATCGCTGTTGAATCGGCTTGCTCTTTTAATTAAGAATTTTTGAGCTTTTGTTTTATTTAAGTTTCATCGATATCTATATAATAAACAGTTAAATTCATCGTTAATGATGAGCTTGGCGTTAGGTGCTTATTCGGTAGGATGGGCGGAGCCCGGCACAAATTAGCGGTAACCATGGTCACCCTGTCACCACCCACCAAACCCCTGTCACATTGACCGCGATCAGTCAATGGAATACTTACCTCTACTTACCTGTACCAGTGGTAGGGATGGCGGGCGGGAAAATTAAACTCGTGTTGTAGCGTAATAGCGTAATAGCGTCGTATAGCAAGTGCTAGCGATAGTGATGGCGAGTAAAGGTTCGCGTGGTTGGCATTAAGCTAGCGTGATCACGTGTGTATCGTCTTATCGTATTTCGTAATGATAGCTATGATCCATATCTCAGACAGGCCACAGAGATCGACTAGAATAGATTGCGACGTGCTATAAACAACTTGCTAGCTGAGTCGATCAACGATAGCGTGAGGTAATAAATGCGCGTTGACAGCGGAAGATAGCGATATGCGTCGGGACAACGTTACTGCGAGATGTCATTGACCTCGAGTCTAACTTTGCCTAAATTACATTTAACCACATAACATTACATAGCCGCTTGGAGATACAAATTTTAATATCGATATCAATTGAACACTCGAAGATAAAATTCGTATCTCCGCGCGCCCATGTAATATCCTCTATAACAGTGAACTCTTGGCCTCACCTCTGACCCGTAGAAAGTACAGCCTGCTTTCTCTACCAGGTTTTCTCCGTGACGAATGTAGTCAGAGTCTAACAGCTCACACAAAGGCCCATCGATGTAGTCCTCACAGAAATTATAAGAAAAACACAGCAGTTGCAAGTAACATATGCTTGCACAGAGGTTTCTGTCATCTACTGGATAGATGCTATTAAATGTGTGATTTATCATGGCCTTTCCTGGTAAAATCCTGTTAACAGTAAAGTGGCGACACAACCCTATAGAAAGAATAAAACAATGACATTTGCGGGTTTGGCAAAGTATCTTTTTATCTTTTGGAAAAATTAATAAGTCTATATCGTCGTATATATAGTTCCGAATCAATCGAACCATGCAATCACCGTTGTAGCAGTTTTCCCAATGGAATTAAAATCTTGTCCCAAAAAATCCTACACACTGCAGGTACTTGGAGTGGAACCAAACTAATTCAGAGCGAATTTTGGTCATTTTATTCTCGCTCGCTTCGCAAAACTAGTTCGTAAATTTAACTGAATTTTTCATATAATGTACTTTGATTATCTTAGAAAACTCATTATATAGCGCCCTTTCTATATGGATATAAACATTGTGTTGTGAATGACAGATTGCTTTTATGCAATTTACAAGCATGAGAGATGGTCACTGCCGGGATTTCTTTACGTCCTCAGTGGTTCTTTTACGTCCCTCCGATGTTGGTTAGCGATGAAGAGTGTGGAGAGAGATATATATATGAACAAAAAACAAAAGATAAAAATTGTAATTTTCTTTTCATTTATGGAATGTTTGAATGCTTTGTAGTGGAAAATACAAAAAACTTGTGGATTTTTTTTGCAACTGATGGGGTTTCTCAGCAGTCATGTTGGCCACATGACAATAAATATGTCATAAACATTTTTTAAATTAAAAGTTATGAAACTTTAGGAAGAATGAATATCAATAGTAAATGAATAAATAACAAATAAAATAAAAAAAAGAGAAAAAGCAAAATATAGTCATAATATTAAATACCTAAAAATATAAAAAAATAAAAAAATATTCATAATATTATATGTTAAAATATTCCTGAATTTTTCTCTGATATTCAAAATAGTTTCATCATTGTGAATGCCATCTTCCAATATTCACTCATCTACTCTCTCGCTTATTCATTATTCATTCAATTTTTTAAGCTATAGGAAGTCATTCAAAAAACTGAAATAACCCAAGGATTGGAAAAATTTTTATATATCTAGCTCTTCTCTATTCAACTTAAATTTCAGTAAAGCATGTCGAGTGTTCAATGCAAGGTGTATTTTCCAAACGAAAAAAAAAAAACAAAACACAAAAATGTACAAAAATAAATTTGCTGTCAACTGTTTTACGGGAAACGTTTTAACGTCAATTTAAAAACTCCAATTGACAAGCAAAATTTACCCAGAACTAGCGAAATAAAATGGAAAAATTCTGCAAGTAGATAGATATAAGAATACTTGTGAAAAGATATAACTAGCTAAAAACTAGTGTGAGCTGCGTCGGTGTTTCTAATGAAACAGTAATGATGAAAAGGTAAATTATACACCGTGAAAAGATGAAAAAATGAAAAAACTTACTGACGTTTCGGACGCTAGTCCTTCGTCGGAGTAAAAGATATAACTAGCTAAAAACTAGTGTGAGCTGCGTCGGTGTTTCTAATGAAACAGTAATGATGAAAAGGTAAATTATACACCGTGAAAAGATGAAAGAACTTACTGACGTTTCGGACGCTAGTCCTTCGTCGGAGTAATTTACCTTTTCATCATTACTGTAAGAATACTTGTGTTTTATTAAAATGAAGGGAAACGATAGAAAACGTCTGTCTAATAACAATAGTAAATTTTGTCCAATATACCTTCAGAATGAGAGATCATCATCAGAAGAGTGAAGATAAAACCTGCTATCACTTTGTAGAAAAACTCCATCGTCCAAGACATCCTTGGATTGCGAACGTTGACAGGTGAATGAAAAGCGTCGAAGAAGAGACTTTCAAAAATAGTTTGCGCATGCGTGTAATTCAGAATATTGTTTCTCTTATTAATATTTGATGTCGTATTGGTATAAAAAGAAGTGCTTTATTGCTTAGCCTGATCCTAAAACAGTCATTGACTATACTTTTTTTAAGATATTGGCGCTATATTTTTTTAAATTTCATGAAAACATGAAAATGTTACTGGTGTTAATCATATTTATCAACACCGCTTACCTTCAAAACAAAGAATCTTTGAAAGTTTTCAGGTCAAAATGAATAGGTACTTAAAAATCCTGAATGAATTCCTAATGATATCACTGGGCTTGCTCGTAAACACACTATAAAGGTGCAATTAGGCGAGGATTCATATTATTTGATGTGTCTCTGATATTGATTAAGGATAATTACACGTTTCGACAATTTATCAATGGCCTTCATCAGTAAAATTAAAAATTAAAATTTTACTTATTAAGGCTGTTGTTAAATGGTCGAAAGGTTCAGTTTAAAATATAACCATAGAGGTGTTATAGTTTCTTTCTCGGCGCCACAGACATTATAGCAAGACACCGCGAAAAAGAAAAAGAAACCAGTTAGTTTTAAGAGTTAATTGTGACAGGCTTCTAACAAGCTCTTAGCTTGGAAAAAGTCCAAATAGTACTTAACAACCGCTAAGCTACGATATGGTTGTCAGAACAATCACCATGAATATTTTAGAAGTGATTGACGATGGGACGGGGGAGTCGGCAAAATCACATAGAAAGCTAGAAAGCTTTACAGAAATAACCTAACTCCCCCTCCCCCTCCCCCATAAGATAATAAATGGAAGCCTCTCATTCGTTTTCTAAAAGTCGCGTTGTCAAGTGGCGCATTCACCGAACGAATTGTGGACGAACTGAAAATTCCGTCTTTTTTAAATATCCGGATACATGGAGACATGGAGAGATGGTTTTAGTCATAGATTAATCAAGCATGCTTTTCATTTTAAGGAATACAAAAATCAAGACCTCACAAGTTGTCTTAAGTTTTATTTTTGCAAATGATTATACGAGAGTTCTATCTCTTGCGTATTGACCTCCTCTCGTTCGTCTAGCTCGTAGTTTTCCGGTTCGTCACTCCAGTTTTGAAATATTCTTCATTAATTATCGATTTGCTCTGTGTTTTTTGATGTTTAAAGTATTCCTTGTAATAATAATAATAATAATAATTTATTGACTTATATTGCGCTGCTTCAATAAAATTATCAGCAGCGCATTACAATATATATGATATAAGATAAATCAAATCTAATTCACTAAAATTATAATATAAATAAATATTGTAATCACAATCGAAATTATATATAATATAAAATATATATATATACACATATACACACACACTCATATATATACATACATATATAATAATATTAGGAACTAATCTAAACAAAATACCAATAAAAATCATAAAAATATAACTATATACATAAAATAATATCATGTCCCAACTTGTTGACTTTTTCAGCGATAGAAATGATCCGTGTCCTCCTCGTCTTTCAAGCAGGGTCGCCACCAGCTGGACGCCATGACAACAGTAAATTACGAATTACGCGTGAAATTTTACCTTGAAATTTGGGAGGGATTCGTCCTACAATATTACAGACTTTTAAAATCGAAACTATTACGATTTCCTCAAATGTGATTGATGATGTTAATAGAACTGAATAGAGTGCAACTCGGCCTAAAATTATGCGAGCTATTACAAATACAACTGCGTAGCGTGAGGCAAGGTTTTCTGCTGACAAAATTCACACCATTTATTCCCTGATGATGGATCTAAGATCCGAAAGCTCGGAAAATAATAAATATATGTAGATGAAACAATAAATGAATATTTAAAAATCACACTCTCTAAAAATCATTATCTTCGCAAGTTTTGATCTTATTTCCCTCAAACTTCATAGTTTTACTAATTTTCTAAACATGTTTTTTCCCTCAGCTATGGAAATATTTTTTTTCAGTTAAGTAAGTTATAAATACCTAATAAAAGCTCATTACCACAGAATAGAATAAAATGACGTTAATTTAGTATTTTTACACAAGCGAATATGATAAATTCGGCGCGCTCATTGTTTACAATTTATGTTTTATCCTGTTATAACATGCGCGCACGCGCACGCTCGTATGTCGATTTGTACCGCTTGCAGAGATAGAGTTTTAAAAAAAAATTGTTATGAATCGTTCCTGCATCAAGTATACAGTTCACAAAATTTACTTTCAGATTCATTTAGCAAATCTAATATCATCGCTTTTGAATAATTGTAATTTTGAAGATCTTAAAAATGTAATTAAGAGATTAAACAAGAATATTCATATTAATACTGCTATATTTATTAGCAATGTAGTTTCTCAGATAGCCACATTCTTTTGGAACTCTTTCACAATCTTGTATACCAAAGGCCTTTCTTTAGCTTACTTACTTTCATATTATAGCATTAAGACAAGTCTTCTTGTCGAATGCTTAACCTAAGAATATCGCATCGTTACAAAAAAATATACCTTGAAGTATTATATTAAGCGGGTTACAGTGAGGACACTCGAACGGTGAACACTTTGAGTTCTTTTTTGTTTTTTTGTCATAAAATAGATATTGTAAATTTATCCCTTGAGCCAATCGATTGGAAATAAGATTAATTTTCATCACTCTAAGTAACAACACAATGCTTCATTCAGGTGGGTTTGAAACAATAGAAAGTCAAGAAAATAACATCTTGAAAAAAAACTCGAAATGTTCACGGTTTCAAGTGTGTCCTCACTGTAAAACAGCTATCATATCTATTTAAACTTTTTGCTTAAAAGAGGAAAAGCATCCGTCGTTGTTTAGGTGCTTGTGACTAAAAATTCAGTTTCTGGTACTTGAAGATGACGCAGGTTCCGTTCTTAGGACGGAACGTATCGATGCCCGTTCCGGCTGATTTATTCGGAGCAGAATAAATCATCCAATATTTCTTGCTTGCCGGGTCTTTGCGTACGCCGCAGATGGACACGACAGAATGTCCATACGCGCCTTTAACTGCAGTCAATTTATAACACTGGTGTTTTTTCGCGGCAAGGAGGAGGATGCGGTACGCGTTAGTGCCTTCGCCGACGGTGAGGTGAACTGGGGGTGGTGCCTTAAGCAATGTTCCATTGGTGGTAGTGGTCAAGAACTCCAGGCGAACACACACTTGGATTTTCTGCGTAACCATAACAACTATGAATTAGTACCTTGATCAATGATATTGAAAAATTGAAATAACTACTGCGCCAGTCTTCTGACTCGTCCTGTCCGTCGATATGTTTATCATTATAGCAACCCCACGAGCTGTCGCACGGCTTGTAGTAAGAAGGACTGACTCACATAAAAGTAACAAAAACTTTTGTACTATCAAACAATTATCATCGTGATTTTTGGACTTATCCCTCCCTCCCATCCCTTTCTTTCCATCCTCAAAACACAGAGTATTTCTTTTTATTTCCGTTTTTTTAGAGCAGTTTTCGTGTGAGTAGTAAACGATACGATAAATTCGTAGCCATACTTTGACCATATGTTACCGTTGCCGTAACTACGCTTTGTGATTGGATGAATTACTGGAAGACGATGGGAAGCCATTTCAATGTTACGGCATATCCGACCGTGTACGTGCTGTAATTCATTATCGTATACTTCACACTAGCAAAACGAAAACCCCTCTATGCTGTAACAGAAATCTTGTATTACGCATGCGCATAGTGTCCTAGACTAGAAAGAGAATGACAGACTTACCGCAACTTGTTTGTCAGTTGGAATAACAGGACACTTGATGTGTTTGATGTCCTCAGGAATAGCACCAATGAGAGCTGGAATCACTTGAACCACAGACATCAGATAGTGATAAACAAACGAACCGTCACTGGCTTGACTGGACAGCATGGACATCATGGTCTTCCTGCAGTCCCATTGGTTTGGGTCGATTTTCATCGTTAAAAGTGCCTGTGAAAGTAGCGTAAGTACATACAAAGTTTAAATTAACCTTTCCGAGATCGAGGGAAAGACTGGGTCGAGTTGGCATTGCAATGCATTGTAGGACTGTTCGTAGGGGAACGCCATTTTGGAAATATGTTCCCTAAAAACATTAAAATTAAAACATTTCCGAAAACGTCTTACTGCGGTACAGAAAAATGAATAAATGATCTATAAACGTCGTCAATCACTCAACTTGGAAATTTTACTGGGTTAATTCGAATCAAATTTATCCATAAAAGAGTGAATATCAAATATTGTCCGTGCACTTTCCTTTTGCGTGTCGTTTATTCAGCTGTTTTGAGTAAAACCTGGCGTGAAAATCAGTCTCCTTTCGGCTTTGAAAAATACGGATTTTAAGTCATTTTTCAAGAGTTCTATGTTTGCTCTTCTGAAGACAAAACTATTTTAACCGTCGAGTTATGGGGATAAAATGAAACTCGTATTGGTGCCGGGAAACTACGTTTTACCTGGACGACAAGAGCAGTAGTAATACTGTTGCCAAAGCTGCCATCTTCTTTCTGAGAATCCACCATCGTGTTTGCCGCCTCATTGAGGGTGGTTTTGATAGTCTGGTTATTTTTCAAGCTGTCATCTTTGTAAATACAAGACAGTGCTAGTGTCAGCATCGACATTGTGTCTCCAGCATGGTGTAGTTTCACTGACTTTTTGATAAAGGGCACCAGCTTGTCAGCATAACTTGGATAGAAATCTCTTCCCTCGCCGCTAATGCATAACCCAAGGATGGCTAAACCGTAGGGAAAAGGATGGTTAAACCCGACTACCGGGTACTCCGGTATTCCGTCTTTAAGCCTCTGCACCAACTTTGCATAGTTTTTGGGATCTTGGCAGGTTCCAAGGGCACCTAGGATGTAGTATCCAGCTTCGCCGGGAGTCACTTCAGACATGTTCCTCGTTTTGATGTCGTTCTCAAACTTGTCTTTGTCAACTCGGGATAGCATGTCCTGGGAGAAGCCGGCGAGTCTGAGGGAGAAGAGAGCAGCGCCTAGGTGATGTCCTCTCATAAAGGTTGTTTTGTCCAGCACCTTGGAGCGGATGAACTCTGCTGCTCTGACAGATGAACGAGCCAGGTCGCCATTCAACTTTCTGTCGCCTGAACAGGATAGAAGAAAGGAGAAATAGGACAAAGTAAGAATGAATTAAAAGACCAGAAAATAATTGGAATAATTGGACCCAAAAAATAATTGGAAAGCGAACGAAAAGGATAGAAAGGATAGAAAATTAAGTTCGGTGCATGGAAATTTCGACGTATGCCCTAGGCCTGAGATACCTTTAATCAGTCTTTTTCCGTGTTTTTGTTTTTAACACTGCGTACCTACATATCACCCGCCATTTGCCAGGCTGTAATGAATTATATTCTCAAAATTTCTTAAGGATATAAAATTGATCCTTTTGGTCAACATACCACAGAAGGCATCAAGCTGACGGGATGAAACAAACAAGACCAACACGAAGAGAACTAGTGATCCCATCTTGACGAGATACGTTGCGTGTTTGCACTTTAGTTCAAATGAATCTTTTTGACTCTTACTTGAAGTTAACATTTGGTCATTTCATCCAAATTACCCAATCAATTGGCTGCTATTATTGTCTTCAGTAATTTGGCAAAATTGGAAAAATTGTCATCAGTTATTTGCACGTAGTTTCAGTGTAACGGAAAGTCGTCCAAAAACTTGGCACCTAAGAAAGCTGATTCTTCAGCGTAATAATTAAATTTTCCAAAACATAACTACGACGAAAAATAAACAAGTTTTTTCTTGGTTATACATATTCTTCATGGGGTAGACTTTTGGGTAGGCTAAGAGAATATGAACTAAGAGAAGGAATCTTTGGTATTCATGAATGTAATCTTCATAGGCACCGTTTGATGCTATAAGCAAAATAAAATAATATAAAATAAAAATAAAACATTTGCCATCGTTGCCACGCCCATACTGCGTGCGCACTACGCTGTTTGCTCACGCTGTTTTTGTAAAAACACAAGAAATCATGAGCAAACAGGGTAGAGCGCGTGCAGAAAAACAACCGATCATATAAATGATTCTAAAAATAGCATCAAATAATCTAAAAATAGTATCAAACAATGCTCATAATGGGGCGCGTAATTCCTTCTCTTAGTTCGAATTCATTTTATCTTGGGTAAACTTTTTATCTTACTAATTTTGGATGATTTTTAAATGAGGAAAAACCTCAGTAACGCAGGAGAAGTCTGTAAATGGGATACAGAATCGTTCTCATTAGCATTTAACTTTAACATTAATTTTCTCGAACCAAACTCACTCCAGTCTCGGCTTTTTAGTAGAATATGAAATGATACTCCTAGAATTTTTTTCAGCATTGTTATTTCCTTATGAAAAAATGTGATTTCCTTTCGTTTTCGTCTATTGTTTCCGTCAACAAGGATTTTCGTAATGAGAATACGTTCGTGATACATCCAGTGGGTTGGCAGTTTTGAAAGCAATGATTAGACATATTTGAAGGAATTCATGAAAAGGAAGTAGAATTCTGACATTGTAACCATATGAAATGAAAAAATGCCAACAGTAATTACTTACACATGAGCTAGTAGTCCGAGGCCGAATCATGCCATTCTGATTCTGCAATCTGAATGGCTGTCATGTCATTCCGATTACTGCACTCTGATTGGCTGTACAAATCAAAACAATTCAAAATGGCAATTGTCCTGTCAGTATTTTGACGAGGTTCTGGCAAAATTTCCAAAGATTTGGTTGTCATGTCTTTACTAGAGTTCAACTTAATTTTTTTATATCACAACAATCGGATCTCTTGCTCGTATTGTCTAACTATTGGTTTTTTGTGTCCTATGACGAAACCATACAGGAAGCTTGTCCCCCCCAGTCACCAGTTTCACTCGAGATCTTACCTGCAAACTCGAGAACATACCTTCTAATATTCTGAATATCACTTGAAGTAATGGATATATAAAGCTTTCAAATTGGAAGGAAGGAAACAAACGAAACCAGAAGAGTACAAGGAAACCACATTTAGAAAACCGTCTCTAGAGACAAAGCTATAGGGATTTATTTCTTCATATATATTTATTTTTCATAACTTTCGGGGAATTTTATATTAGATATATTTATATATTGGAGATAATTTTGATTGATGCAGTGTCATGTGATATGTCATGAAAACCATCAACTTTTACTGGGAAATATATCGATGTTCATGACTAGACAAATATTAACTGCCAGCGGTTATAACGCACCTGCTGTAACCTACTATGTCTCGGTCAGGTCACGTGATACATTATAACCATTCAGCTATACAGGTGTACCATATGACCAATCAGAAGACGCGTTCTATGTACCAAAAGCACGTGTGCTCTATATTCTTTTTAGCGAAAAAATGTCCAAACTTTTTTCTGTAGTTACACAGGAGGGGAAAATAATCCCAGGAACTATTCCACTCTTTTGTTTATCTTGAAATTTTATTTAAATTCTTTGCCCTATACTAGTTTACACAAGTTGTTTTCTTTGCTACCATTCCTACCTACGTTTTATCTTAGTCTATTTTGGCGAGAATCAGGTTCCTTGTGGTTTCAAACAAACGGACTGGGATCCCTGTGGTTTTCACTGCTCTAACGAAAGTTCAATTTCTGGAACTTAAAGATAACGCACGGGCCATCCTTAGGGCGATAGTTATCGACCCCAGTTGGTGTCAGGGTATTAGGGTCAGAGTAGATCATCCAATATTTCTTGTTGGCTGGTTCTTGTTTCACACCGCAGATGGACGTGATGAAGTGACCATAAGCTGATAGTTTAGCGGTGAACTTGTAGCAGGGATTTTTAGTAGCAGCCAGTGTGAGGATGTGGTAGGCGTTGGTTCCGTTTGCTACTGTGAGGTGGACAGGGCTTGGGTTTGGTGGGGCTGATACGTTGGCTGGGTTGGTAAGAAACTCTACTTTTGTGCATACTTGGATTGGCTGGGTAGAAGAAAAAAATATTGGCAAAATGAAGTAGTGTAAGATGATAAAGTCATAATCTATCATTCGATGGTTTGTAACCTTTCCCAAGACCCAAGAAACAGAAACATGGCGGCGATGTCGGTGGTGTTAACAAAGGAGGGTAATCAGAAATATCAAGAGAAAATTTAAAAAATATTGATAAATAAATATTAATATTAATATTTTTTTAAATTCCATCAATATGGTGTAACTTGCAAAAGGAAGAGAATTTGCATTGTTCGTATGAGGAAAGCGCAAGTGAAAATCAGAATGTACTAAATCTTATTGGGCGAGTCATCTTAATTACGCGATATGATTGGTTGCGACTAGTAATCTATCACGTAATTTGATTGGGTTAGCAATACACGATATGATTGGCTGTGGGGATTAGCACGTGGATTGTCATGCAAAACATAGTTAGGCGAAGTAGAAGCCCTCTCCATTCGTTTCAGCAAGTATTTGTTGCATTGGAAAAGTAAAACAAACAGCACTTGCTTGGTATCTTAAAAGCAACAATGTCTCAAAAACCTTTAAACTGATTTTAGCTTTAAGATACGACACGATATCTATCTTTTTTATTTGCGACCACCGATGCCCTTGATGGATTGCGTTACTCACATTTGCGTTTCCATTTGAGGAGTTCTTCGGGCACTGAATATGATTGATGTCACTCGGGATCGCACCAATCAGAGAAGGCGTTACTTGCATTGTTGATGCCACGTAAGGAGAATTGAAATACCCATCACCTGCTTGTTCTCCTAAGATGTACCTCATCGTTTTGTCACAGTGCCAATACAAGGGGGTCGGTGAGTGTTAAAGCAGGACAAGAGAGCCTAAACAATTGATGGAAGCAGCAAATGCATTAAATATATTGTGGCACAAACAGGAATTTTTGGGGTACACCATATGATGGGTGGTAAGAATGGTAAGAAAGAAAGAAGAAACGGAAATTAAGAAGTAAAGGAAAAAGAAGGAAAAAGAAAGAGAAAAGGAAAAAAAGAGAAGAAGAAAGGACATAAGAAGAGGAAAGAAGAATGAAGGAGGACAAGGAAGCAGAAGGATAACAAGAAAGAGGGGTGGGTGTAGTGTAAAAAGGTAACAAAGTAAGAGAAGGAAGGAAGTAAAAGAGAGTTCAGATGAAAAGGAATTACCTCAATGTAGGAGGAACAAGCAGTTGCACGGAATATATCATGTCCTGACATTAGTGCACTGTGATGCTATTTCCAAAGCTGCCATCCTTCTTCTGTTGTCTTCTCAGCCATCTGGTAGCAAACCGCAAGATCGACCTCAACTTGGACCTGGCTCTACACAGCTTCCGGTCAGCAGCATTCCGGTTCCAGTTCCAAACCAAATTGCGAGGTCGCTGTCTGTCGTACATACAAGACAAAGCCATGGTTGCCATAGCGATTGTGTCGCCCGCATGAACCGACTTCTGGTTGTCCCTTATCATTTTGTCTAGAATCTTGGTGTATGTATCGTAGGATGCCTGGCCGTAGCCACTGGTGCACAGAGACAGAACAGCAAGAGCGTACTGGAATGGGTGGTTGAATCCAACAATGGGATACTTCTTTATGCCATCTTCAACACTCTTAATCAAGTTATAACCATGGAAAGCTCTCGGATCTTTGCAAATGGCCTTAACACCAAGCACTATGTAAGCCAATCGACCTGTTGTAATGTTGTTCAGCCCTTCCTTGTCGATGTACTCTCCGATCTTTTCGACTCCAAGCTTGGAGATCATGTCAATGGTAAAACCATTGAGACGAAGGGAGTAAAAGGCCGCAGCACGGATGTATCCTAAGGTAACGGTGTTGTCGTCTGCTAGTTTGGATCGTATGAACTCTGTTCCCTTGACTGCTGCTCGAGCAAGATCACCGTTGAGCCTTGGCCCTCCTGTGAAGAAAATGAATAAAAGAACCCTCGAGTAATATGGAAGCAAATGAATAAATAAAGAAATGAAGAAATCGGATTGAACAAATTAAGGAATCCATTAAAATTTCTCGAAATAGAAGGAAAACGAGTTTAATAGAAAATTTATTTAAAATAAACACTCAAATGTATGAATGAACGAACAAGTAAATAAATAAATGAGTGCCGGATGGATGGATGGATGCTTGCTAATACATCAATGACGCTATCGTTTTTATGTCATGTGACTGATGACGTATTTGATCATTCCTCGTGATATTTGGGTTAGCGGACACTAGAAAAAAAATTTTGCGCATGCGTGTCTTTCAGCCAGTTTTTCAATAATTTAGAAGAGTTTTACTGAGAAAATAGATGTTCGTTTTCTCCGAGTAAAGAAAGAAATTCGCGAGTATACTTTCGTGAGACCAAGACACTGTATTAAAGAAAACAATATGAAAGAATTAGACATAAGTTTCAAAAACTGACTCTAAGTTTTGGCATTTTGTGAAGTCTATTTGTCATGTTTGAAAGGCAAATTAACATATTCTTACATTTGCATGAAGACGTTTCGACTAATTTGCATATGGAGTATGCGCAGACGTTTTTTCCTTGTATCGGGTCAGCGCAAACAAACAGACAGCTTAGAAACATATTTTGGAACATTTATCACAATAGGTGTGTTGTTTTCATCACGAGTTCCTGCAGAGCTGAATTACGAACACTACTCTTTCACGCTTTGTCTCCCTGTGTTTCTAGTTAATTAATTAAATCAGTAATCAGTGTTTCCCAACCCGTCACTAATGGCTTTAGAAACCTCTGAAAAAATCAAGAGCGTTTCACTTTCGTTCTCCACTTGTTGACATTTGCATCATTTGTATTAGAAGTTTGATTTTGAAAAAGGTAATGAATACGTATTTACACAGTGACTAAATAACTACTTTCTGGGTGATTTGGGCGAAGTGATTTTACTTTGTGCCCGTAAATGAATAGTCAACGTAATACATAGTAGAGTACAAACACTATAAGTGTGTAACATGAATACCACTAAATACTGCTAAATTATGCTAATCCTATTGTTTTCTATTGTTTAATTAGCACTATTTACTACTAAATAGTGCAAAGTGTTGCACACTTTTAGTGTTTGTACTCTAGTAGATACAAATTCCATTGTTTTACTTTGACTTTTAGTCGCTAATTATACGACTCATTTGCTCCACGAGCCAAGTACTGTACGCGTATCGAGTTCTTTATAAGTTCCTTTCTAGTCCTTCCCCATTGCATTTTCCCCCTCATCTTGTATATTTGTTGTTCTTATTCCTCATAAGTTTTCTTATAGTTTATATCTTTACTTATTCATAGCTGTATATGCAGTGAAAATGAATCAAATTAAAATAAATTTATAAAAGATTCAATATAAATTTTTCCGCTTTGGTCGTCACAGGAAATAATTAATTTATCGATATTGAGATTCATACTAAAATAAATTAAGAGAAACGTACATGGATGAAACGAAGAAGAAATAATGGGAATTGTGTTTCATTAAGCCAAATTTTCTCGAAAAAATTCTTTTTGTTTCGAATTTCGTAAGGAAATAAAATTGATGCTTTTGGTCAACATACCACAGAAGGCATCAAGCTGACGGGATGAAACAAACAAGACCAACACGAAGAGAACTAGTGATCCCATCTTGACAAGATACGTTGCGTGTTTGCACTTCAGTACAAATGAATTTTTTTGACTCTTACTTGAAGTTAACATTCGTTCATTTCATCCAAATTACCCAATCAATTGGCTGCTATTATTGTCTTCAGTAATTTGGCAATATTTGGAAAAATTATCATCAGTTATTTGAACGTAGTTTCAGAGAAAAGGGAAGTCGTCCAAAAACTTGGCACCTAAGAAAACTGATTTTTCAGCGTAATAATCAAGTTTCTCAAAACACAGTTACGACAAAAAAATAGACAAGTTATCAAACGAGCTTTCTTGATGATACATAAACTTCACTTTATTTTTCATGTGTCCTCTTATTGACGATAAATTGTGTCATCACATTGTCAAAGTAGTGTGGATTCACGAGGCGTAGCCGAGTGGATCCGCATACTACTTTGACAGTGTGATGACGAAATTTATCGTCAATAAGAGGACACATGAAAAACTGATGTCTATTTGATTTTTACAATAACAAAAACGATAAAAACTTCTCATTTTCAGCGATCAAAACAACCAACGGAAAGAGCGCGCGCTCGCTGACGTCAGCTTTATCTGTCTGTCCTCTTATTGATGATAAAAAATAACCAATCAGCGCGCGAGAAATTTGTAAGTTATTGTAAAAACTCTAATAAATACACTTTGTTTCACGGGTTTATGAAAACCACGAAGCAGCCAATTGATTGATGCAGTGTCTAATGATGTTCATGACTAGACAAAAACCTCTATCCAGGAGTCAATATTAACTGCCAGCGGTTATAAGCGCACCTGCTGTAACCTACTATGCCTCGGTCAGGTCACGTGATACATTATTACCATTCAGCTATAGAGGTGTAACATATGACCAATCAGAAGACGCGTTCTATGTACCAAAAGCACGTGTGTTCTATATTCTTTTCATCGAAAAAATTTCGTCCTATTTTTTATTTTGTAGCTACACAGGAGGGGAAAATAATCCCAGGAATTTCTCCACTGACTTTTTATCTTGAAATTTTATTTAAATTCTTACTTTACGCTATACTAGTTTACACAAGTTGTGTTCTTTGCTACCATTCCTACCTACGTTTTATCTTAGTCTATTTTAAGAGAATCAGGTTTCTTGTGGTTTCAAACAAACGGACTGGGATCCCTGTGGTTTTCACTGCTCTAACGAAAGTTCAATTTCTGGAACTTAAAGATAACGCACGTGCCATCCTTAGGGCGATAGTTATCGACCCCAGTTGGTGTCAGGGTATTAGGGTCAGAGTAGATCATCCAATATTTCTTGTTGGCTGGTTCTTGTTTCACACCGCAGATGGACGTGATGAAGTGACCATAAGCTGATAGTTTAGCGGTGAACTTGTAGCAGGGATTTTTAGTAGCAGCCAGTGTGAGGATGTGGTAGGCGTTGGTTCCGTTTGCTACTGTGAGGTGGACAGGGCTTGGGTTTGGTGGGGCTGATACGTTGGCTGGGTTGGTAAGAAACTCTACTTTTGTGCATACTTGGATTGGCTGGATAGAAGAAAAAAATATTGGCAAAATGAAGTAGTGTAAGATGATAAAGTCATAATCTATCATTCGATGGTTTGTAACCTTTCCCAAGACCCAAGAAACAGAAACATGGCGGCGATGTCGGTGGTGTTAACAAAGGAGGGTAATCAGAAATATCAAGAGAAAATTTAAAAAATATTGATAAATAAATATTAATATTAATATTTTTTAAAAATTCCATCAATATGGTGTAACTTGCAAAAGGAAGAGAATTTGCATTGTTCGTATGAGGAAAGCGCAAGTGAAAATCAGAATGTACTAAATCTTATTGGGCGAGTCATCTTAATTACGCGATATGATTGGTTGCGACTAGTAATCTATCACGTAATTTGATTGGGTTAGCAATACACGATATGATTGGCTGTGGGGATTAGCACGTGGATTGTCATGCAAAACATAGTTAGGCGAAGTAGAAGCCCTCTCCATTCGTTTCAGCAAGTATTTGTTGCATTGGAAAAGTAAAACAAACAGCACTTGCTTGGTATCTTAAAAGCAACAATGTCTCAAAAACCTTTAAACTGATTTTAGCTTTAAGATACGACACGATATCTATCTTTTTTATTTGCGACCACCGATGCCCTTGATGGATTGCGTTACTCACATTTGCGTTTCCATTTGAGGAGTTCTTCGGGCACTGAATATGATTGATGTCACTCGGGATCGCACCAATCAGAGAAGGCGTTACTTGCATTGTTGATGCCACGTAAGGAGAATTGAAATACCCATCACTTGCTTGTTCTCCTAGGATGTACCTCATCGTCTTGTAACAGCGCCAAAAAAAGGGTCTGATGTGAGCAGACAAGAGAGCCTAAACAATTGATGGAAGCAGCAAATGCATTACAAACAGACTAGCACTTATTTTGTTACTTAAGTATGTATATTGTGGCACAAACAGGGGTACCATATAATGGGTGTAGTTAAAATGGTAACAAAGGAAGGAAGGAAGGAAGGAAGGAAGGAAGGAAGGAAGTTAGATGAAAAAAGGAGGATTACATCAATGTACCTGAACAGTTAGTGCACTGGTGATGCTATTTCCAAAGCTGCCATCCTTCTTCTGTTGTCTTCTCAGCCATCTGGTAGCAAACCGCAAGATCGACCTCAACTTGGACCTGGCTCTACACAGCTTTCGGTCAGCAGCATTCCGGTACCAGTATCTGTACCAACAAACCAAATTGCGAGGTCGCTGTCTGTCGTACATACAAGACAAAGCCATGGTTGCCATAGCGATTGTGTCAACTGCATGAACCGACTTCTGGTTGTCTCTTATCATTTTGTCTAGCATCTTGGTGTATGTATCGTAGGATGCCTGGCCGTAGCCACTGGTGCACAGAGACAGAACAGCAAGAGCGTACTGGAATGGGTGGTTGAATCCAACAATGGGATACTTCTTTATGCCATCTTCAACACTCTTAATCAAGTTATAACCATGGAAAGCTCTCGGATCTTTGCAAATGGCCTTAACACCAAACACTATGTAAGCCAATCGACCTGTTGTAATGTTGTTCAGCCCTTCCTTGTCGATGTACTCTCCGATCTTTTCGACTCCAAGCTTGGAGATCATGTCAATGGTAAAACCATTGAGGCGAAGGGAGTTAAAGGCCGCAGCACGGATGTATCCTAAGGTAACGGTGTTTTCGTCTGCTAGTTTGGATCGTATGAACTCTGTTCCCTTGACCGCTGCTCGAGCAAGATCACCGTTGAGCCTCGGCCCTCCTGTGAAGAAAATGAATAAAAGAACCCTCGAGTAACATGGAAAACAAGATGGATTAATGGAAAATGTACAAGTAAATGAAACTAAATGATTAAATTAAGAAAATGCATAAAAAATATCTAGAGAAATAAGGAAAACGAGTTAAATAACGAATGAACGAAAGTGGAACCGAACGAACGTTAATACATCCATGACGTCAACGTTTTTAACGTCGCGTGACTGATGATGTATTAAACAAAACAAAAACAGACAGTATATAGATACATTTTGGAATATTTAACACAATAGGTGTGTTGTTTTCATGACGACTTCCTACAGAGCTGAGACAAGCATTTGCTACTCCTTCACACTTTGTCTCTATTGACTTTTCCATGCTATGTTTCATTTCTGTATTTGTAGCATTTAATCCTTGCTGAATTAGAAATCAGTGTTTACCTAATATTTCACTAGTGGCTTCAATTAAAAACTCCTAAAAAATCAAGAGCACTTCACTTTCATTCTTCACTTGTTGACATTTGCATTAGTTATTGTATTAATTTGATGTTCAACTAACCGACGACAACTTAGCATAAACATGTTTTTTCCTGTTATCTCTAAAAAGAACTTATACTGAGTTAAAAAATATTTTTGATTTGAATGGCAGTGGAGTAAACTAATAACCATCTAAAATCTGGAAATAAATATTTGTCTCTCAGTATTGACTTTTACATCTTGTTTTATTCCTGTATTTGTAGTTAATAAATTAAATCCTCCCAAAATAAGTAATCAGCATATCCCAACCATCGTCACTAATGGCTTTAGAAACTTCTAAATCAAGAGCGTTTCACTTTCGTTCTCCACTTCAGGTTATATAAATTAAGCGATCCAACTTTTAGCACGTACACTGTTTTTTTTTCCTGTTATCTCTAAAAATGACTTTGAAGTTAATTTTTTTTAGATACAGTGGAGTAATTAAACTTGAAAACCAACTGAAATGTGGATTTAAAAAGCTGAAACTACAATAAGAAGTTAACAGCATGCCATTTTGAAAAAGCTAGGACAACAGCCACATCAAAGTCTACGAGTGCATAAATAAACCATGACTTCTTAATGACTTTCTTTGTGGACTAGAGTGGGCTTCATTTGCCCGTGAAAGAATAGCCACACGTATGGTTCTTTATGAGTTCTTTACTAGTCCTAACCCATTGTATTTTTTTTAGTCTAGTCTTGTCTATGTGTTGTTATTATTCCTTTACTTATTATTATGGCTGTATATGCAGTGAAAATGAATTGAATTAAGATCAATTAAAAATATAGAATTTAATTTTTTCCGCTTTGTCGCCTCAGGAAATGTTTTTTTGTAATTTATCGATATTGAGAATTTGAAGGAAACTTTGCTGGCATTTTATACCAAAATTAAATTGCAAAAAAAGTACATGACACGTATACAGTGAAGACGAAACCATGATCTCCCCTAACACTACACATTTTTATCGTTGGTCATCATGGTTTCACTTCGAGTTTTGTTTAATTGAAAGCAAAATCCTAGTACCAAAAATAAACGAAAGAGTTGATATGGAGATTTTTAAAGTTTAAGTTTGATAACTCACCACAGAATGCGTGGCTCTGTACCCAACAAAGTACAAAAATCGTGATGATAAAAAAGTTCATATTGAAAACAAGTCTGTTAAACTGATTGAAGCAATACCATTCTATATATAAATTATTTGTAATTTATTCATATAATTTATAGGCCAATCATAAATCAGGTCTTTCATGCATTATCAATACCAACCAATAGGAATTTGTTTTATTTTTGGTACATGATTTAGCTCCTATCCAGAAGCTATTACCCCCTTATTTCGATTTCAACTACAAATATATGCTTTTGTTGATTTTATTATGATTTAATTGAAAATCCTTCTACATTTGCCTACACATTAATTAGCTAAAAGTACAGTTTAATGAGTTTGAACTCGTATTAAAGAACGCATTTGTACCGTAATATCATGATTTATTTTTAGCACGAAATGATTCTATAATTTGTCAACTATTTCCTGACGATATGTACGCCATTACAAATGTGCTTCTCTTAGCCTGAAAAATGTCAATCACTAATCATACATAGTTTACATTGTTACTCAGCTTTTTTCTTATACCTAATTATACACCGTGTTGTGGCTAGCTCATCATCAAATAATTGCGGGCTTGTTTTATTTTCTCAGTCCATTTCCATAAGCCTGATCGATATTTCAGTGTTCTATGTTACTTTTCGCTATTTGATACTTGAAGATGGTACAAGATCCATCCTTTGGGTAGAAGTTGTCAATCCCAGTGGGCGCCAAGGTGTCTGGATCAGAATACATCATCCAGTATTTGCCATTAACCTTATCCTCGTACACGTCGTCGATGGATGTTACAAAGTGGCCATAAGGTTGCTGCTCGATTGTAGTGAATTTATAGGCAGGGTTCTCCTTAGCAGCGAAGGTTAGAATCTCGTAGGCATTAATGTGTTCCTTGACTATTAAACCCACTGGTTCTACCGGGGGTGGTGTGGGACCGATCGGTGGAGGGGTTAAGAACTCAAGACGAACAGACACCTAAAATAACATAGCAAGATTTGAAAGTCAAATTGTCCGTTTCAAGGAATGTTTGCGCCGTATACGTGACTGATTGCTTGTCTCAAGTTTGACAAAAATATAATCAGTTATTATAACTAAAACAATTAGCTATTTATTCATATACTTTGCTTTAATTTGGGATAATGCCGTTGTTTTCTTTATGAAGCGGAAACCTGTATGGATGAAAAATAACGTGACGCCGTCACGACTGTACAATCTCAAGAGTAACGTCACATCAAGACACCACTGAAAAAGAAAGCGGATATTTTTGTAGGTGGGTTTCGAAATTAAGAAACTTTCACAAGAGAATCACCTAGACAAATTGAAGAAGTATTACATGTTGGACAATTATTATTATTATTATTATCATTATTAGAACACGAGATATGGAAGAGTTTTACACCTTCAGTGAACTCGAAGAGCTGAGACGGTATATGTAAATGAGCAAGAAACTGAGTGAAAGACAAAAACAGAGCGAAAGTGAACGTGAAAGCGACGAAGACACCGACCAACTCGGCGGTTTTAATGAAGAACTAGTAAGGATTTAAAGATCCGGATATGTTTGCTAGTCGATAGTTTGATAGTTGGCATGCCATTTTGAATTTCTCATGATTTTCATGGACCTCTTTAAAATGCATCGAGCATCGACTATGGACATAGAGCAATGACATGGATGGATTTTTAAAGCAGCGGCTAAAGAAACTTTAGCATATATCAGAAAACAGCACCTTTTCTTTTCTTGAGGAGTAGAAACGTTATGAGCTCACCTTAATCATGTTGTCGTGTGACTAAATAAAGTTATATTATCAGAACGTTCCTGCTTGCCAAGTTGTTTACAATGAATTCAAATAACCGTTTCTCCTTGATTTGTATTCGCCGTCGCTCCTGCGTAGGGAAGGGAAATTGAATACCTTGGCAATCAACCAAGTTAAGTTTGATGGCAGGTTTTTTTGGTCATGATGATGTCACTCTCCATACATCTTCATGATCCGAAAACGAAAAAGACCTAATTGCAAGAAGGTTGTCATATGAAGAAGAAAATGACAAAATATTTTTTTCCCCTGGCCAATTATAAATGTTTTTGTGTGTGTGTGCAATAGCAATGATATCAACCAAAAGGAAGTTGTTCTATTTTTGGAAAATAAATTGGTATCCGTGTCACACCCAGTTGAAGACACACTTAACGTATCCTGATGCAAGGGCGGATCCAGGGGGAGGGTCGGGGGGGTCGCGACCCCCCTGTCATTCCTGAGGTCAAATGAGCTTCCTGTGGTAAAAATGCGACTGGGATTCCTTTGCCCACAAAATTTACCCGTGAGACCCCCCTTTCAAAAAAACCCTGGATCCACCCTTGTGATAGCGTACTTGACTGTCTCTCAGCACTCGCTTATCCATGGATGGATGGATGGATGGATGGATGGAAGCATGGATGGATACAATAAATACTTGAATATATAAAATGAAACTGATAATTACAATGTTGGATATCTACTATTTATAATATTCTAAAAGTTCGTATATCTAAAATCTAATGTAAATTATATATATAACTAGATATAGTTTTTAGTTACTTTCTGTTGATGCAGAAAAATGAATTTTGACTTTTTTCTTGAATTTGGATAAAGATTGTTCTTCCTTCCTTGTTTCATGAAAAGTTGGTATGATTTTGATGCGAATTGTTTTGGAAACATCATCTTAGTAAGAGCTGGGGGCTAAACCATATGTACAATCTTTAACATCAGAATCGATTTTTGCAACTTTCGTTTTTCATCTAAAAATGACCATTAAGTTCTTTAAATACTTCAGTAGTCCTGATGGCTAAACGTTAATCAGTGCCATAGTAATTATGCGAGCGGCTCGATTTTGTAATTTTGTAGTTTATCTGAAACTACTGCAGTAGTTAAAGTATTGATCGACAATTGCCATATTATACACTTTATTTAGGCAATGTCGATCTAAAACTGATTTCATTAAATAATAATAATAATAATAATAATAATAATAATAACCTTTATTTATGTGTCATAAGATATCATATACGGTGCGGTTTTCACGCAGAACTCCGAACCGCCAGCCTCAAGAGAGGAGAGGAGAACCCGGACAGACCGTTACCACAACCACACCGTTTTCTTGATTGTGCCAAGGTTCGATCTTATTTTCTTTGTAATCGGTGTCAACATGGGATCTCCAAGTTAGGTTTTCCGCGCCTCGAAGCACACCAAGATACTTTGTTTCGTGTGTTCGTTTTAGCAACGAGCCGTTCACAGATAAATTCAAATGAATGTCTTCGAGAGAAGAAATTCGTTGTCTCGATGCAATCAATATAAACTCAGACTTTAAGACATTTAACGTGAAATATTATCGCGAAGCCATAATGAAATGTGGTCCAAGTCATTACTCATTTGCTGCTGAAGAGTTGGTATAGTACAGATGGATGCATGCATGGATGAATGCATGGATGGAAGGAAAGATGGACGGAAGGAAGGAAGGAAGGAAGGAAGGAAGGAAGGTCGAATGGATGGATACCATTGCGACCGACTTCAGATACATGCTTTTGTTTTGTCTACACATTAACTAAAAGTAGTTTGATCAGTTTAAACTTATTAAAGAACGCATTTGTACCGTAATATCATGATTTATTTTTAGCACGAAATGATTCTATAATTTGTCAACTATTTCCTGACGATATGTACGCCATTACAAATGTGCTTCTCTTAGCCTGAAAAATGTCAATCACTAATCATATATAGTTTACATTGTTACTCAGCTTTTTTCTTATACCTAATTATACACCGTGTTGTGGCTAGCTCATCATCAAGTGATTGCGGGCTTGTATTATTTTGTCAGTCCGTTTTCAAAAGCCTGATATTTCACAGCTCTATGTTACTTTTCGCTATTTGGTACTTGAAGATGGTACAAGATCCATCCTTTGGGTAGAAGTTGTCAATCCCAGTGGGCGCCAAGGTGTCTGGATCAGAATACATCATCCAGTATTTGCCATTAACCTTATCCTCGTACACGCCGTCGATGGATGTTACAAAGTGGCCATAAGGTTGCTGCTCGATTGTAGTGAATTTATAGGCAGGGTTCTCCTTAGCAGCGAGGGTTAGAATCTCGTAGGCATTAGTGTGTTCCTTGACTATTAAACCCACTGGTTCTACCGGGGGTGGTGTGGGACCGATCGGTGGAGGGGTTAAAAACTCAAGACGAACAGACACCTAAAAATAACATAGCAAGATTTGAAAGTCAAATTGTCCGTTTAAAGAGTGTCGAGTATTCTTGTGTACACCTATTTCAAAAAAAGTTGTCGGTCGGAGACCTAAAATCAGAGACAAAAATGGATTATGGGTTGCCGACGTGAATGGCCTTGTATTTTTTAATTGTAGTTCGCAACAAATTAATTAATACACCTATAATTGAAAAAACGTTGTCAGGTTCAAAAAAGGTTGTATCATCAAAGCTAAGACCGAAGGCGAGCATGGGAAGACAAACAGTGATGCTAATTTCATGCGTATTGCAGTTTTCTCTTCCTGTGCACATTTTATGCATTATGGCTTTGGCATGTTGTTAATCTAGGTCGACCGACATTGCTCTACTGTGCATTTTTACATGTCTATATGCAAATATAATACACATTTCTGAGTACCTAAAATCCTTTTCGGTCTTAGCTTCGATGATATGACCTTCTCGAACCCGACTACGTTTTTTCAATTGTGTTGCTTGTCTCGAGTTTGACGAAATATAATCAGTTATTATAACTTAAGACATTTAGCTATTTAGTCATATAGTTTGCTTATATTTAACATCAAATTTCAATCTCGGATAATGCGTTGTTTTCTTTATGAAGCGAAAACCTGGATGAAAAATAACGTGACGCCGTCACGACTGTACAATCTCAACGAGTAACGTCACATCAAGACACCAAAAAAGTAAGACAAAAACAGAGCGCCAAGTAAACATGAAAGCGACGAAGACACCAAAATCCTCGGCGGATATGATGAAGACCTATTTAGGATTTCAAGGTCTGGAAATGTTCGATAGTCGATAGTTTGATAGTGAACGAAAGTGAATTTGGTGTCAGGCTTTCGAGTCAGATTTTTGAGTCAGGTTTTCGGATCTAGTGTCAGATTTCTTCCGGGGGGCGTCACATCGTTTTGATCTACAAAGTGCTCTACATTCGTACAAACGCTTTGATTTACTATAAAAACCCACACTAAGCTTTACTCACACGACATTTCTTGAGATTCGTTGTCTTTGGGGATCGAAACACTCACCTCAAAGAAAATAAACAGCGGTTTCAGATTTTTTGAGCTGTTTTATCTACCATCAACGGGCTTCATGCCACAAATACTTCCAGTACCGTTTCCATATATCGAGTTACTGAACCCTTTCATTTCAAAATGTTGACGACTATCGACATGGGGCATTAACAAGGAGCTGTGCATCGAGCATGGAAAGTTCCTAAAAGCATCGAACATCGACTAAAGAAACTTTAGTATCAGAAAACAGCACCTTTTCTTTTCTTGAGGAGTAGTAACGTTACCCGTAATGAACTCACCTTGATCATGTTGGCGTGTGACTAAGTAAAGTTATACTATCAGAAGTTCCTGCTTGCGAAGCTGTTTACAATGAATTCAAATGACCTTTTCTGCTAATATTAGTCGCTCCTGCGCATGCTTAGGAAACGGAGGTTAAATTCCTTGGCAACCAACCAAGTTAAGTTTGATGTCAGTTTTTGTGTGGATGTCAATCCCCACACATCTTCATGATCTGAAAACGAAAACTACTTAATATTGGAAGAAGGTTGTCATATAAAGAAGAAAATTAAAAAGGCAGCCAGCACCGGCTTCATTCTTGCAATTTATGATTCATTAGTAAACACCAAACCCAAAATAAAGCTGCCCATTCTGACGTTTTGCTACAGGTATGATGTTTCCCTTCAGCAATTTTCTAAATTTCCTGCCTACTGGCCCGCCTATCATCGTTGCTCCGCATGCTTTAGCACATTTTCCAGCATGCGCAGTAGAAGTGAGAGGGATCAATTTCGTTCCCAGAGCCCTTTTTTCATGTGCAGTAAGGAATAACGGCTCTGAGAACGAGTTTTGACAGGACTCTGTGGTCGAGAGTGGTTAGGTTAAAAAAAAATGGGCTTCCTGTGGATAATCTAGTATTTCCACAGGAAGCCCGAAATAAAAATTGAAATCTAATCCGAAGACAAGCTCACATGACCGGAAATGAAATCCTTGGTGCGAAGGTCACTTCTCTCTAATAATCTTCATTCTTTCGACATGGACATCCGTTTGTTAGTCTTCTTCGTACTCTTTTCACTGGTTTTTCCTCAACTTGATGCTTTCCCTGGTTGTGGTAAGTACAAATTCATTTACCTTGGCACAGAGAACACGAGCAACCCAAGCTATGTTAAGGTGTCGTTAGTGTCGTTAGGGTGTCCGACAATTTTCCTATTTACATAGAAAATATTTTTCAAAATCCTGGAAATTTGAAGGTAAAATTAATCATTCGTCACTTAACTCGGCTTTGACCTTTACTTCATGTTCGGTGATCTGGCACCGATCTGAGCACCGAGACTTCATACGTGTGAATACATTGCAACACGATATACAATAAGCTTTAGGTTCCCTTGATGAGATCTTCATACCTAATTTACAAAATTATTAAAATATTAATATGAAAATACAAAATTATGGCAAAAATAACATGAAAAAGCTACGTACAATTTATAAGTTCAAAATAATATTTAGAATATATACAGATAGATATGTTAAACTAGTCAGCTCGTCAGTGGCCTGCGATGCTCGGCAGTCTGCGGTGTTGGAAGAAGAGGAAGAGAGAGATCTTTTTCCCGCCCTTCCACTTCTTCGCAGCATCGCAGACTGCCAAGCATCGCAGGCTAGCTCGTCAATTACTAAGCCGAGGCTAAAGTCCATATACATGTGTATATGCGATAGTTTTGTTTTATAATACTCCATTGAGTTAGCTATTGGTAATTTCTCAATATCAGACCTTACCTTAGCTTTTCAAAAACTCATACTTAAGTCAGGTCCTTTATTAATTGATTTATATTTTATTTTTCCAATGTTATTTTTATTTCTAATACTGTTGGCAAAATCGGGTTTGCTTGCTCACTGAGTGCTACCTGTTTTAAACCTATTGAAACCAACGTCCTTTATATATCTTTTAAGAACTCGCAGGATATATGTTCCATACTTGATTTTTGTCAGGTCAATTTAACAGCATTATTTTGCAGCTTTCAAACGCGTTAAAGTGCCTATGACACCTAATTCAAAATTTTCAGCATTGATTCTAAATTAAGTGAAATGTTGAGTAGTAAATTATTTTTATATGGTTTGAGTGATACTTCTTGGAGATATCAATGTTTATACTCCCAATATGTTAATGACGTGACGTCAAAGGAGGCATTTTAGTTTCTGCCATCACATTGAAATCGAAACACTGATTACTATGAAAAAATGTTTTCGCTAGAACCTTTAATTTCTTTAAATCCTAAGTAAGACAATGATGTTTTATACGGGATATTTTACTGCCCCAGCAAAGTTTTGTGTATTTAATAAAGCCGATGTAGAATCAAGGCTGAAAATTTTGAATTAGGTGTCATAGGCACTTTAAAACATTGAATAAGAAACGAACGCTCGGCTATCGGATACCGAACGTATACCATGCATAACTTTTAACCAAAACACGGAACATTTACAGTATCTTCCATTTTTTTGTCTTATTTTTTGTTTTCCAAGGGAAAGAAGAAAAAAACAAAAAAAAAACAAAAAAACAAAAAACGAATAATCTTGTAATTTTCTCTAACCCTCTGTCCTGCGTCGATTAGTTTAAGTTTACTACTTTGCAGGACAGTTGTAGTCTTCTTTTTTTTCCTATGTAATTATAATTCTTTCATCATAAACTTGGATCTAGGTGACGACGCACTCACCCAAAACCTGAGTGATGCAGCATCGCGAGCAGCAGAATGGCTGAGTAAGAATCTCATCGACAACACCACTGAAACTGAAGGCCATATTCTTGGTACGGCGTTTCACTCCCTCCGACTCGTCAACTACCCCCTAGGGTCTCTAACTAACCACACGATATCGAACATCTACAAGGATTTTGACGTTAATGGCACAGACGTCGGAAAAATTGCCTACTATACTCAAGGATACATCGCTAGCGGTCGCAATCCAAGGACAGAGTTCATAGCGCGGATGAAGCAAGGGATTCAAAAGTGTTGCAAGGGTGGCTTTACGCATCCCTTCCAATACATGGTGACTGTGTTGGCTCGGTGTAACAGTGGTAAACCAGCCATTCGATACTGGGAGATCCGCAGAATTATGAAGACACTGTTGAAACCAAAGTATCCATATCAGAGCATTGATACTGTTGCTATGGCGACGATTGCTCTTCGATGCGTGCAGAAAAAGCAACGTCGAGACCTGGTACGAGATAAGAAAATCAAGCTCAAACGTTGGATTAAAAGTGGGACAAAATGGTTGTTAAAGAGGCAGAATAATGATGGAAGTTTTGGTACAAATGGCATCACAACAGCACTAGCAGTACAGGTACGCGTGTCTGAGGTCACGGGTGACAGATAGCACTGTCTGCTTTGTATTCCAATCTGAGTCCACATTTTTTAGGATACCCCACTGTCCCTATCATTGGACAAAATCTAACATATCTTTCCCTTTTCTCAAGGCTATTATTTCAAACAGAAATTGGACAGAACTAGAGTGGCAGTGTCCCCAGGCTATGCAATACCTTCTAAGTCATCAGAAAGATGATGGATCGTTTGGAGATCTCATGTCTACTATCCAGATATTGCCGGTATTGAAAGGGAAGAGGCCTTATGATCGACTAAAACCTGCTAGAAAAACCACAAAAAACAATATCTATCCTAGTAAAAGTAGTGTTGGAGAAAATACTGTCTCACCAGGAGAAAAACCGGTAAGGAAACATGATGAAGCTAGTGATCTTTTTGGGGACTTTTGCGGTAATAATAGTCTCACTCCCCTACGGCTACTTAGAAGAATGAGCGTTGCGTGAAGACACTGATAGCTATATACACGGTAATATGCGCAACGAAATCGCACAACTTGTCACGCGCAACATTGTTGTGTTTCAAGTTGCGAACAGAATAAATGTTGCTCAGCTCGTAATACCATCACGCGCGCAAAACAGTTTCATAGTTGAGAAAGACTAGAACGAGTTTCTACTTCGCGCAATAATAAGAATTTGTTGCGCGCGGAGTGGTAATACAAGCAGCATTTGCTCTGCGATCTACGCAATGACAATGTCGCTCGACAAGTTGCGCAATTAATGTTGTTCGTAATACCGCAACTTTGATTTTACTAGCTTCGTTTTCTCCGTCAGAAGTCATCCTAATCCCTTCACGGCCATAATACACTGCGTAATTATTGATTGTGTATTATTTTCAGCTTATCGACGTGTGTTTAAAAATTCATATCTCCAAAACGGACCAGCGTCAATTTGACGTGAAAGTAAAACAAGGCTCTACCGTACACGAGATATTCAAGATGGCGGAGCAGCAGTTTCGAGGCCAGTTTACATTTAAGGCCAGCAAGACAAAATATGGCGCCATGATTGAGTCCATCTGTGGTTATGACCAAAGTAATCCTCAGAGACTCAACTGGATGATGTACTCCAGTCCTGCTACCATGGCAACGGTAGGCGTAGATGGCTTGCGTCCAGAGAATGGTACATGTGTGATATTCAAGCTCATCAAGACTGGAGACGAGTCACTTCCATGTGGTGAATGTGGAAGATAAGAAATACCCTAGTGATCGGGCTACCTGTACTGGAATCCAAAGGCTACCCAATAATGATAAAGTTGCTCCATCGACTTGCAATAAGTGACACTATTAATTGACTTTGATCGATCTGATGTTTGATTAGGAAAAAATAATTTGTCTTTCTAAATAGAATTTTGTGTGATCCCTTGAGTCGTCTAAAGGTTTTCGTAATATAAATTCTAGCTTAATTTTCTGTTTTAAGGTGACTGCCTACTTTTAAACAGCCCACGATGTGCGCGCGCTCAAAAACCGCTGAATAATCTTCACGATTTTGTTGAAGAACCATACACGTTTTGAACTTCAAGAGCGCAAAACCCTCAAATTTTACACGGCACTCTATTTTTATAGTTTTATTTTTTGTTTTTTTTTTTGTTATTTTCCGGAATAACACAGGTAATATCCCATTATTTTTCAAAGTTTAAGACAATTTTGTTCATTAGAACAATGTTAAAAATCGTTCTGTTTGTTTTGTGCTCAATTTTTACGATGACTTGCACACCTTAGAACCCGAACAAAAAAAGTTTTTGTCTACAATAGTATATTAAAACAACTTTTATCCGATTTTTCTAAATATAGTGTAAGTTACGTGTTCGGAGAAAATTACTCATGTTTCTTCCTTAGTTTCGGTTTATGATTTTTTTTACAGAGCTTGATTTTCGCTGTTTTTCTTCCAAAATTGTACAAACGCATGTCATCCAAGAGTTATTATCTCAAAAACAAGCTCGGGACACCCCATTTTTCTTTGCATTTTTGAAATCATCATTAAATTTCAGGTTAAGAAAGTTTCAATTGTCAATTTTCTGTTTATCATTTACCAAAGTAGTCAACCACCTTAATTCGAAATATTGCTTTGCAATTTGCATGTGGGTTTAAATTAGTAATTATCCATACTTCCATTAACACGAACAAAATTCATTTGTAATAATCATTTTTTCACCTTTAAATTATTTAATAAAACATTGCTTGGTTTTTCAGTTTTTCCATTCATGATTTCAGAGATCTCTGACCTCAATAAAGTTTCATAGAATAGAATTCCAAGCAATGGAATAAATGTTATTGGAGTAGTTTTGATTTGTGTTGTGAGTTTGGAAGGCTTCACAGCGGTTGCTCAATGGTTGTAGAATTTGCATCTAGCAAAAAAGCCGACCGCATAACATTGATATATCATTTAATAACAGGTGATACTCGCCACGAAGAGCTACCAAAGCCATCCAGCTTTGTCAACATCAATTGACTTCAGCACTCATAGCTCGTGCAGAACTATTGATAGCTGGCACTAGACTGGCTTTAAGCCGGTGACTACCTCGATGTATTTACAACACGAAAAAACCCAGTAGCTAGACTTTGAATTCATATTGTGTTGTAAACCAAGACAAAACACTGTCAAACCAAACCCAAGACTTCTTTTAGATCCAAGTTTAAAGAATTACAAGATGTCAGACACCGACCTCGGGGCGGTTGAAGAAGAGAATCCTCACAAATTCCAACCCAAGTCCTTAATCATCAAGATCAGCATTTTCATCATCGTTTTAGTCATTGGAGCAGCTATTTTCCAAGCCATTGAAAAAAAGAATGACAACATCGATGCTGAGTCTGAAAAAGCCTTATACGTGAAAGTCGACATTATTACCAAGTATAATATTACTTCAGATGATTTTGATAAATTTCTTTCTGCAGTAGAAGATGAAATACGCCTGAAAGAGTTGGCAAAGAAACCACGTTGGACGTTCAGTAATTCTGTTTTTCTAGCGTTCTCTATCATGACTACAATAGGTAAGATACTTAATATATTCAAGAGTGAAGCTATGTGCAAATTTGTTCAATAGTTGTCAATTGAGAAGTTAACAATTCAACCTGTCACCCAATTGCAGACAGACTTAACGTATATTGGAAAGGATTTATACAAAAATTGACACTCTTGATTGAAATCACCAATTCAAATTTCGACTTTTCTTTCAGTTCTCATTCTATTCCTTTAAGCCACTTCCTATCATTTCTTATCAATTTAATTTAATTTCACTTTTATTTTCCAAACTGATTTTCTTCCACTTTCAGAGGTACAATTTATTCTCTTCTCTTTTTAAGTCCTCTCTTTATCTTGAATTCTTCTGCTCTGGCAGACTCTCCTGCAGAAAAAAACTGACGTTTAAATTTTTGATATTGTTCTATAAGTACTTATATTTTTGGAAAAAAACAGTGACAATGATGTTGACAAAGCAAACCATTTCCACTTAAAGATAGTCAATAGTTAATAAAACTAAACGAGACAATTACTGTCAAACGATTGGTCTACATTCTTAGAACGAATTTTTTATCAAAACTACACATCGTTGCCGGAAGTTTTAAGCTCAGGATTGGTTAATCTAGGAAAATAAAACACACTGAGTTTGATTAGGATATTCTAGAACTTTTGTGCCCACAAACAGGTACTTTGTCGTAATAAACACGAAACACATAACTCTCAATTTCCAGTCAATTAATTTAGATCATTGTTTCCTACAGTCAGCAACACTTTCAAAACATTCAAAAGTTAGACGCCAAGGTAAACTCATGAACAAGATGATCATAGCTTTTTCTTAGTTTGTTCTGTTTTTGAAATCTTTTTTTTGCGAATGAAAAATTAAAAGCTATGACCGAAACACCAAATGTGGTGTTTTTACATGTACAGTCAAACGTGATAAAATATTCATGGCGTTTTCTCGTATAGAACAGGCTGCTGGAAGCTAAGCAAAGCAGCTGGAAGTGACTCAAAGTTATTCTTAGCCAAACAGTTTGAGTTTGAAAATTTTGACTGTCTTCTCTGGAATCCAGAGCCCACGATCCTATAGCTTTTGGTCTGATAGAAAAAAATCTAAGAGTCACTGCCATTATCGACTGATTTCAATTTTTTATCAACCAATCAGCGGTGGTTGAGTGAATGAGGTCGTATATTTCTTGCGGATCTCGCAAAAATAGTGCTTATTGGTGTTTCTCCATTTTCTGGGTATTCCTTTAAAAGTTTTATTGATATAAGGATATATTTCCAACGACGACACTAAAAGCATTTTTTTTCCATTCCTCATTCAGGCTATGGTCATTTGACGCCCAAAACTAGCGGCGGGCAAATCTTCTGTATTCTCTACAGTCTGGTAGCGATTCCAGTAGCTGGCATTATGTTGATCAGCGTGGGTTCACACGTTAGTCTTGCGCTTCAAAAATTCATCAGTTTTGTCGAGAAGAAACTTCTACGTCGAGAAATGGGGCTCAACACAGAAATGAAAAGCACCGTTGTCACATTCGTCTTCATGATCCTCATTATCATTTTTGGCGCCATTCTGACGTCACACACCGATGGCTGGACATTCGTTGAGGGGATGTACTTCATCTTCATTAGTCTTTCGACCATTGGTTTTGGCGATTACATCATCAACGATGGAGAGCTCAATGACCCAGATGACAAAAAATCCGTAGCTGTTAATTTTACCATCGTTCTGATTACAGTCGGGCTGTGCGTTGTTTCTAGTGTGCTATGCTCAGTCAGCAGTGTTATCGAAGAGAAACAAAAACGCATGCGCATGCATATGTCTGCTGGGAATATAGCTGGACCAGGACGTATGGCTTTGTCGGCAGTGACCAAGATCACAAAGACTGGAAAGAATGATCGTTCTGAGGCGCAGAAATTGAACAATGAGAACGAGCAGGTTTAATGGCGGCTGGTGATGATACAGACTGAATGTCAACTGCCTGCAGGTTTTGCAAGTCATTTATCAATCAGTTCCACACACTTTTTACCAAAGCTGCTGGCTTTCTCACCACTGCCTTTGCCAAAACATTTCAAGAAACAACATCTTCCATTGTCAGATGGACAGCCGCACCACATCACTTTTATATGGCAAAGCCCTTGTAGCTAAACTCCACTATATCTAATTTGCGATATTATTGTCTTGACAGTAGAGACGAAAAAACTTATATTTTAGCGAGAAACAAAAAGAATGATGACATTGACGATCAACCCAATCTTAGTTGAATTCATAGTTGAAAAGATACAAATGTATAGCAAGATCCAGAAAGATCCAGAAAGGATGAGGTGTTGGCTGTTTAAAATATACTTTTTCCTTCCCCCCCCCCCCCCCCTTCCCCACCTACTTCAAGCATACACGGATACCGACGCGCGTACACTAGTATGGAACAACTTTGTACTCTTTCGGTGATGTTATAGAAAAGTTAATATGAAACAAGATCGACTGTTTTCCCCCCAATTCTTTCTACACTTTCTATGTTCAATAATATACTATCAAACTGGCTTCAAATATTTGTCCTAATACATTAATTTTCATTATAAACTTATTTGAAAATTTGAATAAATTTGAATGTAAATTATTGACGTCACTATGTTCAAGAAGACCGAAAACTACTTTGACAATCGTTTATAACAAGATGCATGAACTGGAAATATTCAATAAAACTCAATTTGCTTTTCTTTGTCAAGATTCTTCTTTTTGCTTTGTTTTTCTGAAAGCGCGGGGCTTCGTGTGGGTACAGTATAGATCTTGGCCGTCCGTATTGGTATGTCCTTTCGTCGCCTATCGATCTTTTTAATTATAGAGGTTATGTAATTGCTAGCTAAAAAAAATATTTCTATTTCTTATGGCTGAAGCGCAGTATGACAGCCCTAAGCATTTACATCTATGACGGAGATTGCGGCCCCGATACCCGCCACTATCCGGGAGAGGTTAGTAGGTCCCTTGATGATTAACGCCTTGCTATGAACAACAGACCCGCGGCTTGTCGACTGTGTCACTGATAGTATACCACCATTGGTTCCTCCTTTACATGTGGGATATGCATATTGAAAAACTGGTCGTGACGTCACTCACAAAATGAGCAAACGCCTAGTGATGTCAGAGGTGAAATGGAACAGCGAGGTCGGAAATTAATTTTTCCGAATTTAATTCCAAGGGCTTTCGCCCGGAATAACCTCGTTCCCAAGCACTACAACTTACCTATATATTATCTTCTAATAAAATTAATGAAATTCTAATAAAAGATAATTTCGTCTTTGAAATAACATTCTAGGATGTAAATTATAGTAATAACTGTAAAAAAGCGCTATAACGTCTTGGTTGGTGACGTCATTGTGAAATAAGGTTGCACCTTGGATTGGGTTACCTGTGGATTAAGCAGCGATCGTTCTATCTCTCAAACACGTGCAGGACTTTGCAAGTGTCTTGGTAGGTAGCGTTTTATAGAAAAATTAATGCTTTATTTTCGTTTTTACTAATAAGAAACTTCTTCCTAAACCTCCTTACATCCATCTATGTATTTGAATTTCATCTAGAGAGCAACAAAGTCTCTAAAAGTGAAGTCGAAATTTTACCTTCCAACAAGTTTGCTCTAGTTTCAGTAGTGACAAAAAGTATTGCGAGACAAAATGTACTTATAGATTATCAAAATAAGTATCTTAAATCTCTATAAAGTAATTATTTAGTATAGTTGTTAAAGACTAATGCAAGATTTCTTTTAAAATACCGACGAGTGAGGAGACAATTTTCCCGCCCAATTTCGAATCAACGCACATTTTTTGATATTTAGCGGTTTTTTTTACAAATCTTAAAAATATGTGAAGTTTTGAATCCAACATTACTTTAATACTTTTTGTCTGAATGATGGAATATGGTTTTAAAAGTGATGAGAAAAAATCGATGTAGAAGAACTTCTTGGAGTAAGGAAGAGCGAGAGGGACTGGAACGTATTTATTGCATTTATTCGCTCAATTTGTTATGGTTCGGGGGTATAGCTCAGTGGTAGAGCATTCGACTGCAGATCGAGAGGTCACCGGTTCAATCCCGGTTGCCCCCTTGCCTTTTTTTCTTTTTTTAATATTTGATATTTTCTTTTACTTTAAACTATTTTAAATTTGAAAGTCAACTAACTTAACTTGGATATTTGACTTTTATCGTAAATCAAAAGCCATGTTGTAAATAAGTAATAATTGTGATTATTGTGATAAAAAAGATATGAAATTCTTATCACAACAACTTACAGTAGTTAATTATTATTACAGGGAGTGATGGTTGTATAATAGAATAATTGTTGAAATAAGAATTTTGTAATGAAATTTTGAAACATAAGGAAAATAATTTTTTATTAAAAAAGGCAGCACACATTAATTTATGAAACAAATCCATTTTATTCATATCCACAGGTGGTTATGATATTCTTTTTCTTAACAAAGGGCAGACTATCATTTTGTTATATTGTGTGTGTTGGGGGGGGGGTATAGTGGGGTTTGTTATCGTATAGAATCTAACAAGCTGATTTCCAATTTGATCTGTTTATTAGCTGTGCCCTGATGTTAATCAGCCTAGAGGTTGTTTCAGGGTTCAAAAAAAAAAAGTTCAAAATAGTGCACCATTTATCATCTTAAAGCTCACATTACTGCATGTTAGTAGTCTGGTAGAGATGGAATGATGATTCTAATAGGATAAGTTTGTTCCATTAGATGTTCTGGCGGATTCCATTGTTGTGTGATAATCACAAAAGAGAAACATTCAATCCTTGCACCAAGGAATGCTGTCTTACTGTACTCCTCACCGTCCCCAGGGCGGACTAGCTCTAGAAACCTATTCAAAGAATGTCAAAGATATTCAATATATGACACTATGTTGAAATAACTGATTTTTATACTCTACTTTTGGGCACTATGTAACTATTTTCACATAGTTTTACTGGCCTATCTTTTTTGTAGAGAACACTTAAGACTGAATCAAGTTCCTGCTGCCTTATTCAGAAACACCGACACAGTCCACTCTATTACTCTACTAGTTATCACCACTTGAATCAAAATATGACAACCAATTTGAAAAATTCTTGTTCTGGACTGACTAGCCTCATGTTAACATGGAAACATAAAAGGGTTTTGATATGCATGAGAGGCTAGTCAGTCCAGAACAAGAATTCTTTTACTCCGACGAAGGACTAGCGTCCGAAACGTCAGTAAGTTTTTTCATCTTTTCACGGTGTATAATTTACCTTTTCATCATTACCAGAACAAATTATTCAAGTTGCTCACCATATTTTGATTCAGTGTATAGTAAGTGTGATTCTGTGTCTTACCAACAAGCAATCTTCCTTTAACTTTTTTCCATTTATTTCAAAATTTCATTTCCCCCACCGTATTAATTGTGAATTTTTCGTCTTTATTTAATTACTTAATAACCCTCGCTATGTCGTATGTGAGTAGAGTTGTTTGTTGGTTCTCTCCTGTGCTTCGAGGGTTCCCCGCTTTCCTCCCTCTGCAAAAATCAACTCCTACATTCCAATTGGAATGACAGTGGATGAATTATTAGCTACTCTGTAGAAATGCCACTGCTAAATCCCATTTATTTATTTATTTATTTACTATGTCTTCATTCATTAATTCATTTAACCTTATTTGTTCCCATGTATTCCCTATCTCCGACTCAGACACAGAGTCTTGAAAGGAGTATAAGAAATTCCCTTTCTTCCATGGAAAAGAAGCTTGTCTACTTACTTATTATCTTTGAGGATGCTCTTGTTCATGATGGATGATAATAACCCAGCTTGCACTTCATCAAACCTTGTAACAAGTGTGTCAAACAAATCTACTCCCATCATATCTATAACCATTGGTTTACCAAATCTATAAGTAAAAATATGTACCTTTTTTATGATGAGAAAAGAAAGAAAAAAGGCCTGTTTCATTCTTTATGGAAATGTATCTTACAAAGCAAGTATTGTAAGGAGCATTGCCTAGCTATAACAAATATATCATGCAATCTGTTGCATTTTTTTAAAGAGAGAATTCTTTTGCTATTCAAGCAGTGAGCGCAAAAAACTATTTTCTTGAAGGCTAAAATCTTGTTATTCAGAAAGTTGAACTTGTTTGGAAGTGGAGACGAATGATGAAAGTGGAATCAAAGTGTTAACCCAAAGCAAAACCTTTATTCGAAAATGAGGTTTAGGCCTTCAATTGCTTATTTCCCATAATTATTTTATAAAAAAAGCCTGACAAAGCAACATTCTAACACAAATGCAACAAAACATCTTTGTACAATTGAAAATACTGCTTCAAACAGGCATTTTATTATAGTTACATCAGTTTTTAACTGTTTAAAAAAGGTTTTGAGTGTTAACCCAAAACAAAAATTGGGATCAGAACTTGTACAAAAGTCTAGTTTTTGGTGCTTTTTGCCATTATTGCTCATTAATGGAAAAAATTTCCTTAAGATGATTTTCAAACACTGTATAAACTCATTCAAACCACCTTTGCTCTATTACCTTATAGATCCTAGAAGAGCAATTCTGATAGTTTCAGGGTTTATATCCCTTTGACTGAGAGCATTGAGGAAATTTGTATCTCTATAGCGCAGGAATGTTGAGGCCTGTGATGAAGGGTCGATAATGAGTGGCCACCTTGAAAAAATAATAAATGGGTGAATAAAATAATTCCAAAAGTGTAAACGAAAAAGCAAGATGTAACTTAGCCGCCTACAAAGACATCTTTGAATGATCATGTAATGCATAAGAATTGTTACATTACGATAGGTAGAGGTAAAGTAAGTATTATTTAATGTTGGTACTTCCTTTAGCTACGAGGCTGGTATCCCAGGATGACAATGTTGCAACATTTTACCCCCTCTCTCCATCAGCATTCTTTTTTAAGAGTAATTAAAGCTACAGAGATTAGAGGAAGTTGAAACAGATGCACCTCTAGCTCCGAAGGCAGCGCATTAACCAACTGAGCTATGCCTGCTCCTTAATGACAATGTGACAGCCCTATGAATGTCTGCATAAGAGGCTGAAAGTACTTTAAGTTCGCTTTGTAATGACTTTGTTTTTTTCCAATTGTTTTCATTAATACTGAGGTAATGACAGTTGAATAAGAAAGAAATCCAAAACAAAGAAGCAAAAATGTTTAAGGTTGCTATCAACATTTCATATTGATATTTCCATTAGCCAGCAGTACCTTCCATCTGCAGCAATCTTTCCACCAACATCCCTAAAGAGCACATCATCCAAGTCTTTGATCATGACCTTTATTCCTTGGAGGTTTTCTGTCTCTGAAAAACATTTTAAAATATTTTAAAGGAACCCTTCTCTTTTGTATTTCATTCTTTTCATTTTCAAAGTGTTTTGTGACTTGGATTTTTGTTGTGTGTCCCTTCTCTTGAACCTGATTTTTTGCCCGTTTGGTAAAAAAAAAAGGTCCTTAATACATGTGGAACAAGATAGTTGACATAGTCCTGTGATAAAGAGTGTTCCCTTTCAGCATAGTGCTATTCCTAATCGAAACATTGTATAAGACTTGGTTTACCTTCCTTATCTTGAGGTTTTTGCTCTCTCAACTTCAGTTTTGTCTGTAGAAAAAATATTCAGACAATAATTAGTTTTTTATACAACGAATTAAAATATGGAGACCAATGTGAATAACTTATTAGACTGCAAATGACTAGCCTCATGTATAAGAGGCTAGTCATTTCATTTAGTAGCCATATTTTGATTCATTGTAAAGCCACAGCATAAATGATAAAACCACATATTAAGGGTCAACTTTCCATGACACATACTTGATGTCAACCTATACATAGTCATGTAGGGAATAAGATAACAAAACAATGTAGCTTAACATTGATTTGACACTAACAATGTAAGCTAATTTTGTAGTTATCTTTGGCTTACCTGTGCTAGATTTTTCTGTGCAGCTTCAGCTTTAATCTTCACAAGTTCAAGGGTTTCTTCAGCATCATGAATAGCCTGTGTAAACTAAGTAACATGAATTTTAATTTTTCATAAAGAATATTCCATAGAGATGAGCTGGGTCCACACTTTGTGCATAAATTAAGCACATGCTGACAAACAGAGCGGCCTGTGCATGTAGCATGTACATTTGCCATGCGTTGGCGCCCTGAAAAACGTCTGGCCTGTACCTGTAATAATGTATCTAGTTTTAGCATTTTTGGCAGATGGAACTTTTTTTGAGAAATACAAAATACATCTCTTAGAATTTATACGTAGCTAGGTGGTAGCCTTCCACTCAGTTTCTTAAGTCATAAGGTTACTTTGTTTGATCTAGCAAGAACAAAGTAATTAATAGATGTAATGTCGACATGGTTTGTGATTGCATAAAATTTTTTTGCGCAGGAGGGGGGGGGGGGGGGGGGAAGTAAAATCCTCCATGACACTCACACTTCTAAACCCTTCCATACATAATGGATGTATGACCACAATGTAGTGTTGTGAGTTAAACAAAAAAAGTCAAATAGTGTTGTGAGTCAAAAAAATTATTTCTTTCTCTATAAAGCCTTATTCAATGTTCTAAGGCACTTAACAATTTAAAATATATATGTATAAGTACATACTAAATAGAAAAAAACAGTCATCCAGTGAAGTTACCCGAGAGTTCGGTCACCCGGAGTTCATTACTTCAGGGAATTGTCAAACCAATAACACAACGATGACTTTGAGCAACTTGAGTCCAGGTGACTGAACTCACGGGTGACTTCACTGTAATTCAAAAAACACCCCACTTTACAAACAAGAGTGTAAAAACCTGATACTCCACCTGCAAGGTAATCTCTTTCTTGTCCAACTTCCCTTCGCTCATGCACTGATCGTGTTCAAAGATTCTTTTATTGAGCTCTTCATGTGCTCTCTTTAACTGCATCCAAAACATTTTCAATCAATGACATTACAAGATTAATCTTTACTTGCATCAAATTAGTTTCTTTTACTTTTAAAGGCTAAATTGAGCTCTGGATCAAGTGGCCCGTCACAAAGTACTTCTGAGCTGCGCAGCATTGAGCAAACTAGAAAATGATGATGAGACCCATTTATCCACTGTTTACTGCTACTCGGCTCAAAATCACTTTGTTAGAGCCATTGATGCTGTGAAGTCTTCATATATAAAATAAGCATCTAGTTTTGACAGCTGATCATCTAGATGTTACCTCTTTTTGGCAAGCCTTGTGTTCTTTCTCTGCTGCTGTGATTTCTTCTTCAAGTCTTTTAACATAAAACGAAAAATGTATTCTTAATTTACAATATATTATTATATATATATCTTTATTAATTTGCATGTTGACCTGTTGCATTCAGCTTCTAATCGCTTCTTTTCTTCCTCTGCTCTGTTTTCTCGTTCATTCGCTATCTTCTCTATGAGTACATCTGTTTGACTAATGCCCCATTCGTCTATCACCTTCTTGACTGAATCAATAGCTGCAACCTAGAAATTGCAATGCATGATAATTCAATAAAGGCTGGTGTATGTACAGTAGTATTAAGCAGAGATAACTAGCTAAAAAACTAGTGTGCACTGCGTCGGTGTTTCTAATGAAACAGTAACGATAAAAGGGTAAATTTTACACTGTGAAAAGATGACAAAACTTACTGATGTTTAAGATGCTTAGTCCTTCATTGGAGTAACAGAGCTCCAACAAAGGACTAGCGTCCAAAGGGTCAATAACTTTTTTCATCTTTTCACTGTGTAAAATTTATCCTTTTATCATTACTTTAGTATTAGGCAGTTAACTATTGAGCTTCCAGCCTCAGGCTCTCCTTCAGCAGCCAGTCATCAAAATCCCAGAGAGGGTTTTTGCAAGAATTTATACAGCGAGCGCAACCGTGACGTCATAAAAAAAAAGACAAAGGCAAAATTCAGATAAACACACTTACAAGTTTACTTTCAGCAGATAATTTTCACAGCCAATCGCAGTTGATCTTAGTTTACATGGGTTATTATTGCAACTTTAAGTAAAAATAAATTCGTATAATCCTCATAGCAGTTAAACAGAATGCAATGTTTGTCCGAATCTTTAAGCTATTTTTAGAATCAGTGCGCTGCGCTATTAACTTAGATTGTCTGTAATACATGTAAATTATATCTCTATAATTTTATTATGGGTTCTACTGTTGCTTGATATCACAGTTAATGGAATGACAAGTAGCAATGTTTATTTACTTGGTTTGCATTTGTGCCGTCATCCGCAATAAGTCTTGGATCACCACCTTGTTCAAGAAGGGTCTATAACAAGTAAAATGGAAATAGAAACAGGGTGCAATTATATCTGTTATATAGGCAAATATGTTTCATTGTGTAACTGTAGTGTTAATGATAATAATAATTGTCATCATTATTATGTATCACTTTTATTACATGTATCATCAGGTGCTGTCATGAAACATACACCATCAATATTCATCATCACATCATCAAACATACTGCACTCACAGCATAGAGGCTCTGCACCATCACATGATGTCGGCCATGACAGGAGGCAGGAACAATATTGAATCTGGTCTTATCTGATTTAAATGAGAAAGAATTCAGTTTCCTTTGGGAAAAAGACTATTGTTTGACGTGCCTCCTGTCATGGCTGCCATCATGTGTTGGTACAAAGCCTCTATAGTAGCGCTGGAACCTAAAGGCTAGCAAATTTAATGTAAAAATATTAAAGATCCAAGATTTGATAAATGAAACAAAAGTGCTATTTTAGTCTAATGGTTGTGTTGTGGCATACTTGTACAGCCTGTAAGTGTCCTCCAAAAGCTGCCCTCCACAAAGGAGTCCTTTTGTATCTTCCTCTAGAATTGATGTCGGCACCCTTTTGTATCAACATCATAATTGTATCAACATGTCCTCCCCCTGCTGCTTCTGACAGTGGAGTGTTATTATTAGCATCTTTACAGTCTATGAGAGCAAACTGGTGCCGAATGATAAGTGACTGACGAGCAGTGTCTGATAAGGATGTCTGTTTACTGTCTTCTTCAAATGCCTGTAAAAAAATAACAAAGTCAAAACGTCTTCTAAAATTCATTAATATTTCATGAGGACAAAATGAAGAAAATTGCTTGTATTAGGAGGTTTGAAAAAGTGATCTTGCTTAGCATAAAATTTGGGCAACTTATGCTTTGAATTTCTCCTAGAAAGGAGAGAAGTGGGGGAGGGTACTCTAGGTTCAGCATGCAATGTGTGAGTACACTAGTGCAAGCATTCCCTCTAACATGTTTATTCCCATAGAATATAAGCCTTTGTTTTCACAGGAAAAAAAAACCAGAATCCCAAATTGGGAATTGTTGGGAATTTCCTTGAATTCCCAATTCGAACACCAACGTTGGAATTTATTGTTGGGAATTTCCTTCTAATACCCAATAGAAAAGCAAAATTCCCAACAAACTAACATTGGGAATAAGTGCCACGTTCCCAATTTCGTTCTCTCTGGAAATTGGATGGGAATTCATTGGGAATTCAAGGAAATTCCCAACAAATTCCCAATTTGGGAATCTGGTTTTTTTCCTGTGATTTTGCCAGGGTGAACTTGTCCGGAAGTGCTTGAATTTGTAAGAGGCTTCAATTCCCAGAGGAAATATTTTGTATCAGGCAACACGACTGCAGCATGAGAAAAATCCATTTCCCTTGGTCAGAGTATGGTGTTTTGCTTTTAGTTAAACTTGCCAAGTAAGATAATAGGACAAAAAAGAAAATGCAGGAACAGCTGACCAAGGAAAATAGAGGGATTGCTCACAGTCTTGGGGTGTGATGTAAAGACCAAGTCTTGATAATTAAACCTATATAACAGTGACCATATAGAAATAGAGCAAGAGACCATCTAGGTAGGTGTTCTAACTTAAAGATACTTCTGACAGTTTATAACTTTACTCACTTCTTCAAGAGCAGCAAGAATTTCATCATTATCCCCATCAAATGCTGCCTCTAAAATCCTACTTTGTCGCTTGGCCTCTTCCCTTCTCTTTCTCCTTTCTTCTTCTTCCTTCTTCCTTTCCAATTCTGCTTGTTCTCTTTCTATTTGAACAAGTTTCAGCCATGCCTTTTTAAAAAGATGAAAGATCACTATTTTTCCTTAAATAGCCTTGGAGGGCCACTACTAATTGGAAGAGCCAATAAGTCTACACTAGTATTTGATCAGAGACAGTGTTCAACTATACCCAAGTTGGCCATTAAGCAACTGGCATAAATCTATCCCATGAATGGATGGCTTTCCCTATTACAGCATTGTCTCTAAGATTTGTAGTCCAAGACTAGTATCACTGACTTGATTCTCGACTGAATCGCATACATGAAATGAGTTCATTTGTTTGATGTGTTGTTACCCCTTGCTACAAGGGGATTTCTCATGCCAGGCTATTTTGGATTTTTTTCTGTCTCTTTATTCCCAGTTCACTAAAGATCATACCAATTCCCTGCATAACTTTTCCCCATTGAGTTACTTACATGTACCAACAATTTGCCTTTATATTTCTAGATAGCAAAAATTCTGTGACAGTCAAAGGCTTGCATCTACTATTTCTGATTGACAGTATACCAACTCATACCTTGGCTCAAAGAGTACAAAGTCCAATTTCCCAAAATCCTCCAATGGGGGGGGGGGGGGGGGGGGCAAATGGTTAATTACTGGAAGGGCTGGTTATTGGACAATGTCTGGCCAGAACTGGGACTTGTCTGCTCAAATCTTTGCCTTGCTGGTCATTTCAACAAGTAATGTTGAGCCAGAAATAAGGTGTGACTAAGCTAAAACTAATTTGGTCTGTGATCATGACTGATGACTGATGTGGCCGTTACGTTATTTCAAATCCCTGGTGTGCTATCTGACCTGCCCCTATGAAAATTCAACCATATACCTCCTTTTGCAGTTTCTCCATTAAACCATCATAATCTTGTTTTTGTTTTTTAAGTTTCTGTAATTCTTTCTTTGCAAGATGCCTTCTGACATATTTTTGGATTGTTCTTGCATGTTCATCATTTTTAGTCCACACTGGACCTTTGGGCTAAGAAAGAAATATAAAGTTCTTTAGGAAAAAATTATTAAGGGGAATGCCTAATATAAAGGAAAGAGTAAAAAGCAAAAATCACAAAGAAATTCTAAAGAGATCTTGGGAAATAATTTTTGTAACGCTATTTACACAAACGTAACTCGGGGTTCCTGTGGAAAAAACATGGACTTTGATAATGTGTGTGGAAAGAAAAACTTTGCAACAGACCACGGGATTTAAAGATACGAGAGCAAAATCACGAGCAATTATGAGGTTATGCAATGAATAGGATTAACGCCAATCATGATTATAAATCTTATTCGTGAATCAAGGGTTGTGTTAACATAAATGCGGATTCCATTAAGAGGCGTCCTTGCATCCATGGAAACCCGAGTTATAGTGCAGGCTAACTTCGTACCTTTGGGGATACAGTTTCTTTTCCCTTGGGCTTCCCTTTAACTGCAGCTCCACCAGTTTTCTTGGCAGCACTTCCTTTACTAGCCACTGCACCAGTTTTGCTAGTATTCGGAGCTTTCTTGGTGGTTGTTGTAGTGGTTTTAGTGGTAGGTTTTGCAGCACCTCTCGGTGCTAGTTTGACTGGTGACGAAGCCTTTTTAGGAGGCATTTTTGATTCATCCAATTTGCATTTCTAATGCATCAATTCTTCTGCAGTTTCAGCTACCTGCATATAGGAAAATGAAAGAACTATAAGCTCAAATCAGCCCTAAATCGTTTGTCTACGGCGCCATTTATCAGAGTTCAAGCGAATAAACCCGGGACGCGATCCCGCAAGGTACGGGCAAAGTCCCGATACTAGAAAAGTCCAGAAAATCCGAATGACCATATTAACAAATCGATAATTATTCGTTGGGTTATTATGAATAATATAAACAGTCTAAAAATACGCATGAAAACGAAAGACGGTATTTGGCTATTGACTTTCCAAAAGAAGGGTTTTTAGGGGACATTTACAGGATTATAGCAATGTTTTAATGTATTTCCGAAAGAATTTCGATCTGAATATTTGATTCGGGTGGTCAAGTCATCATCTAGAAATCTGGAACCTAAACTTATATGGCGGCCGAAGTGCATTTGACGCGAGAATCTTCTCAAAATAATAATGGTGTCCTTCAAAATCGTTCAAGAAATGTCGATCAGACAGATCTTCCCGCCACACGTCGTGATATTCCGGATGAAGAACGAGTTGGAAACAAAAAGGTTCATTGGTTTTGGGATCTGGTAGCCTTGGGTTCAATTCTTACTTTTTTAGTTGACATTGGAAGCGATTTGTTTGTAGCTGGTTTATATTTTAGTAAAGGACAGTACACGTGGTTTGGACTGACGCTGGGATTTGTGCTTTTATCGTCTTTTACGCTGCAAATATTCTCTGCAAAATGGTTGTACGAGGATACGCAGACCATCGAAAGTAGAGAAGAAAATTGGTTTATTTACGTCTTGCATATGCTGCACCTTGGACCTCTCATAAGGTAAAAGTCAAGAATAACCTTATTTCGAAACTGAGTCCCTAATATATTTAGTTTCTCCATTTATCCACAATCATCCCGCCTTTAACATCATTAATTTTCTTATTATTTTGTTACAAATCGTTTATTTTAGATGACTTAATGTCAAAATTAATTTTTCCAACCATTACGTAAGCTAAGCTTAATTTTTTAGCGTATTTCCATCCCTGTGTGTGCTGAACTACTTGACCTTCTTACCGTAAAAAATTATCCCCAAGAAATATAGGAAAGCAAAGTAAATATGCAGAGTGTTTGATTATATGTGGTAAAAATTCATGTATCTTATATGTCTAAATAGGATTTCAATATTCAAGTGGGGCTTAATGACAATACAAAAAAAATATTACTTTTTTTTATAAGTACTTGTAATTTGATCCAAGATTGATATTGCTCAGTAAATCAATCCACCCTGATGACCTACTAGGTATGAATGAACATAACAAGTCAAGAAGGTTTCAGGTGTAATCCCAAAATCTTGAACAGTACGTATAACATTGTGATTGTACATGTAACATTGTAACTATTTTATAAATTTTTCTTTGAAATAGTATATTGCTTCAATTCTCAATTTAGATATTGGAGAGTTTTCCGCAGTGGATGGAGAACAAGAAAAACAAACTGTAGCCCCTTTGAATACCACTACTTCCTTGCTGAATGGCGTGATATTTCCATGTTACGGTTATTTGAGGCATATCTAGAGTCTGCACCTCAACTCGTCCTTCAACTATACATTCTTGCATACCACAGGAGATTTAATACCAGTAGTGACTTACTAACTGCCATTACTGCTTCCTGCTCCCTTGTATCACTTGCATGGGCAATTGTGGCTTATACTAACTCCCTGAGAGATGTTATGCGGCATAAAGTTTCATGGATAGGATTTTTCTTTCAAATTATGTGGAGGTTATCGATGCTGGCATCACGAATCATAGCCATGGTTCTATTTGCCTCATTTTTTGGAATTTGGTTATTCGTTTGCATTGGCGTACATTGGCTGATAATGTTTCTGTGTCTGGTTTTGCAATACACAGATTTCTGCATGGATAGTCAAGGTAATCACCATCCAGGTCGTGAAGTGTGCTACAATGGAATTGTTGCCTTTATTTACAATTTTTCATTCTTCAACATCACTCAAGGATCGACCAGACTCAAGCTCCTTCTTTTCTACTTTCTGATGCTCCTAGAAAACACTGCCTCTGTCGTGATGTGGTATCCACATAGTGCTTTATTCGGCAATGTTTCGATTGTAGCAATCAGTTTAGTTTATGGTGGTTTTATAGCTGGAATTATTTTTATGCTAATATATTATCAATTTTATCATCCTAATATTGAAGAAAAAGGCTTTTGCTTTAAGAGAGGAAAACAGTTTGAGGTTGAAAATGAACATTTGTACTTGTTCACTAGAATCTGGTGCTGTTGTTGTGAGGTCAGAGCAATCAAAAATGCAGATACAACCCAAGATGAGTCTAATGTGGTTCAAAGACTTTCAACGAGTAATGGCAACATAGATTTAACACGCAGACCTCGGGAAAGTTGTAATACCCATCCAAGTATCGAAATATTACCACGTCATTTTTCCAATGAAGAGATTCCAATATTAGTCTCTGGTTCAGAAGCTTTGTACCTTAAATCACGTGGCACAAATGAAGTATCACGAGCATCTCCTGTTGGTAATGGACATGCTTCACCAGAATTTTGGATTTAATTCATAATGAGATTTTCATTGATTTTAGAATAAACAGAAAAAGTTTTCACACTTTTTAGTTAGTTAGATAGTGATTTGACATTTTAAAATTTATTTCAGGCTTCCTTTGATGAATATACCACAGGTAGACCATTGGGGTGACAGGGTGACACTGGGGCATTCAGCATCATAATTCATGCATCAATATTTCTAAAATTCATGTATTGTGCTATTTTCACCTATGACGCTCTTATTGTAGCCTAAATCATGCATTACACGTAACCCCTGTGGGACTTGATTATGGGGATGATGATTTTTGTGAAGATGATAATGATGACTACTGTCATAATGATTGTAATGATGATAATCACTTTTGTTATGTTGGTGTTCATAATGATGATCATGTTGAGCTAAGATGATGATGACTGTTGATATGATGATGATGGTGACTACTTCATAATGATTGTAATGATGATAATCACTTTTGTTATGTTGATGATCATTATGATGATCATGTTGAGCTAAGATGATGATGACTGTTGATATGATGATGATGGTGACTTCTTCATAATGATTGTAATGATGATAATCACTTTTGTTATGTTGGTGTTCATAATGATGATCATGTTGAGCTAAGATGATGATGACTGTTGATATGATGATGATGGTGACTACTTCATAATGATTGTAATGATGATAATCACTTTTGTTATGTTGATGATCATTATGATGATCATGTTGAGCTAAGATGATGATGACTGTTGATATGATGATGATGGTGACTTCTTCATAATGATTGTAATGATGATAATCACTTTTGTTATGTTGGTGTTCATAATGATGATCATGTTGAGCTAAGATGATGATGACTGTTGATATGATGATGATGGTGACTACTTCATAATGATTGTAATGATGATAATCACTTTTGTTATGTTGATGATCATTATGATGATCATGTTGAGCTAAGATGATGATGACTGTTGATATGATGATGATGGTGACTTCTTCATAATGATTGTAATGATGATAATCACTTTTGTTATGTTGGTGTTCATTATGATGATCATGTTGAGCTAAGATGATGATGACTGTTGATATGATGATGATGGTGATTACTGCAGAAGAGCACAACAATAGGACATTTGTATGATGGCGTCATTGATCTCTACTACCAGACTCCCTTGCACATTTTCTTTTGTTTAGTTTATTAGTACCAATAAGCCTGAAGTGAGATGACATTATACCCCCGGCGAACCCCCCCTGCATACCATAATAGTTTTTAAAATTCTTTCATATTAAAATTTTTGATTCCTTAGAGAATACAGGAACAATAGTCATAATTAAAGAACAAAAGCAGTGTGAAAAGGATTATGGTCTAGAGACGGGGGTAAAACGTCATCTCACTTCAGGCTTATTGTCTTACTATTCTCATGAGGGAATACAAATTTCAATGAGAAAGAAAATTCAAGAGGCATTTTGGTCATGGGAGTCAGATGACCCATCTGGCCTATTGATCAGTGAAACAGTAATAAGCTAAAGTAGGAACGTTAGTCCGAGTAGTTGCATTACTAAGCTAAATAGTGCAAATTGGTGAAAAATCCTTTGTTTTCAATTATTATTGTTTGGTTCGTGCTATTCAGCTTTAAATAACTAGAACTGTTTTTAATGAATTTTATAGTACACTCAACAAAATTACTAGACTCTGATTGGTCGAGAGGAGTACAATTATAGCGTCAATTGTACTCCGTAGGAGTACCGAATTAAGTCGCTATGGCAACGCAGCCAAAACAATGTCAAAACAATTATTTTCTATCATTTTGTACTTAAAAAGCATAAATAAAATTTTAAAGCCGTAAGAACTACTCTTTTTTATGCATTTCAGTTGCATGATGGACTGGAAATCGGCCTGCCAAATAGACAAAGATGAACGGCGTCGCTTCGCATTTTTTACTGAAATTTTGTTGAGTGAACTATAAACAAAAAATCGCACGTTCTTCTCATACAATTTGGAATTAATAGACTCGCGTGTCTATTAATTTCCAAATTGTACTCGAGATCGTGTGATTTCCTATACAAATATTTGCGCTCTAACTTGGTGATTGTGATAAGAATGTTGAAATAAGCAGTTTTGTTTTAATTAGTGTGGTGTAAATATTATAAAAATAATTATACAAATAATTATAATTTGCTGGAAATTTCTATTACGAAGACATCCATAACATAAAATATCATAGAAAAAGGTTATTTTAATTTATTATTTGTGGACATTTTATAATCTGAAAATAATTTTACTTATTTATATCATTGGTTAAATAATATGAAAGAGAGAAATGTAAATATTATTGTTTAATATAAAGGTTTAGTAAATCTCATGTTGATTGGAGGAAATAGAAAGTTGTTTTCATAATTATTTGAAATACTAATAAATTGATGGAATTAGATTTATAAAGCCTATTTGAATTTATCAGGTTTTAAATGTTAAGACATGATACCATATGCTGTAGGGTTTTCAGTAGGGTTTTCGGTTGGGCTTATGGTCAGGGAGGCTTGTAATAGGGTTGGGGGGGGGGGGGGGGGGTGGGGGTAGGTTATCAAAAGAAGGGAAAATTGTCTGAAATTTGGGCACAGTTGTACAAAGCCTGGATAGTGCTATCTGATGGATAAATTTATTGGATAATGTCATCGACTTATCCACTGGATAAGAATTTATCTGCTGGATAGCACTATCCAGGCTTTGTGCCCAGTTGTGTGTTAAAAAGTGTTTCATACAGCAATAACTGTAATAGCTTTGACTGAAATGCAAATGTGCTCAGAAACAGTATAATCTAAGTATATTGCATTGTCAATGTGCTATGGGGCTACACAGTACTAAGTAATACAGTGGGCTTATAACTGAGACGAAATTCCTGATAGCAGGCATTCAAATGCACTAATATTACAATAAGGGGGGGGGGGGGGTTATGTGATTTTTTTCCCTAAGTGCAATGGCAAAGCCGGGGTTCCTGACATGGACAATACAGAAAAGGAAGGGCATGCACATGCATTTTGGTGTGTGAAAGGTCTGTCAATCTAAATCTACAAGAACTACGACAGCATATAAACCAAGGAGAATACCAGGGCATTTAGGTAAGTGCTGAAATACTACGAGATATATAAGTTTTCAAATATTTTTGTTTTTTTTTTAGATTACGATTGAAACATGAACTTTGATACCACACGGTGCGACATACCATTGAATTGGTTTCCCAATCACGATATTCGGAGACAACCATGATCATGAATATAGGAAGAAACCATTGATTGATACGGAATTTTCAAAGAATCCCGTATATTTCGTGACACTGACACACGGGTTTCCCATTCATGGTTATCTCCGGGTATTATGAATGGAAGATCATTTCCGTCAATTGTATATGCGCTAGTGCAGGGAGGGGGCACGGGAACCCAAAAATTTGCTTTCGGCACCAAATTAATTAATTCTTGCGGGATTCCTGTGGATTTGGCGGGAAAATGGTACATTGTCCCCTATAATCGAGACTTCGCTACGCCCCTGGGTATAGTGTTGAACCATTTAAGTTTTGCGACAATTTCAAATACATATGTACAAGTCATAACACTGAAATGGTTTCCCATTCATGGTCGTATCCGAGTATCGTGAATGGGAAACCATTTAAATGTTGCGACATGTACATATGACACTGAAAATATGGTTTCCTATTTATATTTGTCTCTGAGTATCATGAATTGGAAACTTTAAATTACATGATAATCGGAGACAACCATGAATCAGGAAACTATTTCAGCGTGGTAACGACATTGGTACGTTTCTGTAAAAATGGTGCAACACTTGAATGGTTTTCCATTCATGATAATTGGAGACAACCATGAATGGGAATCCACTTCAGTGTTACAGCATGCATGGACCATTTACACACGGCAAGTCAGTACCGTATATTTTCCATTCAGACGAAATTGATTAATTCAGTCATTTGTTTTCAAAAACATGGCTCCAGGCAAGTGACTAATACGAACCTTTAATGATAACCATTAAGTTAACGAAACGTAATAATTGTTTACAGCCATATTAGAAAATCTCGCTGCAAGAAACGAAATTTTTTAAATGACGCAGTAAAATGAAAGAGAATTTTATGTAGGCGAATGAGTTATCAAAATGTGAGGAATAATTAAACAACGGAGATTTTAATTGAACGCTATTCAACCAAATGCATTTCTCGGAATTATGCAGTTTTAGGTATTTTTTGAGCGGTTTTTATCACAGGTAACCCGCTAAAAAGAAATACAAAATGAATAGTCCGCGTTTGCATGTATCTTGATAACCGCAGCAGATCGAGTGCACTTGAAAAAGAAAGGAAGTCATTAGAAAACAGTTAAGTTAATCTTTGAAAAATATATATTTCATTTGGAAAATCCGCAGTTCCAACGCATTCAAAAAAACATTCAGCCCCAGTGAACTTAAAATTTTGAAAATTAAAAACCTTACTAAGCGTCTCTAAGAAGTCTGCCAGGATATGAAATGAATGAAATAATAAACGTATTTTTTTGTTTCATATTACTTATTGTGATTTACTTGGTTTTGCGGTTTGATAAATATGCTGATACGCGGGTGACAGTATAATTATTTGGAAATAAAAAAAATCCGAGTCCTGGGGTCTTTGTTTGGATCTCGGAAAGCAGACATTAATTACGGACGCACTATGGCTAGCTAGTACAGTGTAAAACATAAATAGTAATAGCTACTTAGTACAGAATAGCTCCAAAGAAAGAGTTGAAAATAAATTAAAGAAATATATGTGTTAAGTTTTTTGTGCTATTTCAGGGATATAAGAATCGAGACTTCAAATATAGCAGAATGAATAATCAACAACTTTGTGCCCAGATATGACATTCTATAGCAAAATGGGCAATGAAAGCCTTGATTGGTTGTCAAAAACATGTCCCTTAAAACCCCAATGTGAAGATATACATTAAAATACTAAGATTATGAATTTTGATAAAAGCAAATTGACATAGAGCTCTCTGCATGTGAATTTTCAGTGATAGAGACTTGGCAGTCGACGCCATGAGGGAATAGATGCCGATAAAGATGAAATAAAATACTAGAGCTATTTTTTTGGGAAAAGAAAGAAAGAAAAAAGGATACTCTATGACTAAAAGGTTACTAATCTGTAACTAATAGCACTTTCTCCCTCGTTCGATATGAAAAATTTTATCATTTTATCGGGATTTATCAGAGCTCATCGCGACTGAGGGCATAGGGCGAGACTCGACAACATTAGGACAGGTGTTCAGTCTAGGATTGATGCATAAATCCATCATAAATGTGTTCATCTGTCCATCAATAATACCCTTAATAGGGATTGTTTAGGAAAAGAGTCTAATTTGTATATCGAGAACGCTCGATTCTCCGTGCTTTCCAAACACTTTACTCGCTCATAACGGCTTCAATGAAACTATTTCTAGTCCTTCTGTTAGTTATAATGAAATCTTTGTGAGGATGAAGTGGCTGTTAATATCTGTACAAGATATTTGTTTGGGATATTAGTTTCCACCTGGATGGATATATTCAAAAGGATTTTGGATCAAGTAACACTATGATTCCGTCCCGGATATTGTTACGACACGGACAAAAAACAATTATAAGTTTGCAGTAGTAGTTTCCGCTGTCGTACGTGTCTTCAAAGCTCAAACGATAGTCCTATATTAAAACGAGTATTCCTGGTTTAGAAAATAACAAGATTCGAAGTTTTGCTTTGGTAATCAAAACTTTTCCTCTTCCATTTTGATGTTTTTCAACACAAGCAAGTTGGTGTTAGTGATTGGGTGTCTGGACATATTCTGCTGGTAAATGACAGGTTTTGGGAACGTGCTAGTCCATACAAGCGTTTAGTGCCTGCGTTTAGTCATTAGATTTATCAGCAAAAAAGAAAAAAGATGTTGCTACAAGATAATTAAACAGCGAAAAGGCTGTGAAATATCATCAAAAGTCTATAATTACGAGTGAAAGCCATAGCAACCTGTATTTTATTAATATTTGTCTAAAATATTTACATGAGTAAGTGCTGTGAAGCATTACCGCTGGAGGGAATTGTATACATTCGCGGTCTCAGCAACACAAGACAAGGGTGAAGTAAGTGAAGTTACACTGGATCATGGCGCTGGAAGATGAGCGGGATCCGAACGAAAGCACAAATCATGAACTCCTTATGTCAAGCTCCTCTAGAAATGACCCTGAAACGGATAGACTCAAACCTTCAGCACCTTTCAGTGCTGGCATCGGAGGTCACGATGAACAGCCTATCTCGCTCATGTCAGACTTGTGGCTGGTTGTTTCTGTGATAACTTTTATTGCAGACGTTTGTTCAGATGTTCTTGTGTCAGTACAGTACTACAGTCAGCGTAATTATTGGTATTTTGGCTTGACTTTAGGGTTGGTGTCAACTGCCTCGTTTATTTTGCAAATATTCTCTATTAAGTGGTTTTATGATGATGGCAAGAAGTCCACGTTCAAGCTATTTGGGGTACATCTGTTTCAAATAGGACCACTCTACCGGTAAGTTAATCAGTAGACTTCAAACAAGCGAAATCTTTAATGGTGATTTAGAATCTATACTTCTTGAAATGAAGCTGTATACGAGCTGTGAAGTACCTAAATTTGTATACTTTACAATGCTTTGGATATTATTTCTCCAAGGCCAAGCTACTAAAACAATTAACACATTCCAAACTTGAATGTACACACAACCAGACGCAATCAAAAGAACCATTCTTATTATTTTAAAGAAATGTTCCTCTTAAATCTTTCAGTTTTAAAGATTTCTTATAGCAATACTTAAGAGTTTTTGAGTCTAGTCAAGCTTTGGTTTAGTTTCGAAAAACACTTCAAATTATACAGATAAGTATTAAGGATGCCAAATGGTCGGAAACGATAATATAGCATAAATATACCGCCTTCGAGAGTCGATGGAAAATATAATAAGCTTGGATATCATGATTATTTCTTAAAGCCTTGGGCGCCAATCATTCTACTTTGTTTGAGTTCGCATTTCTTTAGGGCAGAAATAAACTGTAAATATGAAGCATTTTTCATGAGATGCATTTGTCATCAAAGTTACCAGCTGTTGTGTTTTCCCTAATTCCGTTTGCTTAATTCGTAATAATCGTATCTATATTCGCCTAGAGTTGCATGCAATCTTAGTCTACGATATCTCTAGATCGACTTCTAGAGCGTGCTGTAATATAGCTTCACTTTTCTTATTAACGAAAAGCCATAGGTGTCTTTTGTTATGTCTCAGGTCGTTTATCAAACCAAATCACCACTGCAACCAAACCGTCTTTAATAGTGTTTATTTTGCGAGTCTTTACTTCTAATCGGGAAGTAGATTTGTAAGTGATGCTTTTATAACATTTGCCAAGGCTCTGTGGATCTAGAAAGCATAATAGCTATATACCAGTACCATGGGAATATTTATAATAGCGGTTTTTGCCAAGCACTTTTGAGGGAAAAATACGAAATACGGTTGACCGCTTTAAATGTTTGGCTCAAAAGAATGAGCAGGTCATTATGATACTGTTTTTCATGACGAATCCTATTTAAAAAGTACCATTTGTCTTTTTATTAGACATTGATCCAACCAAAAAGCTTGGCTCCCATCGATTGTTTTTCAAACTGTGCTTAAATTTTTATTTTATTCACAAAAGGTCTCGTCATGTGAAGATCAGCAGGACGCGTCGTTGCACATGATTTATGACTGATAGCTTGCTTTAGTATTTATGGAAATCCTTAGCTGCAATAATGATTAATATCCAACGTTTTAGTTGTTTTTAAATACAAGATGGTTTTAGCTTCTTGGAAACGATACTTGAAAAGATTTTAAAGCCGGAAAGGGAAAGTTTTTTTCTTATCTCTTCATACATTACTCAGGAACCAAACTTAGGATCAAGAGCAGTTGACATTCAAGTCAGACGATTTTTTTGCTGTTAAAATTCAAATAAAAATAAATTTATTTTTCCTAGAGTTTTCCGGTGCCATGGTTTCTCAGGTGACAGTCGACGCCCGAATTCATTTTTTCGTTCCCACATTAATTCTACGTTAAGTCTCCTTTTTCATTTTGACAACTGAAACGACGCCAGAAAGTACTTAAACTGACTTTGCTTCTGCAAACATTACGCAAAATTCTCACACCTTTTACTCCTTAGCTTTCTTATATTAAAAGCACTTCTTACTTTTCGAACAAAAATTACCAATATTGGTTTCAATCAGCTATTTTAATTTGTTGTTCCAGTTTATTAAATTATGTTGTCAACATTGTGGAATTTCTCTATAGAACTCACCGTTACCACAAATCACGACACTTTTGATTGCTAGATGCAAATTAGAGCCTTGAACAAACACTTTCTGCTCTGTTTCTTTTTTAATTTGTCTTTATTGGCTCTTGTGTGACTAGTGTTAACAGTCTTTATTATCTTCCCAGTAGGCCACTCTTCCAAAAACTGGAAATTTTAAACATCTTCGAGATAGTTAAGTTTCAGCTCTGTGAAATTGCATATAAACATGTAAATCGACAGTTGCCCGACATTTTCAAATACTATTTTAAAGACGTTCAAATTTCTCACAGCTACAATACTCGCTCTGCATCAAATAGACATCTTTCTTTGCCCCATGTAAAATTGAAGTATGGTAAAGTTGGCGTGAAATATGCAAGTGCGGTAAGCTGGTACGATGTGCCTTTTGAAATAAAAGCAAGCTCATCTCATAAGATGTTTAAAACACATATTTTGCTTACTTGTGTATCATGGATTATTTGTATTCAATTTTCAATGTTCTAAATTCTCAAACTATACTTATTCACATTTTGTAATTCTCTTTTCCGCTACTTTCAACCATATTCTTTCCTGATAATACTAGGGTGCAGGAAGCTATAATAATTTACCCTTATCCTTTTTTAGGTATAATTTATATTGTTGTAAGTGGAAATAAAAAAACCTTGTAAACCCTTAACTTCCTTTCCCTGAGTCTCGAGTGTCTGCAGTTTTTACTTCGAGGGAAGGTTTGGAGTTTTTATTTATTTTCTTCCCTGCCAAACAGGACGGAAAACAACCACAACAAAACTGACATGCTCCTAAACTTCAATAATTTTCAAAACAGCAATTTTCACGAGAATGAAAAAAAATTAGACTATACAAATTAAGAGTAATATCTTAAAACCCATTTTAAAGACCCTTCATTATGAATTATATTGCTTCAAGCGACTTAATTTATCGAACGTTAATGTCCATTGAGAAAAATGCCGAGAAAATAGCTTAGTGAACTTACGGTACGTTTTGGTTGATGCTAAAAATGGCGATAGAAGATCAATATCGGTACAATACAATTCGTGACTTTTTCTTTTTCAAATATCAGCTCACACTAGGTGGGGAAACTCTCTGCTTAGCAACCTCCACACTTTGATGTGGAAGATTCATATTATGAACGAAAGCTAATATTTATGATTGCAAAAGACATTGATCATCAGCCGTTCCGTAATTATTTTTAACATTTTAAAAAGACTTTAAGGTCAAAATACTGCTCTTTAGGTAATAGTTTTTTAATGCTAATTGTATATTTTTGGAGTTAAAACCGCTCGGAGTTTACAATCAAAGACAAATACCTTCTTATGTAGAGCACAATAGGGCGCAGAAATGACAGTGGGGGAGCTAGAGGCCCGAGGCGAAGAAAAATTGGAACCATTCAGTTCATACATGATAATGAATATTTGAGAAAAACTCGTTAGTCTAGATCTGATTTGATCCACATCAGCGTGGCAGTATCGCAATATATAAATCTTTGCTGGGAGGCCGTAATAATAGGACAACACTGAGACAAAAAAAATCACAATAGAACGCCAATGAAAACAAAGCACACGTAGAATGAACTTTGCGCATCAGACGGTATAAATGTGCACGCATGGACTGGAAAGAACAAACAGCATTCTAAAACTTATTTATCTATCACCAGCAACGCCTTTTTTAGATTATTTTCGGCACAAGTCGGGCCCGAATTGTCTGTTGAAATAATATTTAAGCACTACAACTCACGCTTAGTCTAATTAGGCTTGAAGGTTTAAGATGATGAATGACGGAATGTTCATTGCAATGTTGAGTTTGAATATTATCGTTTGGCGTGATCAATGTAAACCGCATTAGTTCTTTTATATAGTATAGTGCATGTCAAAGTGTATTACTTAATTACGCGCTAATGTCTTATCAGCTATATCAAAGATAGGTACGATGCCTGAGGTCAGCCAGTCAGTGCCGTTTTCTTTAGATTGAAATAGTGGGAAAACTAATCAGAAAATAGTGGGGTGCTATAGCTAGCTAGCTAGCCAACCAAGAAACAGTAGGAAGCCACTAGCCAATCAGGAAGCAGGGTTGTCAAAGAGATCCTCAATAGCCAATCAAAAGCATGGTTGCTACTGCGTTGCTTAACAGGAAATCAGGAAGCAGGGTTTTAATCATATTCTTAACAGCCAATCAGGAGCAGAGTTTCTAATAAATGCTTAACAACCAATCAGGTTGCAGGGTTGTTAATAAGAATCTTAACAGCCAATCAGGAAGCAGTGTTACTAATGAAATGCTTAACAACCAATCAGGATGCAGGGTTGTTAATAAGATGCTGAAAAGCTAATCAGGAAAAAGGGTTAATAATTTTCCACATTTTTCAAATTAGGACAGAAAGGGGGTTCGCAGGATCTCGAACCTTTTTTGAGCTTCGTCGCCTGTGGTTATGACTGTGTCATTCATTCCTTATTCGTCGTGGTGCAATTCTTTTCCATTAAAGAACACGTGTCATTTGCCAGGAGTATCATTTCTTTTAATTCCTTGTTGCAACTCAAACCAAGAATCTTATTCTTTAGGGAAGACACGTGGTCTGTAATGGATAAACACTGCACCTCAACGAAGAAGGTCTATATTGGCTAAAGTCGGTCACTAAACCTTATATATTTTTGATGTGCACAGATACTGGTCAGCCATCAAGTTATGCTGGTTGTCACGACATGGCGGAGTTGTACGAGCTGAAGAGCGGTTTGTAACAGAATGGAGAGACCTCTGCATGCTAAGACTCCTTGGAGCATTCGCCCATTCAGCTCCACAATGTGTTCTCCAACTTTTTGTTCTCACTCAGCGGAACTCGTTCGTGATCGGAGAGGACTTAATGATCGCCATTGCAGCGATTACCTCATTTATATCCGTTGTTTGGGCCCTTGTGTGTTATAGTAAAGCTCTACGGGACTTACGGGACAATGCGCGGGATCTCCCGTGGTTGGGCTTTACTTGTCAAGTTCTTTGGAGAGGCTGTATGATCACATCCCGTGTGGTTGCTTTAGTATTATTCGCTTCTCATTTTAAGCAGTGGATGCTTCTGGCTGTAGCTGGACATTGGATATTGATGGCTCTTTGGTTAAGCTGTCAGAGAACTCAGTTTTGCATCGATGAAAACGGCCGAGAACATCCTTGTAAAGAGAAGATCTTCAACTCCATCATCGCATTCATTTACATATTTTGTTTCTTTAACACCAAAGAAGGCATGACGCGTAAGCGCATCGTTCTATACTACTCCGTGATGCTGGTCGAGGATTCCCTGCTAATATCAATGTGGTATCCAAATAGAACGCTCAGCCCAACCTTGACCTACGCAGCCTTGGCTACAGTCTGGGGAGGGTTTGTTTTAGGCGTCATCTTCATGGTTTTGTACTACAGATTTTATCATCACAGTCATACCTTCAAAGGAATGTTCCTACGTAAACGGAGGTTTACTCTTCACGGCCGAAAAATGTACGGCTTGTATTTTTGTTGCTGCTTTCGAATTAAGAGATGGGAGCTTGGACTTTATGACGTTACTTCAGACCCTCAGTTATTGATGAGCCGTGATGTGGATGAAGAGAATGGAGAAGCCGCCGGTGACATGGAGCTTGAAGTTTTCCCTCGTGATAACTCCCAACTTGGAAATCTTTACTGGGATCACGATGATATTCGACCTTTGAATGGTGCATGTATTAAAGGACGGCGCAACAGCCCTGAGAGAGAGATGCTGCTACGAAATGCGCAAAGTATTAAAGAAGATACCGAGGAAGTACCTGATATTGTTATAACTGCTGCCTCACCGCTGGCACTCAGTCCACGTGATTCTCAATCATCACTAGCTGACAATCCTAAGAACAGTGCAAACTCGGAAATGACCTGCACTTGTAACGACGATGGAAAGCCAAGTTCTCTACCTGATTCACCTGTTGAAAGCCCAGTTGAGAAAGCAAAGCGAATGTTGGCCTCTAAGTTGCATAAAGATGACGAAACGAAAGACGAGGTGATCTCCGACGGAGAAGATGACATTCCAAAAATCAATTACGGTTCGGTAAGCTTTGGTAATCGGTACAGCCTCGTGTCTTCGGATTGCATTTCCTTATCTTCGGAAAGCAGTCTTAGCTCATTTACGAATAGTTTAAACGACTTGTTAGATCGAATGGGTGTTAACGCGAAAACTAACCAGGAACCTGAGTACAGAGGTCCCAAAACTTCGACTGCCGACGAAGGGATTTTTTCGGACGAACGGGACTCGCCAACAAAATCATCCAGCGACAAAGAAATAGAGCCAGCACCTGTGAACCACCAAAAAGATGTCAAAAACAGAGTAAAATTGAGTGACAGCTCGGCAAATTCTGAAACTGCAATATCGCGTGGTTCTTCTCAGGAAGAAGAAGAAGAAGAAGTCATGGAGAATATAATGGACGCCCCTCCTTCTCCGCACCCTCCAAAGAAGATTTCCCCACCTCCGGTGAAGGACGAGGGTAATGAGAGTGAGTCAAGTAATGTAAGCAGTGATGGTCTCTCTAACGCGCGTAACAGACGCCATTCGTACGACGAAATGCTTATAGATTCGCTAGGAAACGAGGAAGAGGAAATCAACAAGCGGCACTCGTTTGATATTGCTGAGCTCTCAAGAAAATCAAAACGCGCCAAGAAGAAAGGCAAAAATCGAAAGCGATACAATAAGACCATTACTTTTGATAATTTTGTTTCCAGTCCTCTGAAGCCAGGCAAGTTTGGCTCGTTGAGAAAATCATTCGAACGACTTTCCAAGATACAAGAAGATCACGAGGAATTTGGGTTGCTAAGCGACGAAGCGCTTCCAGCTATTAAAGAGCCTCCATTGGATGAGACGTTACCTAGCAACGATGGTGTCGCAATTTTGGATGGGTTTGAGAGTAACGAAAACATAAATTCTGAACCAAACAGCGACGAAAGAGGATTAGAACGGCCTTCAAACGTCTACATAGATCGAGGCACAACTGATGAATTTTCACAACCTTTATGGGTTAAAAAAGATGCAAATAAAGAAAGACTTTTCCGTAAAAATATGAAACAAAATAATGAGTCTGACTTGAACGACTACAAAAAAAATGGTTTGTCGCTAGAAGAAATGCCTGAAGAATCGAAGCTGGAAACAACCTTTTTTGACGAAGAACTTAGTCAGCCGAGCTCACACGAGGAACCGAGCGAGGATTCGTCTGACGAAGTGGTTCTGATTGAAGACCTGTCACCTTCTAGATTCTCGACCGTTCGCCGTTCTCGCGAATCTGTACCTTTGGCATATCTCGATGAAGTTGACGATCTGGATGACTTGGGTACTGATAGTGATAGTCTGCGTGATTTGGACGAACGACCGCGGTCGGTTTCTCCAGAGGTGGACACACCGGTCGTGTCTACGCAGCCAGATACAGATTCGAATGACTCGAAATCGCTACAAGGTCGTTCTTTGAATGGTTTTGATAGCAGTGGTTCATCACTCTTCGAAAACGTATTGTACTTAGAAGCAGAGAATAAGCCAGGTCGTTACAATAAGAGACATACATATGACTTTGGGTCGGACAGGATTGCAAAGCAGGGAAAGGTTAAGAGACTGGGTACAAGTTCATCCCAGAATGCAATGCGAACACCTGGTAGCCCTGTATGGGTTCATAAAGCTATTTTCAAACATAGAAAACGGAAACCTAAGTTTTTAGCACAAGACTACGTTAATAAGAGCGATTCTGCTATTGGATTCATTCAAGAAATTAGAGTATAATAATGGTGCTTGTCAAAATATGGAACATTTTTGTTATGAAAGGTGGACTGAACGAGAAATTTGTAAAAACACTTCGATTTATTGAACACAGGGAGAAAACGAAAAAAATATCGGATACAACCATGAAAGCAGCATGGGCATGCGCGAGGAACTAGCCGCTAGACATTTTTTCTCCATAGAAATTACACGGGGACTGAAATGCAAAAACATTAATTCCAAAGGGTTTATTGCTCAAAATTACAATCGCGATATCAACAGATAATACGAGCGTTTCAGTTTACCGGTTATAAAGATATCGGCCATTTTGACCATTATTTCACTTACGTTGCTCCAGAGATCTGTCATTCTTACTGCGCATGTTCCAGGAACAGCAATAATGTCTGGGGGCTGGGGTGGAGTTTGATCCGTTACGGAGCATGCACAGTAGCACGTCCTCGGAGTACGATTTTGATTGGACGATACAGAGTTTTGTCCTTATTTCTAAAGGACTGCTTCGACGATACGTCAGCCATCTTGGATCGCAAGGCATTATAGGGCGTCCAGGGTGCAAATAAAGCTTTGTTACAGTAGTAAGAGAATACAACAAAATATGAATCAAGAGGGCACATCCATCGCCTTTACCTATAAAAGAAAGGACAAACACACGAAACTATATATTTACCGTCATCTTTGTTTTGTCTTGCCCCCTGACAAGATCGCCGCCGTATCGTCGAAGTAGTTCATTGGGCAGTCCATCTTTCATCTTATCTTAAAGGTCGTTTTTTTTTATCAACAAAGCAACTTCCGAAAAATAATGTAATAAATGTGCATATATTTATATAAGAAACGGCGCTCATAAGTAAGCGGTGTAAATAATCTAAGCAATCTACGAGCCGGGTACTTAATGAGTTATTTAAAATTTAGTTAAGAGATTTTGTAAAATGGTGCTACAAAATAAGCGCACATTATTTAGAATCCTGGATGGATCATTAGGCCCCGTTTACACGTATATTTTTGTAAACGCATATTTTTTATCCGTTTAGGCCTACCGTTTACACGAAGACGGTCTTTAGCCGGCTATTTTCGTAAACGCTTTTCAAAGCGAATATTTTTGAAAACGCTGGCTATGCGTTTCCGTGTAAACACTCGAAGCCGGATATTTCGTAAACGCTGACGTCACTAAACAAGGGAGATCGCAGGCTCAGGAACTATGCGCATGCTCATTTAGCTCCTATGAGCGTTTTCGAGTCGATGGAGCGTTTTCGTGTAAACGGTCGAAAAGGCTGAGCGTTTACACGAAGCCGCATCTAAACGCACATTTTTTTTACCCGGATAAAAAAATATCCGGCTTCGTGTAAACGGGGCCTTAGATGTAAATTCTTAAGGAAATAATAAGATATGGGTAAAGCTAGGTAGTGTAAACATGTCTTTAACAGCCGTTTTTGAATGTGAAAATAAAAACTACCGCAAATATATACTTTTAAAAGCGCTCGTTCACAGTGAGAAAGTGGCAAAGTCAAGTCCGATGATACACTGATTCAATAAGCGATGTTATCGTGAAAGGCGATAGGCAAAAAATAACTCGCGCGCTGATTGCTTGGTGGATGTGACGTCATTTCAATGTACCGAATGCTGGTTAAAGGAGGGTAAAAGGTAAACGAAAAACAATGTTTGAATACTTAATTCTAGTTGGGAATTATTTATCGGATAACTTGGGGAATGGTTAGTACGCGTGCGGGTTGGTTTGTGTATCCCATTAAAGGAAGGGAAACAAATTACGGATTTACTGAGTGCGTTCTTCATTCTTGTACATGGAGTAACAGTTTAGGTGTCTTCAATTGTGATAACCGTATATTCAACAAATAAAACAGCTTTTTTCGTGCTCCGTTCAGTATTAAAGCTCGCGGGAATTGACGTAAGCACGAAAGAAGTGTAAGGAGAAACACGGGTAGAGGCGAGTGCTTCTCACCTTTCTTGAGTGCTGACGGCGCTTCCTAAGTGATTTATTACTGAACGAAGCACGGAAAAAGCTGTTTTATTCGTTTTATTATGTAGCTACTATTTTTTTCGGTATTGAATTTCTTTACGCAAAAAGAAAGACGGTCGCAGAAATATAAATATGATTAAAAATAACGCAGTATTCTATTTATCTGAATCAAAATATAGTAAAGCTTATCGATTGGCACTATATATCGTTTACGTTTTTAAAGATATGCTTGAATTTTCTGCGATATTTTCCTAATTTTATCTGACAGTTGGGACACGAATGGACCACATCACTGAATCGTGACAACATGAAGGGCACCAGGCAGCACCCTGCAGCACAACCAAACATACAAAGGAACCCCGCTGAAATCACTGTCATCTTCCCCACACGGAACCGTACCTCCGTCATAACATGGTTCTTGCAGGATCCACAAAATGTGTAGACTGATTCGTCCTTGTAATCATGAGTGTCGTCAGCGTTACCGAACAACTTGTTTGCTGGTGCTCCGCCCAATGTGTTTTGGGGCTCTGGTTGTTCTGTGGGGGTGTCATCTCGTTTTGGGACAGTTTTTTCGACCTCGATTTTTTGGTGGGTGCGTGTGGATTTAGAGCTGCTGTCGGTCCATCGACCTGGAGAAAAGGAAGGAGGTGAAGAAGTCGTCGGTGTAGAAAGCATGGATGGATGGATGGATGGATGGATGGATGGATGGATGGATAGATGAACAAAAACACCATTACATAACACACTTAATTATTCATGAGGAAAACGCAATAGAATGTATGCGACAAAATTGTCATAATTTGCATAAAATTTAATTTTTATTTTCTTTGTCAGATTCATTTTTATCTTAAAGTTGTAGTCAAACACAAAAAACCCTAGACGTTTTAATTTGATAACTAATGACGGCTCGAGTTTATATATCGTATACAACACCCTCAACTCATATCATATTATCATTGTGGTATATAATGAGGAAAATGGCGTGTCATACAAGCTTCTTGTTGATCATAAACGAACGGAAAGAACTTAACACAGCTATTTTAGTTTGGCCAAATGATGTGAATTGAGTTTTAAGCTTCGTCTCTCAAGATTTAAATGTTTTTAGTTCGCCAGCAGCATCATTCACATAAAGGTTAGAATCAGCAGGTATACTTTAAACCTTTTTCACAAATGTTCACTAAAATGTTGCTACATGATTTAACCGTACAACGCGCCATTTCTTTTCTCTCGTTGAAAGAAATTCGTCCCAGTACAATTGTCCCCTTAACGACAAATATGATTAATGTACTTGATTTAAAAAGAGAAGAAAAGATATCCTTTGATATATATTAAGTGGAAACAAATAGTACCATAGTTTTTTGCTTGGAAAGAGATTTTATTATTTTTATAAAAGGCCTCTTTTTACAACACCAAATTTTCCTTACTTGTTAATTAACCTGAAATGTTTATTATTTAACATTTGACGTCGTATAATTCATATTATATATTAAAAAGTGCAACTTAATTTCAAATACATTTTTTGTTGCGTAGAAGTTAATTGTGATCGTAAGCATGAGCGCTTAAAAAAGCAACAATTTTTGAATAAAATAGACGATAATATAGAAAAACTATATATTTCTTACCTGGAAATCCAGCAAAGTTTTGATACGGATTTGAGCCTTCTCTTTCTGTTGGGGGAGTTAAAGGCATCGTGTCTGTAACGGTTTTATAACGACTTGATTAATTTTGCGAGCGAACGGTCGTTTTGAGTCAAAAAAAAGGCGGTGATGATTAGCATAACGTGCGTCAGTACTTGTGTGTGTGGCATTATAAGACTTCCCTCTGATGGCACGAAAAAATATATTTAAAGATGTCCATTGTGTGCCCTCCCCACTCCTCATCTTTCCCTCAGTGTTCCATTTTAAGGGTTTTTAAGTATTAGGCTACACAGACGGAAGATTGAGATTTCTAAGCAAATTGTCTAAAGTCGACCTCATCCTCATAACGCTCAAAACGACGCCCATGCGCTCATCAACACCAGCCTCCCGTCTATCTCCCTGCGCCAACTTAACCAAAAAATTACTTACTTATCAAAAATTCCAGATTTATGAGATTTCCAAGAAATAAAAGCAATATAAGTAAACTAAGAAGATTTTTTAAAATAATTTCTGTACTTTGGAGTGCGCGCGGCCATTGCGCGTTCAATCGAGGTGTCGATATCCGCGGGGGACTAGTAACTAGTATAGCTAGGTTACTCAGTTTTGAAGACAACAAAGCGAAGTCGGAAAACAACAGCAGCACAGATAACGAACTCAAATCCTCACTTTTATCACCAAAAAACACACCAAAACATGTCTTCAGCTAGCAAAGATGGAGAGTTCCAGATGACTAAAGAGGTAAGCTGTGCATAAAGCTGTTTGCATGGATTCTGGGTGTGGTTTTCGGGTTGTTTTTGTACAAGAAAACAACGTGATGTTGTTTTGCATCTCGCGTTGCCAGGTCTGTGAACTGCAGAACTTGCAGCTCTTCCTCGCCATCAGATCTCTTTAATAACGCCCTAAAAAACCTATTCCTCTGCTTTTCTGTTACCACCGATATAGCCATGGAAATGTTTAGTATAGATCATCATTTTGAGCTCATTGATTCGTACTCGTAAGTGGATGCAAAAAAACCATGTGATTAATCTAATGCGATTAAGGGCCTTGGGGCATGTTCGACACGTTTTAAACACTTAATGTAAGCTTACGTGGAATTTAAAACCATAATCTTACAAAAAACGCTTGAGATAGCAACCAAAATACAATGATATCTATCGAAATGGCTATATATGTACAATTTGTTCTTCAAATGTAGTCCAATTTTGGCGAAAACTCAAGCATATGGCTTCAAGTTTTGTATAGCTCATGTTCACTGATGCAGTTGAGGTCATTTTAATGCGTGTTCTGTCTACCAGGAATTAGACAAGTTCCACAAGGCAATGCAAAATGAAGAATTTCGAAAATTACTGGTGGAATATGCTGAGGAAATATCTAATCCAGAGAATAAAAAGGTAAATATGAGGTTGTTCAACTGCTCCATCTTGCCAAGCCTTTGTGCTTTATGGATGACATCAGACTGACGAAAACAATAAACACTGTCACGAGACAGACAAAGGCTCATGATAGTTCTTTGCTAGCTCTTGTTTGTATTACAAGATAGTTTATTGATATTCCAAAACAGGCTGTTTGCGTGAACACATCATTTACTACTGCCGCCAGCCAGTTAACTAATTTGGTAAGAGCGTTGGTCTGTTGTGCGGGAGGTTGTGGTTCAAGCGGATCAACACTCAGGGTCTTAAAATAACTGAGGATAAAATGCTGCCTTTGTAATTATATCTGCAAAAGGTTAGACCTTCAAGTCTTCTCAGACAAGGACTTAAAACCGTAGGCTTTGTCTCCAAACCCTTCCTAACCTACAGTAAATGGGGGACATAAAAGAACCTGTTGAATTATTTGTGTAAGAGTAGGGGATTGTCTCCCGGTTCAACATCCTATCCCAATTTGGAGGCATAACACTAATGTACTAACAAATCACTCATGATTGTAAGCTGCACAGTTGCTAATAGCGGCTTAATATGCAGCCCGTAAAGTCCTCCACTGCAATGTAAAGCGCACCGAGACAATGTGAAAGTGTGCTATATAAGAACCCCATTATTACTGCAACCAAAATGTTTTGTCTTTCTTTAATATTCAAATTTACAAGTATACGTATTCATCACAAGAATGTTAAGATAATTGGTGCTATTTGATTGAACCAAAGAAAGTGTGCACAGGGGATTCAGGTAGTGGTAGTAAATAGACCCTTTTCGTGTTCCAAATTATTGTGTTTCTTGATTACAGACTCATTTACACAGGCTAAGCCTCGATTTTGTGTAGAATATTCACGTTTTCCAGTCAAGGTCCATCAAGTTTCAAAGTGTTTGTATTGTTGAACTTGTGCATTCTTTACTTTACCGTTGGTATTTGTGAATATTTAGACACTGATACGAGGCTAACCCTGTGCAAATGAGTCTGTAATCGAGAAACACAGCAGTAATTTGGAACTCGAAAAGGGTCTATTGCATTATAAAGTAAACAGCCCATTTTTTACATCTCATAACAATATGAACGCAGAATCATACTCCTAAGAATCATCCTTTTTAATGACATGGTGTGCACACAGATGAGGCAATACTCCAGCAGAGTTGCATTTACTTGGAATGAAAAATAAATGTTCATTGTGGAAATTGTAATAAATGATACTTATTCATTTGTCTCACATGCGTACTAAGTGTATACTAAGTTTGTAGATAGAAGTCCAATAACAAAATGAAATTTAAATTGAGATGTGTTTTGAAATTCATGATTTCCTTTTGTTAAGAGAATGACACATGGTCTGAAATAGGAAAGATTATGCACAAAGATCCAAAAAGGTCTATTTCGTGTACACTACTTACACACTTCTATTATGGTTTTATTACGATTTTTATTGAGTCTTTAAATTTGCAGCTGCATTATTTGCCTCATATACTACGAGGATCAGCTCAATTTTACGATTTTATTGAAATTCCTTGAAAACTCTGATCATTACTTGCATGGTTCTGAAATAGATCTGAGATAGATGTAAAACCTTGGCATAGTTAGCTGAACATACTCCTTGAAAATTCATTTTTGAGTCCTTGTATACTCCTTGAGTAGTCCTTGAATTTTAAGTGGTTACCTTGGCACAAACCCTGACATTCATTACGGTTATTCCCCATATTTCAGCCAGTGTTTTTTGTCTAGTCATTAATCATATATTTAATTTCTGTATCCAGAAATATGAAGAGGAGATCACCCAGATGGAAAAAGAGAGAGGCATGGATGTCAAATTTGTAAACCCAGAGGTATTTTTATGCTGCTGAGGATTGCACCATCACATGACAGTCACAGCAATGTTAGATGGCAGGAACAATACAATCATTTTGCATGAGAAAGAATTCAATTCCAGAGAGAAAAAGGATTCTATTGCTGTGCCATCTAACATGGATAGGATAGAGACAATATTACATGATGATGCAAAACCTCAAGTGGTGAGCTAAATATCATTATAATCACTGAGCCTGAGGGGAATAATTGTTTTTGTATGATTTTAGATTTGAATATAAAAAATAAATAATAAAAAAATAAAAATAAATTGACTTTATTTAACAAGGGTGACATACATTACTGGTAGCCCAGTAGTTTCCATTATGGCCCTCCTACAATAATAAACTGAAATAAATGATCAAATAAACATAAAGTGTGTTAAGAATCCCAACTGGCAAGGAGGCAAACAAGTTGGCTATTTACAAGCATGGTCAAGAAACTGAATCTGAACTAATCAGGTATCAGGACAAATACAGTCTCAGCTAGTGGCCACAGTGGTACTCGAACCAGGCATCACCGGATTGCGAGACCAACGCTATGACCACTCGACCATGATGCTTCCCAGCAAATGTTTTAGTATTGGAAAGCTTTGGAAAACCACATGATCACCTGCTCCAGCAGTGATAATCGTCTCAGAATCACCGATCACTTGACCAAACACAGCTTGAGAAACTCTATATTCATGTTCATGAGTTCTCTGTCGTACTTTTAGTTTTAAAAAGATTTCGGGCATTGATGGTTGCAAACAGGATTTATTAATCTATATTGCAAAAGTTTTGTCTTTGACTTAAATTAAAAACTGGCAGACGTTTTGGCTAGTTCTTTAGCCTTCTTTTATATTGAAGGCTAAAGAACTAGCTGAAACGTATGCCAGTTTTTAATAAATTAAGTCAGAGACAAAATTTTTGTAATAAAAGATCTTCTAATGTTTATCGCCTTCATTTAACTTGATTCATTGATGCTTCTTCTACAGTGTATAGCATAGTATAGGAATTACAGTGAAGTCGCCCTTTACAAGTTCGGGTGCCCGGACTCAAGTCACCCGCAGTCGTGGTTCAGTTGCCCAAACTATTGCCCAAAACTAATCTAAAATGCCTTACAAATGTTTCATAAAGATTTACTACTGCAAAATAAGTTATATTTGTGTTATTGTTTTGACAATTCCCTTTAGTAATGAACTCCGGGCATCTGAACCATGCATTACAGGCGACCGAAACAAGACTCTGGGCGACTTGAGTCTGGGCAACTGAATCCACATGCCACTTCACTGGATACCAAATTATAGTGATATGGCTTTGTTTAACATATTGTTTTTGGAAAACGCTGGAGAAAACTGAATAATTCCTTTAAATCAAATATTTGTGGTTAATAACCTTTTGTACTTCAGGATGGATTTGTAGTCAAGACTTCTAGGCAGAGTGATGGAATGAAGGCATTTGTAAATATCTGCCAGAACCAACACATTAACAAAGCAACATTCCAAGAATCTGAGATAGAGGAAGATGGCAAAAGGTTTGTTCTGAGTAAAAATAGATAAAAACGTTAACATTGTACAGTGATAAATACCTTTATTACATCATATGAAATTTTTGCAACATGTCAAGTTTGTGTCTGAACCTTAATTTTGTGATTTTGCCAAAACATTTTATTCTGACTTAGGCCGCATCCACACTATGCCAGATAAATTTGAATCCAGATTTTTATTTATTCGGTTAGGCCTACTGTCCACACTAGTCCTGGCAAATCCAGAACAATTCTTCACCGAAAACGATTTTTTTCGAATACGGTCTCCAGAGTGGAACAATTTGAAAACGCCGGCTAGCTGTATTAGTGTGGACAGGGAACATTCCGTATCTGAAATTTTTCGAATACGATGACGTCATGATTGTCATGGGAACATGGTGGGAAGGCTAAAAATTCATCGCAGGCTCAATTTCAGCTTCAATGCACATGCTCAGATGTGCAATAAAGCGTTTTTGCCACCTCTGATCGGATTAGTGTGGATGCGAAACATTTTATCCGTTTTCATGTGTGGACAGAAAAAAATTTTTCCGGTTTCGGTGTGAAAGTTGCGGATTCAAATTTATCCGGCATAGTGTGGACGGGGCCTTAGTCACTTTGAATTTGCAATTCTTTGATTTTAATTGATTTATAAATTGGACATGGACAGTATAATGGACAGACATCCATAAAAGGAAGGAACAAGAAATTCTTATTCAACAAATTTATTATTTCTTGACATTAATTTCTTGACGGTAATAATTGACATTTAATGATTATCATGAAAATCTATTTGTAATTTAATTATATTTTTTGAAATAATGTCTTGAGTCAATGATTGGATCTAATGTGATTTTTTTTCTCTCAGAAAAAGAGGGCAACAGTGGAGCATACCATTCAGTTTATCACAACCCAGGGATGACTTAGATAATGGTAATGCAGCAAGTCAGAACTATGTTGATTCAAATTTATTAAATTTAAAAGGCAACGAAAATTGTCTTGTTAGATGGAACTTTGGATTCATTGTAAATTTTTATTTTATTTTTCAGCTGGCCAGAAGTGCGTAGTTTTTGATGCTGTTTTCAACCCAGAAACATATAAGAAGGGACAACAGGTAAATTAGTTACGACTTGTATCTACATTTAAAGCTCTTTGTCCCTGAGACCTGTTCCATACATAGCTCTACTCATGTGCCGAACGTAATACAGTTACAGTTTCAACTTTAAATTATTTTTGAGCAACCGCTGATTGAGACGGTGAACTTAATTTGTAGTACTAAATAATTAGGCTCATTGTGTTGAATGTAATTGATGAATTAATTATGGGGAAAAAAGGCATATGAATTTTAAAGTTATAATTTGTTAAATGACAGTGTGTTGTGCAGTATTCTCATTTCTAATGTTCTTTTCTCATTTTTATCCTCTTTTTCATTCACATAGGACACTCGTTTCAAGGATTTGGTAATCAAAACAGCTTTGGATGGAATTGAGAAACAGCTAAATGTAAATTTAAATAAAAAAAGTAAGTTCTGACATGTATGAATTCATTTATTACCCAAGCTAGTAAATAATAATTAGTCAATGCTCTTTGCATTTCAGATTTGAAATTTCCAAAATTAAAGTTCAAAGGCATGAAGCAAGCTACTGTAATAAGGACTAAAAGCAATCAGGTGAGTACACAAAATTGTATAATAACATTAGTTTACACTGTATATCCATTTATCCATTCTGTGAGTTTCCTTCCACACGCACTACCACTACATTCTATATTTACAACATACAACACTCAACTCACATGTTGCTTTTTATGGAAGGAGGAAACCGGAGATCCCGGAGAAAACTCTCGTGGCAAGGGAGAGAACAACACATCAAATAGACTCATGTTATAGGCACATATTTTATATTTTAATCAAAAGAAAACAGAAAAATATGCAAAAATTGGGTTTGCAGTAGCCTGGAAATGAAGGGCTGGCTGCAAAACATCTAAACACACTGCGATTGACTGAAACAAAATTCACCGCTCTGCTGGGGAGGTGATAGGCAGCATTGTATTTACAAATACCACCTATGTCATTTTTAGCTGATAAAATAATAGTGGCTGTTGGCGACCAGTGTGTTACAGTACAACTACTGTAAGCAGGGCCACTTAGACCAGTTAGACAAGAGAACCAATTAAAATGTAGAATGAAAACAATGCATTCCATCTTTGGGTAGTTGAGCCAATGAGAAAGCTAGACTGCATGGGAATTGTAATTTGACCCTGATGTTATGTGTAAACAACTAGATACCCATCGTCATTATCTTGTTGGGAGAAAAAGATATTTTAAAAGGCTATTGTTATCTGCTGCTTTCTGATGGGCTCCACTAGCAATAGCAATAACAATAGCTTTATGATCTATATCATTTTGTATTGCAGCAACCTGACAAGATGCCTGACAATACCTTTGCCAGCAAGACATTTCCCTATCCATATACGAATGAGCCAACACCAAATAAATCAAAAAATTCCAGGAAACATAAAAAGAAAAAAGGGAAAAAGAACAATTATCCAGAATACTACAGACAAAACAGCTCTGGAAACAGCTCAGGAAATGAGAATTGTTCAGGATCAGAAAATGGAGTTAAAGAGAATTCAACTACCAAGCATCCCAATGAACCAGCCTATCATATTGTACATCGTGGAGTCATAGAGTTACAGAATTTTACAAATGCCAGGTATTTGGAGTGGGAAGATTTGCATGATTCTAAGTCTGTTGTATCTGGATCAGAGAAAGAACAAACGTACAGAGTTCATATGGAAGAAAATTGGTATTTCTGCGGGTGGGGGATATGGATAATTTCTTTAACTTCACATTTCATATGAGATTGATCCTTCCTTATCGGCAAAAGGATTGCTGTTATACAAGCGCTTACTCCCAGTTTGTAACTTGGTTATGAAATCCATACTTCCAGGTCCCTTAAGTTTTGGCACATTTTCCCGTTTTTGAGCTAGACCATCAAAAATGATTATGCATTTGCAATATGCTAAGTGCATTCATATCTTGACTAGCTTGTTAGAGCCTAAAGGATCTAATTGCTAACATCCAAAATATCAGTAAATTTCATTGCTGTCTTTTTATTTTATGAAGGATTTAATTGTCTATTTTTACTAACTTGATGATGAGGACTTTGGTACCTTGTGAGTTTGGACACGAGTCAAGCTAAGATATCTAATGTGTTTATCTTGTAGGGATTCTTGTACCAGTACAAGACCCAAAGAGTTGGTAGTATCCATTGAACTACCACTGTTGGTAAGTTAGAAAGAAATATCGTTAATTGACAAGCTTAAGAAATCATGTCTTGCAGCAATGCCCTTTGACTGATGGTACACCATTCTGGTAGCTGGCACTGACTCTAGAACAAAATGCTCTGTTCTTGTCGCATATATTTGTATTGTAGAGGATATTACTTGGGGTCAGGGGCATACAGTAGGTGGAGCCAGAAATTATACAGTACAGCCCAGATGTATTTCACAGTGTCCACGCATGTAACACTCATGTACTCCGTTAATGGAGTACACTTGTACTAGTGTAGTCCGTGCTTTGAGACATGGACGCACTACACGCGTTTGAGTGTAATATTCAGTAATATTCTTTTGTTATGCAGTCTTTGTAGAAGAAGGGTACCCTCCTCAAAATGTAGACGTAAAATACCAAACATATACTGCTGCTTCTAGGCTCATTACTATTCAAATAATTTGTGTTAAAAACAAATCAAATGTCTTTGGGTTTAGTCAAAGAAAAACGAAACAGTTATGATTCAGTTCACAATTTCGAAAATGTGAAAGGATTCTTTTAACAATTCCCACTCGGGCTTGTCCTGTAAACCCGAAACATAATTAATCAGAAAGAACTATGCAGTCAATCACTTCAGTGATTTCTACCCAGATTCCCTTTCGGTCCAGTCACATAGGCTGGTTGATGACAACATTTTTTGAATCAACTGTATACTGTAACTAACTGCAAGCATTCAAGACATGTTTCTCATTCTAACCTTGGATTTGTTTTGTCATAGAAATCCACTGGTTCTGTTGAGCTAGATATCTTTGAGAAGCAAGTCCTCCTGAACAACCATGACCCACCTTATCACCTTGACATATCCTTCACATTATGAGATACTGTATTTTTTTCTAATGCCCTTCATCTTGGGTCAAGTATAGTTTATAACGCAGGTGGAATGCAAACTACATGTAGACCTATGCAAAAAACCTGTCATTGCCTTATCAGCTTCCTTACAGACAAAATACCAACACCTATAATGACGTTCAACCAATGACACCATACCAACAGTCCCATACCAACAGTCCCATACCAACACCTCTAATGATAAACCAACATTACCCTTGTTAACCAACCAACACCCTATTAATGACATGTTGCAAAGAAAAACAACATAAGACCCCACTAATGATATCCACCAATACTCTACCAACAACCTACAACACCCCACCAACAACCTACAACACCCCACCAACAACCTACAACACCCCACCACCAACCTACAACACCCCACCAACAACCTACATTGCCCCACCACCAACCTATCAACACCCCTACCAACAACCTACAATACCCCACCAACAACCTATCAACACCCCTACCAACAACCTACAATACCCCATCACCAACCTACAACACCTCACCAACAACTTACAACACCCCACCAACAACCTATCAACACCCCACCAACAACCTATCAACACCCCACCAACATTCTACAACACCCCACCAACAACCTACAACACCCCATTACCAACCTACAACACCCCACCAACAACCTACAACACATGACTTTGATCAGCCCAGAGGTGTGGTTTCAGGGTTCGATATGTGATTTAGTCTTGCCCTGATACTGATCAACCCAGAGCTGGTTTCAGGTTGTCGATTGATTTTAAAGAGATTTAGTGAACCAGAATAACAGAATAATATAGCAATCTAGTATTTCCTTAACATTTGCCACTTAGCTCTACCTTTCCCTGTTGATGAGGCAAACGGTCATGCCAAGTTTGACAAGAGTAAACGAGAACTAGTGGTCACCCTGCCTGTCATACCACCAGTATCACCACCCCACCCCCACATAGGAATAAAAGAAGTTGAAACTGAGCCCAGTAATGAGGTATCTGCTGACAACAAGAAAAGTGAAGCGCTGAGTGGTGATACAGGGATAGCACATGAGGAACAGATAAATGGAGTTGTGAGAACCCTGGAAGAATGTCATAAAGAAGAGGAGAAAGAAAATTGTGAAAGCATTTGTGAGAACAAGGAAGGGCTATCAAATGGTAATCTTCATAATTATGATGATGATGACAATCATGATGATGATGGAAGAGAAAACAAGCAAGCTGATTTGACAACCAGTAATGGAGGCTTTGTTAATGCAAATGATGTAATAGATAATACAGATATGGCTTGGGACCATGGTGATCTTAACTTACCAACCTCTCCTAAAGAACTTGACGTTCGCTTCGACATGCCCTCCAATCTATCAGGTTTGTATTTAACTTTTAGTAACCTTAAATGAAAGATGCCCAATATGTCTTGTTCATCTTGGTGCACTTGTTTTTCCCATTACAGAGCATTTCTTGCTTATCTTTGTACAATATTTTTCTTCTGGTTCTAACAACTTCGATGAGGTAATTTAAAGCTGGGATTTGGAGCCTCAAATAAATCTCTTTGTTGAGTTCAACTCAAAATTGTGATTTCAAATCACAACATTATAGTCTCTGAAACCAGAGTAATGGAGCAGTTGGAGAGAGATGACACCTGTAGCATGCTAACCTCACACTTCTAGGGTATCAGATTGCATCCCACTAATAGACCTCTTCAGCTTGGAGTAATGCTTTCCCATTTAAGACCACGCGTCATTCCCTTAAGAATAAGATTCTTTGCTTGAGCTGTATCCATATTCATGTGTCTTCTCGTGTGCAACCGAGTGCAAACCTTAAACAAAGAAATGATACTCTAGGGAATGACATGTGGTCTGAAATGGAAAAAACATTATGTCAGAGCCGAAGAGATCTATTGACATCCCATGTGAGCAGAGTTTATTCGGCCTTTCCCTTGAGGTTTTCTTTGACCTCTCCATCTTCCTTCCTCTACAAAGCCTAGCATGCAAAATTTCGTGAATTAGCCTTGCCATAACTTTAATCAACCATGACCTTGTTAAGCAGGCTTCAATAACAGTAGTGACCAGTGGTATATGATTTCCTTCTAGATATGTCGTCTCCATTCTTCTTCAAAGCTCCTCCGTACACATTCCATCAAGATATTGATATCATCACGTTCATCATTCGTGTTCCTAATGTAGCTATGGAAAATGTCTCTCTTGGATTCAACGAAAATAAGGTAAATTTTGCTAAAACAAATGATTATTGATCCTAAAGTTTGCAAGTGGCGCATGGAATGCAACGGCTTTTATTCATGCTTTAGACTTTTAAGGTGATCGTGTACTTCATGACCAGCCGACACGTGTCGGTCGACTATTGCCTGACTGTCGGTCGACAGTTGCCCGACTGTTAACCAACACTTGCCCAACACTTGACCATCACTTCACCAACACCTCACTACGATCGTTTTGCCTACGTGTAGTTTTGCCTACAGAGGTATCTTATCAAATACTTTGTGATAAATCATCAACCGACTATCGGCCAACACTTGACCGTCACTTTATTAACACTTCACACCTGCAATCAGTATAACCTTTAGCTTCGGTAGGTAGTACACAGTGGAAGTGTATATGTTAGGAATATAAGAAGGTGCGCATATCTACATACTGTGATAAAAACGTGCTTGGAGCTGTTGAGCATTAGAGAAGTCATAGAGAAAGAGGAGGTGTATCCGAGTGTGCATTTTATTTGACGTCTCTAGTGCTATACAGTTTCCAGAGTGTTTATATCATATTATAAAGACATGAATGTCGTTTCATATTGCTTTTATAAAATAAAAAAAGTGTTTCAGCTGAGCGTGTGTTCTATCCTCTCATATAGACCTGATTTTTCAAGTGTTTTGAGCAATTAGAGCGCACCCAGTATCTGAAATATATCTGCTGATATATAATATGGTCTGTTTCCAGTGTTACATCAACTTCCCCTCGGAGAGCACCAAACCTCACCATCTCCCTCCGCCAGACTACGCCCTTTACATCAATTTTAATGAAGGACAGAATCTCGCCCCAGACTTGTGTCATATTGACGTCACTCCAGACAATGTGGTGCTGACCTTAACCAAGGATGAGGCTTGCAAGGGACTGTGGGATAGCTTCAAGGCTGGACCAGGCGAAGAGCTACTTGAGGTGTGTTGGTAACTAACGGTATTATTTAGAAAAGAGAAGGCTAGTGTAACATTGATTTTTATGCAGGGGAAAAAGGATAGCCATGCAATTTTATGCAAGTGTGCAAAAAATGTGGGGGGGGGGGGGGGGGTAAAGAAATTTAAGCGTGATGCTTGTGGCATGAAACTCCTCCCCTCCCAAGGGCCTCTTGGTTGGTTTGGTCTTATTTGGTTACAGCCATGCCATTGAAGATCACCTCGAGGGTTCCTTGAAGCATACTAATAGTGTGTGTTCACGGCAGCCATGTTGGTGCCAGAACTAAACAATGCAATATTTTTGCATGACAAAAAAACTTATTTCCCAAGGGAAAAAAATTTCTTTTGTTTAAACAACCAACATGGCTGCCATGAACACACTCTATAGGACGTTTGCACGATGGCGTCATTGACCTCTAATACCAGACTCCCTTGCATATTTTCTTTTGTTCAATGAATTAGCACCACTTGTCTTACCATTCTTATAAGGGAATATTAATTTGAATAAGAATGAAAATTCGCGAAGCATCTTGGTAGTTGTAGTCAAATGACGCCATCATGGAAACGTCCTATAGTACGCAAATATACACATCACATACTTATTTCCCAGAAATTGATTGTATAAAAGTTCCAACAAATTGTTGTTTTTTTCCTGAATACTTTTTTAGGAGAAGTTCTTCATAACGGATAAAACCGTGGAAGTAATGATGCAAGAGATTGCAGAACAGGACCCTTGGGTAAGTATATTAAATCTGTCAGATCAGGATATAGAGGTATAAGGAGATAACTGATCGACACACAGTTAGGGTATTACCAGGTATCAGGGTGGCAAAGGGTTTCTGCGTGACGCGTGATAGCGCCACAATTAGCTGCCTGATTCTTCATTATGTTTTTAAATAAGGCGCGTGATATGTAATGCGCGATAGGTCAAAATATTTCTTCGTGAAATCCTTGCCACTTTGTATTGTATATATAATCAATTTCTAAGGTCCAAAATCCATGTTTAAACTTTCATCTAGATTAGGAAACCACAGCAACGAAAGGAAATTGGATATATTTTTTAGACGTTAGCAGGACATTTTTAAACGTAGCAGGGTCGCGAGGAGAGATATTTGATCACTGATCCCAAGATTTCTCTATTTTTGATGTTTGATCCCAAACCCAGTAGTTTTCATGTACCGTTCACATCCCTGAACTTGCAGGGTATATCAGCCATTCGAAGGTTGAGGTTAAAAACTTGGTCAAATTGGCATTGCATTGCATTGTGAAGCTGTCTTAGGGGACATATTTCCAAGATGGTGTCTATCGTCCCCTAAAACAGTTCCCCAATGCACTGCAATTCCGATTCAACCCAGTTTTTTCCACGAATTGCTCATCGTTATAGCGACCAAATTGTACGTACATATTTATTTATGCTAGTTTCGGAGAAAAATTAGAGAACCAATTGTTTGAGAACACGTTTGGTAGATTCATTGTTTAATCGAATAACGCCAGCCAGCAGGTACCAGTTTGCTAGTGTCACAGACAGTTGATATTATTTATTCGTACATCGGAAACACACTGTACAAAAGTTAATCTCCATTGTAGTTGTTATAAGAGGGAGGAATATTTATTCTAACAGCTGGTTTTGAAAATTCTTGCAGGCGAACCCAAGTGAGTTCAAGAACGACTTGAAGATCACCTCTGCGTCAAAAGATCACTTGACAGTTGTAATGGAAAACAAAGTAGCTGAGACAGTGAATGAAAACGTAGTAAATAACAAGAACCACGTGGCTGTTAATAACAACCAAGTCAACAGAAATAAAGAGGTAAAGTCTACCAAGGGAACTAAAATGGATCCGAGCTTATTCGAGAACTTTGAAATGGGAGAAGGAATCTTGTCCAACAAGATTCGACACATGAAACTGTCAAGTCCAGACGAAGGAATCGATTGCGATTTTTACAGACATGAACGGCGAGAGAAGTATTCATTGGGGATGTGTGAGAAGATTGCTGCTTCTACTGATCCCAAAATGGTCCAGGATCATGGCCACAAGACAAATCTGGACGAGAGAAGGAAGAGTAGATCAGATAGTGTGGACTCGAACTCGTCTGATCGCTCTGACGGAGACTTGACTATAGCGGGCGCCAAGAGTAAAAGACGATCCTGCATGCGTAGAAGTTCTAGTACCTCGACAGACGATTCTTCTTTAGGTGATGATTTTGATTTCAGTGGACCGTTGTCTCCAAATGGCAACGGCTGGGGGTCGCCTGGAAAAAAGAACGTGCGCTTTAACCTCAACCCCAATGTTCGCGTCTTCAGCAACAAGAAAGATAAACAGAGATGGAAGATGGAGCAGCGATTGAAAAATTCAAAGTTTACGGCTAGTAATGGCGAAGAGAAGACGAACAGCCGTAGTGATAGGGATGAACGGTTGAATGCTGAGACAATAGCAGAAGAGGCACATCCATTGGAAGGCGGAGTTGAGAATGGCAACAGCTCTGACGCTACTAATGGTTCACAAGAGGATAAGAGCAGCAACGACCAAACTAGTGTGGACGATGGGTGGACTTTGGTCGAAAAACCGCCAAATGAGCCAGCTTTGGCAAATTCTTTAATATTTGAGCTGGATGATTAGTCTGGGCTCTAAAATCATCTTGATATGAAACTGTTTAAACCTGACGCAATGTGGTTTTTTTTCATTCTGACAACCCATTTTTAGATATTACTGCGGCGAAAATTGATACACTGCTCTGCAATGCATTCTTTATCAGACCACAAGTTTTGCAGTGACACTTTTTGCAGTGAAAAAATCGCGCAACATATTTTTTGTTGCTGCAAATGCCTCAGCAATGTTTACCGTAATTTCGTCTCTGATCTCAGCAAGGCAATAAAAATCTAAAAATTTCCGTGTCAGAAAACAAATTCGCACAAAATTGTCGTCCTTAAATTGAAAAATTTCCAGACAGGCTTGTTTCTCATGATTCATTAATAGTTTTCATCGAGTCTGTTGTAATATAATTTGTTCATATGTATATAACTCAATGGTAACGGTACTTTAAAAAGTAACCATTTAGTTCCTCATTAGGAAAGCGTCCAAAATAAATTGTAATAAATCGTAAGTGAGTAATGTTTTTGATGGTTGGAGAGATGGGCTTGTCACTTTTAGACACCGCTTTCAGTTTTATGTGATTGATTATTTTCATTGTGCTTCTCGTGCATGCAAAACAAATTTGGGTGAGTACCTTGTATTATTTTTACCTGAACTGGTTAGGCTTGTGCAGAAATTCCATGAGAGACTAGTTCAGCCACGCTGAAGCTCATCCATGGTTTTCAAACTTCACCCCCAAAAGAATTTCTACAAAAAGAACTATTCTCTCGTGCAAGTTACAGTCGTAATGACACTGTAATGAGTCTTATGACAAACTCCTTGTAACACGTCAGTTTCACATACATCGCCGTTGCACGGAGGTTTCCTCGTGAGGTTTCAGTTTTGCTGTGCAGTAGGGTGGGCATTACTGTGGTTTTCGATATTCTGAGAACTATATATTATAGCCTATCCCAATCTGGAGGCATAATACTAACATAACAAATCACTCATGATTGTAAGCTGCACGGCTGCTACTAGCACCTTAATAAGCAGCCCGAAAGTCCTCCACTGATCTTATAAAGCGCCATTGCGCTCCTGGAAATGGCGCTCTATAAATTCATCCCTTTACCATTTTTACATCATTTATAAAAGGAACCGAAGGACCATCTTTGATTGACGGCAGCGAAAAACCAAATTTCAGCTAACGCGCAGCTCGCAATTACCGAGTCATCAAAATATCGAAAACCGCAGTAAGACCGCGTTGCCGGCGTAGATAATGCATAGGACGAGATACTCAATCACTCGCTTCTTTTGCATGAACTTCAAAGTGAAAAAGCTGTTAACGCCCACTAACGGAAAGCATAAAAATGAAAGCATCGGCGTCACCATAGCAACAAATACTATGCCTTGTGGGTGGCATGGGTTTAGGATAATGAAAACCGCTGATCTTTTCTCGGCGAGTGTTATCGGCTGCTCAAGTATACAAGGAAAACAGTGCCGCACTGATACGCAAGTTTCCGTATTTACCGTAAAAAAACAAAAATGGAAACGTGGAAATCTTTTAAAAGCAAATAACTTTGGACTTGGTGTGTTTAGAACTTGAAGCGAAACATTTGACAGAATTTTTGTGGAGTGGAAGAGTTTAATGACCAAGAATATGACGAATATAAGAACAGTGAAAGGACAAAATCAATTTGTTGATTGAAGGGTATTTTCCTGTGAAAATCCCATTATTTTTTCAAGCGAATTTGCATTTTACTGAATCCTGCTTATAAGTCGGTTTATTTATCTTAATTCAGTTTTAATGAGAGAAAAATAACTGACGGAGAGTAGTGAATCCGACAATACGCTTTATGGTCACAAACAACTAATTATTTGAGGCAGCTGAACAAATGAAGGAGTTGTAAACTAATCACTATCAAAAGATACTGAAATCCTGTTTTCATCAGCACAGTATTATCATCATTGGGTGTGTCGAGATTGCTGATATTGTTGAAAAAGAAATGTTTCAGCTTAAAGGAAGCATGAAACTCTGAAAACGGAAAAACACCGATGTTCACTTTGTCAACACAGGTACCCCACATAGAGCTTTTCAAAAACTCCACAGGAATCCCAATTACCTGTTTTTAGCACCTTACCGATACTTTCCGATAAATGAAGTTATGCAGAAATGGTGGTTGTTTTTATTAGCATTAAGTTAGTTTACGGATACTAATTGATCTTATTATAACAAGGAATACTTGTGAACTCATGCAGAAAGCTCCCAAAAATTCACTCAATGAAAGAACACACCACAACGCACCACTTTGACAAACAACATTCCTGGAATCTAACAAGAATTTAACAACACCCTTCCAAGTAAACTTATCTATTTTCGCTTAAAATCGTTTAAAGCCATAAAAAACTCAATAGTACTATTAATTTGATGACTTTAATAGCACTAGCGTTTCTTTTGTGCTTGTCATGATGCAAATGCAAAGTTTTTGCCAGAGTTAGGGAGTTTGTTATAGATCAAAAGCTTAATTCTTGTTAGTGTTACATACCGATGTGATGTGTAGTAACATCCGGTCTAGTAGTAGTGCCCAGTTCCCTGGACGCGATATTAGCAAATTCAAAGCAAGATATCTGCTCATTAGAAACTTCTTGGTTCGACTTGCAAGAAAAGAGTATTGTGTTTTGGCTTAATTTTCTTTAGATCCCCCCAAAAAAACAAATGCTTTTCTTTAGTTATAGGCGACAGCACAAGTGAGTTTGTTTGTGGTAGCTTTGCGGTGTTTGTATCGTCAAAGCAGAACCAAGTTTTGAGTTGCATTAACATAAGGTTAGATTCTAGTTTTGAGCAGCCAGTTCTCTGTTCAAAGGAGCCTTTGCCTTGAGCACAATTCACCATGTCCAAACCAATCGGTGTAAGTGTTCCAGATTCAGAGACGTTAAGCTCCGAGTCCAAGTCTAAGCGGTTCACGGTAAGTGATAGTTTAGATTTGTGCCTATTTATTCATCTCGTCTGGTCGTTGTTGACCAGAGTAAAGCATCCATCATTCATACTCACCACTGGCCTCCGTGTTTGTTTTTATATTTTCGGGTCAGAAGAGTAATTAGCCGGATAGATGGCTAGGAAATCTTCGGGATTTAAAGGCTTGCTAAGCCCTGGTTCTTGTTTGCAGTTTAGAGACCATGGAACGTGTCCCGCGTTGAGATACGATCCGAGGATTGAACGACTACGACAAGAAACGGGGCGTGCATTCGCAAGCCATTTGATCTAAAGTGTTATGCTATACCAACATGTACAAGGCTCTGTTTAAAACTTCAGTTCCTATTAATCCTCATGTCTTAACCCCAAAACTATATTCAAACTCACTCATGCACATCATGAATGGAATTATGAGTTGTTTTTTTGTATCAAGACGAGCGAAATCCTCATTTTAAGACCCTCACATTGATTGTAATTACGTGTATATGAACCCAGATCATGTTCACCAAAGTTCACATCAGCGTTAGAACTATATGTAGTAGTCGCTGTATATTTTTGTGGGACTACTACAGATCGTTCAATTAAAAACATGTTTTGACACAATCTTTATCTTTGCTTTTCTACGAGATGTGAATTTAGATTAAATGACTTTCAGCGGAAACACCAGATGACGCTCCTAATACTCTGTAAATGTTGTCTATCTATTTGCCAGGAAAAAAATGAACCCATTGTTGTTTTGGCAATGGCACATCCCCTGCCCATAAAAGCCAAGTCCAAAGTACTTTTTAAGTGTTCCAGCCATTTCGTTTATCATGATTTGAAAAAGGTTTCATTTTGATGATCTCAAAAACTTGTTTGAAGGTCTTTCCAGCCATGTTTGTCATGAAATCTTTGATGGTACATGAACTCCATGGCTTTATCTACTGAGGATCACTATTGTTGTACAGAATAAATCCCACATTTTTCTGTTTTGTTACCTTTTGTTACCTTTTGTTACAGAAATCATAATGCTATTTGGTTAGAAGTCCATTAAATCCAAGTTTGTAGTTATTGAAAGTGACCCCAAGTGTATGTACATGTACATTGTTTCTTTTGTTTGTTGGAACAATTTCTTTCCTAAACTTCATTTCTTTGTGGATTTATTGAAAATGTCTTGGTTGACTACTTATATGTTTAACAGCTTTCCCATGTCATTTTCTCACGTTAAGGGACATAAAGTCCATCAAAATTTGACAAAGAATGTTCAAACCAATAGACATACATGCAAACAATCCATGTTTGTTGATCTACTTTTATCTTGACAAGATTGTTACATTCCTAGACGACATATGTAGTTAGTACACAATCATTCACATTCCTTACCGAGGCATTATTCCTCTATAACACATTCATTATCTCAACTTTACATGACGACAACCTGTCACAATATTATGGTTAAAGATGGTAGTATACCCCCTCCTATCAGCATTTTCTTTTCTCATTTTTATCAAGCTTACTTAATACATGTATTAGCAGGAAGCTACTAAAATATATATGTGTTTGAAGACTAGTTTTAATGTAGATTAGGAATTCTTTTGAAACTTATTACCAGTTTCAGCTGCGTCAGCAATCAACTTCCTAGATGAGCATCTAGTTTATATATTTTCTCCTGGAAGATCCTCATTTTACATTAATTGGTCAAAACTAAGTTAAATCCTATAGCCTGGGGCATTTTCGTAGCCAGGTGCTAAGATTCACTTGTTTATTTTTGTCTTTGTTAGGTCTACAAAGTCCTCATCAAGCTTCCTGATGGAAGAAGCTACTTTATATTCAGAAGATACAATGAATTCCATCATCTTTGTGATAAGGTATTTAATTCCAATCAAACAATAAGCTATTCTTCTTACCTCTTTATCCCTAAAAAATGCTTAAATATTATCTACATATATTTAGATATCAGCTATCTTACTTTCTTTTATTTGGCTATTTTTAATAGATTAGTATGAAGTTTTTGAATTCCAGTCTATTATGTCTATAACAATTATTACTTGTTACAGTGTTGTCAGGAATAGAACTGGAAAAAGATTTCTTTAATTTAGTAGTATTTTTAGTAGCTTGCGTTTTAACCATCCCTACAGCGGCAACAGGCTTGCCTTTTCTAAAGGTTTTTCACAACATTTTCAATAGCCAATCGTTTCACTGAAAATATTCATGAGGACTACATTTGAAAACAATGATTAACTTTATTTGGATTTCAAAAAAAAGTTTAATTCTGTAAAATTCTGGAATATTTCCCAGAGGAGATTTGGAATCTAGGTGCGCAATGCATCGTTTGTCACAGCGAAAATGTATTTTCTATTACGTATCTCTTGGTTAAACAAAATATTTTTTTAAATTTGCATTTCTGATTTTATATATTCCCTCTTATTCTATATTATTTTCAAGTTTGGTCATGAATATTTGTGCCAAAATAAAGTTTTGATTTTTAAAAGTAGCTAGACTAGCATGGATGGTGTATGTGGCTAAGTCATCTTCCACTCACCAATGCTAAGCTTGTGGCAAGTGGCCCACATTTCAGTGCTGTGTAAGCTAATATGTGAGCTAAGGTCGATGTTGCTATGCAGGTTTTTCTACCAGGCCGATCCGTGTAAATGACGTCAACTTGTTTGATTGACGGCAGTCTATTGCAAAATGCACGTCGCGATTTTTGTCTGGGGTGGCTGCGTAGCAATGCAAACGACAGTAACAAATAAAACAGCTTTTTCCGTGCTCCGTTCAGTAATAAAGCTTGCAGGAAGGAGTGTAAAGAAAAACACTAGCTGTATGTGAGTGCTTACGCTTCTTGAGTGCTTACGACACTTCCTAAGTCCTTTATTACTGAATGGAGCAGGGAAAAAGCTGTTCTTATTCATTTTATTATATAGTTACTTATGTTATTTCCATATTGAATTCATTTATGCGAAAAGAAAGATGGTTGTAGGATCTAGCAGCACTGTGCTCCATTCATTAATACTGTAAACGCAGTTTTCAACCAATCATCGCGCACTTCCTATCCTAACTATATATAAATGTATCTCAAATATATCCAAATGTAGTGAGGAATGGATATGGAGTCACACAACCCCACTTGCTTCTAGCTTTAAAGTCTACCATGTTAAATATTAAAAAAATATATTAATTATTTATTTTTTTTGCAGCTTAAGAAAGTATTCCCAGATCTGCATATTAAGCTGCCTGGTAAAAGACTGTTAGGAAACAATTTTGATCCAGGTATTTACCGACATGCACTTTACAATAGACTGCCGTCAATCAAACACGTTGATGTCATTTACACATGTGTGTGATTCAAATGGTGCCAAAACTTGTCGATTGCTTACAAGTATTATGAGCCACACTCACCGGGCCTATCCGGGCTGATCCAAACGTGTGTAAATGACGTCAACTTGTTTGATTGATGGCAGTCTATTGCAAAGTGCACGTCGCGATTTTTGTCTGGGGAGGCCGTGTAGCAATGCAAATGCCGGTAAACAGAAGTTTTGGTAATCTATTGAATGAGTGTTGGTATTGTAGGGTTAGATTTGTGGGTGGTTTTAATTAGTTAGAGGGTCGATAGTCGGTTGGAAGAATGGTAATGGATATTGGTATAATGTTTGCAGGGCTTAAAGTAATGGCTAGTCAGTCACTCTCTTCATGATGACCGGCCAAATTAGTTTTAGCTCATTCATACCTCATTTCTGGCTCACTGTACTGGTCAAAATGACCAGCAAGGCAAAGATTTGACTGGACAAGACCCAGTTCTGCCTGGATATTGTCTGATGTCCTGCCGTTATTTTAATCCCTCTTATGGATGAGCCATAGAGGGAATATTGCCAAACGTTATGATTATTGGTGCATCATTTAGTCAGGTTGTTAGTTGAGGATAGTAAATAATTGTCAGTAGACTATACATAGTACATATCTTCGTGGTAGAGTGTGCTGGTATACTCTTGTAGTGAATCACCTTTTTCAGTCCTACCCAATGACACTTAAAGGACAACTGACCCCAAAAATTGCCGTTTTTCATATAAAACTACAACGTACATAGATCACATAAATTCAACTTTGAACTCTGATACAGCTTCTATGTCGCCGAAAAGAAATAATCAATTCGCGAAAAATAGCAATAGAAGAGCGCCATATTTGAGCCCGCAATAAATTACCGCATTAATGCCGTGACGTCACAACGTGAAGCTTGCATTCCAAACTTGTTGAGTTTGTATATTTCGAGTGCTAGTCGATCTTTTAATAGTCTAAGTTAGAGTAAGTTTCTTAATCCAGATGGTCCATTGTTGTGTGCCAGAATGCACCAACCATTCTTCCAAAACTGAGTCTGTTAGCTACCACAAAATTCCTAACAAAATAGCTCTTCAGAAGGCATGGATAGCGCGGATAAAGAGAGAGAACCTGCCGCCTTTGAAGAACTGCTACGTTTGCAGCGATCACTTCGAGGATTCATGCTTTGAAGTGGATCTGATGGAGCAGTTAACCGGGATAAAAAGGAAGAGGAGATTAAAGAGCGATGCTGTTCCGTCAGTATTCAATTTTTGCAAGCCAGCTAAAAGAAGAGCTACATCAGAGAACCGGCTCAAACGCAAACAAAACGAAGAGGTGAGATAACATGTCATTTATACATAACATAGTTTACATTGTTTTTCGAAATAATCACTCATGAAAAAGACTTATTAATGCATACCGAAGCGAGTCATCAATCATTAGCTATTTATGCTTTCATAGATGAAATGTTGCTTAAAATCATAAGTATAGCTAGTAATATTTGATCGATACTTGAAATTTTCAAAATGGTTATTTGCACGTGTTTAGTTTACATTTGATATCTATTCGTAAACCATAACAATGTTGCCGTAATATTCCAAATTTGCTTGGATAAATGACCACGGAAGAATAATTTATAGCATTGTTGGTTAATATGTTTATTTTGTATTATTTAAGGTAAAGTAGGCCTCGAAGAATGGTTTATAGTATTGTTGAAAACATTGTTTATTTTTGTATTTTCAAAGAATGTGGAGCAGCTATGTGCCACAATAAATCCCTCGTGTGAAGATCCACCAAGTATGGAAACACCAGAGTTCTCTCCTGAACCACTTTGTAAGGAGATTGGTGTTCAGTGTTGCCTTGGTTGTAGATATGTTGTAACATCCACTGTATCAACTCAGACAGAGCCTGGATACTATAAAGATGCCGACACAACAACAGTTTACAATCCCTCCCCTTCACCAAACATCAGTAGAGATGAAATACTCAGTGTGAGCTTCCACGACCACAGCTACAGTACTAGCTATCACCCCTCACCAGTAAAGTCAATGCCAACAGTGTCTCCACAAAAGTCAGAAAAGTCTTTGTTTTCAGAGGAAGAGGGACTCCCACTAAGTGACGATGATCATGGTTTCATTGTTTCATCACAAGAGACAGTTTCAACAGCGGACAGTGAATTAGAGCCAGAAAACAAAGACTGCAATAAAACTCTTGAAAACCATATCAAAGAACCTAAATATTTGGTATTTAACTCTTGTTTGCAGCAGTTATTCAAGTTTTGTAGAAGCTGTGGAGCACCTGTCGCTGATGTCAACTTTGTATGTCAAGGCAGCCTACTTATTGTGACAACTATATGTATGAAACATCATGCTTTGACATGGTACTCACAGCCAATGTTAAATCGCTTAGCTATTGGGAACTTGTTGATTTCCTCATCACTATTATTTACTGGTAATACTTTTACCAGACTTCAAAACTTTGCATCCTGTCTTGGCCTAAAATTTCTGAGTGAGAGGGTCTTTTACAGACATCAGGAACGTTACCTATTTCCTGTTGTTAATGATGCTTGGAAGAGAGAGGAGGCTGCTGTAATTGAAGAGCTGTCAAATAAGGACATAGTAAATCTCAATGGTGATGGCCGAAGTGACAGTCCTGGCCATAGTGCTAAATATGGCACATATACTATGATGGAGACAAGCACAGGGAAAATTGCCACCTTCAGCATTGTTCAAGTCTCTGAAGTAACCAGCTCCAATGCTATGGAGAAAGAGGGGTTTCTAAGGTGTTTGAACACTTTAGAAGACACGGTCAGTATAAAATGTATCACAACTGACAGACACACATCCATCACCAGCACTATGGCAAAAGATTTTAGCCACATCAAACACCAGTATGATGTGTGGCATCTTTCCAAGTCAATTGTAAAAAAGCTGAACAAGAAAGCAAAATTGAAGAAAAACCAAGAGCTGGCACCCTGGATACAATCCATTTCAAACCATCTTTGGTGGTGTGCTGCTACATGTAATGGGGATGTACAACTTTTGAGAGAGTAGTGGAAATCTGTTGTTCACCATTGCGTGAACAAGCATTCCTGGAAGGATGCAGAGGTATTCAAAAAGTGTGCCCATCCTCCCCTAACCCGCAGACAAGTGCGCACCACACACTGGATCAAGCCGGGGTCACCAGCTCATGTGGCCCTAGAAGAGGTTGTCCTTCAACCAAAGTTACTTAATGACTTGGCAAGATTGACCGACTTTTGTCACACAGGAGGGCTTGAAGTTTATCATTCGATGATGCTGAAGTATTGCTCAAAAAGAGAGCACTTCTCTTACAAGGGAATGGTTGCTCGTACTCAACTTGCTGCCATTGACAACAATTTCAATACAGCTAGAATTCAAGCAATTGTTCAAAAAGGCCCAAGGAGTGGAGAAGCTCGTTATCGCAAGTGCTTCCCTAAGATGCACAAGCGCTGGGTTGTTAAGCCAGTCTTACAAAGAAAAAGCTATGCTTTCCTCCCTGAGCTACAACTGAAAGTACTTGAAATTTGTGAGGGTGGCATGGAGGCTGCAGGGGTTGACCCAATTGAAGAGGTTGAATTACCAAGAAACATTGCTAGTGTTCCTGCCCCAGAGAAACAGGAATTGATTGAACGACACCGGTCAAGATTTTCTAGGTAATTAATTTAAATGGAATGTAGTAGAGACTAAAAACACTAAAATGTGTAGTGTTAAGTGATGCTAATTCTAACCATTTCCTATTTTTAATTAACACTATTTAGTAGAAAATAATGCAAAGCATCATTGGCACTCTTTTAGTGATTGTACTCTAGTGAATAGCTGTTTTGAAAGAACTGTCAAGTAAGCCTGTCGTCCCAATCCCCCTCATCTTTGAACAGTTGTGTTCATTACTGGTAATAATTACAATGCTTCTACAAATGGGAAGGTACATGACAGACCCAAGTAAAACTGCTATAAACAAAATATGTAATTAATGTGAAGGGGACCTGATTAAAGTGGTAGATAAGTTTGCAGTTTTTAGATGTTCAGATGAAAATTTTATTAAAATATCATTACCACTTAGGAAACGATTGACTTTTAAATGAAATCTTAAAAGAGGTCTTTTCTTTAACTATCTACGCTCCATTATATATGGGGTCTCTCCCAGTATGAATGTAGTATAGAAAAAATTCCAGCTGAATAGTGACTTTCGCTTTCACTCATGGGAATCAAGATGTTCGTTCATTTGCTCTCAGTGAATTAATCAGCACATGATTACTGAGCTGCAAAGGGCCTATTTGCCTGGAAAAAAAATATATGAGCCATAAATGGCTGACAAGCCTGGATGCCAAGATTTCCTAGTGCCAATTTGTCTGACAATGAGACTAGTCAGTACCGAGATTCTAAGATGGGGTGGGATTCTATCACCAAGAGAATATTTTTTTCATTTAGCACAATTTTTGAATCCATTATAGCATGCTACTTCAAGGCAAATTCTTTATAAACAATACTGACTAGCCTTGTTTTCAGACAAATTGGTGCCCAGGAAATATTGGTTATCCATGTCTAGTATAACTGCAAAATTTGCTTGGTTAGCTCATGATTTTGTCCACTAGTGCTTTGTACACTAGGTTCTCTATTCAGCTGGATATTTTGTCTAGGTGTAGTTGTTTTTAAATAATAAAATATGCAAAACCTAGAAAACATTTATATAAACAACTTTCTATATGTACTTCATCTAAAAATAAATTCATGACTAATCTTATACATTTTGGTCTCAGCCTTTCCATGTTTTCCTTTTCAATTTATCAATTCAGAAATCCTGATAGAAAAAAATCCACTCTGTGTATATGAAATGAAGTAAGGAATAAATAAAATGTATATAATAACTCCATGTAACTTTAGGCCAAGCTAATCATCTGCATAGTGAAAACCTTCAAATTCAAAGTCCTCCTCTAGTCCAGGGGGAGGGAAGTGTGCTCTGATGCACATGACAGCACAAGAGGGCAGAACAACCCGAACTTCCTTTCCAAGGACTCCCCAGCACCATCTTGCTAGTTGTCTATATGCAATGTGTCTGTACTGCTTGTGCTCTGGGCCTTCATACGCATTACTGTACTGCTGTTTGTACTGAGCCCATGCGGTTCGAAGAACATACTTATTGGCACAAACAGGTAAGAATCCAGGATGTTGAGTAATGCATGGTGGTGGTTCATCAGCATCTCCATCTTCAACAACAGACTGGCATGTTGCAACCACTTTTTCGATTTCTTGGCAACAAATGCATTCAGATATTGAATCCATAATTTGGCAGCTACCACAGGTACACCTATTTAACAGAAATAAAACAATTCTTAGTATCTTTGAACATTATCAACGATTGTCCCAAGTGAGAATATACATACACAACTTGTGACACAACTATATCCCTGTATCTATATCCTGCAGTATATAACTTATTGACTATCAAGCGATGTTTTTAAACATGTTTTTAATTAAAATTGTGAAAGTTGGTATTGCTTTTGGTCGCAAACTGGATTCATGCATACCAATATCTAAAGAACATATTGCAAGAACACGAGTGGCAAGATACGATTTTATATAAAATGGATATGTAGTTCAGTTTTGTGATAAGACAGAAGTACGACTTACCAATCTGAATTTGTAAGTCGATTGTTCTCTTGTTCATCGTCTTCAATAATGTCACTGTCAGATCCTTCTCTGAACTCTTCATCTGAGGAGATTTCTATTTCTGGTTCAAACTGATATGGCCGTAAACCAAATTCGTCGTCCATTCCGAAAAATTCTTGAGCGAAATCGTCTCCCGAGCTGTCCGAGCCTTCGGAAGAAGAATTAGATTCTGACATGCCTTTAATTTGATGACCAAGTTGTATTTTTTCGCAAAATATTGAGTAAAACGTATAAGAAACTGAGGAAGAAGTCAGGCAAACAACTGGAAGCTTGAACTCTTGTGACGTTGTGACGTCATTACGCTATTTTTCTGAGCCCGCGATAAAAGCGCAAGATGGCGGCCACCAGAGCGATATATGCGATGTTTTCAAAAAATTGTTTTAGAAAAATGGATGCTCTATCCCCTTTAAAAACTGGATTTTTGGACTTCTCAAATGATGTAGTTCCTCTTAAAAATGGGTCATTTTGGAGGGTCAGTTGTCCTTTAAAAAATGGTACAATTTGCTGTGGCTATGAAGTAGGTTTTAATGGACTTCAATCAAGGCATTTCCATAACATCAAATATGAAAACCCTGTGTATTCTGGCAATGTTATATAAACATGTTAAACGACATCCCTGACGTCCCCCAATGTCCTACTTTGTCTCCACGGCAAATTGTACAATTTCTAACGTGATTAAATGGAAAACACTGTTACTGTACCATGTCTTTGAAAACCCCTATTTATCCTTGATTTGTATTTATCCTTGATTTCACTTGCTTATATCTGTCCTTAGAGTTTATAAAGATGAGAAGAGAAGGTCTGAATGACTCTATTGGCAAGATTCTATCGCATCCAGGAGCAATGGATCAGTAAGAATTATTTTGAGAAGCACATGATTGTAATACCAATAGGCAGGCCTGTGTTCAAATTTTTCTGTCATTCATTAACAGCATTAATGACACAATATATGATATCTTGAGTCAAGATTTGGTATACAGGGCTACGAAATCTTGACTTAAATGCATCCCACATACAAAAATACACTTGAATATGCTATCTTGTTTAAAAGGTGGAGATGTATGGTTATAGAACTTGAACAGTTTGAGCCCTTCCTTCTCCTTGAGTAAGGATGTGAGGTGTATTCTCCTTGACTTCCTGTAAAGTAAGTTCTACTTTGACCTTGAGCAGGTCAAGGAGAGTAGACCTTTTTCATAGCTTGGGTGTAATGTTTTCCCATTTCAGACCATGTGTCATTCTCGTAAAAAATAAGGTTCTTTTGTTCAAGTTGTATCCATGTCCATGTGTCTTCTCATGCACAACCATTAAACAAAGAAATAATACTCTAGAGGAACTCATTTTCAAGCTAAATGAGGTCTATTTCAAGAGGGTGGCAGTCACATAGAAAGCCAGTAGAGTGCTTCCTTTTTAGATTTTACATTACTCTTTATTCTTATTTTGAAAACTGCGAAGTGGGTAGGGTTCAGTCGCTAGCCACCAAATCCATCCCCAGTCCCATATCAATCCTTTTAAAAAAAAGATTTATGTATATGATATCTCAATTTAAAAAGTGTTGTTTAAATTCCTAACATAAGTTTAACTGTAATTATTATTTATTTTAGTCCTGATGTGAGGGAGTTCCTTTCATTGGACAATCCAAAAAATTCTGCTCAAGCTAATGATGAAGATCCTGGAACCGATGATACTGGTGACGCAGCTGGTTCTGTAAGTACAACGATTAATATCAACGAAGAAGTCTTCTCCGATTTAATGGAAAACATGAAGAATGAAACTGCTGATGTTACTTCTCTACATCTCTCAGTGCTATTCTTGAGAGAATTCTTTCTATTTATACCTTTCTTTGTATTCTTTTTGTTTATGTAGGGCAAAGATATAGATAAGATGGATCTAGGAGAATCCCACAATCCTAAGTATGTGTATTACTATACCTATCCTCCTCTCTCCTCATGGCACATACATGGCCTTAATAATTACTCATAGGTTAAATGTAATTCATGGCTAAAGACACAAGATTTTAGCCAACACTTCACTAATAACTCAGAGACAACTCGGCACGAATTTTCTATGATTTATTTAGGGGTTAGAGACTGATGTGAGTGTTTTGTTTACAATTACACGCACAAGCTGACTGTACAATGAACAAGAAATTTCCCAATACTGCACAAGCAGAGCCAAGTGCAGTATGAAGAAATTTCAAGTTCATTGTACAGCCAGCTAGTGTGTGTATTTGTAAACAAAACATGAACTTTAAGTCTTGAACCCTTTTATTATTCAATCTGATTACACTGCAGCACACAACTTTCACTGTTTTTGACAATGACAGACAAAACAAATATGAGCAAAAATATCATTATCATGACTAAATTAGAAGGAAAACTTTAATAAACGAGCCCAAAATTATTTAAATACTGTATACTGTTAAAACTAAAAGGGAATAAATTTACAAATAGTTTCATTCAATATTTGAAGAAGATAATCATCTTTCACTGGCAAATCTATGCGAAGAAGCACAACTACATCTAAAAATGTGTTTTCGAATATCAAAACATTGCAAAAGACCCAAAATTTCATTCTTTTTACCTTGAAAATCAACACACTCTAATTTATTTGTCTTTTTGTGCTTGATGGTATTGATTTCTGATCAAGCGTAATGTATTTTCATCTCTCAAATCACTAAATCTTTTGAAAACAATGTGTTATTGTCAATAATACACATTTTTCATGTGTTATCTCCAGACAAAGCAAAATCAAGTGATTGATTTTAACCAATTGCCTGCTTGGATTTTGAACAGGGAACAAAGACTGAATATTAATAACTTATATAGCACATTTTCCATGAGCTAGATAGAACTTAATAGTTTGATCTTCAGTGACCTCTCTTGTTTACTGTATGTCAACATACTGTAAACATACTGTTTTTTCCTCTGCATTTTAATTCATGATGCTTAGAATACTCAACTGAGTAGAATGAATACTTCAGCTTGTATTATTACCCATTGCTTATGACTAAAACAGTTCAGTAAATAAGAACCACCATATGATTAGATCTTGTGAGATTATTATTTATTTAATTAAAATGCTTTGACATGCACCGACATGAGAAGGCATGTCTGTGACATTAATTTTTACAGTATGCAAAGCTGTGCTATACTGTAGATATTTATGTTGCAAATGTGTATTTATTTTGATGTAGAGAACCATGAAAATGTAAAGATTTGATACCAAATATTTATGTATTTATATGATTTTTACTAACAATATTCTACTTTTGGATTTTTCTAGAGCTAAACCCAGTGACTTCTTGTTTCTTAAAGTAATTGGAAAAGGAAGTTTTGGAAAGGTAATTTTGGTATAAAGTCACTATATTACAATATACTTAGGCTAGCTTCTACAGGAAAGTTTATTAGTCATATCAATACCATTGTCTAGTCTAGTGACTCTCAAAGGACTCCTTTTTAAGAAGTTAAAACAAATTAGGTAATAACAATAGAGGCTTTAGATCTGACAGAATGAACACAGTAGGAGAGTATAGAATCATAAGAAAAAATTTATAGCAATTATATATAGCAGTTTATAGCAAGCACAGGTTGCATAGCGACAAGACTGCTCTTCCTAATTCCTCATATTGCAAGGATTATGCACAGTTGCTGTGTCTGTGTAATATTTTTTCAAGACTCAGGGCTTAAAATAATGGCTGATCAGTGGCTGGTCATAACAACAGGCCAAATAATAATAACAATAACAACAACAACAACATTCTGTCTTTCATGTTACTGGTCAAAATGACCAGCAAGGCAAAGATTTGACTGGTCTAGTTTCAATTCTGGGGGGACATTATTGGATGTTCAGCTGTTATTTTGAGCCCTGAGACTGCCTTGCCACAGGACCACCCTTGTGGAATTTCCTGGATGTGTTCCTGGACATCGTCTGAGTATTAGGAGTCTTTCATGTCGATATATCTAAACATTTTCAGGTTTTCTTAGCCAAGAATAAACAGGAAGAAAAGTTCTATGCTATTAAAGTTCTCAACAAGTCTGCAATACGGAAAAGAAATGAGGTAATTTCTTGACTTTACTTCTTGTCATAAATTTCAATTTTTGGGGGAAAATCTTGAGGCCTAACCTTCATGGCTTTGATACTAGTTATCAAAGTTTTCGTCAATTGAATTTCTTCTATCCAAAGATGGTTTGGTTTGTTTCTATTTGGATCACTTGGCTTATGAGTCACATGTCAAAGTGTACTTCTAGCAAAGATTCCATTTGCACGTGCCATTCTATATCACACGTCATTCCCTAGAGTATCATTTCTTTATTTAACTATTGCACATAAGAAGACACACAAATATAGTTACGACTTAAACAAAGAATTTTATTCTCTAATAATGACACCTGGTCTAAAATCTGTATTCCGAGTTAAAGAGGTCTATTTTGCTATACCTGGTAACCAGGTATATTACCTGTAGTCATCTGTCAACAAATTCTAAAGTTGTCAAATGTTTAAATAAATGCTGATTATGATCATTTATTCCATAGGCAAAACACATCATGGCAGAGCGTAACGTTCTTGTCCAAAATGTAACCCATCCTTTTCTTGTGGTAAGTCAGGCTTTTTTTCAATTTAGAAAAATTAACATCTGCAACCAGAAACATGTAATGCAGGATAAGAAGCTGGTGATGCATGTACACGTACATGCTGTATTACTTAGTGGGTGGCAAGGGTGGTACAACAGTTAAACGTTGGCCTTTCACCACTGCGAGTCCTATGGGTCAGATTTCTGGGTCAGGTTGCTGTTTCAAGTCCTGCAGATGGCACATGTGAATAGAGTTGTTTGATGTGTTGTCCCTCCCTTGCACAAAGATTTTCCTAACAGGTTCTCCGGTTGTCCCCCCTGCTCCCCAAATGAACATGCGAGTTGAAAGTTGTCAATCAATCAATCAGTGCGTAAAGTAGCTATGAAAGCAGTGATATCTGTTGATATTGAACAACAATCGTTGATGGTGATTTGAGTGGAAGTAGAGGTGATGATGGTGACCATGAAGATTAAAATAATGCTTATTTTCTGAGTATGACTTATATAAATGATGGTAATAGATTTGTTGACATTTATATTCTTGTTACTCCTCAGGGTCTGCACTATTCATTCCAAACCAAAGACAAGCTATATTTTGTATTAGACTATGTCAATGGTGGCGAAGTAAGTATAGTAGTGTATGCATATTATAGTATACAGTATATACTGTATGTAGCTGCAGTATAACAATACTCACAGTCTTAGAATATGAGTAGAAAATGCTGTCTTTGCTCTAAATATCTGTAAATGGGTAGTTAGCCCTTGTGTTAAACACAGATGGCAATACATTGCAGTACTTATATTTCTCTAATGATGACTTGGTCAACTAAGGATGAACCATCGATGGATCATCTGGTTGAACTCAGTTTTGGACAGCATCAGTTTCTTGGTCCATGTTCCAAACAGCTGTACAATCTTTAGCCATGGGTCACTGTAGTATTTCTTACTCAGCTTCGCATGCAGGACCTTCTTAGTGATAGCAGTATTGTCAGCTCTATGTATAAAGCTTCATATATTGTTTCACACCACTGTCTTCCCCCCATTTTCATGAAGTCCATTATCCAACTTTTTACTAATATGAATTTTTTTAAAATTTCAGTTATTCTTTCATTTGCAAAGAGAAAGATATTTCCCAGAATCCAGGTACGCATAGATATTATTATTCCATTAATAATAACTGATAATCATTGATAAATATTAAGGTCATGTTTTTTATTTGACATTATTATTTTTGTTGTTTGCTTTTCTTATCAGAGCAAGATTTTATGCTGCAGAAATTGCCTCGGCAATTGGTCATATGCATTCTCTGAAAATCATTTATCGAGACTTGAAACCAGAAAACATCTTGTTAGACTCAAAGGTTAGTTGCGATATTGTAAGTTTCACATACATGTATATTTGTGTAACTAAGAAATGGCATAGCACACAACAGTGTCACAGTACAGATCTTATTATCTAATGCTTATCCATCGAAAATGCTTGAAAACAGTGCTGTTATGATGATAGCACATGTATCACAGCACATTTGTGCCGCAAGCTTTTCACAATCATATAAAATTTGCTCTTCGAGTGCTGTAAGTTCATAAGTTACGAGTGCAATATAATGGTTAATCAATAGACCTCTTTACCTTTGGCGTAATGTTTGCCCATTTCTGACCACATGTCATTCTCTTGAGAATGAGATTCTTTGTTTGAGTTTTATCCAAATTTATGTCTTTATTTATGTGTCGTTAAACAAAGAAATTATACTCTAGGGAATGACACGTGGTCTGTTATGGGAAAACATTATGCCCAAGAGAACTATTATTGTTGGAGGTTGAGCAGTATGCCATGAATGATTAGGAGCTAGGTCTGTGTTTGTGAATAAGCCTATTAAGTTTGAATATAGTGTTTTAACAGCATAATAAAACAAGCAAACTTATATTAAACTTGCAAATTTTGCAGTTTTGCACTTATTTCTTATTACTTCATTATTACTTTCTTTGCCATTATCATCATCATAATCATCATCATAATCATCATCACTGTCATGATTAACATCACTATCACCATTGATGTCATACACTGTAACTATCATCATCTTCATCGTCATTTCTAAGCATTTGTCACTGATGTTTGTCCACAGGGTCATATTGTCCTGACTGATTTTGGTCTATGTAAAGAAGGTATTGACAGAAAGGGTACAACATCAACATTTTGTGGCACACCAGAGGTAAGATTATGTCACTGACTCTTTTAGAACATCATAAAAATTAGCTCATTAATTCATGGCCTGCAAGGATGCTTTGACTTGAACTCTAGGCGTCTTTCACATATAAAAGTTTTTTTAGAGAACTGAGTGTTGAAACCTTCTCCTGTCTATACAGATTGTATTTGCCTTGCCATAAATACCACACATCCCACCCTACCTCCCATGACTCACACCCCACCCCCATAACCACACCCCACCCCACCCCCATGTTCCCAGTAAATTGTCTCCATGGTTTCTGTCACGGCGTGTTGCTGGGTGGGATAAGACACGAACTGATTTTATATTTAAAAAATGGGACTGGGATTTAGTGAATGGGAATGGAGAATAGAATGGCCAAGATACATGTAGGATCACTATAAAATTCATCACAGAGTCAAAGTATCAATGTTTCAATGATCAAGTTTCAATCCAAATGTTGATCTGCAACATCTTATTTCTATATTTTAAACATTCTTTTTTTTAGTATTTAGCACCAGAAGTGCTTCGCAAACAGGAGTATGACAAATCAGTAGATTGGTGGTGTTTGGGTGCTGTGCTCTATGAAATGATGTATGGGCTGGTAAGTACTTGACTTTTGTTTCCATATCAGTAGAAAACTTGAGTGAATCTCTCCTTTGAACATCTTCATAGAGAGGTGTTCAGACCAGGGCAGACGTGGTTGATCATCTCAGAAACAAAAGTTTCACCTGCTGAAGATGTTACTTTCCAAAGGACGTGTACCATGTTCCCTTCTTTTTGTTGATGTTTCTGTTTTGTTTGACAGCCACCATTCTACAGTCGAGATACTGCTGAGATGTATGATAATATTCTACACAAGCCTCTTCGTCTGAGAACCAACATCTCACAGAGTGCACGCACTATTCTAGAAGGGGTAAGGACACATTTTTTCTTAAACAAACTATTGAATCATTAGCATTTCTTATGCTGCTGGGAAAACGCAGGGAAAAAATTTGTTGCTCGAGTCAACATATGAGAATCCTGGAATATGTTGGACGTGGAAAATGTAGCGAACACATTTAATGTAACTTGTGTATATTGTATTGTAGCTGCTACAAAAAGACAAAACTAAGAGATTAGGTTCTGGGGAAGCTGACTTTGTAAGTATACATTGATGTGAAACTTGTTGTGTCAAGTTCTCTAGATAGCGCTCAGGCTTAGCATCGATGTTATGCAGAATATTCATGTGTTCCAGTGAAGATCTGTAAAATTCCAAAGCATTCCTATTGTTGAAGTTGTACATCCTTTACTTTACAAATGGTATTTGTGAATATATGTTGACACTGATACGAAAGTAAACCTTGTAATTAACGTGTCTCGAATCAAGAAACACAGCAGTGATTTGGAACTTGAAAAAGGTATATTAGACACCCAAACTATCTTTGATGATGTTTTTAAGCGATTGATTTCGCATGATAGCATCCCTCTTACAAGAACTGTTGAGTTAACCCCACACTCTGCTTGTATTTTTTATTTCTTCTTTGATCAACGATTATTAGTGGCAGGTTTGATGCGGATTACTTTTTTTCTATAACAGGATGAGATCAAGACACAACAATTTTTCAGGAATATAAACTGGGAGATGTTGGTGGCAAAAACTATAGAACCACCATACAACCCTAATGTGGTAGGTACATGAGTAGTATAGGGAATGGGGGTTCCAGCGCAATCTCAACACGGGGTAAGACCCGCGTCAAAAATCCACCTACGGAAACAACCCACTCCAAGTGTGGTTGGGGGCAACAGCGCAAATATGTTAGTCTATATATGGAGTGCGAAGATTGTAAAGAGTTTGCTTATGATTTCTGTGTAAAGTGCTTGAAACCCAAGTTTGTTACCCCACCACCAAATAAGTATATTTGTTGTGGTAAGAAAATGCAAATAGAAGACGACACGTCAGCACAGTGTTACGAGTGCGGTAAGAATATTCGTAATGCCGTGCCTTGTGCTACCAAAGAGCAATATTATTCCAACGGAGGTCGTAAGAAGACGCCATACAAAAGAATAAAATACTTCAGGGACTGGATGAGTCATATCCAAGGTTATCGACCGGTATATTTAGATAACGAAGTAAAGAAGAAAATCATAGACCATTTAGAAGAGCCAACCCCGCAAAGTCTACGGAAAACGCTGAAAAAATTAAAACTAGGGAAATATTACAAAGCTATTCCCTATCTTTTGTCTGAAATTACCGGTAAGTCTATTCCCGAGGTTTCTGATATGACAAAAGCCGAGTGGATGTTTTGTCGGCTGGATAAGGATATTCCTTATTACCCTGACGTAATCTACGAAATATTTCACGAAATCGACCCCAACCACCCCCTCTTAGGATGGATTCCAAGAAGATAGTGAATCTTATGACATAAGATGAGAAATTACGCGTAATAATTCGCCAAATAAGGTCATGTAAATAATTTATATTACGCGTAATAATTCGCTAAATAATTTATATTACGCGTAATAATTTACTAAATAAGGTCATGCCGTGTATTATGGTATAAATCTTATGGCATAAGATTACGCGTAATTTCCAGACTGTCGTTCGATATGTAAACGAAATCCTGTCACGCTCTTTTCAAAGCAGATGTTTACTGAGCAAGCTTTCTTTGAAGCTCTTCTTTCGCTTCTTGGTAGATCTTTTTGCGAGATTCCTCGGAAAGATCTTTTACGACTGTTTTTTTATTCCTCATGTCCGACTTTAATTTCTCGTACTTTTCCTCTTCGGCTAAGATAAGCGAGAATTCTACGTCGTCTATCTTTCTGTCACGCAAAGCCTTTGAGACAAGGTCAGTGATCGTATTTACTTTAGCCCTTGACAGAGCTATTGTCGTGTCGTGTTTTGATATTTTGCTTGACAACTGTTTCATAATGCCTGTCGTAACAGCGGAAACAATGCCGCAGACGGCTCCAACGCTGGCCAAAGGAACGCCAACGACTATTCCAGGCCCGGTAAGTGAGGTGGCAACGCCGGTGCCTGTTAACGCCACGGACATGGAGCCGGAAGTTATCGCGATTTTATGTAATATGCTTCGGGCTCTAGCATACTTTTTTCGGACTTTTTCGTAGTGTTTTGCCTGCCCTTCCAAGTAAGCTAAGATTAAGTTCGCTTTATTCAGACGAAAGTTTTCGGCGTTTAGTTCATTAGGTGTAGTATAGGGAACATCTGGGTACAACTTAGGTGCTGATGGTATAACATCCATTATATATACTAATGTACGACGCTTTTGGGAATGATATTGAGGAGCAGCCACATCACGACAACCGGAATTACTGGAACTGGAGGGCCTTTAGGAAGATGTTTCCGCATGCAGACCCTAGTAAGTTCGAAAGGAGACCCGATGGGATTTACTATAACGGCTCTAGGATGTACAGCAACGAGGATTTGAAACCTACGCTGGTCGATCAGATAGACAATCAACTGAAGAATTCTGGTTATGTTAAACCCACACCAACACATCCAAAACCCGTGCAAGGTTGGTCAAAGGAATTATTGCTTGGTACCAGTACTTATCCGATACCCGCAGTTTCATTTGATAAACACCCAAGCTTGGACCTAACGCTGAACATGCGGATTTCTAACAAGCATTCCTTTCCGTTAAAGGTGCGGGATATCTTCAAAGACGTACCCATTGTTCATACCACCGCTAAGGAATCTCATGAATGGTTAAGTGGTCCTAACATGCGTTATTGGTCGCAGCAACTAAACTTTGCAGTTTGGTGTGCCACTAGCGGCTGTGGTGTAAGCGCAAGCTTGATGAAGAATTCAATATTTATGTTTCATTTTCACTTCACGGTTAGAAGAATACTACATGAGATGGGCGTTACTGCATTACCGGGAGATGCTGCGTTTTATCCTAGAGATAACAAATACGACGTTCCAGCCTATAACAGGCTTTGTAAGGAGTTCGGTGTTGTAGGGAAGGATTTTAGATGCACTACCGGTGCTAACAATGGTTTGGGACATATTTGGGCTTATTGGGGGATTGGTGGGCATGTGCTAAGTGATAAGGAAGTTCATGCGCTGCAGTTGCGATGGGACACGGGATATCACAAAGAAACTCACGACAGTAGCACCTTCTTTGAACCAAACGCTAAGACCACTAAGGAAGTTAGAGACGGACCTTTGTTCAAAGACGAGGGCGGTAAGTATGCAGGGGCTAATCCACTGATTATCAAAATTACCAACGACGAGCAAACAAAGCAATATCTTAATTTCATACCCCCAGAAGGTAAAGGACTAACCAAAGCCGGCCTTGCCCGTTTAAACCGCAGCATAGAAGCTTACGTGTATTCTATCCTTGGAGCTCAGGTAAACACCCGATCCAGCATAATCGGAAATACTGGCGCCGCAGAAGAAACGCGAGCCGAAGCCTTGATCTTATTTGAAAGTTCAATCTTGGAGGGCGACATTAGCAAGGGCGTACAGCGTTACCAACTAGCCATACAAAATTCTAAGGCGAGGTTGGACTACGCAGTAGCCCCGGGTTGTTGGTTAATGCCTAGTAATTTATCTATAAATACTGGTTCTGTAGTAGGATACAACAACAAACTTCAACGAGCTACTAAGGATATGAAGTTTGGGGTGAACGACGTGAACTCTGACACTCTTAGAAGGCACTTTGTTGAACAGCCTAAAAAAGTGCACCATACGCAACCACCTAAGAAAGTGCAGCTAACAAAAGAAGTATACCGAGCGCCTAAAAAAGAAGAGGAATATGACCATAACTTATTAAAAGCCGGCCTAGCAGTCGCGGGTGTTGGTCTGAGTTATTATATATGGCGATGAACAACCCCTACGTAGCTGGAGTAGATTGTGTTTATACGACTTACACAGGCGAGAAAAAATACACCCAGGCATCTTGGGTTGATGTCACGGGGATGTCTGTGAATTTGAACTACTCGGGAAAGAAGCTGATAATATGCAGCATTTGCATTGGCACGAGCAGCCATGCCAACGTGGGCTTTAGGTTCCTGGATGAGAATGGCGTACTGCAGCCTATGCGCGTGAAAACGAATAACAGGGAGCCTACGCATTTTTCAGTAGAGCCTAACCCCAGGAGCTCCGAAAATCATTCCGTTTGGACTTTTCATATGGTTGCTGATTGCCATGGGAAAGTAAAGCTGCAAATGCGTGTAGACGACACCGGGAGCGTTTGCGTAAATAGCATAGAAAACCAAAGGGATGAGTCTTATAATCACAAGACCATTAGTACTCTTACGGTAATGAGCCTTTAAATATATGAATCCACATGTAAAAGAAGATTGGTTTCTTCATTACTTAGGGGAGGAGCTTTACGCCGCTAAGAAATGGCATGAAACTGGGTTGTGGGTAAGGGTTGGGGGTTTGGGGGTAGTCGTGTGCACCATTAGCATTACGACGGGGTACTCATGCAATGCCGGCTTTAGGATTGTTGATGAGAACGATCACCCATTACCACCCTATAGGACGAAAGATAATAATAGGATTTCGGCTCATTTTACGTCGGAACCCCCTGTGAATAGCACGGAAGACATAACGCCAGTAACCTTTCACATGATAGTTAATTGCGAATATGCGAAGCTTCAATTTTACCCAAGTGAAGGCAGCATTCGAACGAACGTTGCTCCGGTCATTACTCCTTTCCCCGACGCTGCTTGGAATCATAAGACGATTTGCACTATGACCGCCATACCGTTAGTTCCGCATTATCAAGGCGGCGCGAATACTATCTTTACTTATCCCCAGTCGAGGATGCCTCGGGTACCCGACGACGATAAGCCTGATAAGATTAACCCTTCATCTTCTTCAGGAGTACCACCCCAATAGCGACGACTAATATCCAAATGTTATTCCCCACAAACTTCAACAGTTCGCCGCCGGCCCTAAGTGCCAAGGAAACGACCGAACCCAGCAGCCCAGGAAGACCGGCTGCCATCTTTTTTCCCAAGTCCGTCAGCCCATTGCCTAATTTCTTTACGCCTGCACCTGTAGCCTTAAGCGCGGATAGGATAACTCCTACTACGGTGCTAATAGCAGCCGCGAATGCCAGCGGAACACCATACTTCAAAAGGGCTCTTTTTATCTTTTCCTTGGTGGTAAGCCCCAGCTCCCTTTCCTTACCTTCTATTTGCGTTTGTAATTCCGCCAGTCTTTCCTGAAGGGCTCCTACTTCCCTCCGTGCTGCCTCCCTTTCCTCTTCGGAGCGAGTTTGGTCCACAGCTGCTTCCTGCTGCCGTTCTAATTGGCCCTGCAGGTCTTCGACGGTCTCCTGAAGTTGTCTTATTTCCAGATCCTTTTCAGCCATTTGTGCTATGATGCGCCTTTCCCTGGCGTGACTCTCCACTAATTCATTTCCTATTTGTATTAGCTGCTCATCCTTACCAGCCAAGCGGCTAAAGGCATTCTGAAAGTCCTTTACGGCAGCGGTTTTTTCATCTAACAACTTAGATATTTGCTGTCGAAAATCGGCAACTTCGGCGGCACGACTTTCAAGAGTAGCCCTGTTTGCCCTCATGACTTCGTTTTCCATTTCCCTAAATCTTTCCTTAAGGACGTCGTTTTCCAGCTCTAGCTGCTGAAAAGATGTTCTAAGCGCCGTCAAATCCTCGCTTGCCTTTAAGAGGTCCTTGCGCTCCCTGGTGATTCGCTGCAAGTCGTTGTTAGCTGCCTCCTTTTGGGTATTAACGTCGGCCAATTCTCGGTGTGCTTCCGCTAAATTATATGCGTTGACGGATTTCTTTATGGCGTCTACTGGTAAGGCACGGTATTCACTTATCTTGGCTTCCAATTCCTCTTTTTGAGCGTTTAGCGCAGCGACTTCCTCTGTCTTAGCTTGGAGCGTTTCGCTTAGCGTTCCTATTTGCGCTCTTAATTCTTCGTGCGTTCCATAGCCGCCTGCAAAGGTCGGTAATCTAACTGCATTAACAAGGAACCTATCAAAAGACTGTTGCATTTCCTCCCTAGCCAAGTCACGCTGCGTGGTCAAGTTGGGCTCTCCAAGCGCCTCCGTGACTCCTTTGGGAAGCTGGCTGTTAAGCAGGCTGGTATTTCTCCTTTGATACAGGTTGTGCCATTTTTCCCTACCCGATTCTCTAACTTGAACCTGCCCTTTGTCTCCTATTTGGAAGTCCAAAGTAGCCAGGTTTATGTTTGGGTATCGCTCTCTTAGGTCATTGAGGAGGCCCGCTGTTAAGTCCGACCGCACGCCAAGGGATTCCATTTGTAAGTACTCCGGAATGGGTGTGTGGGGGTTCTTAGACTTGAATTTATCTCTTAAGGAACGCATAGCATCGCGGGCCCTGCTGCCATACTTGCGTGTTAGCTTGTCGAAGAGGCCTCGGGAGTCTACGTTGTTATCAGGAAGCAAAGACTCGTATTCTTCGTCGTTAATGTCGACTTGACCTTCTTCGGTAAGGGGATCAAAATCCGTTCCTTCTACTGCCATTATATATGATAAGCTCAAAGTTAAACCCCAACATATTACCTAAGCAGGTCGGCGGACTGAAAGCAGAACGCACCTTTCACCGGGTTACATTTACGCCTTCTAGCGCTAAGCCAGGTGAGACGCTGTATGTAGGCGTGCCCCGCCTAACGGATAACCTAGTATTGGTTCCTGGTACCTTGGCTTTAAGGTTCGACCTAGCGGTGCAGCCAAGCACCAAGGACAAGCGCTATACCGTCAATAATGTGGGTAGGAACCTCGTCTCTAAGATGAGAATCAAGTTCGCAGGGGAATCCCTCTTGGATTTGAATAGGTACGATTTGTACGCCACGTATAAGGACCTGTGGCTAACAGCCTTTGACCGTGCACAAAAGATAGAGCAGGGAATTGGAAGCGTTATTCTTCGTAAGCTTCGCAGCGATACTAACCCCGCGCCTACGGACTCCAGTGGAGCAACCGCAGTAGCAGACGCGACGAGGGTAAAGACCGCCTATGGTAGCAAGTACGTTATCCCTTTGGATTTCGAAGTAATTACGAACCATGGCGTGTACTACCCCAGGCAGTTATCCGAGTTGCAGTTTGAAGTAACCCTGGCGGACACTACGAACGTCATAGGAGGAATGGACAGCGCAATCAGTGGAGCTGTGGATCCCTATTCTATCACCAACTTAGAGCTGCAGTACGAGACCGTGTACAGCGAAGAGCTGGCCCGTAGCGCTGGCATGGAATACAGCTCCGGAAAGGCATTCTTATACGACCACGTAGTGATGTATAAGACGTTCAGCTTCCTGGATAAGACGGACGAGGTTATCAACCAAAGCATTAACCTCCCCCGAAGAAGTCTCACGGGGTTGATGTTGGTGTTTGCCAAACCCTACGAAGCCGGCAAGCGCGACTCCGAGGCCTTTCACAACCCCAACATTACTAACGTGGGGGTCAACATAAACGGCGTTCCAAACAAGGTCTACTCCCAGGGAATAAAGCCCGCAGACGTGTACAGAGAGGCCATGCGCAAGTTTGGCGACCAAGTTAGCCCCGAGGAATTCTTTAAGGATAAGTATGCGCTGTGGATTGACATGCGCACCATTAACGACGAAGACCTACATGGCCAGGGGTTACGTTTAGTAAATACGCAGGATGGCATAACATTGGAGATCAAGCGCACCAAGAACGCCTCCGCGGGTGACGGCGATAAGATAAACGCATACATTTTCGTAGTCTCAGACGCGCAACTGAGCGTAGAAATGAATCAGCTAAAGAGCGTTGCGTATTAAAATATCGTTGGTATATAATGCTTCGTGTATTTGAAAACAACGACAACAAACTGCAATGCATAGTGCAAGGCGAAACTTTGTACTTCAAAGCAAAGGAAGTGGCCTTGGTGTTGGGTTACGTTAACTCTAGGGACGCAGCTAGAGCACACGTCTCAGAGGAAAACAAGGTAACCTTGGGGTCTATAAAGGGTGTCAGTCTGACCGACACCCTTAACGCACAACCCAATACTGTGTATTTGACGGAGGAAGGTCTTTATGAATTAATATTCGGATCCGAAAAGGTCGAAGCAAAAAAGTTCAGGAAATGGGTGTTGGGCGACGTTCTCCCTACGCTAAGAAAGACAGGTAAATACGAAATCGAAAGGCGGTTCGACGGTCCTAATAAGTTGGTATTCAAAATAGAAAATGAATTTGACTTGCATAAGAAAATCATAGACTACATACGTCGGTTCCACCCTATCCTACTGCTCGCACCAGGTCTTGGAGAACTACAGGACTCATCCAGAAAAAGGATAGTATGTTGGCAGAAAGGGTATCAGGCAGGACAACCCGACATCTTAATCCTTAATGCACATAAGAAGTATAATGGGTTATGCCTGGAGTTGAAGACGCCTAAGGGTAACGGTGTATTATCACCTAAACAAGAGGCGTTACTCGAACGATACGAGGCAAATGGTTACCTAACCATGGTGTGTAACGATTACGACCTCATATGTAGGGAGATCGACCATTACGCGGAAGGCATTCGTGTACCTTGTCCTTGGTGTGTTAAGGCTTTTAAGACGCAGGAGGCGTTAAGGAATCACCAAAAAATATTTCATAGATATAATGATTCTTAAACAAACATACTGGCGAGATCTGCCGCAAGGCGTTTCATATCGAATAAAAAACTACGTCGCATTCGAAGACATCGACCGTTTGAGGTTGGTCTTAGAACGCGACGGTCAGGAATACAGCCTTTGGGCGCCTGACTGTGTGAGATACATACTGCAGGGTGAAGAATATACACACCTACGCAGTCATGGTAAGGTAAACGGCCGATGGAAGTTTGACATCGAACGTCGAGCGGAGGATAATCCGTTGTGCGACTAATCCTCTTCATGGGCGGATAAGTAGTCATCTGCTGTGTCTGCCCTCATTTTTTCCGCCATTTCATACGCTGATAAGGTAATAGTCACACCTCCTAGGAACGCTGCGATGTAAGGTAACATTATACCTTAAGTAGATTCCACTCTTTTCTTACCAACAGATAATGATCTAAGGGCTTAGGGCCATCGTAAAGGCAGCACCAAATATGTTGGCCGCTGCGTTGACAGCCACATCGGTCGCAGATGCCATCCCAGTGTTCTCGGTTCTCCCATTTTACTCCTTCGTAGTCGTCAAAGCATACGAAGTCTTCGTCGATCTCCTTCTTACGTCGCGTGAGCACCCGGCCGGTTTCAAGGGGGCAACATCGCTCTGCTAAATCGCCGTGGGTCTCGCAGACCACATCTGTGAGGTCATAGCGACGGCAGCGGTACTTATGCCAGTTTTCTTCAAAGAGAGGTTCATCGCATCGGCGGCAATGACCTTTAAGGCAGACTCTATGCTCGCGGTGATATCGTAGGGCCTGTACTGTGGACAGTTCCTTACCGCAGTCACCGCAAACAGTGCTGATGGTCTTCTGACAGACTTTCTTGGAAAGATGGTATTGCAGTCGCTGCTTGCTACTAAAAGCTCTATCACATTGCACGCACTTCATTATATATACCTTATTTTTTATTGTTAAATTGTTAAACCCTGTAAGGGGGTTTTAGGATAGGGTCTATTATTTCTTGTTATTTTGTTAAGCCTCCATTAAAAGATGAGGCATCATTCTTTCTCATCGTTGAAACCAGCAAAAAGATAATCATGTTAACCATTCTTCGATTACGATGATTTAACAAAATAACAATAAAAAATAGGTCCTTACTTGAGACCTCTTTGCAGCATTTAACAAAATAACAATAAAAAGAGAAAGACCTATGCTAATTCCTCTTGCTGGGGCTTAGTAAGATCTTCTTTGCGACCTCTTACTCTTCTCGAGCGTCGTCTAAAGTCCTTTGTGCTTTAGTATCCGCGGGACACCAATGTCCAACGAAGCCCTCTTCAGAGAATACCTTATTACAGTGACGGCAGGTGTATTTTTTACACGGTTTGGGTATCGGTGTTTTGGGAGGGATTATGCAGTCAGCAGGTAGTTCGCACGTAATGCAGTCCATATATCTATGGGGGATATCGAATGAAGTCCTTAATGGACTCCTTAGCCCAGCCCGCCATTGTCAAAAGCGCGCCAAACCGTTCTGCACGCTTCAGACCACACATTTCATCGTACAATTCCTGTACGCGCTCTTTTAACCGGTCTATCTCTTCCCTTTGCATTTCTATGGTGTCTCTTTTATCTTTTGCGTCGGCGACAATTCTTTGCACTGCTTCCACTGGCTCCATCGTATATATAATGGATCCGAACCATATTCCTTGTAACGCTCTGATCGTAGGACCCACCGGCTGCGGAAAGACCCAATTCATCGTGGAGCAGCTATTAGGATCCTTTAGATACCGCTTCGACTACATAGTGCTATTATGCCCCACCTACGTGAATAACCGCACCTGGACGGGCATAGGAGTGAAAGATGACGACTTCTTTGTAGATATTTTAGACCCTAACGAGTTATCCAGCCATTTGAAGTTCTGGCATAAGCAATTCCCTAAAGATACACAGACTTTACTCATACTGGATGACATTGCCTGCGGGGACGACGTAAAAAAGCGCACCTCCGAATTAGTGAAGCTCGCTTTCAGCGGCAGACACGACAATATCAGCGTTTGGTTGCTTTCCCAGCAGCTTACCAGTGTCTCTAAACCCTTTAGGGAAAACATAGGCTCTCTCGTAGTATTTTATACACCCAGTAAGTCTGACCTGGAAACCATTTTAAGCGACTACGGCGGTGAGATATCCAAGGAACAGCTGCACGAATACATGCGGCATTTAAAAACGCACCAACATTCCAAAATGATCTTCTCTTTGAGGTTTCCGTATGACGTTAACATATATGGACATTGAGCAGCTCATAGATGAAGTCCCCACACAGTTAGATGAAAGTAACCTCAAGGAACAACTTAACATCCTTGTGTCATCTGGGAAGTGCAAAGAAATGATAGGCAAGGAACTTACCCATGAGCAGGTTAATAAGCTGTCGGAAGAGGAAGTCAAAAAGTTCCATAAGAGGTACGAGGCTGCCCTCGCAAGTAAGACCACAGACGCCGTCGCAGACTCCGCTATCCGACTTGCAACTAAATTGCTTGGACTTGCACTGCCTATAGACGACGTGGAGCAACTGCGGAAGGACATAAGAGATGACTATGTCATATCCCAAGAACTTAAGATAACCTGCGGCTGGTTGTCTTTGAAGTGCGGTAAGTTAATGGCAGTCGCCTCTGCGGCTTTGCACGTAGCTCAGCACGTCGACTTGAAGGAGGTACTAGGTTCCTTCGGAACATCTTGGAAGGACTTCAAGAAGGATAGAGAAGTCGAAAAGGTCTTCCAGGCAGCACTTACTGAGGTACCTGATCAAGTCGCCTCAAGTACCTAGTTAAGTCATTCGTAAGTACTTAGTCAAGTCACCTCAAGTACTTAGTCAAGTCGTTGTCAAGTCATTGTCAAGTCGTTGTCAAGTCGTTGTCAAGTCCTTCAAGTCCCTTAATATAAGATGAGTGGCACCGAAGAACAACCACCCGTAGAAGATACCAAGATTACCAAGGTTAAATCTCCAGGCAGAGTCGCTGCCGGTAAGAAGCTCGCGGAGATGAATAAAAAGAACAAAGCCAAAAAAGAAGAAAAGGCGGAAGAAAAAGAAGAGGAATCCTTTATTAATCCTGGGTACGTCATTGGCGCGTTAGGAGTTGCTATAGCAGCAGGCAGCCTCTACTTACAATGGCGGGCAACGAAGCCAAAAGTAAAGTGGGAGGCCGTGCATGTGCTGCCAACATATCACGCACCTGTGGAGGTTAGAAAAAGTAAGATCCCTGAAATGGAGTAGATTTGATCACCCGCGGCGACCTAGATTTTCCTTCTTGCTTTGTAATATAATGTCGACCGCGCGTTGTTGAAAACTGTTGAAGAGGCAGCTATCATTACTTCTATTGTTGCGGGTATTGGTTGGGTAGGTAAGAAAGTGCTCAAAGAAGACTTTACTGAAGACCCAAGCAAGAGCTTCGCTAATTTTTGCTAAGATGACCGCTGCCGTAGGCGGGGCTATCATGGTAAAGGATTACCTACGGAAAGAAAAGTACCTGCCTAATGTATAATGGTTAGCTTAGTCGCAGGTGGGAGTCATTGCAGCTTTAGCATTTACAGGGGCTAATTATGGTGGTCAATATTTGGATAGATTAGTTAGAGGCGACAAAAAGTGGTGCCGCCGAAAAGAAAGAGACACGACTTAGCGCTGGAGAAATATCAAAGGGACGTTGCAGCTTGGAATGAAAAAAGACAAGCTTACAGGGATTGGTTGGACAAGAACTACAAGACAAAATGCAGGCAGACAAGAACTTCGAAAACACAGACTACGCCTTCAAACTTTATGCGCAAGCACACCCCGACTTTAGAATGAAAAAGCCTCAGTTCAAGAATTACTACCCAGCCTTCTAAGAAACAAAAAGACAATGAATTGGTCTTTGTAGGAGTCGCAGGGGCTGGCCGGGAGGGCGTGGCTTTGGCGTATCAATATAATGATCGGTCTTTTTGGAAAGCGACAAGGGAAGATACCTTTTAATACTTATCTGATCTCCCATACAAAGCCTGTAAGGTTCGGGTGGTTAGGTGCTCGTTGTACAATTCTTGGTGTATAATTTAAGTAATGGCTTTTCATCGGACTTCGGACACAACCAAAATACATGATTCCCATTACCACCCCATAACATGGCTAAGGGCTAGCAAAGCGGGATATACTCTTAACACAGGATTGCCTCATGAACTGAAATTCAAGAAAAACTAATGGGTGAGCAGCCAATCTAAAGGACAGGTTCATTGGTAGAACTCCTGAGGCCTTAATGTACCAAGATAAATAGCGGCGCAGTACATATGACGTGAAATGCGAAGGTCGCATCCTCTTACGAAGTCTATTGCGACTGGTTCATAGTTAAAACAATGGAAGAAAGTCTTCTCTTATGCCCAAGCTTATGCGCCAAAGGTAATCCATTTGACCAGTAGAATACACTCCATTCTTGGAGCTATCTAATTATCTAATGTGGTAGAAAGCCTATATAAACCCATTACCCATTTAAAGGGCCGGAAAAGATCGGTGGATTTGTAACGCGACGTAAGACAATCTTGTTGTGGAATCATTAATGGACCCGAGTTAGAGGACAAAAATAAAAGGCCATTACATGGGACGGAAGGCTAGTGGAGAGGAGCGTAAGCTATCAAAAGAAACTCGGACCGCGGCCAGGGATCAGACGAAACGGCTCTAAGAATGGTTGAAAAAACACAAACCCTCTGGCCGGTTTATCGCTTACCGGCATTAGGACTTCCCAGGCCCAGAGTCACCGTAAAGCCCCAAAATGAACGTTCATCAAGCGGATTGCTTTCTTGCCGCACGATAGGTGTGAAAAGAAAGAATATAGGTACGCTTTTGACCGTTTAGTCGATTTATCGGCAAGCAGATACAAGGACGCCGAACCCCTAATACGAAAGGATTCTGGGAATTCGCCAAGCACCTAGGTAGGGTTATAAAGCGCTCTGAAATGGCCTAGAGCTGCTGCAAGTGGATGCGGGGACGGAGTTTTTATGGCGTGGTTACCAATACCCTAAGACCACGACACTAAGATTATAAGAGCTAGCAGATTAACCACAGTGTCAGAGCATCGTCAAAGATTCAATTAAGACCTTGGCCGAGCGTCCTTTGGGTACAGTATTGGAAAGAGCGGAAGATCCCTCCAACGCAATAGGAATGGACTCAGAGGCT